>NC_142504.1:14443936-15067507 GCF_057876585.1 Rhinolophus sinicus
TGAAGTGATATGACAACTGGGATTTCCTTCAAGATAATTAGTAGTGGGTCGAAAATGAGGAGTAAAGATGAAACAAGATTGGCCATAATTGATAACTGCTGCATCTGAGTGATAAATATTTCGGGGGTTCACTACATTATTTTTTCCTTTTGAAATTTTCTCAAGATAAACTTTGTTTTTAATCCTGCAGTTTCACACATTCCAGATTCTATTGTTTGCATCTTCATGTATCATTTAAGGTGCTCCTCTGTTTTCTGTATGTCTTATAAACTATTAGTACTGCCCAGAGACTTGATCACGTAGAAATGCTATTTTTGGCAAGACTATTTCATAGGTAATTTTTGCACATTTATCAGGAAACACATAATGTCCATAACAAAAACGTTTTTTAAAAAATTGGTTTTCCCAATTGAAAAACTGGGATGCTTTCTGGAGATGTCATTTTGAGATTAAAATTCAGATTTCTTCCTTCAGCCCCTCAGTGACCTCTCTCATAATTTCCATTATCTACGGGATCAACTTTTAAGTACCCATAAAATTTCCAGGTCTCCTACGATCTATTCCTAGTCTGCCTTTCTCCGTTTTAGCCTCTGCTTTAAACACGCTCATACACGGGCACACGCACGGCATTCCTTAACCCCAACCCTGTGCTTATACCAATTCCCTACTTGAGATGTCCTCCTTGCTTCCTCTGTGCCATCCTTTAAGATTCAGTTCAAGTCCCACCTCCTCCAGGGGGATCTCGTGCTCATAGATAGCCTGTGAGGTCTCCCTTAACACTTCCTTGAATTGCTGTTCAATGCTTCCATTATGAAACTTCCTATGATGAGCTTTTGTTTTCCAACGGGGCATGGGTAGAAGACTGGCCTTCCTTGCTTCTTTCACAGCACAGTCAGCGTGTGGACACAGCAGCATGCCACAAACATTTGCCAAATTAAGAGAATGAAAGAATGAACCAGAAAACAGTTTCCAGCTTGAATAGAGGGGGGCAAACCTGCCTAGTCACACCTAAACACTCAGTTTGAGGAAAGGTCAGAATATGTGAAGATGCTTTTATTTCATCTGAAAGAGAAAAAACTTGCCAAATTTACCCTCCCTACTTTGCTTATCTCATTCTGAATTCCACGTATGAAGAAGCCAGAAATTTTCCAGGCCCTGATACCACTTCGATCATGGGCAAAATTTAATCAAATCAAATGACAAACTCAAACGTTTGAACATACAGTTTGGGTCCCCAATTATGATGGGGTGGGGAGAGAAAAGGGCAATTAAAGAAAACTATGGGGCCATACGAACTACTGATATGACGTTGGCCCCACAATCATTTCAGAGCTACCCCTGTTCCAGCAAGATATGCCTCAAACCTACCTAAAAATTGGCGCTATAAAACGAGTCATGACTGCCTGAGTCATAAGGTGGCCAAGTGATTCTGGAACATTCTGTGGTTGAGGAGTAAAAATTCCACTCTCTCCTCTTTTCTCCCAAAACCACAGAGATGTCTCCAGGCAACCAACAGTCCCCTGATGGACACTGATGACCTTGAGCTGAAACTGATGTCTCCATATCTCTTTGCCATATGAAAGAGAGCTCTGTGATATGGGAATGTTTGCTTCACCATAGATTTTAGTGATTATCTTTTTTGTTTTTTACTAATATTAACGATAGAACATTTTAATTCTCTTACATGGTATTGTTCCTTGGTGCCTGGCATGGAATTTGCATGTATCTCACAGTTTACCAAAAGGTTCGAGGGCAGAATCTGATGAAAGCTCTAGCCCTTCTTTACGAAAAATGCTCGTGTACATGCAAAATTTTGCAGAAAGTTTCTATATGTTTCTAAAATGACATTTAAACAACTAGTTTATTCCCTCACCACTCCCCATCAAACGTACTTCTAGTAATAGAAGGAGGAGTGAAATATTGTTTCTTTACAAAATTAAATGTTCCCAAATCATGTCATCTTCTTTCAGAGAAGCTACTTGCTTTTATGCTGTAACAGTTCTCCAACATTCCAGGAACTGCTTGAAACAATGGTCAGGGTCAAGTGGCCTTTGTGAGAATTTTGGGGCAATCTTGAATGATTTCATCATTTCTTCAGGAAGAAAAAAAGAAAAATGCTTAATAGAACATGTTGAGTAGAGGTCTAATAGATCGTAAGGCTATGAAAGCAAGGCTAGAAATAGTGATATTGATTTGGGGGAATACTTCAAGGGAACAGATAAGGGGCACTCTCTAGCTAATTTTGCTCAGGGCTTGACCCATTGTGCTCCCCTGGTACAGTCCAGGAGAAATGTTTTGGCAGTCACAGTCAGTTATTAACAGAGTGACATAAAAGGGGCACAATTCACAAAGTCACTTTCTGCTGCAGAATTCTCCATTGGAAAATTGTTCCTTGCTTCCTAGGACACTAAATTCACAAAAAATTCATCCAGATCCCTGTAGCCATGTTTTTATTGCAGTTCCAAAACAAAAACCATCATGTTGCCTATTATCTTAACTGCCCATAGTTGATAACTTTCCTAATTAGCATTACACATGTTTAAGTCTTTCTAATTACTTAATGATGGTCACCAGGTAGTCCATAATAGCAATTACATATCTGAACTGTCATGGACTATTGGACAAATATGTAATGGGGCATTTTAAAGGCATTTAAAATGTAATGCTAATTAGAAAGGCTATCAAATATGGTACTTACCATAATAGGGAACATGTTGGAATTTTTGTGGTAAAAAACGAGAAAATGGTGTTTATTAGCACTTAGATTTTGCGAATGTAAGAATGAAATTAAAGGGTATGGAGGATTATGTGGAGCCAGATACACAGATTTAATGCAAGATTCTCATTTCATTTTCCCATTTATTAGATAAGCATTAATTAATCACCTACTGCATTTTCCTAAGTATTAAAAGCTAATACCAAAAAATTAAGAAGGATATGTTGCTTGCTCATGCCTTTGGGAAATTTGAAATCTGGTTGGAGAGATAGGCCACAGAGAAATGGAATTACCAGAGATCAATTAACTAATTGCAATGAGTGTCTGCATCATAAAAAACAATCTGTAATGATCAAATTTCAACTATATGCAAAGCACTTAAGAAATATGTCAAAGATTCTTGGATGAGGCAAATTTCAAGAAAATTCTTGAAAGGGGTGGGAAGTAGAGGTTGATGTGTAACATCAGCCAAAGAGAGAGTATTACAGATTGAGATGATTGAGACTGCAGCATAAAAGCCATAAAAGGACACTGGGCTTGGAATCAGAAAACTTGGGTTGAAATCCTGATTCTGCTTCTTACCAGCATTTTGACCTTGAACAAGGAACCTCCATAAATCTTAGTTTTCACATCAGTAAGATGAAGACAATAAAACCAATCTCATGGGTTGGTTGTAAAGATTAAATTGGTGAGCATATGTGAAAGTGTGGTGTTTGACATGGAAGGCATGTTGATGCTCATTAAATGACTGAGAGCAAGGTTATAACCAGAAGTTGAAGCAGAGACTGTTTAAAGCATAACAAGTCCAAGAGATTGTACAAGTAGAGTTCGTTCTTCTGGTAGAATTCCTTGAATACAAGGCTGAATCACTTTAGATTTGTTCCCAGTGACTATCGGGATTTACTGTCAGCTCGCTCTTGAATGGGGGTGTGGGAAGGTGACCTTGGTATTGTCCCAACAATTATGGGAAGATTGGATGGAGAAAGAATCAACTGGACATTGGAAATTAAAAGGCTCTTAGAGTGTCTTGACATGAGGAGAAAAACCACAAGCAACTGGAGCAACCAATCAACAGAGAGAAAGACAAAGAGAAGGAAGGGATCAGTGGTGAACATGAAGTAATCTACATAAGGTGGGTACTCAGCACTATTACCCTAGTCCAAGCCACCACAACTCACCTACTCCACAAGAGCCTCTGGGTTAGTTAGAAATGATTTCAGCTGCATATAGCAATTTAGCTATTAGTGGCTTAAATAATAAAGGCATTTAGTTTTTTCTAGATCAAGAATTCTGAACAAGATGCCTTCAGGGCTTTTCAGCAGTTCCATATCTGTCTCTGTAACATTCTTGGCCTTTCCCTCATGTTCACAGAATGACTGCCACAACCCTAGGTATCATTATGTCAAAGGCAGAAAGCAAAAGCACATGGCAATGGGGGGAAGGCAGCACCAGCCAACCCTCCTATCTGTTCCTTTTATCTAAAAACTCAGTAACTTTTCCAGAAGCCTTCCAGTAGATTTGTTTTTATGGCACAGGGTGACATGGCCACCTCTAGCTGTAAGGCAGATTGGGAAAATAAAATCTAGGCTTCCAGACAGTATGGTGGGAAGAGCAAAGAGATTAGGCATAAGTTTTATGTAGCCATCACCAGTATCTGCCATGGCTCCCTAACTAGTTCCTTACTTCTAGACTTGGTCCCCTATAGTCCACTCTACACATCAGCCAAAGCATTCTTTAAAAAATGTAACACTGGTTTCTCATTTGTTTGTCTTGTTCTTTTGATGATATAATACAGAATTGTACACCTGAAATCTATGTAATTTTACTAACAATTGTCACCCCAATAAATTTAATAATAATAAAAAAAAACCTAAAAAAAAAAAAAAAAAAATGTAACACTGGGCTGGCCTGGTGGCTCAGGTGGTGAGAGCTCCATGCTCCTAACTCTGAAGGTTGCCATTTCGATTCCCATATGGGCCAGTGGGCTCTCAACCACAAGGTTGCCAGTTCAATTCCTCAAGTCCCGCAAGGGATGGTGGGCCCCACCCCCTGCAACTAAGATTGAACACGGCACCTTGAGTTGAGTTGCCTCCTGGATGGCTCAGTTGGTTGGAGTGTGTCATCTCAACCACAAGATTGCCAGTTAGATTCCTCACTCCCACAAGGGATGGTGGGCAGCGCCCCCTGCAACTAAAATTGAACACAGCACGTTGAGCTGAGCTGCCGCTGAGCTCCCGGATCACTCAGTTGGTTGGAATGCGTCCTCTCAACCACAAGGTTGCCGGTTCAACTCCCACAAGGGATGGTGGGCTGTGCCCCCTGCAACTAGAAAATGGCAACTGTACCTGGAGCTGAGCTGGGCCCTCCACAACTAAGACTGAAAGGACAACAACTTGACTTGGAAAAAAGGCCTGGAAGTACACACTGTTCCCCAATAAAAAAGTCTTGTCCCCCTTCCCCAATAAAATCTTTAAAAAAAAAAAAAATGTAACACTGAGGTTTCTGGTCAAGATGGTGGAGTAGGTAAATGCTGTGCTCATCTCCTCTCAGGATCACATCAATTACAATTAAACTACAGAACAACCATTGTTAAGAATTACCTGAAGTCTAGCTGAACAAAAGTGCTACAACTACAGACATACAGAAGAAGCCACCTTGAAACTGGTAGGAGGGGCAGAAACATAGAATGGCTGGTCCTACAACTGTGTATAACTATTAAAAGTAGGAAGGGGTAGCTTAGCTGCAGATGTTCTCCCTGGAGGAGCGAAGGGTCCCATCCCCACACAGGATCCCCAACCCAGAATTCCACTGCCAGGAAAAGAAGTTCCCAAAACTTCAGGCTGTGAAAACAAGCAGAGACTATAGCTGAGTGAGACAGAGGGAAATCCTAGGTACTCCTCTTAAAGGGGCCATGCATGGATTTACTCACTGACGGACTCACTCTGAGCTCCAGCACTGAGGCAGCAGCTCAAAAAGTGCCAGGGACATACAAGAAGGAACAGAAGTGTGTGGCTTCAGAGTGAGGACTGGAGGGGCAGCTTTCTCCCAGATAAAGTAGCTGACGAAAGCCATTGTTTCTTTGTTGAGCCCTCCCCATCCTTGTGTACAGATGCCATATCTGAGTCTTCATCAAACTGACTATCACTTTTTGTCTGCCCTACGCTAGTGATTCCCGGAGACCCTGCCCCACCCAATTTTCAGGCACACCTAAGCCACTTCCCATAATTTTGTCCGTATAAACAACCTATCTTAGCTCATGCTTCAGACTTTCCTAAAATCTCTCAAAGGTTCACAAAACCCAGACACGTTGCATCTGGCTTCAGCATGCCCTGTACCTCTGCCTGAGCAGCCCCAAGACCAGCACTAGCAACAGCCAGCCTCAGCTCAAGACTTGGCCTCTCAGGGCACCTCCAAGCCCAGTGTGGATGGCAGCCATCTGCAGATTGATTTGTGGCTCATACTAGGTGGCCCTGGGCAGGGCACAGACTGTGGCTAAACTTGGCCTGCAGCAGGTGCCCTCCCAGGAGGCCCCAGGGCTGGCACACCTGGTGGCCAGTTTCAGACCAGGCCAGAGCATCACCAGGCCACTTCCAAGGACAACGCACCCAAAGGGAACACTGGGCAGGCACCAGAGCCCTGCTAAAGTGAACCTTGCTCCGTAGGGTCAGCACCACAACTCCTCCACTGTAGTCACAGCCAGTCCTCACAACAAATCAGCCCTAGGGTCAGTCCCTCTTATTGATGTGCAAACAGCAACCAAGGCTCAACTACAAAAAGAGGGCACACACAACCCACACAAAGGACACACCCAGGGCACCCAGCTCTGGTGAACAGGGAGAATGTACCATTGGGTCACACAGGACACCTATTACATAAGGCCACTCTACTAAGATCAGGAGGCATAGCAGCCCTACCTAATACATAGAAACAAACACAGGGAGGCAGCCAAAGTGGGAGGACAAAGAAACATGTCCCAAATAAAAGAACAGAACAAACCTCCAGAAAAGGAACTAAATAAAATGGAGACAAGCAATCTACCAGATGCAGAATTCAAAATGCTGGTTATAAGGATGTTCAATGATCTCAGGGAGAGCTTCAACAAAGACTTAGGAAACATGGAGATGGAAAACATAAAAAATAACCAGTCAGAAAGAAAGAATACAATAACTGAAATGAAGAATACATTGGAGGGAATTAACAGTAGATTAGATGAAGCAAAGGACTGAACCAGTGATTTAGAAGATACAGTACAAGAACACACCTAATCAGATCATTCAAAAGAAAAAAGAACCCCCCCAAATTAGGATTGTTTAAGGGGCCTCTGGGGCAATAGCAACTGTACAAACATTCACAACATAGGGGTACCAGAAAGAGAAGAGAGAGAGCAAGGAATTGGAAACCTATTTGAAGAAATAATGATGGAAAACTTCCCTAACCTGGCCAGGAAAATAGACATACTAGCCCAGAGAGCACAGAGAGTCCCAAACAAGATGAACCCAAAGAGGCTTACACCAAGACACACATAATTAAAATGCCAAAGGTTAAAGGCAAAGAGAGAATCTTAAGAGCAGCAAGAAAAAAGCAGTTAATTACTGATAAAGGAGCTCTCATAAGACTATAAGCTGATTTCTCAACAGAAACTTTGCAGGCCAGAAAGAATTGACAGGAAATATTCAAAGTGATGAAAAGCAAGGACTTACAACCAAGATCACTCTACCTAGCAAAGTTATCATTTAGAATTGAGGACAAAGAGCTTTCCAGACAAGAAAAAGCTAAAAAGAATTCATCACCACCAAATCAGTATTACAAAGAATCTTAGGGGGACTTCCTAAGATAAAAAAAAAGTCAAAATATGAATAATAAAATGTCAATAACTACATATCTATCAAGAATTACTTAAAATGTAAATGGATTCAATGCTACAATCAAAAGACAGGTGGTTGGATGGATAAGAAAACATCACCCTTACATATGCAGCCGATAACAGACTCACTTTAGATAGAAAGGCGCACACAGACTGAAAGTAAAGGGATGGGAAAAAGATATTTCATGAAAATGGAAACAAACAAGCAAACAAAAAGCTGAGGTAGCAATACTTATACCAGATAAAACAGACTTTAGAACTAAGGCTATAGCAAGAGACGAAAAAGGGCCCAGTAATCCCACTTCTGGGTGTTTATCCGAAGAAACCCAAAACGCTACCTCAAGGGGATGAGTGCGTCCATATGTTCATTGCAGCATTGTTTATAATGGCCAAAATGTGGAGGCAGTCTGGGTGTCCGTCGATGGATGAATGGATAAAGAGAAGATGGTACATACAAGGTGTGATCAAAAGATACGGTGAATGTTTAGGGGTGGCCGGATGGCTCAATTGGTTAGAGCATGAGCTCTGAACAACAGGGTTGCTAGTTCGATTCCCACATGAGCCAGTGAGCTGCGCCCTCCAGAACTAGATTGAAGACAATGAGCTGCCTCTGAGCTGCCAGAGGGGTGGCCAGATGGCTCAGTTGGTTAGAGCGTGAGCTCTCAACCACAAGGTTGCCAGTTCAATTCCCGCATGGGATGGTGGGCTGCGCCCCCTGCAACTAAAGATTGTAAACAGCAACTGGACTTACAGCTGAGCTGAGCCCTCCACAACTAGATTAAAGGACAATGACTTGGAGCTGATAGGCCCTGGAGAAACACACTGCTCCCAAATAAATAAAAATAAATAAATAAATAAATAAATAAATAAATAAATAAATAAATAAATATGGTAAATGTTTAAATAAATAAAAAATTATTGTACTAAAAAACACATTACCATTAATCTCCCTCAAAATACTCCTCCTTATCCCACTGTTCTTGCCACTTTCTGAAATAGTTCTGAAAGTCCTCTTTCATGAGTGTCTTTACTTCATCCTCCATCATGACAAGGCTTCATGTCACACATCACTTCTGGTACAGCAATTTCTGCCAAATAAAAACATTATGGTTTGTCCTCATCCACCTTATTCACCAGATCTGGCACTGTGTGACTTCTGGCTCTTCCCCAAAGTCAAAATGACCATGAAAGGAAAACAAAGTAAAAATGACCATGATTCAAGGCATTGAGGCAACCACGACAGCACAACTAAAGACACTCACAAAACAGGATTTCCAGAACTGCTTCAGAAAATGGCAAGAACAACGGGATAAGTCTGTTTGAAGCAAGTGGAAGTATTTTGAGGGGGAATTAACAGCAATGTGTCTTTTACTGTAATAATATTTTTTATTTAAACATTCATCTTATTTTTTTTTATCATATCTCATGTATACAATGGGTTCTCACGATTTGCAGCAGCATGGACGCACCTGGATGGTATTGTGCTGAGTGGAGTATGTCAGACAGAGAAAGACAGATGCAATATGATTTTGCTTATATGTGGAATCTAAAGAACAAAATAAACAAACAAAACAGAGACATTCATAGATACAGAGCATTTTGATGGTTGCCAGATGGGAGAGGGATTGGGGGTGAGTGAAAAAGGGGAAGAGATTAAGAAGTACAAATTGCTTGTTACACAGTAGTCATGGGGATGTAGGGTATAGCATCAGAAATATAGTCAATAATATTGTAATATTATAACTATGTATGGTGTAAGATTGGTACTAGATTTATTGGGTGATAGATTGGGGGTGTGGAGGCAGGGTGAAAAAAATGAAGGGATTAAGAAGCACAAATTGGTAGTTACAAAATAATCATGGAGATGTAAAGTATAGGGAATATAATCAATAATATGGTAATAACTATATAGTGCCAGATGGTATTAGTCAGGGGGATCACTTTCTAAATTATATAAATGTCTAACCACTATGCTATACACTTGAAACTAATATAAAGTAATATTGAATGTCAACTCTAATTGAAAATTTTAAAAAGGGGGAGAAAGATCAATAATATTGTGATAGCGTGGTACAGGGTCCAATGGTTGCTGGACTTACCATGGTGATCACTTCTTTAGTACAGGGAATATAATCAATAATGTGGTAATAACTCTGTATAATGCTAGGTGCGTACTGTTGAATAACTATGATGTACACCTGAAACTAACATAATATTGTATGTTAGCTATATTAATAAAAATATTCAAAAATATACAAAAAAAGGCAAGCAAATTGTTGAACAGTATTGTAATCACATTTGTAGAGGTTTTTTAAGGACATAGGTGCATAAACAATGAATATTGTTGACAGTCAATTTTAACCTTGTTTATTTCTGGTTTTGGAACTGAGGATTGAGCAGTGGAGAGGCAGACTTTTGTTTTCCCCTTAAATACTTCTGTCTTTTGTATAGTTTCCATTTTTTCCCATGCACTATACTACTTTTATAATTTAAAATGTCATTTAATTTTTTTAAAGTGTAATAAATGATACGTGTGGATATGTATGTATGTATACTCATACATACACGAAATTATGCCTAGTACATTAAAAATATCGAATGGTATGAAACATCAAAACGCTGATTACAAAAATACCATATTACCACATGGCATCTTTGTTAAATAATTAGCACTTAATTGCAAGTATTTTTACCTTGGCATTTTGGGATACACTTTTGCACCTTCTGTAACTAATTACTCAACACTAATTGTTTCTCTTAGAAATGTACGGCCCCACTGGGAAGCCCATTTGCAGGGCACGTATACCATACTGGATAATATCCCTGTCTTGTGAAACCTTCAATATCCTGCACAGCATTTGAAAAACATTTAAACCATAATATCTAGAAATGAAGAAATCAATTTGATGTGCTATGCGTAAAGTACAGCATCTTGAAAATCTATTGCTGAGCAGTCTCATTATCAATTGTATTGATGTAAATAAAATCTTTTAATAATAAGGATAATTACAAAATATCACTGGGTCTATTAGAAGCACATTTTTATTTTAAAAGGCGAATGTCTGTTAATCTAGCATCCTTACCTACATATTCAATAACTTCATTTCTTATTATCTTCCTATTATAAAATATTTGTCACATTTCTCTTTTGCTAGTCTATTAGATTCCACAAATCTTGCTCATGTCTCTCTCCAATGGGACACTTATCTTCAGTGATGAGAGATAAATGTCATTAATACTAGAGGAAAATGTTTTACGCACAAAAATGGAAGAGTCCTATAATGGCATAATAAGTGCAACGCTCAGAATAAAGATAAATCTTTAGAAAATTAGGTTCTTTCATCTCGTTACTTTCTAGGAGTCTTTTTATAATATCACAAATACAGAGCAAGTAAATAAACTCCCTTCTTTTTTTTTCTTTTTTTTTTTTTTCACTTATGCACTTACTTCTTGCTCTCATGAGTGAGGAGATAATGATCAAACCAAACTTGGATCTAGCATCTAGTTTTATCTGCTATCATTGGACACCACCAAGTGCCTACAGAAATCAACTGACCATTCAGAAACCTTTCCAAATATTTGGAAACTACTCCCGAGAATACAGACCAAACTGCTCTATAATAAGCCATGATTCAGGGGCAAGCTTGCCGGATGGGAGTCACTTGACCTGGGTGCAAAGTCCAGATTTCTCATTTTTCTGCCACTGGGTGCTTTAGAAAACCACAGGGATTTTTCTGAGCATCACTTTCCTAGTTTATCAAACAGAAATGATATTATTAATAATTATTCCTATCTGCCATCAGAAATATTCAATAACTATTTGTTCACTCCATAACAGCAAGATTATATGGAGGAGAAGGTGAAATATTATAATATACTTGGAAGCACGCACAAGGTAAAATAGTATACAAGAATTAGGTGTTTGTACCATACTGCCAACAGAGGCAACAGAATATAGAGATCAGGGTTTCCAGCTCTGGCACCAAACTGTCTCATTTCCGATTCTGACTCCCTCTCTATCTTAAACCCTCCAAGCTTCAGTATCTTCATCTGTAACATAGAAATAACAACCTTTCTTATTTTATAAGCTATAGGGAGGATTAAGTGAAATAATGCATGTAACCATTTAGAATGGTATCTGGCATGTGGTAAGTTCTCAGTAAATGTTCTCTATTTTTAGTAGCTACATTAAATAAGCCTTAAATAGTAACACTGAAGACTAACTCTAACCCCAGCACAGATCAGACCTTCTTCCCTTGTGCGATTTGGAAATGCTGATGGTCTACATGCCCCATATTTTGTCACCTTGAACAATGTCACCCCTCTGACTCCTCCCACTACATACATTTAACAGAATCATAGAAATTAAAACGCTGTGTGATTGCCCAAAAGCCTTCACCTGCCTACATGCTATAGAAGACCTTCTGACCTAACCCTTTACAAGGTCAGCCAAATCCAGTGAGACAGAAAAATTAAAATGCTGAGCCCGGCACAGTCCCAGTAATATATTGGCATAACCCACATCTTTAGGGAAAGTGCTTTTCTTGAGTTGTGCAAAATATATAGTACAAACTTACTGGGATTTTTAAGATGTTTGGAGCCTTGGATTCTTTTGAGTATCTGATAGAAAGCATGCCCCTCCTCAGAAAAAAAAATCATATGCTTATTTGTACAAACAATGTCATACATAATTGCAGGTGTTCCCTGGAGCCTACCCATAATTGACCTCAGCTTAAAATATAATTATGCATATGCCAAAAGACAAATTTTTAGCAGATCAATAGATATAAAAAAATTTTAATCTGAAAAGAACACCAAAATATAAATAGTGGAGACTTACTTCCTTTCTGCCAGTTTTCATTGTTTCCCTCGATGAGCTTGTATTACTTTTATGATTTAAAAAAATAATAAGTATATAAATATTCACACTGTATAACACAGAACAAACAATTCAATTTGTAATCTAAATTTGATTCAAAGGTAAAAGTTCCTACTTGATATTTGGAAACATGTAGATGAATTTGTTGATACAGGCAGAGAGAAATTCAAGAGACATTTCCTGAAAGTGAGTACAGAGTTCAACAGTCATTTTTACTCCGTATGGGATGACTTCTGGAAGAGGTGGGATTTGGGTTATTGAGGAAGAAGGGTTCTTGATAATCAGTATCATTGCAGAGGAACAATCACAGCAAAGGAGCCTGGGCTTCCCATTCCAAACCCCAGTTCTGAACAAGTCAACACTGGGAAAGTCTGTATTATCAGAGAAAGAACACAGAACTCCAACTTGCGTAGGCTCCCAAGGGCGTGAGGTTCAGCTAGGCTGTCAGTCATAACCAGTCAGAAAGACAAGGAGAAGGTCAGGTCAGCCTTTGAGAGCAAAGCAATTAGAATACTCATTTACCCACAGTATCCATCACCCCATGACCATGCCAATGTGGGTAAGTCTGAAAATCAGCTGCTGAGGTGAAAGATAGGCATAGAAGGTGTGAGTAAAAAAAAACTGAAATGAAGGTAGGTCCTGTGTGTCCAGACTTTTATAACAAAGTACTTTTCTTAATTGTACTTAAAGTATCTCATTGATCATTTGGTCCCCACTACTATCCCTCCAAATATTAATAGAATGCATGACAATTCTTAGCCTTTTCTATTAAGTGTCCGCACTGGTGGAGGCTGAATTTTGATCATGAAGCTCTGAGGACGTAGTTCAAAATAGTCCACCAATGCTATGAAATTTCTTTTCAATTCTTGTATTCTTATAGTTTGCTCTTAAAATCATGCAAATAAATTTCACATTCCAGCCAATAGCATACCTGTTTGTTCACTCAAAATTGTTATTCCTAAGTTTTCTAACAAAATGAATGTTTGAACATTTCTGCTTACTTGAGATGTAAACAATCAGGCATTACATTTTCTCCATTTTACAAATAAGAGTCATATAGCTGGAAGAGCTGAGATTTAACATGCATCTCATTCTAAATTGGCAGCATTTTTTATCATGATTACATGTGTCAAAGGAGAGAAGTAGCCTAAATAAAAAAAAATTTTTTTAAAGTTCAAATAACCCAAAAGAAGGAAAGGGGAAATAAAGGAATGAAAAGAAGAGGTGAAAAAAAAAAACAGAAAATGAATTTAAAATGGTAGATGTAAATCCAAGCATATCAATAATTATATTACATGTAAATGCTCTAAACACACCAATTAAAAGAGATTGTCAAATAGATTTTTAAAAAATATTACCAAACAAACTATAAACAACATATAAGAAAATTCACTTTAAATATAATGGTATGGGTAAATTGAAAGTAAAAAGAAACAAAACAAAAACATGCAAACACCAGAATCAAAAGTGGCAATATTAATAACTTCAGAGCAAAGAAAATCACCAGGGATAAAGAGGGTCCTTATATAATGATAAAAGAGGTAACTAACCTAGAAAACATAACAATCTTAAATGTGTATGCACTTAACAAGAGAGCTTCAAAACACATGAAGAAAAACTGACAGAACTGACAGGAGAAACAGGCAAATTCATAATTATAGTTGGAAGCTTCAACACTCCTTCGATAATTTACCAAATAAGTAGACAGAAAATTAATAAGGATAGAGAAGATTTGAACAACATCATCTGTCAGTTGAACATATTTGACATTTATTGAACACTCCACTCAACAACAGCAGAATATATATCCTTTTCAAATACACATGGCACAGTCTTATGACCCATATCTTGGGTCTTAAAAACAAATCTTAAGAAATTTTAAAAAACTAAAACAATACAACACATGTTCTCTGACCAAAATGGAATTAAGCTAGACATCAATAATATAAAGATCAACAAAACACTTGGAAATTTTTTAAAAAGAACCACTTCTAAATAGTTCATGAGTCAAAGAAGTCTCAAAGGAAATTAGAAAATATTTTTAAATTTAAAAAATGAAAATGTAACAAATCAAAATTTATGGATGCAGATAAAGTGTGTGTAAAAGAAAATTTATAGCATTGAATGCTGATATTAGAAAAAGAACAAAGCTCTCCAATTATTCTACCTAAAAACACTAGAAAAAGAGCAAAATAAATCTAATGCAAGCAGAATAAAGAAAATAATAAAAATGTGAGCACAGATCAATAAAATTCAAATCGGAAAAATAAGACCAATTAATCCAAAAGCTGGTTCTTTGAAAAGATCGATAAAATTGGTAAGCCTTTATCAAGAGTGACAAAGAAAAAACAGAGGAGATAAAATTACCAATATTGGGCAGCCAGTTGGCTCAGTAGTTGGAGTGCAGTGCTCATAACACCAAGGTCACCGGTTTGATTCCCACATGGGCCGGTGAGCTGCACCCTCCACAACTAGATTGGAAAAAAAAAAAAAAAAAAAAGACTTGACTTGATGGGTCCTGGAAAAACATATTGTTCCCCAATAAAAAATATAATAAAATGCAATACAATACAATAAAAATTACCAATATTGAGAATGAAAGAGAGATATGACTGTAGAGGCTACAGGCATTAAAATGATAATAGAGAATATTATTAATGCGTCAATAAATTCTACAAGTTTGATTAAATAAGCCAATTCCTCAAATCAACAACACTAAAACTCATCCAAGATGAAACAGATAACCAGAATAGTCCCATAATAATTAAAGAAATTGAATTTGTAGTTTAAAATACTTGTGAAAGGAAATCTCCAGGTCTGTATGGTTTCACTAGTGAACTCTACCAAACATTTAAAGAAAAAAATACAAATTTTACACAATCTCTTCCAGAAAATAGAAGAGGAGAGATCACTTCCCAATGTACTTTATAAGGCCAGTAGTGTCGTAACTAAATCATACAAAGTCAGTAAAAGAAAACTATCTTCTCTAACATGCCAGTGTCACTACAGACCAATGTTTCTTACTGTCATAGATTCAAAACTCCTCAATAAAATATCAGCAAATCAAATTTAGCAATATATAAAAAGGATAATATGCCATGACTAAGTGGGGTTTGCCCCAGTAACACAAGGCTGAGTAATACTGTAAAGTCAAGCATATTAATTGTCTGAAAAAGAAAAACAACAAGATCATATCAACTGATGCAAAAGGCAAAACCTGTGTGATTCCACCGTTACCAGATATCTAGAGTAGTCAAAATCATGGGGAAAAAGTAGAATGGTGGTTGTCAGGGCTTTGGGTAGGGGAGAACCGGAAGCTGTTTTTCTACGGGACTAGAGCTTCAGTTTTGCAAGAGAAAAACGGTCTAGAGATCGGTTACACAACAATGCAGATATCATTAAGACTACTAAACTGTACATTTAAAAATGGTTAAGAGAATTAATTTTATATTCGATTTTTTTTAACCATAATTAAATTTAAAATAAAAATAAAAACAGATTTCTAAGCCTCACCCTTGATTTGCATGAGAATCTTTGGAGGTTAGCCTGGGAATCTGCATTTTAACAAACTCCCTAAATGGTTTGGAAGCACATTCAAATGTGAGAAGCCCTGCTCTCACATATTTCCAAGTACCCCAGCAAACCATTAAGTTCTTCGCCATCTCTGCCCTCTCCCACCCTTCACCATGTGGAGGGGGGCAGGTGGGAATCCCCCATAACATACTACACACAGTCATCTATCGGATTTTCAAAGAAAACTGCTCCCTTGAATGTTTTTCCCTTCTGGGGTCTTTCTTCCCTCAGCTTTTCTTTTGCCAGGAGGAATCCCTAACTTTGTACTCTGCTAAGGCCCAGATTGCTACCATCACCAGGTGACCTGCTCCTGAGCCAGCCCTTCACAGTTTCCTTGTGTGATCTGCACAGACACCTGTGGCATCAGCTCTGCCCACCAGTCTTTTCCTGAATCTTTACTCTCAATAACTTGTCAATACAGCACAGTCCAATTAAGAGACCCGCTCAACCTGTCTCCAGTAACCTACTGCATCAGATCTGTTTCACATTAGAGTGGGAAGTTATTTCTTGATGAAAAGACTGGGTTGGCACAGGGTGTATTGGTGTTTTAAAAGAAGAATGTATCTGGGGGTGACCAGTTAGCTCCGGTGGTTAGAACGTGCTACTAGTAGCACCAAGGTTGCCAGTTCAATCCCTGCATGGGCCACTGTGAGCTGCGCCTCCTTTAAAAAAAAAAAAAAAGTATCTATCCAAGTAAGTCTCTAATGCAAGTAAAATCTCTAACAGGAAGAAGTTCAGAGCAGGGGGGTAGGAGATGGCATCAATTCATTCCAGTTTTACACAAAAAAAAAGGGTGGGGAGCTGAGTCTCAGAATTTCTTTGGCTTGGCCAAAAGTAAATCACACAATATGAAAATGAAGCTCTGCCTTCTAATGGTTGACTCCAAAGCTCGCCCTCTTTCTGCCAGTAAAAGTAGAATGCATATTTACAATTTAAATGTGGCTGCTTACCACTGAGCCCACCTCCCATTGTCAAGTTTCTTTGTATCTCATTTAGAAAAATAAACATGATCTTTTCTCTACAATTACGATGTTTATTTAATCATCCATTCATCAAATATTTCAGGACATCCATGTTCTAGGCAATATTCTATAATAGGTATTTAAGAAAAAATCTATATGTTGAGTATTTAAAATGTGGTATCAAGCCCAAGAAGCAAAATACTAAAGATGAAAAAATAAGAAATAAAAATTAAGGAGAGCTTTTGAAGCATCAAATTGCAAATACCAAAAAAATGGAAAATACACTCCTTCAGACCTAGACTTTTAGACCTAGCCAGACCAGTTATTCAACAGCCTAAAGGAGCTGAGATAGCCCACCCAGGTTAGTTTTAGGGCTTGCTATAAAAAATTAAGACAGGGATAGGAGAACCAGCATTAACTTTAATGTGAACATAGTCAATGCTTTCTTTCCTTTTTCTAACTTCAGGTCATTAACTTACCCTTTCTGGTCTCAGCTTCCTCCTCTATAAAAACTCAGGCCTCAAGAAAGTCCCTTCCAGCCATATGTCCATAACTTTATGATCCATATCAGCTGTACCCTGAGAATGGAGCTATAAGTCAAGTCGGGAATCTTCTGGGGCTCTCAAACTATTAGAAAGCCTGTGAATGACCCTCAAATGCTTAATCAAGGTCAGGGCACTTTTTGTGGTCCAGATGTAGGGTAGGATTGGGGACAGTGTGGTCAAGACGTGGGGTAGAGTTGAGGGCAGTGTGCGTAGGGAGAGTGAATCTAGGGCTGCTCTCTAGTGTTCGAATCTTCTCTAACATGCCAGTGTCACTGAGAAGTCTCTAGGGCTAGAACTGTAGGTCAAGACCCTCTAATGAGTCAAAGAATTTAGTGGGTTACCACCAGCATGTTTTGGACTGGGATGGAAAAGAAACCATCAGAGCACATGAGTTAAGTATTAAATATTTTAGCAAATTTTTGTTTTGGGGTGTGTGTATGTGTGTGTGTGTGTGTGTGTGTGTGTGTGGTGTGTGTGTGTGTGTGTGTGTGTGTGTGTGTGTGTGTACTGGGACATGATTTAAGATGTCTTTCTTTCCTATGAGAAACAGTCAAGATTTTGAAAAACAGTGATCTAGTTGTGGGGAGGGGGTGGGAGGGCCGGATAAGAAGAGGTGTCTTTCCAGACCAGATATAGGCCTAGGAGAGGGTGGGAAATAGAGGAAGACTGGAATTATTCTCATGGCCCAAATATCCAAACTGACCCTCTGAAAATTGTCTCTGGAGCCTTGAGAAAAGGGAAGAAAAGAAGGCCTCCCATAGCCAGAAAGTTGCCCGGGCCTGTTCACAGTTGCTCTGGCCTATGCCTCTGGGTTGGCTTTTCTGGGTATTTTTTGTGAAACAACTCACCGTGCAGTACCAGCAAGGGCTTCCAGAGTCTTTGCGCCAGCCACTGTTGCCCCACGTCACCTTGATGTTTCCACAATTCAAAAGAACGGTCCAAACAGGATTTTAAACTTATCTGTTTAGTGTTATGATTTGCAACTCTCACTCCAAGAAGATTTTAAGTTCACATCGCCCTCAGGGAAGATCAGCCCTGCTGACACAGTCTTCACTTCAAAGCTTCCTACCTTATCTTCAGGTACTGGAATTGTTAGAAGGAGGTATGTTACTAATTACTCAGCCTTTGGAGGGCGGCAGGAAGTTTTGGCATTCATTGCTATCAGTTTCACATTCCTTATTCCATAGGAGCAAGGAAGGTATTCTTCCTCAAAGAAGAGCCTGAGGTTTAGGAGGTCAGTTTTCACATGCAGCTAATAAGTGGTGAAAGGGAATTTGAACTCAGGCTTCCCAGTTTCAAAGCCTGCACCTTTTCCACCCCATCAGGTTGTCACTTCTGTTACTGAGTAAGCAACTACATTTCTTATGAACTTGGATGGACTTCCATTTGAGCTCATTCAGAAAGTGTTCATACTGCTCTCCCAGCTGAGGAGTTCAAATTAATCTCTGAAGCAATAACAAAACCCAGTGTTGCAGATTCTACAGAATTTACAATGAACAGGGATCGTTGGTCAGTGCAGTTTTCAGTGGGAATTGAAAACAGGTAGGTTGATTGTTCATTTGACCAGCTTGTTTAAAGAGACAGTAGGAGAATTAAATGCACAGACACCAAGTATAGAGAATACTGCTTGACATGAATACTGGAAGTGTAAAGCTGAATTTCCATGTGTTAGATCAAAATTATTTATATAAAAACGTATTTCTAAATTTATACCAGAAATCATTAGCAAAGTATGATTCAAAATACACAATTCCTTTTCATAAAGCTCTTTAGTGCCCCCAAGTATATAAAATTAACTCAGCTTATATCAATCCCTTATATATTTATAACTAGTGCTTACAAAATCTTTGAAATGAGGTGTTCTTTTAAGATTTAAATCTTGGAAAGCCGTTTAACAATTCTTACATGAATATCCATTTTAATTTGGCTCACTTTCAGCATCTGAGGCAAACATTTACTCCAAGATAAACCAGACTAGAAAAGCTTAATTTTTCACCTTCCACAAAATCAACATATACACTTACCTACTGTTCTCTACCAAGTAACCGATAAAGAAAATTTTGGAAATCAATTATCCTCACCCCATCCATATAGTACTGTTAGATCTCTGGGCCACTCACTGTGTATTTCACAACTCAGTGGGAAATGAGTCATGGCCTGAAGAATGTGATTAAAGGCGGGGTACCTACAGCAAGGCAAAAATGAGGCTATTTCACCTACTCCTTCTCCCAAGAATGTGTTGCTTTGTCCTGAAATTGGAATAATTGACTTTGAAGGGGGGAAGAAACAGGCACAGAACTTCTTCTAAACCGTGTATATTAGCCAATAATCAAGGCAACTTCCTTTAACCAATGAGACTGTCCATCAATGAAGCATTCAAACACTCACTGTCTAAGTCAAGGCAATTTCTTAGGCACAATGTCTAAAAGTTACATTGTAGAAAAAAAAGCCAAACTAAATCTTTATGTCACTGAGACTTCACAGATGAGGAGGAAAATTAAGAGGACCACAGTTGATCGCTGAAGAGAAGAATCTATCTCAAAATCATCACTGATATAAAATTAAAGTACCATTCCACCACTAGGCAAACCTATACCACGAATCCAGAAATATATATATCATGTTAGAGCAGCATTCAGTTAAATTTTCAATTATCCTTCAGCAGAAACTACCTCTTATAATGTTTATCTAATAACGTTGAAGAGGTTTTGTGAAACCCATCCTAAGAAGGTAGAGATTCTGATTTGAAGAGTGTTCTGGGTAATACTGTGGATAGAGGGGTCATGGGAAGTGAATCTGAACCTCAGTTCCCTGTAGAAAGGTTATAAGAAATGCAAAGTTTAGGAAATTAAGTCTGACACAGACCTCGCCACAAGTAGTCCAGGAAACCAACACACATGCCACAAACATAACCCAGAACCCCTTCTGCTGTTTCTCGGAGCACCCTCTCACTCCATCCTCTCAAACCAGAGAGGGACAATCTTGTAACATACAAACAGAGGGGTCCGTTAAACTTCCACCCTCAAACAGACAGTCATGTCATCTAAGTTTCTATGGATTCCTTCTCAGATGGGGAAGTACAATGAAACCAGTAGAGGACCCTTTGTCACATCTTACTAGAATAAAACCCTGCTGTGGATAAGAGTGAGATTCTTGCCAGGCCAAAACGGTAATTCTAATTTAGTAAAAGAGCATCAGACCTGGGGTAGAGTCATATGTATATTCTAGGGGTGTGATCAGTGACTTTCCTCTAGGGCAATTCCAAATGACCAAGAACGTGTACATTCTACACTATGAGCTCAAATCAAGTGTTGGTCTACAGACACAAGCAGCATTTCCTATTTCTACCAGCCCACTTTATGACTTCAGTGGTTTGCTGAAATTTGCAATTATATGCAACTCTCCCCCTTTTTCTTTCTTTTCTTTTTTATTCCTTTGCTCTGACCCTGACATCCTAGCAAAGACAAGCCTCTGGCTATGGCAGCAGAGAGAAAGCATCCTTACCAAGATCTCTCTGGTACTTCAAGGATTACAATGTATGTATTAAACTAAATCTATTTCTTAAAAAAAAAAAAAAAGAACCACCTTTTTTTCCCTGCAGAAAGCAGAATTATTGGTTCTTTGGCAGGGATACTACGAGAGTTCAGAAGCAGATCCTGTTTGGGCAATGCTAAAATTACTTTCCTGGAGTTTTAGAAATTCTGTTTGGAGGTGCAGGACTATTTTTACACATTTTCTTTCAGAGTCACTGCCACTCCCAAACCCTATCTCTGATCTTAAACAATCATGATTCCTAAAGTCACCAGGCCAGTTCTGGCCATCTAGATAACAGAAACTGGTGGAACTCTCCAAAGATCCCCACCCCCACCCCAGGTACACTGAAGTCAACGTGCAAGCTGACCTTCTGGAGCCTGCAAGGGAGCTTGTAACTCCTCCTTTGCACTTCCTTCCTGGTAGTTTAGTGGGGTAACATGTAGGTGAGAGTATGCCGATTATTGGGTTTTTCTCAGCACCTTGTTTTTCACTATCTTTAATTGCTGAACCCAAAGATGTGCAACTGGAATGTCAACTTCCAATGAAGTGCCTACAGTGCCATTAAGAAATGTAGCTTTGGGGTAAAGGGGGTCAAATATATGGCGATGGAAGGAGAACTGACTCTGGGTGGTGACCACACAGTGTGATATATAGATGATGTATTATAGAAATGTACACTTGAAACCTATTTAATTTTACTAACTATTGTCACCCCAATGAATTTAATTTTTGTTTTAAAGAAAGAAATGCAGCTTTGGCTTTTGGATCTGGTGTTAGCACTGCCCAAGTGAAATACAAAAGGAATGTGGAGTCACCCCAGTCTTGGCATCAAAATAGAATGAGAGCAGAGGCAGCGTATTTCCTATGTAACATCCTGTGTCTGCTCTAGTTCCACAGTAGCCATACAAGGTCCATTTTACCTAGAGAAAACCAAAAGACCTATATAAAGTGAAATGTTTTGGCTAAGTGATCTTGAGGGTCATTCCTGGCTCTGAAATGTCGGGGTACCTCCAATTATGTGGTGTATCCAAACTACTGAAACTCAGGTTAGTCAGTAGATAATCTGAGTGGATCATGTATATTTAAAGATAATAAAGAGACTCAGATCCCTCCTATTAATCCCAATCTCAGTTCAGTTACAATTAATAGCATTCACTGAGTACCTACTAGGTACTAGGGCATGCTTATACTTTCCCTTACCCAGTGGGTCTCAATTTTCACCGTGCATCAGTGAAAAGGATGACCTAGGGGAGTGTTGAAAACCAAATACCCAGACCACTGCTTCCAAGATTAAGATTCAACTGGTTTAGGGCAGGGTTTGTTGTAAAAGTTCCCCAGGTGATTCTAATATGAAGTCAACATTGAAACCTTCCTGGGCTAACCGCCGCCGAAACCACCACCACCAGTCTGCCCCAATTCTGTGGCAAATCCCAACAGGCCAAACTTACATAAGAGACCTCTACTACTTCCCTTCACCCCAGAGAAGGTGGGACTTGGAATTACATCCCATTCCCAGTCCAGGAGATAAATGGGAGTTAGGATTAGGGGTAAAAGGTTAGAAAAAGAGCAAATAAAAGGAAAGGGAGTTAAAGTGTTTTATGCTTATCATCTCATATATAATCAGCTCCCCAGGATGAGGAAGCTACAGCTCAAAAAGATTAAACAACTTGCTAGAGCACTCAGCAAGCAACAAAACCAGAATTTAAACCAGTCTCTCACCCCAAAATCTATGTCCTCTCCATGCTATACTCTCATCCCGCAAGTCTAACTTCAAGTCTCCAAACGCATCCATCACCTCTTCATCTGCATTACCATCCAAATGTAATTTCAGGTGCCAGCGATCATGCCCCCTTCCAAGTTCTGTCTTTGTGCAATCAATGTGTGAGAGTGGCTTCTACTCGCTTCTGCCCAACTTAATCTGAAATACTCTATTAGTTAGGATTAGTTTCCACTCCATGGGACAGAAAATCCAAAACAAGAGAGGCTCCTTGAAGTTTATTTCTTTCTCATGTGAAAGAAGTCTAGAAGTAGGTGGTCCACAAGGATTCCACAGTGTCAGAGACCCAGGCTCCCTTCTATCTTTTTCTACTTTGCTCAACACATGGCTTCCTTTTCATGGCCTATGATAGCTTCTTAAGTCCCATCCATATGTCAAACTTCATCCAGAAGAAAGAAGGGGCGAAGAAGGACACAATCTCCTTCTTTTAAGGACACTACTTGTTAAGTCCCGCTCACTAGGTTTGCTTGCTTACATCCCATTGGTCAGAACTTAGGCACATGGCCACACCTAGCTGGCGAGGAAATGTAGCCTTTATTTAGGTGGCCAGTTACCCAGCTAAAAACAGGGGTTCTTTTACTAAAGAAGAAAGATAGGACAGGTCAGGGATAATTAAGTCTTAGCCATGTTTTCCTGCCTGGTACTCCAGTCTTCCTTTCTAGGATGGTCACCCTAACCTAAACATGACAAGAAACTGAAACCATCAGCCTAACAAGTCTGGGAGCCTTATTTGTCCTGCTCCCCTTATACCAATTTCTCTTGCCAGGTCCACAGCTTTTACTTTGAACTCAGGCCACTGAGTAATAATGCATCTTCCACTTCTGTCCTTTTGCTACTGGGCTCCACCTTCTGACTGACTGGCCCAGTGCCGAAAACTGACAGTATCAGCACTGAGCCCCTTTAGATGCTGCCTCCTCATTGCTCATTTTTTAGTCAGCTTTTAGCTGTGTTGATTTCAGTAGCTAGATCAGGCAGGGCGAGGAGCCCTAACCTAGTATCTGACATGTTGCTTCCTCACCCCCAGCACTACATACGCGCACGTGCCATACCATCTTCCACGGCTCCAGCTGAAGCTGTAACTTCATGATCAAGAGAAATTGGTCACCTGAAGCAGCAGAGTGTAGCAGAAAGAACCAAGGGCTGGGGTGACACAACCTGGATTGGAGTCCAGGATCCCCCCTCAATGTCCATTTACTAGCTGTACAACCTCTCTGGGTATATCAATCAGGATTCTCCAAAGAAACAGAACCAATAGAAGAGAAAGAGAGATAGAGATATAAATATAGATATATAGCTATATAAAGAGATTTCTGCTAAGAAATTGACTCACATAATTATGGGGGCTGAGAGTGCAGATCCAGGAGAGCCAATGTTCCAGTAAGTTCCAGTCCAGTCTGAGTCTGAAGGCACAAGGCAACTGATGTCCCAACTGGAGGTCAGGCAGAGAGAGAGAATTCTTTGTTATCAGCCTTTTATTCTATTCAGGCCTTTAAAGGATTGCATAAGGCCCACCGACACAGGGGAGGGCAATCTGCTTTGCTCAGTTTGCCAATTCAAAAGTTAATCTCATCCAGAAACACCATCACAAATATACCAGAATTATGTTTAAGCAAATATCAGGGCACCCTGGGGCCCAGACAAGTCGACACATGAAATTAACCATTACACTGGGTTTTTTCCCATCTCTAAAATGGTGATAACAATAATTTTTGTCTCATATGGCTGTGGTAAGACTTAAATATAATGATGTATGTGGAAATGCTTAATTAAAAAGTATAAGCCCACTATACACATGTCAGTGAGTCTGAATACAAACAGAAGAGCACAAATAGTATTCACTGGATGCAGGGTAGAATCCCTTTGAAAAGTAAGGAACAAGCTAGCTAACAAGAATCTCCAACTTTACCTCTCATCTCTACGCACCTTTCCCTGGACTTTTTCCAAATCTTCCATTCTATTATTTTTCTAGTCTGCTTCCTCTTTCCCCTCTTCCTTTCAGCAGTGACTCCACCTTCCCTTACTACAGTCTTTTACACAGCTTTGAAAGAAAAAAGAGAGAAATTGAAATAAGAGAGGCTAGATAAAGAAATAAGTGCGCAATTGGATCAGAGGCTGACTCTGTCCCAAGCATACAGGCGCTGTCCTAAGCTCTTCATGTATGCAACGTCAGATAGTCCTCACCAGGCCCCTGTGAGCGAGAGTCTATGGGAAGCAACCTCTAAGATAGTCCCCAGTGATCCCTGCATCCTGGTTTTGATGCCTTGTGTAACCCTCTTGCTTTGAGTGTGGACTGGAGCTGGATCTAATGACTCACTTCTGAAAATACAGTATGGCACAAGTGATGGAACATCACTTCCAATACTAGGTAACAGAAAGACTGTGGACTCTGTTTTAGTCTCTCTCTCTCTCTCTCTCTCTCTCTCTCTCTCTGTTTCTCTCTCTCTGTCTCTCTCTGTCTCTCTCTGTCTCTCTCTGTCTCTCTCTCTCTCTCTCTGTCTGTCTGTCTCTCTCTGGCTTATTCACTCTGAGGAAAGCCAGATGTCTTGTTGTGAGCTACACTATGGAGAAGTCCACAAGGCAACAAACTGAAGCCCCCAACCAACAACCAGAGAAGAACTGAGGCCTTCAGTTAAACAACCCACCAGCAAGGAAACGAATCTTGCCAACAACCACATGAGTGAGCTTGGAAGCAGATCCTTACCTGTTGAGCCTTTAGATGAGACCACAGCCCCAGTGGACTGACCTTGAGCCAGACACAACCAGCTGAGTTATGAAAAAATTCCCAACCAACAGGCATTGAGATGATGCCACCTGATTTAAGCACTAAGTTCTGGGGTAACAGCAATAGATAACTACTACAGGCCTAGTGTTATCTCCATTTTGCAGATGAAGAAACTGTTTCAGAGAGATTAAGAAACTTACAGTGTTATATAACTTACAAGTGGCAGAGTGGGGTTTCAAACCCAGAAATCTGTGCTTTTGAGTTGCATGAATGGTTTACATTTTAAGAAATAGATGTCAAAATGTTTGTATTTTATACAATGTAAAGTTTCTGATGCTAAAGATGTACAGGCTGTAAATCGGATAACAGATGAGCTCTCTTTTGTCAGGTCCCCTGCCAAAGCAATTGTATTTCCTACCATAAAATCACCCTAGCCACAGTTGTCATCACTAGTGAGTTTTTCTCAAGCAAAGCATAAATTAATTGTAATAGGTTACAAACACAACGAAAGCCACATCAGCACCAAATTGGAGGAGAAAGAAAATATTGTGTAAACCTATGGTTTTGCCCATATAGCAAGTGATCAACAAATATTTGATTCATTCATTGGACTGAATTGTTCATTGAATGTCCACAAAAAAAATGGAGATTATATTTCTGAAAGGCAGAGTGGAGTTGTCGTCTTAAAAGATAGACATATAAGGCCATTCTGCCTCCTACACTAGCTCCTCTTATTTAGAGTCTACTTCTGACATTAGCAACTCCTGGAGAAATCCTCTCTCAGTCTAGCCATACTATACCATAAAGGCAGCTTTAGTGAAGTAATTACACGTGTGAACTCTAAAACCAGACTGATCTACTAGCTGTGTTACTAACTCTCTGTGCTTCAATTTCCTCATCTGTAAAATGAGAATTATAATAGTACTCACCTCAAGAGGTTGTTGTGGGAAATTAAATGAAATAATGCATGGAACGCATAGATAAGCATAAATAATGGCATGTGAAAAGTACTCAGTAAATGTTAGCTGTTCAACACGACTGCAAGGACCACAAATCTGGTCTCTGGACTTTCCAAGTAAAAGCAGAGAAAATGTAGGAGTCACAGTTACTACTGATCTGAAGAAAAACCTCAGTGGAGGACTCATCCACGGCCTTCCTTGAACCCAGATGCCCAGAAGCCAGAAGCTTGAAGAGTCCCGGCCTAGCAGCTGAGTTCCCTGTTTGGTGGACTCACGAAGTGATGTGTTTTGGGAAGTAGCTGAAGAGTAGAACTCTAACCATGGAAACAACATTTAAAGAGAAAATTGGCAATATCAGATGCATAAGGCGTGGGTCTCCTAGTAAAATTCAGAGATCCTTTTGTTCACTGTCAAATCCCCAGGTCTCCAGGAGAGAACCTTCTCTCTGTCCCCCTGAACCAATTCTCCATCAAGGAACTACTTCTTCAGTATTTATCCTCACTGGTTTCCTTGCCACCTCAACTAGACCCACTCTTATCTTACTGATTCCTTTTCTCTTCACTCTACCCTTCTCCCTTCACTAGTTTCTCTTCCTCGCACATACACACACAGCCTATTCTACTCTCTCCCTCCAGTTCTTTCTCCCTTGTCTCCCTTTACAAAATATTGTATTTGGGAATGACATATACAGGGATATACAAATTGATATTCTGCTCTCACAGTTAAAAAATACACATTGCACAGTGACTGGCCCATAATAGGCCCTCAAATATTTGCTGAATATAATCCTCCTTGACTGAGCTTTCCAAGGCTGGATGGAGACAGAGTATTTGACAGATGCTCAATTCCCTAACTCTGGTGAGAGCTGTAGGAAAGAAAAAGAAATATTATACATCATCTATATCAAGCCCTATCTCCTGTCTGTCTTATATATAGTAGGAAAATGAAGCTAAGAAAATAATATACAGATGACACAGCTATTTAGGGGCAGAGCCCAAGCTAGAAGAATAATGTTCTATCTTCTAATCCAGTGCTACTCACATTTGGTACAAATGTCCCTTTACTTCCCAGAGATAGGACTTTGTAAGCCCTAGGAGGCAGCGGAGAGCCCCTCCTCAAAAGGGGGCCCTGGATGCCGACCCAGGCCTTCATTTCTGATCTCAGCAGAGTACCCTTGGCAGGGTTTGACATCCACACTTCACTGGGGCTGGCTCCTGTATGGATTTTTCTATTCAACACGTCAAGGGGTTGGGTCTGCGCTGACTTTCTGGGGGAAGCCCTGAAAAGGGGGCCCAGACCTTCCCTCCTCCTCCACCCCAGGGCTCCTTGCAAGCTGTTTATTCCCACCTTCCTCCAGGCTCCAGCGAGCGGGCGGCTCCCGCGCAGGTCTCGGTGCGACTCGGCTCCCAGCGCCTTGATGAGGCGTGTTTAATCTTCCACCCGGATTATTTAACCTCCGCGTCCCTGTTAACAAACAGCCATTATTAACGAGATGAGAGACCACATGGGGTGGGCTTCTACAGACAAAGCGCTCTCCCTTGGCCTTTCTGAGAGCAAATTCGTAATCCTCAGCGACTCAGCCGCCCGAGCCCTCCTGCGAGGCCCGAGAGGGAGTCAGGAAACAGTGGAAACCGGGTGATCTGGGCCCTTACCCACCACCCCGCGGCTGGAGGGTCCCGGCTCTGCCTCTCCCTTCCTTCCCTGCCTCCCTCCCTCGCTCGCGCTCCCAAGGGATTGCTCCAGTGCCTTCCTTATACATTTTACCTTTCCAGTGTGCGGTAGAGGCGAGAGGAGTCTGTGGCCGGCTCGTCCCCGAGGACACCAATTAAAGGCACTAATTGGACAGCAATACATCAAAGTCGCTCCTGGGAGTGGGTCCTCAGAGCGCCAGGAATCCATTAGTTGGGCTTTTGTTTCAAAACACAGAAATACAGAGGCAAGAAAAACACAAAAACAAAAACACCTCGACGCGGCCGGGAATGGCGCGCACGCAGTACCGCGTGGACGCCGCTGTGTTGGCTGGAAGCCTCTCGCTCTCCCCTCTTGCTCCAGGTTCCGCACATCAAACGATCTTTCCCGCTTCTCTGTCCCGAGCCCACTTCACTTATATCCCTAACGAGTGCCGCCTAGAAAGGCTCGGTCTCCCCGGGACCGACGCACAGCGCCCGTGTAGACGCGGTACACAGCTACGTGCGCGAGTGCGGAGTCCGGATAAACAAACCTAGCTTCCCGTGCACACTGTTCTGGGCCTTTGCCTGACCCAGCCGAGCAAGGGAGAGCCACACACCTCAGGGAGGCACATGTCGCCTCGAAGTGGTGGTGGCCGCCTCGCCTGCCCTGGGCTCTCGCGAGGGGCGGGGACGCCAGCGACGGGGCGGACGACCACCGGGAGCTGCCTCACCCGGAGGGGTTATTTCAGGAGACGGGGAGGGCACTTGATGGGGGAAAGGAAAGGGTTCTTCTTTGGAGAGCTGGGCGCTGCTCTCAGGCCCGAGGGTGCCCCCAGAAGCCGGCCGGGGAAGGGGCCCAGGCCCGGAAGGACATGCAGCGGCTCCAAGCGCTCTCCCTGTCCCGGGACGGCCAGGGGGAGCGGCCCTGGGGCAATGGGGGCCCTTCCCTGCCGTCGGCTTAGAAGGAGGCCAAGTGTAAGAGGAGGCTGAGCCTCCGCAGTCCAGAAGCCTCCGTCCACGCCGCTCCCGTGCGCGCGGTGAGGCCTCTCGACCTCTGCGCCGGGAAGGCCTGCGCACGTCGGACAGGGATCTGAGCTCGGTGGTGACCGAGACCCCGGCACCAAGTGCAAACACCTGGGGTCGGCGTGCGCGGGACGCTTTCCTCGGGAGGCAGGGCAGGATCCCACCCGGCCGCTCTGGCCGCGGCGCGGAGGGCGAGGCTGGCCCGCTGTCGCCACCGCAGCCACGGTGCAGGCTGGCGCGTCTCGCAGACCCGGCCTCACCTGGGCGGTGGGGAAGCCAGAGGCCGAGCCGGGAGCGCCCCTCATCCTGCGGGGGCCGCGCCCGCTCCCTTCCCTCGGGGAGCCGGATTGAAATGGCTGCTTTTGATCCCATTTGTTACTAACCCCGGCATTTGTTTTCCATTTTATAAACGCTTCCCTTTAAGTAATTGTCCCTGTTAACAGCGTATACCTTTCAGCAGCCCTCACTGCGCTATAAATAATCTCGATGAAGATGCAAGGATATGACTTTCACAAGATTGGACAATTGATTCAATCTGTGACCCGCGATCGCGAATAATATTGGAAGGCTATTTAAACAGATGAAGGCCTAAATTGTCTTGCTTGTATCTGAATTAATTTCTCATTCATCATCATTATGAAGTGATTGGTCTATTCAAGCTCTTCAGCCTGCTGGAACGGAGCGGGATTTAAATGAGATTGTAACACAATTTAAATGCTTGCCGACTTTAACGAGGCCAATTGAGCAGCTGCAATAAATACAAATATTTTTCTAAACAGCCTTGTTTTAAATAATTACTTAATGCTTTCATGTTATTTTTAAGTGGCAATCTTTCTCTCCTGCTCCTGCTCAGAATATCACATACTTATTTGCTGAGAAGGTGATTTTGGAACCGAGTTTGTGTTTCTGTTTACTTTGTAGACGAGTAACATGCGTTTTGTGGTTGGCTTTTTTTCCCTCCGGGTCAACATTGCTGGGTCTCACAAGCTGGCACAAATGGTGAGCTGGGCCTTGGTTTCGCCCTGCAGTCTGATGTGCCTGCCCCTGCAGAGCCAGGGACAAGCTGAGTGAGGGAAGAAATTTGTCGTTTGGATCAAGTCTCATCCAGACACATTGTATCTGGGTCTTGCAAACGAATCTGGGCGATCGCACTTACAAATGACACCCAGAAGAATGGCATCGTTTCTGACTTGTCCTGATGGCTGTCATCATCTTAAACAAATCAGAATTCCAGCGTATTCCAAAGGTGTCCCTTAGGAAGTTCAATCTGCCTGCAATTTGGCTTCAGTGCAAGTCGACTAGAGTGGGTGGAGGCCAGCTGAAGACTTCTTTGTTAGGGTACAGGCATAGAAGGAGAACGTGGCCACGACAATTAGTTGTAGGTGGAGTAATCCCAATTTTTTGGCACCAACCTCCTTTCCCTCCACCCACTCATTAATTCCCACTCCTCGCTGTCATTCCAGGGTGACCTGCCTAGAGAGAACGCTAAGAAGGAACAGCTCTTCGCACTTGGAAAATGCCATCCTTCTGGCTGTCCTCGACAACTGTCCACCGTGACTCACACCCATGCTCTTCCGCCGACATATGGCAGCGAGAGTTTCCTGGATTGAGAAATAATGGAAGCAACCGAGCGAGAGAAGCCTGGGAACAAAAGAATTTTTTAAACTTTCGAGAAAGGTCTGGGGGTGGGGGTGGGGGTGGGGAGACACACGAATTGAAGCGAGGACCTCAGCTTCCATTTGTGGTGACCGTCTAAAGCCATGTCCCCCTGGGAGACCTAAGGTGAAAGGGTGCATTCGAACCACTTCTCTCTGCCTGGGATAAGGGCAGGGCGACTGTACGTCTGGGCAGGGTTCTGGGTTAGGAAGGCAGAGCGGACATAGTCACTAGCGAAACCATGTTTGGGGCAGACCCCATTGGAGGATTCGATCATACTGCAGGCCAGGGGGGAAATGGGGAGAAGGATGGAGGAACCAAGTGATTTGCTATGTAACTGGGCAATTTAATGCCAGAGTTAGAGAGCTGCTGGCCGGAATCATTTCGTCTTCCGAGGCTCTGTGGAGCTCATCCTCTTTATCCTGTTGTTTAAAATGAGCATTATCCCAAACATATGCAATGCAATCAGTTTGGTCACACTTACAAGAACACGCTTTAATAAGGCAATCAATCACTCGCTAACAAGCCGGCGACTGCCCGAGCTGAGCGTGCACATGGGCTGCGGGGCGGCTGGTCTTGCGGGGCTCGGCAGACCACGGGCGAGAGCTGGTCTGCGCTCCCAGGCCCCGCCGGGGTCCCGACTAGCTGCAGGAGCCCAGGGAAAGTGTGAGTCGGGAGTGAGGTTGTCAGACTTCGTGAGTGGTGATCATGGCCTCTGGCACCCAAGAGGCCCAGGACAAGGGAGGGGAAACTGAAGCCTGGAGCTCATAGCTGCATGGGCCACTAACAGCTGTGTGAGAAACCGAGCCTCTGTTTTCCCACCTGCCAAATGGGACCCAGATGGGGCAAAGCTAAGCAGAGGCGCTCAGAAAGTTGAAAAACGAAAACAATAACATTATATCAGCCCCGTTGCTTGGTCTAGCTTTCTCATTTTATAGATGAAGAGACTAAGGCCGTGGGGAGGGGCAGTATGCTCTTCATGGTCACCCCTCTTCCCGCCACCACCACCAAAATGGAGGGATCAGGCCTTTGGCGGCTACCGGCTGCAGGCGGGCAAACCTGTTTTTAGGTGTGTGAATGGGGGAGGCAGTGTGAGAAGTGGTGCCTAGCGCCAAACCGCAAACCTTGGCAAAAGGGAAATTTCATTATGAAGTAATGAGTAATTCCTCCTGGCAAGATGTATTGTTATATCTTCCACTTCAATTTGGAGGAAGAGAGGCTCAATTACCCAGAAAATACAGTCAATTAAAGGCTGCTGATTGGACACGAGGCCGGATCATCGATCTTGTACTTTCCAATATCGCTGCAGACACCTCATTTTCCCTCCCTATTAACTGAAAATACGCCTGGTATTATGGCAAGCCGCAGCCCATTTACCTGTCGCAAGCAATCTGGGGCGGACGCGAAGTAACCGCGAAATTTGCCCGGGTTTGGCACTGGTAGCTTCCCGGCTGCAGAGGGAGCTGCGCAGGACTGGGGGGGGGGGGGGGTTGCAGGATGATGGAAACCTCAGCACAGGGTTTGGCTTGGGAGGGCAAGGGTCACTGTGCAAAGTTTGTTCTAGAGTTCAAAGAAGGACGGAGGCCGATGGAAGAGCCCACACCTGGCCCACCATACACAGGCAGAGGACGCTTGGAGTCTATGCAATTCTGAGCTCCCAGCCTGCTGGGGACACCCATCTGTCCCCTGCTTGAGCAGAGCTGCAGAGGCAGCCAACCCGGCTCTCCTATAAGGGGGATGGCTGCTGAGCACAGCCTGTCCCCTTGCCCTGAGCAGCCCAGAATTCCACCCTTGTAGATGATTTCCAGCTTGAGGAGATTCAGACCCTCCCATTCCAACCCAGGAGTCATTCTTCCTCCTCACTCTGAACCCTAATTTGCAGGCCCCAGCTTGACCAGCAAACCCAGCTCTCCACAGTGCTCAAGCCCCACACCCACTTCCCCTTTCCTCTCCACCATGAGTTGGGGTAGAGGTGGGACCCACCCAGACCATAGTCCAGGGTCACCTTTCCTCAAAGGGCTGGAGCAACTGGAGAAGGAAGCATCACAGGGCTTAGCCCCAGGTGGGTCAGTGCTCTGCAGGGCCAGTTTAGTCACTGAAGGCTCCCCGTGTGCACACAACTAACGAAACTTGCACTTCAGGGCAGCTTGGAGCCTGCCTTCTCCACCTCTCTGCAATGTCTGTTTGGAGCCTGCCAATGTGGAACAGAGGCTTGGGAGACTCTGTCTGTGGATCCAGGTTTTGGTTCCTTCCCTACCCAAGCCTATGGTGGCTGAACTAGCAACATAAGAAGAGTCAGTGTACTGTTTGCTGCCCCCCAAATTAAAATGCTAAAATGAGAATCATGTCTAGCTTTTATTGCAATATGGTTAACAAATTGAAACAGCAAATTCTTTGGGCTTCAAAGGAAAACCAAACCAAATTCATTCAGGAAGAACCACTCCTTCCCAGTCAGGGTGAAGCTTGCAATGGCGGAGGGTGGGGTGGGGGTACACATTCTCCTATTCCTCAAAAACTGGCTGCAAGGATGAGTGTGGGAGTGAGAGTTTGGGAGTGGCTCCCAAACAAACCTTGGTGAAGGGGAGAGACCCTTTCCCCAGAAGGTTCCCACTAGTATCTGAAAGTCTAGCTCCAATGGCAACTTGGCAGGAAACTGAGAGGAAAAAGAATGTAAAATGCCCAGTGCTAAAGGAAGGGCCAGAAAGCTCCTGGTGAAGGGAAGGAAGGTAGGCAAAGGCAGGAAATCGCCTCTAATTTGCCACCAGACACTGAGAGAAGGAGAGGAGGTCCTGTCTGCTCTCTAAGCTCTTCCCTGGGCGCCTTGTTAATAGCTCAGCTCTGGGCTCTGCGACTGGCTGCATGGTGATCATTATTGTACATTCAACATTCAAAAGCCCTCCTCACATACATCACTTGCTAATCACGGTGTGTTTAGGGCACGGGGAGAAGAGGCTTGGTAGAAGCCGCCAAGGAGCCCTGAGGGTCTGCAGCCTCCCTGCAAACGTTAACAAAATGTGGAGGTGGGGTGGGGGCGGGAGTGGAGAGGCTGGAGTTGCATGTTGAGAGATATCAAGAAGCTAGGAGAGAGGAAAGAGATCAGGTGCTAGTAGACGGCAGAACCAGAAGATGTAGTGTAAGGGCGGCTCCAAAAAAGCCAGAGAGCCCCCCAGGTTTCCATTGGAGGGCCAGGATTCTCCGTGGTAGTAAATCATCTCTCTCACTCTCTCCCCTCGATGGCTGGTGCATTGCCATCCACAAGCCCCTTGCCATACCTTGGAAAAGCTGGCAAAGATTAATCTCTACCTGCTCTGCATACACAGCATTTTGTTTAGAGAAACAGCAATTTCCCTTTCCAATGCTTGGGCTTGGCTTTGGCGGGGGGAGGGGTCCCGGGTAAGGAAAGAGTATGAAGTGTGTTGGGGGGGGGGGTATTGCTGAGGGGCTGGATGTTGGTTGCTGTTGCTGCTAAGTTTGTTTAGCTTTGGAGCCACGGCCTCAACACGCATAGGGGACAGTGGGTCCGGTGAAGAACAGCAAAGAGCCGCCCCAGAGGCAGGTCTCCCAGCCTCTGCCTCCCCATCCCCACTCCTGCTGCCCAAATGCGCCAGCCATGCTTCCCGGGCATCCCCATCCCCGAGGCCCAGTCCCGCTGGTCCTTTGCAGCCTTCTACTTTCCCCTCGGTGCCCTGGGGGCGGGGAGGGGCGCTGGCTGAGTCCCCTGGGGGGGCCCCCCACGGGCGTCCTGGAGCCGGCAGCCCGCGGGCGGCCCCTTATCTTGTGAGGGGCACCTCCTCTCTCTGGTCCAGCGCCACAGAGGAGGCCTTGCTGAGCACGGAGGGCGCGAAGGTGAGGAAGGAGTCCGAGCGGGAGGTGGAGGCACAGGTGAAGTCCGAGGCGGCGGCGGCGGCGCGGGGCGCCAGCCCGTTGGCCGGGCCACTGTGGCAGGCGAGGCAGGCGCAGGGGCCGCCAGCTGAGGCGCCCAGTCCGTGCGCAGGGCCCGGGTAGAGAGGCGGGTGGCGGAAGGCGCACAGCAGTTCGGGCCGCGGGTAGGGCTGCGACAGCACGCGGAAGGTGTCCAGCGGGCGCAGCGGGCCGCTGAAGGGCGAGGCGGCGGCGGACGCTGCGGACGCGGCGCCCAGGCCCACGGGCGAGTAGTAGGGCAGGGGCAGGTGCGACGGGAAAGGATAGGGCAGGCCACCCGTGGCCGCCGCGTGGCTCATCATGTATGTGTAGAAGGCAGGGTCGGCCGGGTGCGGCCATGTCATAGCCAGACGCTGCCGCTTGTCCTTCATGCGCCGGTTCTGGAACCACACCTGGGGGGAGAGGCGCAGGCTGGGTGGCCGCTCTCTGCCCCCTGCGCAGAGCCCAAAGGTCCTGCCCCACTGCAGGGGATGATGCCCGCAGCGAGAAGAAGAGCCAAAGCAGAGAGCCTCTGGGCGGGGGCTAATTCCACCCCCACAACCTGCAGCTGCAATCCCTCCCTCCAGGAGAGGTTCACCGAGTACCTCCACTTTCTGTCCCTCCTCCCGTTCCCCCGCAGAATCCCCGAACTGCCAGAACCGGTGTGAGTGCATAAGAGGTGCGGGACTAAGGACTCCACGGATCTGAGGCAGCAGGCAGCGCTTCGCCAGAAACACCTCCCCTTCCAGCCTCTCCCTTGGGGCGCTTCCTTGTCACTCGTAGAGGCACCCCATCCCCTCTGTTTATTTGGCTAGGAAAGGACAGAGTCAACCTCTTGTTGGCAGTGGCCGCCTAGAACTGTCGGGAGGGTAAATCTGCATGCACCTGGCGCCTGCCCCAGGCCTGGACACCTTCAGCCTAGCTGCCACGCGGGCAGGGACACCCCAGACCCCGATTCCTGGCTCACGCACGATTGGGTATTGAGAAGTGGTATTTACTTCCTGCTGAATGGGCGCACCGCCTCTCCCTGATCCTCAAAATTCATACCTTGATGGTGGTTTCTGGCAGGTTTAGGGCAGCGGCCAGCTCGCATCTCCGCGGCCTGGACACGTAGTTCTCCCTGTAGAATTCTTTCTCCAGCCGCGCAATCTGCTCCCGGGTGAAGGCGGTGCGATAACGGCGCATCTGGTCACTGGCGCTGCAGGCCAGGGTGCCCTGCGAGCCGCCACCGCCGTTGCTCTTGGGGGCCTCGCTGCCGCTGTTGGGACTGCTGGCCAGTGGCTCGGAGCCCGGCCCTGCGCGAGGAGCCCAGAGCACACGCACACACACAACACAACAGACACACAAACGCTGCTGATGTGGGGCTGTAGGCCCAGGGTGGAAAGGGACAGCCCCTCTCAGTAGCCTCAGTCACTGCCTCTGCTTGGGGTGTTGGGGACTTGAAGAACCCAGGAAGGGAGGACAGGGACTCACCATTGGGATGAGCGAATAGCAGCCATTAGGCCTCTCAGCGCTGCTGTTTGTAGGGTCTCTTAGGCCTGCTGGGTACAGAAGCCCAGCCACCCTAGCCACCTGCCCAGGGGCACAAGTGAGATGCAGCCCCTCTGAGCTTTGTGCCCACCTTTGCCAGGAGTGGGCAAAGATGTGCATATCTGACAGGCAAGTGAGTTGAGATACACCATTGCGCTGGAGTGATGTGAACTCTGAGTCTTAGCGGACTGTGGTACGCTGTGCACAACCTGTTTCTTTGCTTTTGTGTGTGCCAAGCTGCCAGGACAGGTGTGAGAATGTGTACTAGGTTGCATGTGCTGTAGGATGGCATAGGAGTATGTACGAGTACCCTATTACCTTAGAATATTTGGGTGGAGTATGGGTTGTTCTGAGAGCATGCTATGGTTGGAGAGTCTGGGTCCAGTGGATAAGATAATGGATAGATTTGAGTGTTCAACAAGGTGTTGGCTGCCAAGGCCAGGGGACGGTTTTTCTTCCATACTAGGCTCTTCCCACCCAACCCACAGCTTTGTGGAGGAGTGTCTGCTGGTGGGCTCTCCCTCCTAGCTTTCCACCCTCCCAGGGAGACTCCCGTCCTAGCCATTCACCACCACCCCACACTAGCCTCTGGTCTGGAAGGGGGTCTCCCTTTAAGTCAGTGTGACAGCACCCCCCCCCCCTTGGGGCCTAACCAGGGGAAGGGTGGAGCTCCTGCCCCCTGCAGCTCCTTTTCCTTTGGGTGGAGAAGTGGGACTGCGAAGGGAAGGAGAAGGGGGGAGGGCCTGAGCTCTGCCTTTTCAAATGCAACCGGAGACCAAAGGCAATTAGATCATTGGGACCATTTCCGACCTGGCGCCACCGAGCCCGGGAAGTGACAAGGTAATTTGGACCTCTGACCGACGTGCAAACTGGTCGGAGGGCCTCAGCACCCAGGCGGCCCAGGTCAGCAGCGATTTTACGGTTTTTTTATGGACTCCCGGCTTCCGCGCCTGGATGCGCCTTCCACCCCGTCAGCCACAAACTGCCCTGATCCGCGTTTGATCTCACCCACCCCGGGGGAAGGTATCTTCCAGGCGCAGTTGAAGTAGTACCACAAAACTCTGGGGGTTGGGGTGCACTTTGAATCCTCCTTAAGCCCACGACTTGCGTCTCCCTTCTCCTCACCCCCAAAGCACAGCTGTCACCCTCAGTCCTGCCAATGCCAGAGCACAGAAGGAGACCCCCGCTCAGGGCGCAGATAGCAGCTGAGAGTTGCTTAGGTGGGTTCCCCCCTTGCCCCCCCAGCTATCCTGCCCTGAGGGAAAGGAGTGTCTTCCTCCCCTCCAGAACAGAAGTGGAAGGTGGGCGCGGTGGGAGGCCGGGGGAGCGGAGGGGCGCGGTGGCTACCTTTGCTGTGCTGGTACTCGGCGTTCCCCGTGGCGCAGTCCGGGGTGCAGCTCACCTCGATTTCTTCATAGAAATCCGACTCGGTGTCCGAGCTGCTGGGTTGCCCCTGGACCGAGAGGCTGTCGACCGAGGGGGCCGGAGGCCCGGGGCCGAGCGCGGCAGCTCCGGCCGCCCGCGGCTCGGTGCCCGACCCCGCAGCGCTGCCTGATAGTCCGTCAACCGGCTCCTCCTCCAGGCCTCCCCCGCTGCGCTCCCGGGTGGCGGGAGGACCAGCCCGTGGGCTCAGGCAGCCACGGGGCACCATCTTCTCGGGCGGTTCTGGAAGCGGGCTGCCCACGGCTTCGGACAAATTGGAGACCCTCTTTCCAACCAGAGTGCCAAGCTGTCCTCCATCCAGAAACATAACCATGTCCTTTCGGCTCTCCATCCCGGGGCTCTCCGGAGGGAGGAGGGGGAAAGCCCCAAGTGAGCTCCTAGCTCCGGACTCACTGGGTCCCCAGAGGTCCGACAGATTGGGGCTGCGGGAGGGAGAAACAGAAGCCAGGCGACTGGGTGGGCGCAGAGCGGCGGGAGCGCGTAGTCGACGGTGACGGCGGTGGTGGCGGTGGGGAGCTGGGGTCACCTTGTGATGCGAGCGCTCCTCTGTGCCGCACCGCCTCTGGGAGGAAGCCCCATTGCCCTCTTCTTTCTAAGCTGTCATCCTCCTGCTGCAATCGTCATTACAGTACCGCTGGTGACGCCACTCGGCGAGCGCTAGTGGATAAATAGAAACGTCTGCCACAGCGAAGATGAAAGGAGACCCGCAGCTAATGGCTCGGCAGTGATGCGCCAGGTGTGGGCCTCGCTCGAATGGGGAGGAGAGTGTGAAAACAGAGAGACACACACACTGAGAGAGGGAGACACCCTGGCAGAGGGGATGCAAATGGAATTCCGCGGAAAGAAAAGAGAGCTTAACGCGCACCGCGAGTTCCGCAGGGGCTGCGGGACTCGGTAATTGACTACGCTTTTGATTTTTTTATTGTTGTTTTCGCTTTTGTTTTCTTAACTTGGTGCCTTGATAAGAGAATCCATCACTGCATTTTAGGAGTGTGAAGGCCGACTCACAAGGCTCGCTTCTCCCGGCATTATTACAGCTGCCTGTTCCTGGCGAGCTAACCTCAAACCGGCTCCAGAGTCTTTTTACAAGCTACTGAAAAACATATCCCCCACCCCCAAGTTGTCTGGAGAGCTTGAGCTGGGATATCCTTTCCTCTTTCTTCCTCTTGCTATCCCCTACCCCCAGCTGTCTCCTTCCTCCTGGGAACCCAAAGAGAAGTTTGCTATTTTTCTTCCCCATAGGGCAAGAGATACATGTTTTAAAATGTTTTCTTTCAAGACTCGCTTTGGCTGCTGACTCAAAATGTTTGCTGATTTTTTTTTTTTTTAATTTCCCTTCCCCTTCTAGGTGGCCTTAAGCTTTCCACAGCCGGGCTTGACCTCCAGGTGGCTATTTGTAGAAGAAATCGCTTTCCCATTTGCTCGGGCCTTGCCTGCACTTCAGGTATGTAGGGTGGGGAGAGGTTCTAAGAGTGGCCTTTTTTTTTTTTCTTGCCCATATTTTAAAGCATTCGTTCAGAGTCAACGGATTCCCTTAAAAACAGGTTTTTCGAGTGAAGGAGCACTGACAAATTCATCCTCTACAGCAGCAGAACTGGAGGCCCCTGGCTGAGAGAAGGCACTGTTCTCACCAGAGATTTGGGACCGAGGTTCAGAGTGATTGAGCCTCTGCATTGAGGTTTGCAGAGGTTTGACTCACAGGGTTCTCCCCGGGTCCTGCCCAGGGGCTTCAGTTATCTCTTCAGAGAGATGTTAACTAAAATGCCCTGAAAGAGCAAGTGACTGGGGGCTCTTCTGAATCTTTGAGGAATAGAAGGGGAAACTCCATGGCAGGGCTGGGGGCTGTGTTGTGCTTGATGTCTTTGGGAGCTGCTGCCTGCAGGTTCCTTCTCAGGTCTTCTTCCAGGGAAGGTGACCTAGAACCCTTAGGAAACTGACCCCTTACCAGCTCTGAGCAAGAGTGTCAGGGCCAGGCAGGTGGCTGGGTCTCTGGTCCCCAGTTTGCTGAGGGCTGGAGGCAGATCTATTCTCTGCACTGCGACCCCTAAACTCTCCTTTCCCCGTTTCCTCCTCAGATCTGTTAGCTCTAAGCCACAAAGGGCTGCCTCTGCAGCCCCCTTTCTTCTCCATGTCCCAAGACAAAGCCCCGATTTCCAAGATTCTAAAGAAAAGTCCCTCTATCACTATTTTTTTTTGTCTTCTTTCTATCTTCTACTTTTCTCTCCTCCTTTTTCTTTTTTTCTATTTTCTCCCTTTCCCCCTCACCCCAGTTTTTCTATCTGTGGGCTTATGGAGGTGGCGGAGGGAGCAAGGGATTCCAGGAGAGGGTAAAGTCCCCTTCTCACCCCTGCTTGTGACTTCTCCCTTTATTCGATAAGAAGATGCTCATTAACTTCACAGGATGTGGAGAGAAGCTGGAAGATAATGTCCACATAGGCTCCACTCCCTGGGACTCTCAAAGCTACGGTACCATCTGCTGAACACTGCTAGCCCCAAAATCCTGGGGTTATTTTACAGGTGAGAGGAGAGGTTGGGAACGGAGGGGATCAAATCTTAGAGCCTTTTGCTGAGGTTCAGAGTTGTGGGAAGATTCTGTCATGCCCTGCCCTTCCCAGCCAGTAGTCAGAGCCTGAGGGTCCTCTGGCTTGCTCTCTCTCCTTCCTGTCAAAGCCGACCCCCCAGCGTCCGCGTTAGAGCTGCTCCGATCGCCCACCGTGGGTTGGGCCCTCCCAAGGCTAGGCCACCCTTTTCTCACAGCTGCCCCGCTGAGTTCACCTCGGAGGGCCCACGTCCTCAGAGGGACTCCCGGCTCCCCTGCCCCGCCCCCCACTTTGCATTCAATGGGAGTGCTCTGCATTTGATCCTCTTCTCTGGGTTTTCCCTGCGAGATGAAAGCTGGTTAAGATTGAGAGATCAAGAGGTGCCACTGGCTTCTTCTTCCTGGGTCTGGCACAACTGAGGCGGGCCTTCCCCTGGAGTCCTGGGGAGAAACGAGACTCAAGTCTTGGCACAGCCTCTCTGGGGAGGGGGTGGGGCTGCCTCCTCCGGAAGCTTCGTATCTGAAGCTTCTGGGATGCCCCCCACCCCCAGCACTACTCCCGCCCCATCCCTCTCCAGTGTCCTGCCTCCGTCGGGTCAAAGAAGCCTCAATTTCCCCGGATTTTAAGGCCTACGCACTCCCGGGGCAGGAGGGGGGGAAATTTATTTTTAACCAAATGTCACTTCTTCCCAAAGCATCCTTTTGTCAACATTACATGAAGAGAGGTCGGCTTTTTAACATGAGGAAGAAGAAAACAGGAAGGACTGGATAAAAACACTTTCTGTGTTTTTGATTGGGAGGGTATTTTAATAGCGTGGTTATCGTCGTATCCTGAAGGTTATTCCCAAAACGGCTGGAAGAGGAGGTAAATTTTTAGAGGGAGTGTCCCAGCAGCCGCCAGGCCTTGACAACCCAATAAAAGCGGAGAGGGGATGATAGCAGCCTAAATGGGGTCCAACCCAGGCCCCCACCTCTTCTCACCTCCCTCGGCCCCCCACTGCGGGCCTGCTGTCCCCTCCCCGCTGGGGCGACAGGCTTAGGTTTTGGCGGCTCCTCTGGGATTGAAATTCCCCGGACTTCAAAAGCTCGCGGCTCCGCTTCCTCCCTGGCTGGGCTTGGCCGGGGGGTGGGAACCCCTCCCCCGCTCCCCCACTCCGGGAGGCGACTCGGAGATAAGATGCGCTGGTTGTGTTAAATGGAATCGGAAGCCGGGCCTGGGCCACCAGAAGCGCTGATCTGCGGGAGCCGCTTCGCTTCCCAAGAAAACCCGGCTCGGGAGAGCGGCGGTGGGGGGTCAGGAATGCCTCAGTGGCCAGCGGATCCCCGCGGGTCCGATGGTCTGTGGCCCTGAGTACTTTCTCCAGCCAGATGTGGGCCTCCCAGAAGCGAGCAAGCGTCCCGCCGAAAGGAAGGGGCGAGGAGACGTGCGACAGAGAGAGGCATTGGGTTCCAGCAGCGGGTTTGGCTGCTTCGGTGCCAGCAAAATTTTGATCAGGAAAAAGATTGGTTTTGCTTTTCACTTTGATGAAACATAAGAACAAAGGGAACTTTCCTTTGAACAATACGTGTCGCCTGGCTATTGTGGACCTTGGTCTTGGGCCCTCGGTCATCTTCCAAGCGGGCTGTGGCCTTGGAAGCTCCCTGGAGGCTTGGTCTCCGCGGCAGGCATCGTGGGAGTGAGGGCACTTCTGGCGATGGGTTCCGTCTGGTCCCTGGCAGCTGGTGAAGCCCATCTGGGAACCCAGAGCTCAGAAGCACCAAGGTCCACTCGATCTCAAACGCCCGGAGTTCTGGCTTCCCCAGGTGTGAGATTTCTCCTGGACCACTTCCCACCCCCTCGCCCACACTGCAGAGGCAGATAGTTGGTGGCTGTGGCCACGCGTGCCTTCTGTGGGCACCACAGAAAGGTTTCTCCTTCAGGTAGATAGAACTTGCGGCTTCTGGAACTCTGGTTTGGACAAGCGCCCCCTTCTCTCTGCGGCGACTCTGGAGCAAAGGGCCAGGCTCCTGGGACAGGAAACTGGATGCTTTCCAGACCACCCCCCACCCCCATTGCCTCCTCAGGTCCTTGGAGTCAACCAGCCCTGCAGCTGTTCTTGTGTCTACATCTGTCAGCCTGGCTCCTGTAGTCCCAAGCCTGGCAGCTTCCCTGGCCTTTCCTGTGGGCTACGGCCTGGGCAGCCCATATCTTTATATCCATCACCTGCCCATCCTGGAGCTGGAGAACCGAGGGCAGGACTGGAGCCCTGAGAACCACCCCAAGTTCAAGGCTTGCCCTGCCTCAAGTCACCAACTTGAAGAACTCATGTTTCAGTCAGTGAGCAGTTCCACAACACCCAAGCCCCCAAAGGCCCAGGAATCCTCTCCCCCACCCTAGCAGAGATGGTATAGGTTTTTCCTTCACCACGACTGTCCTGAAATTTGCTTTCATTACAAAGTGCACTGATACCCATTTCTTATTTAATGTACATAACATTCTTTTAAAGGGCCTCAACAGGCTGAAATGCCTTTTTTTCTAGTGATGAGTGACCAATGGTCTTGACTCAAACGGCCAGGGCCGTGCTAAGTGTCAGACCCTGGACCAGTGCTTCTTCCAAGGCCTTGATCCCCCACTGGCCTGCAGCCTGCAGGGATGCCTCAACACCCAGCAGTGCCTTAATGTTCCAGCCAGCAATCCACAGAAATCCCAGCCCTCTCGAGGTGGGTCCAAGGGCCTTTCATAGAGTGTGCCCACCTGCCCTCAGGAGCAGAAGGTTCAGGACCTAGACACCTGGCCTTTCCTCACCCTGCTCCACCCATGATTTCCCAGGAGGGCAAAAAGGAACTCCATTTGGAAGTCTGGGGACCCCACATGATAAAAGAGTCACTGTTCTAAGCATTTCACCTGTCTTAGCCCTTTCCATCCTCACAACAGGCCTGAGGAATATATTATGAGTCATGCTTATTTTGCAGCTGAGAAATCTGAAGCACAGAGAGGAGGCTCTTATATAAATGACAGTCAGGACTTAACCCCCTCACCCCCCCACCCCCCGTCCTTCTAGTTTCAAGTCCACACTCAGAACCGGAGCTATTAGAAAGAACCAGGAATTGAATTCTGAGACTTTCCTTCCAAAAACTCCACTTATGGTTTTTGCCAAGGCCGTTTCTCCTCCTCCTCACTCTCAGATAATTCACAGGGATTGGGAGAAGCAGAGGGGAGGAGGTGCAGGCAACTAACCTCTGGCAACTCACTTTGGGCATGAAGGAGAGTAAAGAAAACAAAGGCCCCAAACCATTTGGAAAGTTGTCCTGGAGAAGACCTCCAGGTCTTGCCTTCTTTTAAGACAGGGCTCAGAGGCTGGGTGGGGATTATGCAAGGGCCTGCAGGGAGGCTAGAGCCACCTTAGGGATGTGGAGAAGGAGGGACTAACTGCTCTGCCCAAGCAGATGGGAAGAGTCTTCAGGGCCTGAGTTCCAAAATATCAGAAAGGTCACTGTAGCAGCTGATACTGGAGACCCTAAATGACAAAGTCTAGTCCCTATTTGACCATCACTATCCACTGATGCCCTGAGCACCTATCTGAAAAGGCGCAAAACTCACCAGGGTTACCAACCCCAGGCATAATTGCTTGATCCCTTTGATGGGGGTGGGTATGGCTTTACCAAGGTGTTTTCCATTAGATGGAAGCTGCCTCCCCCAAACTGTCCTCCAGGATTGATTGGCCCAAAGGACAAAACAGGAGGGTCTGGCCAGGCCTCCTCACACTGCATCCTGACCTGAGCACATCCTCCTGGCTCTGCACCTGCCCCCTCCATTCAAACCCTAGGCCCTGGAGGTGCATCTTGGGGAAGAGAATCACATGATTGGGGTTTCTCTTGTAAAAAGCGAGACTGACCTTCCCTTGGGATAAAAGGGAGTATGGACTGCAGGGAATTAGCAGCTATCATGGAGTCCCATACACCATGGGTTCCTTTGCTGCATGGGGTGGGGCAGGAGGCGAATAGTTTTTCAATTTTGTTTTTAATAGATTTTGTCTGGGCACAAACACTTCCCAAGCTGCTGGACTACTCAAAAACCAGAGGAGGCTGACAGCCCTGCCTACTCTCCAGTGGAGAATTCTCCCCCATTGCTCCCCCAACTCCCCCCACCCCCGCACTGGAAGAGAGAACCCCTATTTCTGCGCCAGTCGGGGTGGTCCAGTCCAGTGATCTGGGACACCTATCTGGGTGGAGTCCTTACCAGGTGGGATCTCTCTTCGACTTAACTAGCCCTAAATGGCCCTAAATGTTCCCTCCTGGGTGCGGCTCTCTCTCTGTGTCTGTTTCTGTGTGCTCACTGACCCTATGTCTGTCTCTCCTGGTTCCTGGCCCATGGAGGAGGCTGCAGCCCCTTCCTCCCTCCCCACTCGGCCTCGCCGAGCCAGGAGACGCGGTGGCGCGGGGCTGAGATGGCGGAGTCAGTCTCCCGAGTGAGGGGTAGAAGAACCGCCCCCAGGTGAGGAAGTTCAGCCGGTTGGGCGGGCTAAAGCCGCTCCCTCCCGCAAAATAGAAAAAAACCCTTGTGTGAGTTCTGGGAACTGATTTTTACAGAGCCCCCTCCTGACCCAAACTAGTCCCCTTCTCCCTACCAAGCATAACAGAGCCCCGCTGGGGTACAGTTCCTCCCGTCGTGCAGAAGGAAAACGGACTTTTAGGGAAGTTGAGGCATTTGCCCAGGGTCACATAGCTGGGAAGTGGCCAAGCTGGGATTTTAACCCAAATTGTCTGGCCTTGCAAAAGCCAGATTCTCTTTCTGATGTTAGCCCTGTGCCTCCAGGGCTGAGGACTACGTTTCCTAACACCACAGACAGACGACCGCGGTGCCCAGGGTATGACTGAAAGTCCGGGACAGGGGCCACCCTTCTGATTGGTTTGGCGCTGCGGCTGCAGCCTCGGCAGCGGGTGTGCGACCAGCGGGAGACAGCTCGAGCTGTTAGCGTAAGTCTCAGAGGAGCTGGGCTCAGCGGGAAGGGTGGCAAAGAACTGAAAGGGCCGGAGGGCGCCGCGACGTGGAGGGACAGTGCGTTCCCCGCCCAGAAGTTTTGCCTTGAGTGAGTGAGGGTGGGGTACCGGCTATCAGGGGTTCGTTGTAGTGGAGGGAGAGCAGGACAGAGTGTCACCAGCCCAGGACTGGAGCGTGCTCAGGGGCTGGGCCCGGACCTGGAATCTCAGTCCCTTCCTCTCCCCCGCAGGGCTGTTCCAGGTGCGGCCCGGGGCTCCCTGAGCATCCCTTTGGGGCCTGGGAGCCGGTCGAATGCCCCGTCCTGTCCCTGCGGCCCCTCTCTGGGCCCTCCTCTCCTCCCGCCCCTTTCCGCTGCGGTGACAAAGCTCAGCTCACGAACTGCTGTCTTGGTGCGCCCCCCACTGCCGACCGCCAGAGGCGGAAGTCACGGCTCGTCCCAGCGTCCACGCTGGCTTCAATCCCGCCACTTTTCGGGGAGTGGCAGACCAAATCCCCATCCCCCCAGGGCAGCCGATCGGCCCTCGGTAGTGAGCCTCATCCGCCGGCATCTGAGCTGGACGCTGGGAGGGACGGGAGACAGGTCGGGGCCCCTTAGCCTTACCTTCTAGGGACGGGTATTAACTGTGTGAGGGTGAGGGACGGGAGGGAGCGAGCCGTTCCTTTGAGAGAGGGCTCGGAAGCCCCTCTCCTAACCTGTTGAGGCTGCCATAAGGAGGGTTGCATGGGTGGGGTGCTGTATAAATTCCCCTGGTCAGCCAGTCTGATCAATCACACCCTCAATACACCTGTCCACCCTGTTTGTTGTGGCACACGAAGCCCAGGCCTTGGGGAGCCCCTTGGACACCCCTGCCCCCGCAGTTCTCCAGCAATTCTTTCTTGAGCCTCACATAATTCGGAGGCCCATCTACAAACAGCACAATCTCGCTGGCAACTCTTCTCAGTCCCTTTGACAGTGTTTCTTGAAGTGTGGTCCCTGCATCACCTAGGAACTTGTTAGAATTGTAAGTTCTCACACTTACTGAATTAGAAACTGTGCGGGGTGGGGGCGCAATCTGTGTTTTAACAAACCCTCAGTGATTTGGGTGCACAGTCCAGTTTAAGAACCGCTGCCCTGTGGATTCATTCCATCACCCTGGTTTCTAAGTTCCCCTGATTCTCCACTGTGCCTGTATCTTTTCTTTTTTTTAAACCTCTGGTGCAGAGCTTTATGCCTGTTACCCATGTTTATTCACCCAGGTTCTTTCCACTTCTGGCCTCCGTGTATCTCTTTGTACACTAACATATTACCTAGTGGAGTCATTATCTAATTTAGCTCCTCACTCATCTGCTCATTCATCTACTAAGGACACACCTCACACGGTGGCAGATTAGAAACCGCTCTGGAACTGAAACAGATGGAGCAGAGTGGAAAACTTGCCTTACCCAGAGATTGCTCTCACAAAAGGGAATCAGAGGCCTTGAGATGTGACTGGCTTGCTGGCTCCAGAGTAAAGAAGAGCTCTTCCAGGTCTGGGTACCCCTATACTCTTAAAGAAGAGATAGAATGGCAAGAAGGGCCTTGGGAGAAATTGGGGACAAGGAAAAGTGAGGCATAGAAATTGGTGTTCTACAGGCCCCCCAAGGACTATGGGCAGGGACCCACGGGAGTTCTGCCAGCACCTCCTTGCTGAAGCCTCTTAGGCTTGAGATATACAAGTATTTTTATTTTTATGTATCTCAAGATGGTGACTTAGGCATCTACTGTGGCTGGTTAAAAGCAAACAGCAGGTTTGATAGGAGCCAATAAGGCCTAAGCAACATGTCTATAGATATAGATGCTTTTTCATTCACTCGGATTTTTCTAGTATCAGACATACTCGTACTCTGGGATAGTATTTAGTAAGTTAAACTTATAGCTGATGTTATAAATTAGGCAGCATGAGACCAAGGTGCCGCCAAGAATAAAAACAGCAATAAATATCTTCTGTGTACTGGGTACTATTCTAAATGCTTTGTTTGTATTATATCACTAATCTTCATAACTCCATGAGGTAAGATGGAGAAACCAAGTCAAAGAGAGGTTAAACGCTTAATCAAGGTCACACAGCCTGTTAGTGGCAGGGGTGAGATTTAAATCCCAGCAGTGTGATGCCATAGGCCAGGCTCCTCCTGGATTCACCCTCAGCCTGTAGAAACCAAAAAGACATGCCCTGTGATCTCAAAGGCTTGATTTTATTTCCAAAGGTGGCCAAACTTGATGAAGCCCTGGAAGAATACTGCAACTTCACCAGGCATTACTCCGACTATTATTAATAATTAACTGCTGGATGTTCTTTTCTTATTCAGGTAACATTTTCATACCACTGTCTCATTTAATACAATAACCCTGTGTAACAGGAAGAGCAGTTATTAATATAATCCTCATTTTACAGATGACGAAACTGAGGCCCAGAGAGGTTCAGTGCCTCCCCCAAAGTTACTCAGCTAATGAATGGCAGGGAAAGCAAGGAACAGTTACTCCTTTTGACGTCTTTGTTGCTTATTTTTCTTTCATTCTCTCTTGAGACACATATTCATGTATCATCATATTAATGCTTCACATCTCTCTATTAGTTTAGGTTGTTCCAAAGGACTTCTCTGTCCAGTATTTTATTCATTCCTCCCAGGGCCCTAATGGGGTAGAAGAGGCCAGAGCTGTTCTTCCCGATTTCCAATTGAGGAAGCCAAGATTCAGAGTGTTTCAAAGACTTGGCCAAGGTCACACAGCTACAATAAGAATCAAAGACTCAGACTCTTCACAGGCAAGAGTATGAATTTTATAGAGAATTCTATAGAATGAATGATTCTTAGTTCCCACCATATCCTTAAAGCCTGGCGATACTGACAGAGGCACCAAAGAAAGGCAGACAGTTGTGAAATACTACCAATAATTTGTAAGTATATATAATATAATGTGCTGTTAATGCAAGTTTTTATTATAATGGACTTCAAGTTGTTTCATAACTTCCATGATTGGCAATTTGTCAACTTTGGAATGTTTCCCTAGTTATTCTGGGGTCAGCCTTACTGTTCTTGGAAAGAATTAGAAGAGGAAAGAAAGGTCACTGTTTTTAAAATAGGCATGAAAAGAGCCAAAGGAACTGAGATCCAGGATGTAACTGCCCTGCTTTTAGGCCCTGAGGAATGGGTCTGCACTTTCACAAGAGGCAACATTCAGGCCATGATTTTAATCCTAAGTATGGCCCATCAGCAACTGAAGAGCCTGATTACCTGCAAAAATTGACCAATTTTCCTTTTATTAGAACCTTCCACCACAATCCTCGTCTTTTGCCAACACGGGAGATGGAAAGGGAAAAATCCTATGTGCTCAGGCTCTAAGCTAATAGTATATGCCCACTCTCATCAAAGCCTCACCATCATCCTCAGAGTAAAGTATGGGTCTTTCCATTTTACAGATGAGAAAACTGAGGCATAAGAGGTTAAGCAACTGTCCTGAGAGTAAATGGTAGAGCTTGGGGGGAAACCCAAGATAAGTCCACTATCTCTATGGATATAGACATTCAGATCTTCTGATCCAGCAGGAATGGAGCAGCAGGGAGCTAGTCTGAAGTGCAGTGGGGCATTGATTTTGAGTCCAGGAGGCAGAGACAGATCCCAGTGGCCTTTGGGAACATAGAAGATGATCGGTAACTGCTGTGAGAAAAGAATCGATGGTGGCAGAATGCTCCCAAACTTGCCCCGCCAAGATTTCTGGTACTTCAAAGACAGTTGGCGACAAGGTAAGAGCATGCACTTGGAAGCCAGGCAGACCTGAGCTTGAACCCAGCTCTGGCACTTACTAGCCAGTGACCTTGAGCGACCAAAGTTGCAGGATGTCAGAACTAAGAAGCAGCTGTCACAGGGACAATACGGGGCCTGCTGCTCAGACCTGTTCTGAAGATTTAATGAGATGCTAAGTGGAAAGGGCCCAGAGTGGGTCCTCAAAAAGTGCAAATTCCGTCTTGTTCCACCTTGGCAGTGTCCCTACTTCACCTTGCTGTGTCTATGATTCTCCTTTCTCAGTATTATACTCTTGGTGAGTGAGATCCAGTAGGGAATGTGAAGTGAAGAAGAATGGTGCTCAGGAACCAATAATACATTTGTGCCCCCTCCCTGGGTAGCATGTCCCGGAAATAAAATATGGCAAAACTTGAAGGCATTCATGCATTTGTTCAAGTTCAAAAAATATGGAGGTGGTAAATGTGTAACTGAAATAAAGAATTGTCTGGCTGGCAGTTGGCATCCATGATCCTGTGTCATTTCTGTAAATCCATTCACAGGGATCTGGGATAGTGAGGAGAAAATCAAGACATGCCTAATGCGATCATGGAATTTTTCCTTTAGGGAGACTAAAGGCATAGGCAGGTGATCTATAATAAAAATAGGGTCCCGTTGCTGCCCTCTTAACACTAGTGGCATAATGGTTAAGTACCCAGACTGAAGTTAGACTGCTTGGGTTCTAATTCCAGGTCTGCCACTCGCTATACGAGCTGTATGACGTTGGGCAAGTTACTTAACTTCTTCAAGCCTCAGTTTCCTCATCTGTACAATGAGGCCATATAAAGATAAAATATATTAGTACACGTAAAGCACTTAGAAGAGCATCTAGCATATAGTAGGCCTCAATAAATGTTAGCTATTACTATGGTGGTATGTTACTTCCCGGGAGTGAGCCTAAGGGAGTTCTGTGAGTTTGTGGACTGAAAGGAAGGTGAGTGAAGCAAGAACCCATGTCTGGAGCAAATATGTCTATTATATTGAAACCCAGGTCTATTATATTCAAAGCCAAATAGACCTGGGTTTCAATACTGGCTCCACCACTAGTCAGCTTGCACAAGTTACTTTTATCTTCAGGAACTTCCATTTACTCCCCTGTAAAATGGGGCTGAATAATAACTGCCTTGCCTTGTTTACATAGTTATCGGCCCAAATAGAGCCCTATTGCCCATCGTTCTAGCTTTTCATCTTTGGAGTCCTAAAGGTTTTCTTCTGCTTATTACAGAGTACACCCTCTGGGAGGAGCTGCATTTTAAGCCACCACCTACTCAGTCCTGAGCGACCCATCCACACTTTACCAGTGTCATGGGAATGGCTGAGAGGAGGGCTGGGATGCAGGCATGGAGACCGGATTGAGGAAATGAGGAGAGCAGGAGATGAGTGGATTTCCAAGACCTCGCTGCCTTCACATCGTTAACCAAGAAGCATCCTGCCCAGTACCTTACAGTAATGTCACTGGTGTAACGCCACAAACATTGTAAATTGCCAAATGAGAACTATTCCTGCCAGGCTCTTTTCTGATGTGAGGGAAGAGATAACGTTTTGGTGGTTACTTTGGGGCTTACTTTGGTATCTGAGATAGCTGAATACTATAAGAAACGAAAAGAGGACACCATGTTGGGCACCGTTTTCAGTGAAATGTTAGGAGATGGAGGGAATACATGACAAGATTTCTGCTTTCTCTAGATTGTTGTCTTAAAGGTACAGCAAACTTGGAAAGCAAAACTCCTTGGTCCCCTTTCAGCAGCTTCTACTCCTGGCTTCTCGTCCCTCTGCCCAGCAGTAGGTTCTGCTATTATTCATCGTTCTGATGTCCCAGACATCCTCCAAAGACACTTTGGCTTAACTCAATCCAAATAATATTAACTGACGTCCTACTGGGTGCCCTACACTGTGCTAGTCACGTGATTACAGACTTACTGTGACGGAGAAAGCTGTCTCACCTTCTTTCATAATGAAAGAGCTTTCAATCCTCAGCTGTACATATAACTTTCAAGTCCAAAGACCACATTCCCCTGCCTCCCTTGAAACTAGGGATAGCCTTGGATTAAATTCTGGTCCCATGGAATATCAGCAGGAATGTCACGTGGCAGCACCCAGGTGCCTTCCTTAAACGTCTTTCTTGTTCCTCTGTCCTGCTGCCAGGAGTTTGTGTAATGACATCCTGGACCTACATATGGCAGAGCAACAAGGTGGCAGAAGCCTGGGTCTCTTACATCATGGAGCACCACACCAGAAGGACCTACAGCCTACAAGAGAAGGAAATGAAGGAGTCACGTTTCCCAAATTATAAAGAGAGCGAGAAAGAGGAGGGAGACAGGGAGAGGGAACTAGCTATAAGAAAATGTAAATTTCCCAAGTTTTTCTGGGTGATTAAGGGGTGTTTGTGGAGAGAGAGAGAGATTTTCCACTGACAAACACATCTTCATAGAACTTCAGGGTACACTAAACCTTTTTCCAGTCAGGCAGCTGAACCACAGAAAAAGTTACTAGAGCACAGCCAGCAGCCTAATTATTTTTACATGTACAATATGCCACTTTTAAAAAATAAAAATCATTGTATCTGCACAGTGATATCACCTAAGTGAGCTATTGCAGAGGGATTGTGAAGAGGGCAATTGAGAAGTATTTCTGGAGATAGAAAGAAAATGAACAGGCCTTTCTCAGGAAACTAACTGAGAAAAACAGCCAGCTCTTCTATTTCTATTTCTGTTCTCAATTTGCTGTGAGACCTTAAGTGAGCTATTAAACATCTTGGACCTTATTAAAATGGGGTGGTAATTTCATATAGAGTGGGTATTGTTGAGCCTTCTTGATTTCAAATCCAAATCGAGCCTCTCGCACACAAAAAAAGAAAAAATATATAGCTTTTGTAAGCAGTTCACTTACTGTTAGGGAGGTAAGAGGATATATCTGAAGAGCTAATGCTGTTACAAATAGATATTCCATATGCTAAGTTAGCATAAATGCCTCAAACTTTTTATTTCCTTGATGGAGAAACATAAGGGTCTCTAGCCTGTTTTACATGCTTTAGTCTTGGGTGGGAAGTGCCTCTAAGTAAAATAAGAAACCATTTCAGAAGTATTGCTCTTTTCCCATACCAGTTGCTATCTTCTAACGACTCATTTTCCATCCACTGTGGTTCCCCGTATTTGTTTTATGATAGGGAATCTTTACCACTGTAAGCCCTCTGCCAGTCTAGACAATTCCTTCTGGCTCCCCAGTGGAAAATGGGGGACAGGACTCTGGATTATGACAGGACTGGCATTGTGATGTGGCTATTATTTTTCCAATCTCCATCCACCCTGGAGGTGGCAAGTTTGAAGGTTTGGGAAAATTCCCCTGATGGCTGGATGCACCGATTTCCAACAGGATCAGCTCAGCACGTTCAAGTATAATTATTGTAGTACTAGCCAGGTTTATTTTCAAACTGTGCATGAGGATAAGGAACAGCTGCCCATAGTTCCATGAAGTTTCTTAGACAATAACCCAGCACCTGAAAGCTGAAAGTAAGACGCATGCCAGCCCCTTATGGATTCTCTCTATTCTATAGGTGTAGATGGAGGCAAGGGAAAGCTTGGTTGGTCTGACCAACAGCTAGGTCAAAAGCCCAAGAGCCCACATCAGGGTCATGTATAATATCTTTGGCCATTGACTGTGTCTTATTGAGGCTCCTGGGCAGCCAGGAGAATAGGCCAATGGTGAGGAAAGTGGGCTCTAGTCCTGCGCCTACCATATCCTGGCTGGGTGACCTTGGACAATTCACTTCTCTCCTCTGGGCCCTCATCAGTGAATAGAGCACCAATTCCAACTCTGCCACATGCTGGGTGACCTTGGCCAAGTCACAGCATCAAGTATCAGAGGACGCTAAAGGGATTTGTTTTTCAGTGTGCCTCCATCATAGCATTCTGTGACTCCAGCAAGGGACACACACCAATGTCGACGGGAGCAACCTGGTGGTAGCAATGAGAGAGATGGTCTCGGTCAGTTAGGAAACTGAGCAGATGGGGGTTGCATGTTCTCAGCTCCAGCTGCAAGTGTTGCCAGATGTTTAATTTTCAAGTGTTTTTACATATTGGCCACTAATTTGAATTGTTATAAAATTGTGCATTGGCCAATGACTCTAGGCCAGAAGTGGCCTACTAGGCCAATTGGAGACTTCTGCAGTCCACTGGCCCAAGGAAGAGACTGACTAGATGGGGAGCTGCGGACCTGGTGGGGGGAGGTGTGGATGCAGTGTCCTCCCTGTGGAGGACACAGCTGTCCTGGCCAAGGCTGGGCCTGCCGGTCCACAGCCCTTCGGCTCCTACCCCCGCCTGTTCTGGAGCGCCTCTGAAGTGGTCTAGGTCAGCCTGGGCCTCCTTTCCTCTACCCACTGCCTGCTTCCAGTCGTCGGTGGAAAAAGGAGTGTGCAACGGACAGCAACCAAACTCTCAGGGCGCTCATGCATCGGCTGTGGGTTCCTGGGCTTCCCGGATGCAGCTACACCCAAGTCGCAACAGGCCGCACGTAGCAAACAGTGCCGCCAGCAGGTGCGGGGTGATGAGCACAGTCGCACCTGCCGAGAAACCCCATGGCGCGCAGCTTCCGGGTGGGCAGAGGGCAATTCGCCTAGCGGAGGGGGTGGGGGAAGGGAGGGCGGTGGGGCTGGGGGCCTGCGCTGCAGCCAGGGAATTCCATAAACCGAATATCACGTATTGGTTGGGAGGAAATTCGACCCTAGAGGAACAGTGGAAGCCATTCCTGCCTGGGTTTAAAAATGGATTCGCCATCTGCTGAGAAAGCCCTAGGCTCCAGGCGGTGGTGCCTGCGCCTGTGAGTTGTGGGGAGCCCTACAGACCCTCGGATCCCCAGGGGCTCTCGCTCCGACCTCGAACACACAGGGGGGCCCCCTGACGGCGTGTTCCTTTCAAGGCCGCCTCACCTATTCTAGCCTGCCCTCCAACAGAGGTGAAGCTCTGTCAAGTTCAAATGAAGAAGCCTATTTTCTATATAATTCAGTTTGTGCAGAAGAACCTTGAAGTTGGATGACAGCTTATAAAGACAATGTCACCCTCACACCATTGTAAAAAAAAATAATAATAAGATAAAATCTCTTTGGAGGCAATTTTGACATTTATGAATTTATGGTTATTTTTTGTTTGTCCCCACAATCTCACTTCTTCACATTTTTCCTACACAATGCATTAAAACATATGTACTACAATATTTTAGTGATAATGAAAAAATGGGAATAACCCAACTGTTTATCAACATATAAGTAAAATCGTTAAATAAATAATGAGTATACATATCAAGAAATGCTCTATGTAAAAATCTGTAAGTTGGGGTTGGCCGGTTGGCTCAGTTGGTTAAAGCGCGGTGCTGATAACACCAGGGTTGCTGTCCTGATCTCCACATGGGCCACTGTGAGCTGAGCCCTCCTTAAAAAAAAAAAATATATATATATATATATATATATATATATATATATATATATATATATGTATGTATGTTCACAGGCAAACAGGTTTAAGCTTACATTAAGTGAAAAAGTAAGTTGTAAAAAAGTTATGTATGGTATGATTCCATATATGTCAAAATGCAGAAAGAAATTGTAAGTAAATGCCTGTAACTCACTGAGATATGATTAATGACTTTATTTTATGAATAATTATATAAGAAGTATATGTATATTTTATATGTACATGTATCTGGAGGAATATATACCCAACTGTTACATTGTTTATCTTTGGGGTGGTGATGAGAAGGAAGTATGTAGAATATTAACTTGCCACACTACATATTTCTTCAAAGTTTGCTTTCTTTTTAAATAAGCATGCATTCGTTTTGTATTCCACCCCCACCAAAAAAGTAAAGATTTTTAAAATTCCTACCCCTTCCCTATCCCAAGACCACCAAATTGTTATCACTTGTCCACTTCTCTCTGATCTTTTCATTATGTTAATTTTCCTTTCAACCTCTTCTCCTTGTACTGTAGCCACAAAACTTGCATTCTTTTCATTTCAACTTACAAATTACCTGTTTCATATGTGCTAATGGTTTTTAAATCCTTTCAACCAAACGAATGAAAGAAGGGAGGATATTACTTCCACTTAATCTATTCATACAATTCAAACAAAAAGACAAGTTACAGTATTTTTGGCTCTTGAAAGCATTACAGTTTTTATTCCATTACTTCATAAGTTCTGTGTAGATGTGGCCTGTTTTGTCCTCTAGCTGCACATATTCTCCCTTAATGAAGCAAACCATGACAGTAGATCTTTAAAATGTGGTTTATGTTTCTATTTAATCCAGAAAGGCTTCATACTTTGTGGAGGACGAGCACTGGAAAGCTGAACAGGATTTCCAGGGACAGGAATTGGAGTGGGAAGGGCACTCTTGGCTTAAGGAGGGACACTATGAAAGAGGCTGGGACAGGGTACTGTGACTTGGGACATAGACCGATTCTGGGATTATTTAAATCAATCTGAACGTTGTCCCAGAAACATGAGCTCAGTTCATACTATGAGAGATGAGCATGGCCACACTTCAAACAAGCAGAAATGAAGAACTTGTCTGGCATTTGAAAATATTCATACAGAAAAATGGCACCCAGCAGTAATAAGCTGAGAGGATTCACCCCCACCAAGACAGCTGGTATGGTTCTTATTTACACATAAAACAACATCATATTTCCTTAGGCAAAATCTCAGAACATTCCAGGCCCACACACTCACATACATAACTCAGGATTTGTGCTCAGACCCCTGACATCCCTCCTCTCCTTTTCATATTCATTAATTATCCGAGTACAGTGCAGGTGCTTTGGAACAAACTACCTGGGTTCCAACCTGACTCTGCCATATAGTAGCTTATGACTTTGGCCAAGTTATTTAACTTCTCTGTGCTGAAGTTCATCACTCAAAAATGGAAATAATAACACTACTCATTTTACAATCTGTTATGCAGTTTAAACAAGATGATCTGTATAAAGCTTTTAGAACACTAAGCTTTTTAGAATACTAAGAATATAACTTACGGTGGCCAAGACATGGAAACAACCAAAATGTCCTTCGATAGATGAATGGATAAAGAAGTTGTGATATATATACACAATGGAATACTATTCTTTCATAAGAAAAAATGAAATAATGCCATTTGTGACAACATGGGTGGATCTTGAGATTATAATGCTAAGCGAAATAAGTCAGACAGAAAAAGTAGAGAACCATGTGATTTCACTGATATGTGGTGTATACAACTAAAAACAACAAAACAAGAAAAACAAATGAAGAAATAAAACTCATAGACACAGACAATAGTTTAGTGGTTACCAGAGGGTAAGGGGGAAAAGGGGTGGTAGATGAGGGTAAAGGGGACCAAATATATGGCGAAGGAAAGAGAACTGACTCTGGGTGGTGAACACACAATGTCATATATAGATGATGTATCACAGAGTTGTACACCTGAAATCTATGTAACTTTGCTAATAATTGTCACCCCAATAAACTTTAATTTAAAAAGGAAAGAAAAGACTATAGCTTTAGGATATAAAGCTTTTTAGAATACTAAGAATTTAATAAAAGCCACAATTATTACATACTCTTTTACACACACACCCACCAAATAAAAGTTATTCTTCCCCCATTTTCCCATCTTAAGACACTGCCATCTCCACAATCTCCAAATTGTCTTAGTTCCATCCCTTATTTAATGGAGATTCTAGTAGCTCCTCCCCTGCTGTTTGCCTTCTCTCTCTCCTAGCCAACAGGAGGCAATGACTGCACCAATGGTCTCGAGGACACCTAGTTGGAAACCTGGATTCTGTTCTCCCTCTTTTTCTGTGATACTCACTGAGTTTTTAAAACAACTTTATTGACATATATATATAATATATATGTACATATGTATATATATGCATATACACATATATATAATATCATAAAACTCACCCATTTCAGGTATACAATTCAATGATTTTTAAGTGGGACAAGGCTCATAATAATCAGTTTTAGAACATTATCACCGCCTCCCATAAGATCCCTCAAGCTCTTCTACAGTTCATCTCTCTTTCCATCTCCAGCTTGAGGCAACTGCTAATTTACTTTCTGTATCTATAAGTTTACCTTTTCTGGACATTTTAGATAGATGGAATCATACAATAGGTAGTCTCTTGTTTCTGGCCTCTTTCACTTAGCTTAAGTTTTTAGGTTTATCTACGATGTAGCATATGTTAGTAGCGCAATACTTTCTGTTTCATCACTGTAAATCAGAATGATTTCTGCCATGCCTATAGGAATTACATTATATAATAATACTGATACTATGTAATTAAAGCTAACTAGTATTATACTACATTAGTCTAGGCACTGGGTTAAGTGCTTTATTTGCATCATAGAACTTAAATTTCACAACAGCTTTATAGGCTATCTAGGTGATAGTATCATATCCATTTTTGAGTTGAAAAAACTTAATTTTAGAATGTGAACAAAAAGCAAGCAGGTGGCAGAGTGGGGACTCAAATCTAAATCTGTGTGACTCCAAAGCTAAAGCCAGAGTCACCTTGCACTTCAAAATTAACAAAGGGTCTTTGTGTTCTGGACCCTCCCATCATCACAAAAACAAAACCCAGAGACGTATTCATAGTAACACCACCAAATAGATGGAGAAATGGCCAGTGCTTTGTCAGTTGTAAATCCCCATTGGTATGTAAAGAATTGTTACTCTACCATTTTCTCCAAACCTGATGCTGCCCCTGTTCTGAGGACATTTAGCTCCCTTGGGGAAAAGCTGGTGGCATGAAGGACTCCGTTCTGTAGGATTGGGATTTCTGGTTTCTGAAGAGGTTGCCTTGGGCACACTCTTGGTGCATCTTCAGGCCAGGCAGCCTGGGAAGGGAGGCTGGACTTTACCCATCACCCAGTCTAACAGGAAATGAACAGGCAGGGGGTAAGAAACCCTTGGGAGCCATGCCCCCTACTGTTAATTTTTAGATTAGAACTCATGGCAGCACTTGTAACAATGAGAATGGACCATTTCAACCTACTGTCCAGTGGTACTTGAGGGGACCGTATAGTACGAAGATTCTCCTTGCACAGACAGAAACACTCTTCTCTAAAGATGTCTAAAGAAATCTCCAGTTGTTATTTAAAGTAGTAGAACCTCTTTGAGGTTTTATAATGAGCCCCAGGCCCCACATTTATGACGAACCTCAGACTGGAGACATTCACCTTCAAAAATGAGTTGTTATTATGAATGTATTAATAATATTTGTCCTAGTAATAACAAACACTGCAACAAGTCATGCTCCAAATCTGTCCTATTATTTCTGAGATACATCCAAGCCACCCTCATTAGTCACAGAAGGAAGGATCCTCAGAGTGAAAGCCAGCGCCCTCCTTCAGCAGAGGAAACCCAGAGATCACAGGAGGTGCCTCTGTGTTCTGTGCCAGGATGAGGGTGCGAACCCAGGTCTCCAGTCCCTTGAAAACATCCAGGAGAAGCCGGTATTTAGGTAAACCCCATCCCTGCTCAACAGGGGCTAACTTAGATAATGGGGCCTCTGACTGAAAGCACTTTATTGGCTGTGTGCCATGCCCTTCCACAGCATCATTTACCGCATTTCCCCGAAAATAAGACCTAGCCAGACAATCAGCTTTAATGCATCTTTTAGAGCAAAAATTAATATAAGACCCAGTCTTATTTTACTATAAGACTGATATGATATGATATGATATGATATGATATGATATGATATGATATGATATGATATGATATGATATGATATGATATGATATGATACGATACCAGGTCTTATATTAATTTTTTCTCCAAAAGACGCATTAAAGCTGATTGTCTGGCTAGGTCTTATTTTTGAGGGAACACGGTATTTGTTGAATGAAAGTAACCACTTGTTGGTGCCAGATGTCAGGATAGTGAGATGCTGGCTAAGTTCTGATTCTTGACCTGTGGCTGGTGACACAGTGTTCACTTGGTGATATTTTGTTGATGTTATGACTTGGGCACTTCTTGTACATAGTATTTCAATTAAATTTATCCCAAAAGGTACACATAAAAGATAAATATTTTAGAATGAAAAGAGCCTAGCACGGTGCCTGTCATACAGTAGGTGGACGTCACATATATGATCACTGAATAAATCATCCCCTTTGACCCTGCCATGCTGGATAAGCAAGCAGGTACACACTATTGCTACTGTTATCATCCTTGACCTTTCTGCACAGGTTAGAAGGTCCGTGACTATTCCACAGTCATGCAGTTAATTAAGTCGCGAGCCCGGGTCCTTGGTCCCTCTCCCAGAGCTGGAAGAAAGGGGATTTCGCCGCTGCGCCGGCCTCCCTGCCCCGGCCCACTGGCGAGGCGCGCAGAGGAAGCTGGCAGCCCAGAGGCAGAGCCCGCAGCCGCCAACGAGTTCCCAGGACGTGGCCCCAGGTCGGGAGGAGGTCTCACCGAGCCTCCGCCAGGCCCGCGGGCTCCCTCCGGATTCGGGCTCTCACGGTCACTTGTGGAGGCCACCAATCCTCCGGGCCGCGTCCATCCGTATGTCCGCCCACCGGCGCCCTCAAGGCCAGCGCACCCAGCTTCGCACAGGCCTCCTAGCCCTGATCGCCCATCCTGAGCGACCGTGCCCTCTGACCCGCCCTGGAAAAGAAAACCCAACTTCTCATCACTATTGGGTATTTTCCGCAGTATGTGATGGTGACAGAGGGGAAATACAGAAATGCAAGAATACAGATTTTTCTTATGCGAACCACAAACAAAAGCCTCCCACTAGGGCTTCTCATTACCTGGATTTAATGGCACAGGTCCACCTGTGGACCTGGTTCACAACGGTTGAGGGAGGGGGCTGTGGAGTCCTGCAGGGCCTCTGCCTCCCAGCTGTGGGATCCTCTGCCTCAATTTCCTCATCTGTAAAATTGTCATAACAACAGTGCCCAATTAACAGGGGGAGTTGTGAGGGTTAAATGAGATAATCCCTACAAAGTCCAGCATCTAGAACACAGGGGGTGCTGGACAATACTTCCCTTACCTTCTCCTCACCTTTAGCTAAACTAGGTTTGAGCCTCTTCCCAGCATCCCCCTTGCATCTCCATCTGAGACAACCCTCTCTCTCTGTCTGCCCAGGTCAGAGACACTCTCTATGCCCACAAGCACCCCAGCCTCCTTGCTGACTGTCCCAATCAGACCCCCTCACCCCACACCATTGAACGTGCTGCTCATGATGCTGCGTCCCTGGGTTCTTGTCTCAGCCTTCAGTGTGATCATTTATGTCGTGGCGTCACCCCATCTTTCTCTCACACACAAACCCACACATGCACACACTTACAGACTTTTAAGGCTGCGTGACGGTAAGGACCCCCTTGCTTGTGTTAAATGCCAAGCAGTGCCTAGCATGGAGCCTTGCTGACTCAATAAATGTCTGTTCCAGGGCTGTAGGTAAAAAGGCCTGCTCCACCTCCAGCCTCCCTCTCCCAACCCCCACTCTACATCCCACCATCCCCTTTCCCCCTTCCCTGCAGCTGGTGGTGCTAAAGACTAAGCCTCCACCCCCTCCCCCCAACTCAGAAGCCATATTCACCCTAGCCGTGGTGACAGGTTGATGACTCCTATAACAGGCCCCTTTCCTCCTCTGGGGGGTTCCTGCCTGCATGGAGCCTGGTGGAGGGGCCACCAGCAGGGCCGGAAACCTGGGGAGAACGTCTCTGGCTGCCACTGACTTCTGTTACTAGAATTGGTGTTTTTCTACAATTACAACCTTCCCTCCTTCATTACATCTCCTGTGTTCCTGCGGTAGTAAATACCAGGGATATGGATTACATTTCCCATAACTACTTGCAATGATCAGAAAAGCGCCGATTAATAGACCCACTGTTGACAGGGAATCTGGCTCTGAAGCTCAAAGCAAGGCTTCTAGAACAGTGGCTACCTGCTTAGCACAAAGATGCTCCCCTCCCCAACTTCCATCCTCTGGACCACTGTCTCCACCCAGCACTAGAGGCAACAGTGATTAGCACTTGAGAACATGGCCTCTGGACCCTGATGCCTGGGTTCACTCCTCACATTGCCCTTTACTAGCAGGATGACCTTGGGCAAATTACTGAATCTGACTGTGCCTCTGTTTCCCCATCTGTGAGATGGGGATAATGACAATAGTTCCTAAAGTTGTTTGGAGGATTAAATGAGTTAATATCTGTAAAGTGATTAGCACTCTGCAAGTACTCAATTAGAGATTTTTGACAAATACTGAAAGCTTAATACATCTGAACACCCTGACTCCTAGGTATCTGACTAGCTTTAAATGGTAATCACCTGTTCTAGAGAGAGACTAAGGATGACTGTGGTTAAGTATATATACAGAGGGGGGCCAAAAAAAAGGTATACACATTTTAAGAAAGGAAAAACCTATATTAAGATTGCAATACTCAGTATATACTGATAACAAAAGATGAATACAAGTCATGTGTATACATTATTTTAGCACCCACAGTATATATCATTCAATTTAACCCTGTTCTTATTATGATGTTTAAGTCTTTTAGAACTATCCTTGTAAATTCATCAATTTCTCTCAATCTTTACTTTCCTTTATTTGTGTTGTATAGGCACATGTCAGGGAAGGAAAACTCAAAAGAGAGAGAGAGAGAGAGAGAGAGAGAGAGAGAGAGAGAGAGAGAAAAGGAAGGAAGGGAGGGAGGGAGAGAGGAAGGGAAGAAGGTGGGAAAAAGGAGGAGAGGTGGAAGGATCTGGTTGAGATAGCTAGATTGTAGTAAAATACTCATTTTTAAAAAATAGTTTCTATCAGCAATATAATAATAATGCCAAATGTTCAATAAATTATGCCAAACATCATACTTTCATAGACAGTACAGTTCCCAGACAATCTAGGTGAGAAGAGATTGCTCAGAGTGAGGGTGGCTTGGTCTCAGAGATGGTTGCAGAGCTATAGGCCCCCTTACTGGATAAGAATCTGCCTCACAGCATCATAGAGACCAGCTCTCACTTCAACATTTGCAATAGGCTCTCCACTTCCTAATACACTCAACAGCAAATGTTGCACAAAGCTCAGCCATTTCCCGCTCGAAGGTCAGGTATGCCAAGGAAAAGAGCTTTCTTTTACTCAAGGATGCAGAAAAAGCTGAGGCCTGGATCCTACTTCCCCAGCCTCTAGCCTAAGCACCAGGCACATGAGCGTGGGCGCACACACACAAACATTTATGCATATCCTAGATGAGTGGGTCTAAAGTTTGGATTATATACCTTCAAAGCTACATGCTTGTTCAAAGACTTCATGAAGGTGTTTCAGTGGAGGTTCAAGACAACCCTAAGAAGGTGTTCATGATCCAGCTGGCCAGAGAGGCCACAAGAAGAGGGAGGCCTCCATCCTCCTCCTCTAGTTGTCTGAAATGCTACAAAGATCATTTCAAGCAAAGCATTCCACTTTTCTTTCTTTCTTTCTTTCTTTCTTTCTTTCTTTCTTTCTTTCTTTCTTTCTTTCTCTCTCTCTCTTTTTTTTTTTTTTACTAGATATGCCTGTCTCACAGAGGCCTAAACTGGTGGTTCTCAACTGGGAGCAATTATGGCCCCCAAGGGACAGTGGGCAATGTCTGGAGACATTTTTGATTGTCACTACCGGGGTAGGGGCTACAGGCACCTAGTGGATAGAGGCCAGAGATGCTGTTTATCATCCTACAGAGTACAGGACACCCTTCACAGCAAAGAATTATCCAGTCCAAAATGTCAATAGTGTCTAGATTGAGAGATCCTGACTGAAACCAAACTCCCGCTCCCTTGGAAGAGGTAACCCCTCAGAACCCCTCCAGCTTCTTAAGCAGAGAGCAAATTGGAACATCAGGAGGGGAGCCCAAGAGAACCCTTTCTCAGGCCCCACATTGAGAATAGGGAGCTTCCAGCAGACTCCTTCCTTCTGCTTTGCCTCCAGAACACAAAACCCTGGCATCTGAAAAGATTAAATAAAACCCATGATTCCCAGCCCCTCAGGCTGCATAACCCTGCCCCTCATATCCTATTTCCCTCCTGCACCCCCTCACTCTTGGAGCACAGTTGGAAATTCCAATTGCAATCTTTACTGTCCAGCCCTCAAAGGCTCTGCCTGCTTCCTCTCCCAGGGACAAAGTCTCCTCAACGTCCTGCCTCCCTTTGAGATGAACCCCCCAACCCTGCCTCTTTCACCAACTGTAAGTTTTTCTTCCCCACTTCCTTCTATCCCTCGCCTTCTCTTTCTAATTAAACCACATCCAGGGTGTTGGGAGGGAAGGGGAAAGGATTCTGAAGACTTCCGTGCTGCAGGTTCTGGGAGCCTACAGCCTCATGGTTTTTGTGAGGTGCCAACCACGCTGTGATCATTAAACTCCACAGTGGTGGGGGGGATTTTCTCATTGCTGTTAACCTGGGAGCCAGCTACATCTTGTTTATCAGACTTGTTTTAATTCAGTTTGGTCAGGTTCCAAGTGTTGAGGTGGAGATTAAAGGCAACTGAAGAATCCAATTAGCCGCCCAGTCTTCTTTAAGCCAAAAAATCAGGTCACAAACTAGATCAAAGTGAAATTATTTCTCGACAGCTCTGTTCATTAAGGGGAGGGTGGGAGCTCACACTGCTAAGCAGGGCTCATTACGGGGACTGGCATTTTAAATACAGTATCTCCCCCAAATTACATGTTTCAGAGGTCGGAGGGAGAAACTGAGATTATCTTACGTGAAGTCTCTGTTTGGCTAATAGAAAACAGAAAGCTGAAGAATGAACATATAACTTCTAGGAAAAGATTTAAACAAGGCCCCAATTTTCCTGGGCCAGAAAACCAAATCTGGAAACTGGAATTGGCAACAATCACTCCTAGCCAGAGAATTCCTCCTCCAGGAAATCTAGACAGCTGAGAAATCTAGGTTTTCCAGGTGGCCCTGTTCAACCATTTTCCTAAAAGCCCACCTCCGTTCCCTGGCTGGGTGTAGCTTCCAGGGAGGCCCTCTGGCAGCCCAGCCTAGCCTTCCCCCAGCCCCAGGACCCAGGCAGAGAAACCACTCACCGTTTCTGGATTCTAGGTCCCAGGCAGAGTCATTTCCAGTGACAAAAGTCTCCCCCTGGGCCTTCTGTGTTTCTGTGGGCTCTTTTGAGGGAGCTGGAAAACAGAGGAGGAGGAGAGCAAGGAAGGCTCTGACCACATTGACTTCCCTAAGGGAGGATCAAATATTGGTTTGCTGTGAGGGCATTTAGAAACCCTCAATTCTATAAAAAAATTACATTCAAAAGAGCAGTAACAAGACACATGGCCTTCTCTGTGAGCACTGTTTTTACACTTAGCCAGGAAATCTACGGAAATAGTGGTTTGTTTGTTTTTGTTTTGTTTTGTTTTCCCCTATCCTCTCCTGCTTGCAAAATTCTACTTAGCCTCTCGGGCGACCAGGAATCTCTGGGTTAAAAGATGGCATTTTTTAGGCCCTCTAGGCCACAAGCCTGTGAGATACTGACTGAATGTGGTCAAAGTTTCTTTTTTCAGTCTTGGGTTGTGGCCACTTCTGCAGTCTCTGAAATCTGAACCACTAGTGAGACCCTTCCTCAAACGTCCCAGTCTCACCATCCCATCCAACTGGGGCCTGGGAGCAAAGCCACTAGTACCTGAAGGCCTGCCTCCCTTGAGTGGGGAAAAGATGAGAGAGAGAAAGGGAGACAGACACAAGGAGAGGGAGGAAAAATAATGGGAGAGTCTCAAAGCTTTAGTCTGTACCTTCTGCCAGGGTCTTGCTGTCCCCAAATTTCTAGCTGCTGCATAACTACCCGACTCCCTCCTCTAGGTCTGGGAGCATTGGCAACTGCATTGTGTCAGGCATCCAAAGTATGGAGTTTATTTTGGGGTTGCAGCCACCCAAGCTACTCAGAACCCCCACTAAGCTTTTCCTCTCCTTTGCGTCTCCTGTAGCCAGAGCCTGAACATTCAAGGGGAGGTTAGGAGCTCATCCCTTAGAAACTTGCTCCACCACTGATGGATCTGAGGACCCAAGCCCTTGAGCCCAAAGAACTGTAGCCCAGAGGGATTCTCCTTGGATGGTGCATTTGGAGCAGGAACAAATCACGTCTGGTGGGGTTTTCGTTGTTTTGTTTTGTTTTCCTCTGTGTGTGTGTGTGTGTGTGTGTGTGTGTGTGTGTGTGTGTGTGTGTGTGTGTGTGTACTTCCCTCCCTGGGATTATGTCATCCCTCCAGATCCTTCCACACCCGCCTGCTCTCCATGCCCTGGGGTCCACAACAGCGCTGCCAGGCCTCAGAAAATGCGCCCTGGAAACCACACAGACTTTCCTCCGTGCCCCGCAACACGAAATTAGCGCCAAATGTTTCTGTTTTGTTTTAATCAGCGGCCTCAAATGAGTTTCAAATTCTGTTCGTTTCCTAAGGAGAAATGAGAGGACACAGGCCTGCGGCGGAATGTTGCGCTACCTGGAGCCCGACCCGGTGATTCCTGAGGGCAGGCTGACGGCCTCCCGCAAAGAAGCACCGCGGCGAGCACCCGCAGCAGCCCCGACCCGCCTGCCAGGGCCGCCCTCGGGGACCGCCCGGCCAGAGGCGCGCCCAGCCTGGCATCAGGCTGAGCCGCGCCCCGCACCGCACCGCCGCCTTGTTGTGGTTGTTCTCAAAGCCTGAGCTGAAACGGAAATTTGGGGAGCTGAGAGAGGTTGTTGCTTTGCAAACATACGCCTTTGTCCCTCAGGGCCCGGCGCAGTCCCGGACTGCTGTCCCTGCACTAATCGCTCTCACTGGGCGGGCGGAGCTGCTACCCGAATATGAGAACCGAGGTGTACGTATCGCGGGGGGGTGGGAGGAGCCAGCCAAAACCTTACAAGGTTCCCCCGAGAGGCCGGGTGGGGGGTGGTGGTCACGGACGTGCCCTCCCGGGGGTGGAAGCGAGGGTCCCCCATCCCAGCTGTTCCCTTGGCCCCCGCAGCACCCGGGACGACCCAGGGTCAGCCCTATGAGAGCCAACCCCGCACCCTACCCCTGCAAGGGCTGGGCCCGCGCCTTTTCGAGAGCTGCTCGCGGGCCTAAGGCCTCGGCCTAGAGGTCGCATTTCAACCCGGAGCAGCCTGGGAGTGGGGTCTGCGGGTGCGCGGAGGCGGCCTAATTGGGGGGGGGGGGGGTGTAGGGTGGGGAGGAGGCCGAGGAGATCTGAACAGCTGGGAAAAGGCGGAGTGCTTGACTCTGCCCACGGTGGCGGCTGCCCGGGGCGGCGAGAGCTCTGGGCCACCAGCCCCAGCCGCCTCCCGGTGCCAGGCCCCGCGCGAGCTGCTGCTCTGCGCTCCTCTGCCGCCGCCTTCTCTCTGGCGTGCCCATGAACCTGATACAGAAACCGCCCAATAGATACTTCGAACAATACGGGAGGAAAAAAAAATCAATTTGCGTAAACGCTACAAGTCACTCTCAAAGTTTTCCTGGCTTCTCGTAAAGGTGGCAGGGGCCATTTACAGTAAGAGCAGAATAATGTTTGCGACTGTACGACATAATTATCTCCAGACTTGCCTCTCCCCCGCTCCCAGCTAGGGTTTTCACGAGCGAAAGCGGCTAATGCATTTGCACACATTAAACATCTTGAACGCATAATTACAGGCTGCAGACAGGCTGGACAATAAAATATCTCGGCTCGATATTTTTGGAAGCCTTTTGCGACTGTGCCTGGAATAAATAACCGCTTTCTATGTCCTAGGCCATCTAACTGCAACCACCTTTATTTCAGAACACCGTCGCTCCACCCCTGCCTGTGCTTTTGAGAAACGGGTGGGGGCGGGGACTGAAGAGAGGGTGTGCGACCTCCTGGAGGGGTCTCCGGGCCTCGGGCTCTGCTGCGGGGGTGCGCCTGGGCGGAGTGACTGGAATAAGCAGAAGAAAATATGTTCCAAGCCCCAGAGGCCGCCTTTCTCATTAGAGGGACGCAAGTGGGGCTCTCTAGGCCCCACAGCCTCTGGGCATCGCGGCCACCCCATCCTCTCCCTACTCGAAGGATAAAACATTTGAAGAAAGTTGCAGGTCTCATCCTGTTCCTTCCTCACAACCACCCTGAGAAGAACGTTTCCAGACAGAGCTGCTTCCTGCTACCTGACAAAGCTGCTGGAAAAGAAAGAGCTCCTTATTGAAGCAGCAAGACTGGGAGAGGAACCTAGGAGTGGTTCTTCCCCCCCACTCCCACCCCTGGCCCTAGGATGGTCTAGCTGCCCTTGAGTCTTAGTTGCCTTGTCGGTAAAACAGAGATGGTTACAATAACCTCGGGACCTACTTCACAGGTCGTTATGAGGAAGCACTTTAAAAAAATTTTTTTTATTGCCATATAACTTACATATAGCAAAGCATAAAAATCCTAAGCACCCAGCTCACTGAATTTTTATATGTGTATACACTTGTGTAACTGCTACCCAGAAAAGGCTCCATGAAGAAGCATTTTTAAAACTAACTTTAGTCGGTGATAATATTGTCTCTAACTCAAGTAATCAACACCCTAGTCAAGTATGTGGAGTTTCTTGACACTTGGGGATAAGACTTGACAAACCAAATATACACATATATACATAAAGGATATTTACTCTTCATACCATGGCTAGGGGCGGTGGGAATCTCTAATCTGAAGGAACAGGTAGGGACCTTGTCTACAAATCCTCAGGCACTCAGGAGTTGGAGAAAAATTGAAGATCAGGTTTTAATTTGTTTTGAGACAATGGAGTTCTCCTGTTGCTTTGAATAGCTAGGGCTTTATATCCTGGGCTGGCATGTTCATTTCCAGATTAGGGAAAGCTCAGCCAAGAAAGGCTTAAGAACTCCTCTCAGGACATGGGTATCTATCTGAGGGGATAGCCTGTAAGGCTCAGGTCTAAGCTTTGGGATGCCTTATTTCAATGTTTTCCCTGAATCCAAGTCTGGTTTGATGTGTGGAGGGAATTCCCCAAATGTTTGGCCCTGAGATAAACAAGTCACCGTGTTTTATGCATAGTGTTGCCCCAATGACTGACACATGAAATTGGTGCACATTACAAACAACACACACAAAAATTTACAACAAAAAGTGAATTCTCCACCAGACCCTCTGACTCTCAGTTCTCCCCAGAGGAAGCTACTGTTACCCACGACTTGTCTAACCTTCCAGCCCTATGTACACAGCCCCTTTTTAAAAGCACATTGGTAGCTCTCACTATACATGCTGCCCTTGCCTTGGATTTATTTTTTCCTAAATGACTGCCCAAGACAATTCTCCATGACCAGTGCATTGGTTAAGAAAATTGTGTTCAGCCCTGGTGACTCAGCCCAGCTGAGTGGCCTGGCATGGGGAAGGGCCATTATAGCCTGGGTTCTAGACCTTGACCTACCTCAAACGGGCTTCGCCACCCTCAAAACAATCCACTAACATGGTACCATCATTACCAGCAACCCCTGACCCATCCTTGGGCTACCAGATCCATGCTGGGGAAAATAATCAAGGCATTCACCGTGACTTTGGACCTATAACCATTTTCTGGAGTCAAGAGAAATTGGAAGTGACTCTTGGAATTTTTAACTATTCTGTCTAGTAGCTATAAAAACTGTGCTCGGGTCATTAGCCCACCCTGGGTGTCCGCCTCCGATCCCATTTCCTCCGTCCTCTTTGGAGGCTGGACGGGATCGCCGTCATCCTGGCCCCCACCCAGACCTGGGCGGAGGCGGGAGCTCACAGTGGGGGCCTCAGCCCCAGACTTTGGACCCCGCAGTGTCCACCAGGAGACCTCGGAGGAAACGCGTTTACCACCTGGGCGACCTTGACTGCAGCCGATTAAAGTTTAATCCGAGGTGTGTACTCAGGCTTGCTATGTTATTTAAACACATCAAAGGTCATAAAAAGATTCCAATGGCGAGAGCGGTCCCGTCGCAGGCCCGCAGGGAGCCAGCGTTTAATTCTGATGGATTTCCAGAGGCAGAATTTAGAGCGCGGGGCGGGAAGGGGGCCATAAGAAAGAAAGAAAACGGTTTGTTTTCCCAACGGAACACCAGACTTCCAAAAGCGGCGGGGGAAACCGAGTCTCGGGCACCGGGAACAGACAGCGCCCTGCAATTCAGATTAACTGGGAAGACATCTAGTGGGAAGACGTCGGAACTGCAGCTGTGACTTGCGAGCATCCTCTGCCTCTGCCTACTGCGCGACCTTGACTGCCGCTGGATTGGGGCTGGGGGACAGGACCTCCTCTCTCAAGCCGCACCTTCGAAGCCTGCGACCGTCTCGAAGATCCCAGGCCCCGGGCCGGAACCCAGGGCGAAAACGATACTTCCACCTCGGAGAGGAAAGGTCCAGCTCTCATTGGCTTTCCTGTCTCCCGGGTGGGGTCCTGGTCAACCAACTGAGGGCACGCGGGGCCCAGAATTCCCGGATTCCTGTCCAGCTCTTCCTGGGGCTCCTGAACCTGAAGCAGGCGGAGTCCTGCAACGACCATATGTGGGTTTTCCTGGAGGTTCCTGAGTGACTTGGGGACCAAGAGATCGCCACAGAAACCCAGGTGAGGCGGGAGGCTTGAAGGCCATCCCACCCAGAGGTCGGTTTTAACCCCTCGCCGCCTGCCGGCTGGTGTGGGCCAGGCACACTGCAGAGCTGTAGGAACCCAGCTTCTCAAGGGACTGCAAGCCGTATTTTCGCCTCATCTCTGTTGGACCTTGCCCTGTCCGCTTCCTCTTGCCCAGAATAATTTCTACGGAGAACTGGGTGTCTCTCAGGATCCCAGGGAATGAGCCCCACTATGGAATGCTGTCTCTTACCTTAGCTCCCCCACAGCACCAGTGGCCTCTGCCTAACCTGAAGGCAGGTGGAGAGATAGGCAGACTCCCTGCCAGCCTCCCCATCTGCCTCAGAGTTACCAGTTGCAGCTTCTCTATTGGCTGGCTTCACGTGTTTATAGCAAGGTATCCCTCTTCTGTGGCCTCCTGGCTGACCACTTCATCTTGGTCTAAGTTCCCCGTCTTGTTCCATTTATTGTGGCATTACATCATCTTGGAATTGTCAGGGAGGAAGAGCAGCACCAGGAAGCCTTCTGAGGCTACAGAGACCAAAGGATACATATGCATTACGTTTCAACATGGGAATCCCAGGGGCCACAACTGGGCCCCACAGCAGTGGGTCTGCAGCTCCACTGGTAGAGTTTCCAGGCCTTCTGGGGTAGGGACGGCAGGGGACAGGGATGACTGCTGACACTGGCCTTCTGCAGGAGGACCCTATAGGAAGTGGCCTCCTCTCCATCTCCTTTTGCCCATCAAGTTGCTTTCTCCACACCTACCCGTACTCCACGCTTGGCCGCTCCCTGATTCCCAGGGAACCCTCTTTTTTAGCTTTCTGTTATCCTCCTACCACCCTTCACCCCCCCAAAAAAAAAAACAAAAAAAAAAAACGCTGAACGTAACTGAAAACAGTGGATGAGGAGACCACTCTAAGCAAATGCATTGAAGCCCTTCACCAAGACGTTAGCCAAACCTGTCAAACACCACAGTGCATCCCCAAAGGGGAATAGAGTTCTGGCCCTTTCTGCCCTCACCTCTCAGCTGGGTGAGTCTTGTGCCACAGATAGGGGTCTCTCTTAATTTTATGGAATCTGATACAAACCATTGGAGCACTGGTGGGTGGGGATGGAAGGAAGGACCGTACCTGTGTTAACCAGCTTTAACTTCAGGGAATGAAAAGCTGAGATTTGGATCCTGTAGCAAATGAACCTGGGATCCAAGGTCCTGGAGCAGTCTGGGTCCCATAGGAGCTCAATGGGCTGATGTGAATGCCTGGAGCAGAGCTAATCCCTTACTCCCCTGCGCCAACACACATCACCTAGAAAACTCCCCTCAACCCAGCCCACCTAGCTAAGCTGACCTTGAACCAGCCAGCTCTGCTCTGCTCCCAGCTCAGGCCCATGGGGACGTCTATTCCTCGGGGTGACAAACGAGTCTGCTTGCTCTCAATGACATCAAATTACTTTGCACCAGCCAAGGGTCCCATGACCTGACATAACCCCACATTAGGTCCTAGAAATGTAAAGAAATATGGCCTTTTTAAAAGTGGCTGAGAGCATGTAATTGCTAGCAGACTGAATGAGTTGTCCCAAGTCTGGCTCAAGACCTATGCTGGGGCAGCTGATACCAGCCAGAATTCTTTGCGTGGACTCTCTGTGGACAGAAGTTCACACCCACATTTAATTCTGAACTTTAATCAGATTCTCAAAGCCCATATTATTTTTGTGCAGTTAAAGAAGTCACAGGGAGGCTTGCAGCCTAACCATCTGCTCCTCACCAGCCGGGGCTTCCAGCCAGGCTTCTTCAGCGAAAAGGCTTCCGCAGAGAACGGGTTTCTGCAGAGCTTTAAAAACATGGGCCTGCCTTGGGCTGCTGTGGCTTGATGTTTTGTTGAGAATTATGCTTTCTTTGCTTTTTATTTTTTTTGCCTTCCATCTGTCCTTTCCTCTTTGTCTCATGGCTTTTCTGTGGTGGCATCTCTTTTCCTCTCTCCTTCTTCCTCCTAATCTTCTCACTTCTGAAATCCCCACTCTGACTCTGACTGGAACCCTAACCCCCATGGTGAACTCCATCCTAGAGTCAGGAAACCAAAGACCCTTGAAGGAGCTGCTGTGCCCCAAACCCCAGTAGGAATTAATCTTGCTGATTCCCCACAGGCAGTAGGGAGGGACTCAGGGCCATTGTCTCCAGGGGCTTCTGCTGGGGGCAGCTGAAGTTGCTATATAAAGTCTGTGCACATAATTCTCTTGCTTCATTTACACATTCCTTCTGAGTTTAGCCACATATCTCTTTTCTAATGCGATAAGCGGTTATATTAGCATATATTAGCAAAAAGCATCCCAGATATTTGACGACTCAAAAAAAGGTCATTAAGGAACCATAAACAATCCAAATACAAAACAACCCAACACTCTGCCACAGAAAGAACGATAAATATCCATTCAGACAAGTGGGATTTGAACTTATGAAGTAGCTGGCTGGTATAGGACTTGTCAAATTCCATGGTTAGTTATTTTCCATTTTTGCCTTTTTGCTTTCTAATGTTGCCAAGGCTTTTAGTTAAATCACACTCCAGAGTTTCTGGAGAGGATCATGCTTGTTGTCAGTTAGGCCACTGAATAAAAACAAAACAAAACAAACCACAATGTCTATTAATTCTTGTTTTAAAATCTTTTACTGCTGAGGAGAGTTTTTAAAATACATGGAATTGCATTTCTTTTTGAAAACTGTGGTTGCTGCAATAAAATATCAATCCAGTACAATGTTCCCTTCCTTGCTTAATCATTAGAAATCTCTTTTTAGTTTCTACCAGGGGAGGAGATGTGCTGAAATGTGAAATTGTCACTTGTCCAATAAGAAGGGAATATATGTCAATTTAGGACATAGAAAGGATTGAGGCATGATTTTCATCTGTTCCCCAAATCCTGACACAACAGTAGAAATCTTCAATGAAAGGATGACACACTCCTGGAAAAGGGTAACATAAGTCTCCCTCATGTATGTGTATTTGATAATGAGGAGACAAATTTTCAGGCAAGATGCTCCACACCCCCAACCCCTTTTTGTCCAGATTTATTTTGGGTGGACTCTCAAGTTCTTTCTAGATTGTGATCGGAACAATTCAAGTTCAAACACATTGACCCCTTACCCTCAGACATAGCAAGGATTCCTTTTTATTGACCAATTTTGCTTAACCTTGAAATTTATCCTCAAAACCCTATGTTGGGACTAGGATGTCTGGAATTTTAAAATATTAAAAAAAAAGTGGAAGTGGATGATGAAACATGAGAGACAAAATGATCATAGTGATTGAAACTAGGAGTTGGGCATATAGGGGTTCCTTATACTTTCGTGTGTGTTTGGAATTTTTCATAATAAAAGGATTTAAAAAATAATTTGTTAGGCAAAGGTGGAAAAATAATCCCGGCCAGGGGGCTCAAATAAAAACATAGTCCAGTTGGATACCACCTGGCGGTACCCATTTAATCTTCGTTTTCCAAGAACGGAAAACGACCTTGCTCCCTTTTCAATTCTCCGCAATCAGCCGGCCATCCCCGTGCTTTCTTTCCGGCAATTTCCTTTTCCCAATCCATAAACTGAGCATCCAAACCTGAGGTTGGGGGCTGATTGATGGAGCTTCCGTACTCAGCTCCCCTGACCAGAGTGTAAATACCCATAAAAACTAATATCAAAAGTTTTTATTGAGCTGCTTCGTTTCCCTAAGCGCTGGGCCAAGCGGGGCTGCAGCAACGGGACAAAGGAGCCGCGGCTGCGCTCAGAGCAGCGTCGGCGCCCCTCACCGGCTCCGCGCGGGGTCCCAGAGGCGGCCAGAGTTTCTCGAGAGAACACCCGAACCAGGTAAACGCCAGTCGGGGGCTCGCCTTCCACTGGGGACAGGTGTATTTACAAAGCGGGGGGTAAGGAATGGTGAGTCGTTGGAAAAATCAGAATGGATAGAGAGACGCCAGCTACCCCGAAGTATGTCACCAGGCTGGTCCGACAGGGTGAAATATTTTTCCTCTAGACGGATGCCTGTCTTTCACCCACGTGACATTGAACGTCTTGTTCACTGTGTGTGTGGGCGCATTTGATGTGTGAATCTGTGTGTGCATATCACGGCACACACATCGTTATGATTACAGCAGAGAACCTACTGGTAAAAGTCTGATCACACCTCTGTGTTCTCTGTTCTGAGTTCCCCCTTCCCCATGGCTGCGCTGGTGAGTTTCTCTCCCTGAGTTGCTTTCTATCTTAAGAATTCGCAACCTGGGTCAGGGATGTGGGAGTCTTTCGGGTTCTGAGAACAGATGGGCCCACGCGGGCCCAGGCGGCCTGGCCGCCTGCTCCAGTTTCTTCCGGAGAAACCCGGGGCTCCTCAGGGCCAGGCTTACGTCCAAACCCCCTATTTCCTTCAAACGCTAGAATGTCTTCAGTGTGTTTGTTGACAGAATGAATCCACAGCCCAGCGCTGGTTTCCTGTTTGTTGCGGGAGGGAGCATCAAGTAAAGATAGGGGTGGAGACCGGCGGGTGGGATTCCTTTCGGGCAGTGGCGGGGACAGACAGCGACCGGACAGAGACCTCTCGGCCTTTTTGCGTGGCCTCTTTGCGTCGCAGCCGCCCAGGATTCGTCAGGCCATCCTGCGCTCTCCCAGCGCCCTGGCCGAACGACGGGGGGCTCACTCCCTAGGTGGTGTGGGCCCTGGTCCAGCGGGCCGGTACCCCGCCTCCAGCTGAGATATTCGAGAAGGCTGTTCCTCCTTCCGGCTGAGCGCTTCACTGAGTTCCGTCTTCTTTAAACGCTTGCTCCGGTCCTTTGAATGAAGGCTGACGTCCAGGTCCAGTCAAGAGAAGAGCGGCGGCGGCACCGTCGGGCAGGCATCGCTCCCTCCCCATCACCACTGCCACAGGCCGAATCCCCCAGGCCTTCCTGAGCCCGAGGGCAGTCGGTCTCAGAGGCGGGAATGCGCCCCTCACTCCAAGTTTACGCCAAGCTTGGGGAGTCTGGGCGCAGCCCGCTGGCACTGTGCAGAGGCGGCTGCTCCTCAAGGGAGCCTGGGGAGTGATTGTCCTCAACCGTGTGGGGGAGGCGCCCCTCTCCATGCTCAAGGACTTTCTGGGGGGTTGGGCGAGAGGGACACTGCTGGGCAGCCCTGCCACTGAGGGTCCTCCCTGGGCTTCTGCCGCTGTCCTTTCTGAGGCGCTGTGCACTAGTGGCCTTGAAGGCCTGCTACCAGAAGGAACCCACTAGGCAGTGGGAGAGCTGCTCCTCCCAAAACTTGCTCTCCTCAAAATCCATGGGATGAGGGGATCTTAATGGCAAAATGGGTCTTCCAGAATCTTGTACATCCATTTTCACCGTGTTAGCATTGGTCACCACAGTGCCAAGTGACTTCCCACAGTTCAAACCTGTTCCTACAGACTTGGGCCTTTTGCTGCTTCATGAAGGCTTGAAATGCACAAAAATCTAGAACCAAAGTTTGAACAAGTGACTCAGGATATGCCATTGCCCTGCCTACTGGCCAGCTTCAGCCCAGGTTTCTTCAGAACCTACCCTTTTTCCTAAAGGAAAAAAAGAGTATAGTTTCCACCCTGCTGGGAATAAGGGTAGGGAAACTTGAAAAGCCCACTGGGAACAGAGCGACCCTTACTTGCCTCTTACCCAAATGGTCTGGGGTGACTGCAGATTCAGACATGTTCGGCTGTTTTTCCCTGTCTCTCCTTCTCTTTCCCCCCTAGCTAGCCTCAGCTCCTCCGCCATTTCCCACTCCGGATCTTTCTTCCTTTGCCATTATCTCTGTGCCCCCACCCCTCCCCTCCTGCATCGGGAGAGAGAGGGTTAAGATGTTCTGCAAATGCAGCTCGTAAAGCTGCTTGGATACATTAGAAACACATGAATATCTTGAAATACAAAGTGTCTTTAAAAACCAACAGAGGAATGTTTATCCTAATGCTGCATGGATGCAGAGAAATAGCGCCAGGGAGCGGTGCTGACAGCCTCCTCCGAGTTAAAGTGAGAGCAGGTAAATTTCATTTGCTAGTGAAAATCAAACTCGATTAAAACCTGGTTTCCCTTTGTCCTATTCTCTTCTAACCCTGGGATCCCAGGGCCCCATGGCCCAGGCTGGCAGCAAGCGCCCCCCCACCCCCAGACACACACACAAAACCCAGCCAAAGTCTCTTTCTTCAGCAGGAGGCTCCAGGGCAGAAAAGCCCCATGGGACACCCTGGTCTGCCCTAAGAGGTAAGAAAAAGGGTCTGGCAGCTCCTAGAACAAAGGCCAAGCCAGTGGCTGCCGCTGTCCTCCTATCTTGCCCACGCTGCCTATTCTGGGCCTCTCCAGGGAAAAATCAGGAAGCACCAGGCTGAGCCCACCTCCATCCCTGCCACCCTCTTACTCAAGGGGCCACTGATTCCCGCAGATCCTAACGGGTGTCCTGGCTTCCCCAGCCTAGCTCAAAAAGGGTCTTAGGATAAAATTGTCATTGCTAGGTTCAAGTTGATGGCACCTCCATAGGAATTACTGAGTGGATGAAAAAGCAGAGGGATCGGAGATGAATAGCTGGGCTGGCAAGTGAGTCTTGACCTTGATATAGGGAAAAAGAGGAAGATCGCTGAGGGAGTTTTGTGCTTGCTTCCCAGAGCACACTCCAGTTCTTCGCTGCCCTCAGACCTTTCTTTTGCCACAGCAAGCCAATTCTGGTGGCTGCCGGGAAGGCTAAGAGGCTGAGAAACAGTATTGGGAACAATTAATGAATCTCTTATATCCCTCAACAAAGGAGAAGAAGGGAGAGAGATTTTCTTGCTTCAAAGTGAGTAGAAACTGAGACCCAAAATTATTCACGGAGCTCATTCAAATTCTACAAACCATCCCCACCGGTTGATGGCTACAACTCAATATCTAGCGGGACCTGCAGACTTTTAAAAACAGTGACGGCACGCCAGCACGCCATTGACTTGCCTGGTGGAAAAATCATTTCATATATATATAGAGAGAGAGACAGAGAGAGAGACAGAGAGAGAGAGACAGAGAGAGAGAGAGAGAGAGAGAGAGAGAGAGAGAGAGAGAGAGAGAGAGATCTAAGATAAGAAGGGAACGAGCAGGCTGCCTCCCTCTAAGTAGCCATGTCTTAAGAGTTTTTTGAAAGTTGACAGAGAACTAAGAAAACATCCAGATAACTTGATCACTAAAGATCCATCACAAAGTTCAATAAATAATTCAGGCCTGAAGCTCTTCCCTGGCAGAGCCGCCAAGTTTAAGGAGCAAAGCTTAATTTGAGATGCAACCCAAAGCCTTCCCCCAGCGCTGTCCTCCCAGACAAACCTGCTTGCAGCTCCTCAGCAGACAAGATGAAAACTTGTCTCACCATTTTTGGTGAAGAGGCACCCAGTCGACTTTGGCAGTCTGTGGAGCTGGGGCCCTTCCTCTGTATGCAGTGCTCTGAGTCTCCGATGAAGTGGGGAGAGGGAGTGATGAATGTGGAGCTGGCCTTGGCCGCTGTGTGCACCGACAGCTGCGCCATGGCCAGAGGTGAGCTGGCACAAGCGCCGGCTGGTGGGGGCTCCCCGAGCTGTGTTTTCGTTTTTCCGGGTCTGGCTAGAAAACAGAAGAGGCTTGAAGCTCGGGCCAAGAGCAGGGAGGAGGCAGAGAAGAAGAGTCTGTAAACACCGCCCCAAAAACTCTATGAAGGCAGCAAAAAATTCTGGGTAACCAAACAGAGCCAGGAACAGGAATTCCAAAGGAGAAAGGAGTCAAGAGTGAGGGGTGGTGGGCAGTGGGCCTTTCGCAGCTGCCTGGGTCTCCAGGCTTGCATGGCAGTTCTCACGCTGGCTAGACTACAACTTTCAACTTGACCTTGGCCTCCAGCCGTGTCTGACCCATATGTAAAACAGCCCTGAAGTCCTCAGGAACTGGGGCCTTGAACCCTACCCTGCCTCTTTGTCACCGTGAATTTTACAATGCCACTTGGAGGAAGGAAGGGGGGCAAACGGGCCCGGAAAGTAACACAAAAATCAGGTCCCTACAGAGGCCGGTTCCTTAGTCTGTAAATGGCCGGTCAGGGAGGAGGTAAACTGGGGGCAAATCAATATTTACCCGGAGCTACTAAAAAGGAAAGAGAGAAAGGGCACACTGGTTATGTGTATGGTGGGGGGGGGGGTCATAGAAGGTTTTATTGGGCAACATTTACATTGGTCCAGGCAAACCCGGGATCAGGGTGGATAAAAGCCAGAGCCCAGCCTCGTTGGTCCGGACCCTGCAGGAAGACCAGGAGCCTTAGAGCGCAGACCTGGGAGGGGGATAGGGGCTGGGGGTGTCCCGCAGTGCCCTGAGCTTAGGGCTGAGTCTGCAAGCTGGGTCTGGAGGGCAGGTTCTACCTGTCTGCTTACCAGTCGCCTGGGGTGCAAGGGATTTTAGCGCTCTCCCCAACCCTGATGTTCCCAGGGACTTCACCTACTTTCACTTTGAACGCATGTTCCCCTTCTGAGCATCTGATCAGATCACAGCCTCCACAATAGGAAATGGAAGTATGTGGCCCCAAAGCCCTCACCAAATCATGGCGGCCGCTTGATTCTTCCAGCACCAACATCTCACCGTGCTCTCAGGAAAGGGTCGCAATCCCCACGCACAGAGGAAAGACTTCTTGGCCTGGTTCTTGGATGGAGGAGGACAGCACACCCTCTGCAGGCTGGAGACAGTGCTCTCCCCAATCCTACTTGGGGGGGAAGGCATGGAATGGACTCAAAGAGTCTCTTCCTCCTGCCCCAGAACAGAGTGAAATAAGAAGGGCTCGGGTGACTGGAGAGTAAGCTCCTGCCCAGGCTCTATGAAGCTTCATTAGGCCCCAGAATGGGGGCTCTTTTGAGTCTTTGCCAGCTCTCAACCAGCCTGTTCCTCTTAAACTCCTTCCAGGACAGGACAGGCGGGCTGGAGGTGTGGAAACACTGGAGAACAGGGCACACAAATCTCTTTCTCCATCTCACAGTCTCTGGAGGAGGAAGAGATGTGACGGGTACAGAATGAGGAACAGTCTGTTTACATAAGTGTGAGTGTGTGATCAGGGTACACTTGAATGTGTGTGTATCAGTGTGGATGATGGGTCACTCTAAGCCTGTGGGCCTAAGTGCGAGTGCATGAAATTGCCCGCCAGCACTGTGGACAGGGAAGGAGAGGGAGCTCCTAAATGCAGTCCAAGCTTGCCAGTGGAATGTCCTGGGGTCCAAGAGCCAGGCGCATCCGCAACCATCCAGCCACTGTTCCCCTAGAAAGAGAGCCAAATCGTGACGCTACGAAAGTTGAAAGCTCTAGTGTCAGTGCTGGCGTCTCGCAGCAGACAGACGCGTAGATGTGGATACCTGAAAAGAAAACAGCGCCGAAGGCACCAAGAAACACCCAGGCTGGACTACGCCTCGCTATTATCCCATCCCCAGCCGCCTGTAGATTTACCTGACAGCCTCAGGTCGCAACCCAACAGCGCACCCCTGTCCCGTTCCGGTCTTAGGCTGCTCTGAGCCCCATTGGTATAGGAGGAGGGAAGGGGAGCTGCGAGGAAGCCACCCTTCCCTCCCTACCGCACCCTCCCGCGTCCCCCGCCTCTCCCCTGGGTGAGTGGTGCGCGGGCGCTGGCGCTGGGGACCTCGCGGGCGGCGGCGGGGACCGCGGGTGCGCAGCGCAGAGCCGGGCTTGGAGCCGCCCGCTTTGCATGCGCCGTGGGCGGAGCGGGGGGGGGGGGAGGCGGGCCAATGGGCGGCCGCCTGGCGCGACCCCGCGGGGCGCGATCCGCCCCCCTCGCTCGGGCCCCGGCCCCGCGCGGCGCGCTCTTCACTTCTTGGGGGCTTTTTAAAACAGCGCCACTGGGGTCTTCTCCATGCGGCTCGGGCTATGACAGCCTCCGTGCTCCTCCACCCCCGCTGGATCGAGCCCACCGTCATGTTTCTCTACGACAACGGCGGCGGCCTCGTGGCCGACGAGCTCAACAAGAACATGGAAGGGGCGGCGGCGGCGGCGGCGGCGGCGGCAGCGGCAGCGGCAGCCGGGGCCGGGGGCGGGGGCTTCCCCCATCCGGCGGCCGCGGCCGCGGGGGGCAACTTCTCGGTGGCGGCGGCGGCCGCAGCGGCGGCGGCAGCCGCGGCCAACCAGTGCCGCAACCTGATGGCTCACCCGGCGCCCCTGGCGCCCGGCGCCGCGGCCGCTTACAGCAGCGCGCCCGGGGAGGCGCCCCCGTCGGCCGCCGCCGCCGCCGCCGCTGCCGCCGCCGCTGCTGCAGCGGCCGCGGCCGCGTCGTCCTCGGGAGGGCCCGGCGCGGCGGGCCCAGCAGGAGCCGAGGCCGCCAAGCAGTGCAGTCCCTGCTCAGCGGCGGCACAGAGCTCGTCGGGGCCCGCGGCGCTGCCCTACGGCTATTTCGGCAGCGGCTACTACCCGTGCGCCCGCATGGGCCCGCACCCCAACGCCATCAAGTCGTGCGCGCAGCCCGCCTCGGCCGCCGCCGCCGCCGCCTTCGCCGACAAGTACATGGACACCGCCGGCCCGGCGGCCGAGGAGTTCAGCTCCCGCGCTAAGGAGTTCGCCTTCTACCACCAGGGTTACGCGCCCGGGCCTTACCACCACCATCAGCCCGTGCCGGGCTACCTGGATATGCCGGTGGTGCCGGGCCTCGGGGGCCCCGGCGAGTCGCGCCACGAGCCCCTGGGTCTTCCCATGGAAAGCTACCAGCCCTGGGCGCTGCCCAACGGCTGGAACGGCCAAATGTACTGCCCCAAAGAGCAGGCGCAGCCTCCCCACCTCTGGAAGTCCACTCTGCCCGGTAAATGGCGCCCCCTTCTCAGTCCCGGTCCTCCCGGCTCTGCTCCAGCTTCTCCTCCTCTCGCTCCCGGGTCACCCTGGTGCCCCTTTGCTGTCTCTCTCCCTGGCCTGCACTAGCAGCGCTGCACCCCTGGGGGCCGGACCCCGGCTGACTGGCGCTGCCCGCACTGCCCTTGAGTTAGGCTGGCTCCTGGCTCTCCCTGGGTGAGGGATGGCTGGGAAAAAGCTTGTTGGGACCCTGGGTGGCTTTCTTCTCCCTCTGCGCCCCGCCCTCCCCAGCCCAGGATAGGAAATTGACCTGGAAACGGTTTACCAAATTGCCCGTATTCATTCTCTCAAAAAATGACTCCAGTCTAGAAACATCAAGTGTTAGGTCTTAGGGAATAGTGAGGAGCTAGGCATGGAACTATTGACCCCTGAGCCCAGCGCTAAGGTGTGGGCCGCTGGGCCAGGCGATCAAGCGAACCCGGCGCTCTTTGCGGGCAGGATGGCCTAGTTGGGATGGTCATTGGAGCCCTGGGCGGTTTCATTTCAGTGCAGAACTAACCACCTCCCCACTGACCCTTCCAGGTTTTGGCAGAAGGCTGGATTGTGCAGAGCATGGCAAAGGGCAGCTGGTGCTGCAAGGCGGGTGGCTCAGATCAAGCTGTCGCATGTGTCCTGGCCTGGGTCTGATTCCTCTGTAACTTGCCTTCTTCCCTATCTTCCAGACGTGGTCTCTCATCCCTCAGACGCCAGCTCCTACAGGCGGGGGAGAAAGAAGCGCGTCCCTTACACCAAGGTGCAATTAAAAGAACTCGAACGGGAATACGCTACAAACAAATTCATTACCAAGGACAAACGGAGGCGGATATCAGCCACGACGAATCTCTCCGAGCGGCAGGTTACAATCTGGTTCCAGAATAGGAGGGTCAAAGAGAAAAAAGTCATCAACAAACTGAAGACCACTAGTTAATGGATTAAAAGTGGAACAAGCGGGCAACTTGAAGAAATGCTTCAGAACTCGTTGCTTTACCCAGCTAATGAGTATAATGTTTAATAACAATTGAAGAATGGGAAAGAGAGAGACACTGGCATTTTGCTTTCCTGAGGGGGGAATCTCTTTCTCCTTGGAATCTACAACTCTTTTAAAACTTTACTTTAAGAAATGGTAAAGACTGCCAATCCTTCCTCCAACCCCACCAGACCCAGACCGTTAAATAACAAACTCTAGAGTCAAATGTCAACCCCCAAATACGCAATTTCAGATAAGTTACGCATTTACTGAAATCTTGTAAGTATTTATGTGGCTATTATATTTTAGGACATTATGTTATATGGTAATAATCCAAAAATTGGTTACAAAAGCAAGAGGCTGTTGTAAACATCTGCTTGTCCTTGGGTTGCCTTCACCATCCCCTTTGCATGTTAAGGGACTGCTCAGGTAAATGTTAGTGAAAATCCTACCGTTGTTGTATATTCCGCAAAACATGTATAGATTTAGAGGGGAAAAGACAAGAAGGTACTGAAAGAATGATTTTGGACTATTTACTATGAAGGGAGAAAGGGAGAGAAAGCTCTTCCCAGGATCATTTGTCTTGGTAGTGAATACAACCAGCTGAGACTTTTAGGCTACAAGGGAACCCCAGGTTGGGAATGTCCTTCTGATAATTTTTATTTGCTTATCACAAGCATATTTTGTGGCATTTGAAGTATGTTTTCTGCCCTGATACCATTTACTTCCAAAGGATTTTATGTCTAAAAATATTGAAAGCGTCAGAAGATTCACAGAATTCACTTCATAGCAGATCTCCTGAGAGGTCCCAACCCCTAACATGGTGGACTTTGGTTTAAATACAATTAATTTTTTTTTTCATTTAAATGGCTGTTTTCCAATATTTACTAAACATTTTGCGGGATAAATAATTTTCCTTTTTTATTTTTTAGAAAGCTCAGAAAAGAAATCCATTCCCCCCACCCCAAAACATTTAGATGTTTACATTCTATATTTTGATCTATTAAGGGATTAGTATTTTTCCTTGTTTATTGTGTTATGAGACCGTATTAGAAAGTTTAGGAATTCATCTTCACAGCTCATTTTTAATCAAGCAGTTATTTCAATCAGCACATTCATTTTGTTCATATTCACTATAAAATGCTATCTTGTAAATAAAGACATTCGGCACACTGTGAAAATGTATTTGTGCACCTGCTTTTTAAATATTTCTACTAAAAATAATAATTATAAAAAACCTTAGACCTGTAGATAGTGCTATAGTGATGTTGATTATGTTAATAAAACAGTCACTGCCATCAAAATCTGAAGGAAATACTCATTATTTTCCTATGCTAAACATGCACTGCAAAGAAAGAAAAGGAGCAGGTTTATCCTATACAAATCCCAGGACCATTATTTTTATATAGTTTTTTTTTTTTTTTTTTTTTTTTGCTACAAATGTTTAAGCAAAGGGAGAAATCCCTTATAACTAAAATCTTAAAAATTTAGAAAAGTGCTTCAAGAAAGTTAAAGTGTCAGGTATTCTGAAAAGGAGAAAAAGGAAAGGAGGAAGAGATAGTATAACTTCTCAGGCTCCCTGTGGAAAATGAAAACCATTTGTTTAGTATCAGCGATGCCCAGGCTGTCTGTCATATTTTAAAATCTGCTGTTGGGTCCGCATGTGTCTGAGAGGGCAGGTTTTGATATTTGTTGAAATGACAGGACTAGGAAAGGCCTTAAACCTTGACCTTGACGAAAAAAAGGCAATTTGTGACCTTGACTTTTGACAGCTCATGAATTGGCCTCAGCTGGATTAGTAGATCAAGGGCGCCACCTCGCGTTGACAAACTTCCTTGTAATTCTTCATCTTCAAGGGAATCAGGTCTTACCTCCTTCTGAATCAGGTCTTACCTTCTTCTGAGATTCAGTGCTCATTTCTTTGGCTCCAGATGGAGCAAATTTGAATATATGTAAGTTATACATGTGCTTGTATATATGTGAATATATATCATATATGTGTATGCATATATGCATTTCAGTGCTTGTGTGTGCTTGTGTATATATTTGTAGAATCTGTACAGATATAGTATCATTGATTACTAATGACCTGAGATGTAATTTAAGGTGATTTCTAGAAGTTGAGATACAAAATGTACTTAACATGATGAAGTTTTGCTCCTTTAATGACTAAGTTCAATTTATTTTCACAGTTATTTGATCTGCATCAGATTTCTGCAGATCTGCTTTAAAGCTGTACACTTTTGTTACAATATAAGAGGTGTTCTTAAATAACCATTCTTTGCTGGCCCTCACCCTCCAAGGTGGTCTACCATCCTAATTAGAGCTAGAGGGGAGTCTATACGGCAAATAAAAAGTTTCAGATGCCTCGCTAACTCTAGAGTTCTAGAGTTACATTTGAGAAATTCAAAGAAACCCACCTCTTAAGAGGCCAGTATAGAGAGCTTAAAGGTCTCATATCTACAAAATGACCATAATATGAATGCAGAAGGAGAGTTATCCTGGATAGTTCACAGCCGAATGCTGCTCCTGGGTGGTGTACAATCTTATATTGATGTTTGCGAAGCTGCCATTTGATTTGTGGAAGAAACATATACATTTAATGTTAACAACCACCATCAAAAATAACAACAATAATAATAATATCTACTACTTATTGACCCCTAACCACACATCAGGTGCTGTCTGGTCATAAATAATACATATGTGTGCTTATATATTTAATATGCACAAAGCATAATGTGTTTTTGTCAAAACTATGCTATGCACATACGCATTGCAATGTTGGTGGAACCAAGAGCCTTAGGATTTTTGAGATGAGGTTAATTTTATCTTTATGTTAGAGGAAAATTATTGTGGCCTGAAGAACCGTAGTCATCATTTTACGTAAAATAGTATTTGTTGGTTGGTTGCAAACCTGGCGGACGGAAACCTCTCCAACATGAAGACATATAGCTTCTTTATAGATGGAGACTTAAAGAATCTCTAAGCCTATCTCAAAAACAGCAGGGTCTTGAAACGTGCATATGGAATGGCCTTGTGAAGTGCAATCAAATTTTGCTGCCTTGAGGATTTTCGTTCTACTTGTGGAAACAAATGAAAATGATGCTTCAAATCAACCTCCTAAGTTCTTGTGCCACAGCACTCCATTTCTAAATGAGCTGCCATCATTCCAAAGTAACAACTTTTCCCAAAATGTTTAAAGTGGTAGAAAGTCCCCTCAAACTGGATCAAACTGCGTGTTTATGAACAGCTCCAAAGGGGACTCTTCTGTTGAAGGGGGATATTTTTCTTTAGATGTAAGAAATATTCTGAGCCTCAGGCCTAGGAAGGAGGCCAACAGCAGCTCTGCAGCCCGAATACCACCCCTTTCACAAGCGATCGCCACTGCAGGAACTCTGGGTAAAGTAGTGGTTTTCTTTTTTTTCTCTCTGCAGTTTTTGAAACTAATGACAGGAGATATTCCAAAGGTTTCCCCCATCCTTATAAAAAGTTGTTAATAATGGTGATCTTACCTAATTCCCCTCTTATTTAAAATTTCCATGGATCTACCAGATAACCTGAAGTAAGCATGGATTATGATTGTTCTCTAATGCCCAAATATCAATTAGTCTAAACCTGTAGGAAAAAAAGACATTCAGGAGAACGCCAGCCACCATATAAGAAAAATAACACCAGACACTGTGAGAGTGTGGTTGAATAGCTGATTCTAGTATATTTTTTTCTAAAATGAAAACTTTCTGAATATGACATTATAAATATGGAAACAACTAGACACCATTTTTATCTATTTAATTAGCAAGGATTTTTGAATCCTGTAGTAGCCTGTCATGTTGCCATTTAAAAATTGTAAATATGGGATTTAGAAAGAAAAAAAAAACCCTACTTTTTCCATTTGCTCTTAATACTGTCAAATTTATTAAGGTATTTTAAGTGGATGATTGTAAAATGTCTCTTTGCATTTCATTAGTATCTATGCCTGATACAGAGCTGAAGCCATGCATTTAAATTGTGCAGTTGATTTTTTTTGAAACAAAGAAATTTTTTTTTAAGAAAGAAAGGGGGAAAAGAAAATTATTCTTTAAAAAATTAAACCTAATTGTAATGTTTTCTTAAATATTCATGAGGCAGCGCAATTCAGCTGAGGGTGATAGTAAGTGTGCGGGTAGTTAGTGACACAGATTTCAACGTATAATACGTGCGCAGATTACACCCTGCGGAGTGTGTTTGGGGGGTTAGGTGAAGATGCAGCCTCTTGCGTCCTCTCTGCGAATTCTGGAGTCTCAGAGCAGAGACGGAGCCTGTCCTGGGACTGCTAAGCCTTAGACCCAGTGGGTTCAGAGGCGCCCTTCCGGATTTGTGGACCTCTACGAAGGAAACGCTAGGGGCTCGCTGATTTATGCGCATTCCTTTAAAATTGATCGAATGCGTGTCAGAAGCCCAAGACCTGGAGAATCAGAGAAATGTGCAGCGCGTCGCTCACATCCCACTTTTCGTAAGCAAAAATGTAGCGTTATCCAAGAGGGCTGCGGAGATTTATGCCTAGGTTTTAGGACAGGCACACAATAATTAAGTTTTCATCTGCTAGGCCGGCCGCCGGGTAAATAACAGCCGGCTTCATTCTTCATGAAAATACCCACTTTCTGATCCTCGCACATCTACCCAACGCCGACAAATGCCTGAAAGGTGTTTGCTATTTTCAATTGGATTTTAAAGGGAAGAAAATAGACGTTGGCACAGAAAAATCCCTCCGTGAAAGAAGCCAAGGCCTTTGCCACAGTTGATTTCACTTCTGCCCGGCCCGTCGCGCCCTTGAAGAGCTGGATCCACCCGGCAGAAATCATGACAACGGTGCCTCTGAGTCGGTCAAGCCTTTGCAGGGGGTGTACGACGACGCGGGCTTCCTCCAGGTGCGGGGACGTGGGTGAGCCGCTGCGGACTCAGCCGCCTGATGTCGCTCCCCTCGGGGACAGAGGAGGCTCAAAATCTTCACGCTTCTCCATGAACCCTTTACTCAAAATGGAGGCTCAATCCTTTAAGAGCCGGCCTCGCTTAGGGCTTGCGGGTGTGCAGCGGGACGTAGGCCGAGGTCAAGGCCCTGGACGCCCGGCTCCGCGCCGGGCGGACTCGGGAGAGCCGGGGACCCGGGCCCAAGAGTCGCCCCGCAGCTACAGGCTGACGTCACCGCCGCCGGAGCGGGCCTCTGCGGGCCTCTCTAGGCGTTATTTGATTAGGACACGCCGATTGGAACGAATGTTTTGTGCGGGTGCCCCCTTCTCTGCCCCGCCCCTCCTTCCCCAAGAGAATAATCGGGTATTTAATCTCTCCCAGTCTTAATTCTTGGCAGCGTGGAAGGTGGTTTGCAACGGGAAATAAAACTTGACAGGAGCATTTTCTCTAAAAGGGGTTCTGAGACGGGCTGAAAAGAAACCGTGTTTTTCTCTACCAAATACTTCCGCTTTCCGAGCCCTGGGCCGTGGGGTGGGGTGAAAACCGAGGGCGCAGAGAACAAGCTGGGCACGAAGGACCGCGTTGTGGACCTGAGCAACCAAATCGGGTGACCGGAGCAGCCGCGCGTCTCCGCCTAGGCGGACATGGAGCCTCGGGCCTCCGCGACGCTCCGCATCCCGAGCCGCCCGCATCCCGAGGCCAGGACCCTGCGCGCACGAAGTTGGCCCGGCGAGGGGTCCGGTTGGTACCTAGAGTTGTACGTGGCGCTGGCTGAGGGCGGCTAGGGTCAAGCGAGAGAAGAGGGCGCTAGGGAGGGCCTTAGAACGCTTGGCTTTAGCTCTGAGCCTTTTGGCCTAGGGGAGATGGTGACAAGAGCTGGAAAAGCTGGTGGCGAGAACACCGCTGGGGGCTTTGTTCCAGCTGCGGGTCTAAGGACCCTGCTCAAAATGGAGGGGGGAATGGGGGTGAGCGGCAATGCAGGCGTGGGTTGTCCCCGGTTGCTACTGGGTGGGAGAAGCTGGAGACAGAGAATCCCGCTCCCGCCAGCTTAGAGAGAGACCTCCCCCCGAGCCGCAAAGGTCAAGTCCTGGCGCCATGGCCGCCTCCACGGTCAGGGCCGGTCAGGGCGGGTTGTGGCGACGGCCTGTCCGTAGGAAGGCGCAGGACACACAGCTGGCTGGGCTCTTGGACTGGAGGCAGGGGTTCTTTCTTGGTTTCCAATTCCATCGCCCCCAGCCCTATTCAAAGGAGTTCAGGCAGCCAGAGGTGGGCCAGGCAGGCTATGTCTTGGTCGTGTCCTGGGACAGGAGAGGTGGAGAGTCCAGGAGATTTCCAAGCCCTGGGAGGCCTAGCTTGGGTGAGAGGTGGCACCTGCAACGTGGGGAGACTGGAGGTGGCAGGATCGAGTTCAGAACTCCCATGGAAACAAGGGACCCGGCAGGGCCAGTGGGGCTTGTGGGCCAGGAATTAGATGGGGCAGCAAGCACCCTGCTGGGAGCCTCTTTTGAGGTCCCTGAGTCCACATCCTCTCCCTCAGTGCGTGGCAGGCCTTTGGTAAGACCTTTGATGTTCTTCTCCTTCCTAAAATCTGGGCCAAAAAAGTGAGGTACACTCTGCCAGAAGTAAAAATCCCTGACTCCTGGGCCCCAAGAACCCCCTCACTGTGCTCTGCAGGTGTGGGAGCCCCTTTCCCTTTTCCCATAGCTGGCTGCAGCACGGCACCATATCAGGCCCACTGGTCAGCAAATAGCTTACGCCTGGTCTGCCGCCGAGCTTATTGCTCCAGGTGGATTAAAGAGGCCCTGCAAATGACTTGTCTTTTTTTCACAGAAGACAGAAAAGCCAGGCTTTAATCCTTAGGGCTGCATGGTGGAGCAGGGCCTTGAGGGGACATTAGCTGCCAGAGAGATTGTGGATGGATACCATCGAAGAACTGCCTGGCAGGGCATGTTGCGCAGACTCTTAGGGCAGGGTTGGACTGGACAAGGGCTCGCTCTTCTCCAATCTGGAATGTGAGCTGTGGATCCTAGCTGAGTAGAAATGGAGAAGCCTGGGGAACTGTCCTAGGAGGCAGCTGAAACTCGAGGCATGGGGGTTTCCTATGAGACACAGCTGTGGGGGCCAAGACCCCAGGGCCAGAGCTGAACTTCTGGTTGGGCCACCCTTGTTTGTTCTCTTTATTGCAGACCTACTCAGCTGAGGAAACCCGTTTGGGCCGAAGTTGCAGAGAATGGAAGGCAGACACTGAGAATCAGGGCTTTGCTCTTCAAAGTTGCCCTCACCCCACAAGTGTTCCCACTTGGTAGGGGGGGGGAGATCTTTAATAGTACACAACAATAAAAATGATAGTTCTCAAAGGAAGTAACCCTCTTTCTCCCATCAGTTTGGGACTCACTAAACTAAATAATAACCAGATTGTTCGGGTGTCTGAGACCTTCAGTTGAGCCCTATGCCCCACCCCTCAGAGGCCAGGAGAAGGATGTGGACTTTTTCAGATGTTTAGGGACCTCTGAGAATTGATCCTGTGGATCAGAACCAACCAAAAGGTCAAGTTCAAGGTATTACCTGTTCTTATGCTTTCGGGAAGGGTAGAGGAGCTTGTGGTTGGGTGGGTACCTCATCAAGCCAAGGGGATAAATTAACCCCTGCCTCCACCTGGCAGTGATAGAGGGGGAGTCTCCTGATACTTCATCACAGCCTCAGCATGTGTAGCCTCCAGATAGCGCCTGGAAATGTGATAGACTGGCCCTGACCTGCCAAAAGACCATTTCCTGGTTTCCTGAAAACAAATACTACATTTCCTGGGCCTTCTCAGACAACCCATCTCCCAGGCTCACCATGGAGGACAGATGTACCTCCAGGACACCTCCCACTTGGAAGGAGAGAGCCCCCAGTGGAGGCCTGGCCTCCAACCCGGAAAGGGCTCTGTGGCCATTTCCACCGTCAGTCCTCCAGCTGGCTCTTACACCTGCATGCAGTATGGTCACTAGGGTTGAAATAGTCTTCTGTGTAGCTTTCTAGAAATAGTTTTCTGTGTGACATTTAAGGACAGAGGAAAGTAGGAGCTCAGACCAGCAAGAAGAGGCAAAAAAAAAAAAAAAAAAAAAAAAGTTGGTGTCTTAAGCGATCCACAGATAAATGACTGTAGATCTTTGGGAGAGAGTTTCCATCTGTCAAGTGGGTTTGACTCCTCCCAGGCCGGCTGCCATCCAGGATTGCTGGGCCTAGAAAAGCAGGAGCTGGGTCCCAAGAAGAGAAAATGGAAGTGTTGCCGAGAGAGAGAAGGAGAGAAAAAGGACACGGGTAGGGCCTTGGAATGGAGTATTCAGAAGGTGAGAAATCCGGTTCAGATCCCTGGTGGAGGCCAGAACAGAGGAAGAGTCAGGAAGCTAACAGCCCGCTTCTCTGTGCTTGAGTACTGGGTGCCATCCAGTGGCACCTCGGTTCTTGCTCAGACTCAGAGAGGCATCAGAAGAGGCAGGAGGCTGAAGAAGGGAAGACTCAGCTGGAAAGAGGCAGGGTGGGAGACAGGCCAGCAGGAGCTGCAGGGAGACAGGACCAACTAGGGAAGGAATGTGATGAGCGGGCAGCCTGGTGTTGGCCTTCAGACTGTGGACTATCCACTGAGCAATCAAAAGGCAGCAAGTGCAGGCACTGGGGACTTGGGAATTCTCAGATTTGGGGCACTGTGAGCCACTGCCGGCACCTAAGCCAGCCCCAAGGAAAGAAGAGGGCAGCCTAGCAACCGGGCCAGCGGGGGTTGGGAACCCTGCTCGGAGGTGCTCCCTGCCTCCAGCTCTAACCTCCATTGGAGTGAGCGGGTGTTAAGCTGCCTACCAAGTGACAGTCCTTTCTGCTCATGTACCTCGGATGACTGTGCTGGAAACACCCCCCAGCACAACAACCCCGGTGTAAAGGCCTCCCATTACCGCGGTACGCACTGACCACGCCAAGGCTATCCAACCCCGGGCATCGCCAACAACCGCCCTCCGGCTTCTGCCTAGACCCCTCGGCTGCAAGAAGAAGCGGAGGCGTCAGTGCTGGGCAGAAGCACCTGGACACACTTTATTCCGATCTCCCACCTGGGAAGGCGCGTGGAGCGCAGGGCGCAAGAATCGTCCCTGCCAGGACGCACTCAACCCGCCCGAGGAGGGTCCTGAAGCGCTGCAGAACTCCCCAATCCCCCCATCTTTAGGGCCAAATCAAACGAAGCCTTGGAAAGACTTGGTCTGCTTTGCTGAGCAAATCGTCTCGTTAGCTGTTTCAGCTTGACAAGACTGGCGCGGGCGCCATCCTTCTCCTCTCCGGGTAGCCATCTCCAAATACTGCGCGGGGAGCGACCTGGCCGGCCCTGCGAGGACTGCCTAGACCTTGAAGTTTGGAAAAACAAGAAGAGATTGAAATGGTTCCCTCCCTTCTCCGCAGACACACGCACCGTCAGGCCGCCGCCACTTCCTGCCTTTGTTTTTCTTCCTCCAAAACATTTTTGGCCTCTTGCATTACGTAGCTGCCGTGGGGCTCCGGGTAGACGATTAAAGGAAACGCACGCTGAAGGCTGTTTTCTGGAGATGGCCCCGCGCTGTGGAGCTCCTGAGGAAGAACTGCCCATGGGAAACCAGTCTTTAGGGCCAATGCCATAGTCTTGCTCATCTCAGATTCCTCAAGAAATGCAATTCAGACTTGGCCTTTCAGGGTAGCCTTGGCCCCCGTCGAGTCTTCCCCTGAGCCGGGTGGGCTCAGCAACGCTGTTGGGCCTCCTGCGAAGTGGAAGAGTCAATTAGACTCAGAGCAAAGTCAAAACCAAGGACCCGCAGCTCTGCCTCTCTTGCTTCCTCGAGATTTGGTCTGCTCCTCGGAACTATGCCCACTCTCGAACTCCCCCCCACCAAAACATTCATACCGCGGGTATGTTCTGGGCAAGAGGAGCTGCAGCAGGCAAAGCTGGGAACAGTGTGCAGCCTTGGGGATCTGAGCACCCCCTCCTGTCCCTGCTGGGGAACTAAACCATTCGCCACTCCAGGCATTTCCCTTTCTCCTGGTGTCAAAAGCCTTTCCCCTCATCCATCTTCACGGCAGCACCCCCACAGGCTCCCTCCCGGCTACAAGTCCCACCCGGCACCCTAATTCAGTACAGCCTTCGGAATTGCCCTGCCCATTTCTCCCGGAGTGCCTTCCTCCTCTCCAGCCTTTCCTCGGGAATTCGCCTTTGTCTCCTGCAGACACCCATGGGATCCAGACCTGCCGGCACCCTCTTGGCTTGGCTCTCCAGGAGAGGCATTGGTTATGCGGAACAGAGCATATCCCCATACCGACCTTTCTGTGGGGACTCCTCCCTGGCACCAAGGGGGAAAGCGATCTAATTAGGAGAGGTGCTGCATGCTGCTGGGGGAGGCGGCCTGGCGTCCCCCGCTGGCGGGCCACCGCAGCCGGTCTGCTCAGGCACAAGCTGAAGTTGACTGCCAAAAGTGCTATAAAACCCCAGGTCTGTCTAGAACTGTTTTCGGTTCTCCTAGACGCCCCCGGGTTCAATTATCGTCTTAAAAGCCCTAATACAAGTGCAAGAATTTGTTTGCCTTCACCCAGGGGCGGGGCAAGCCCCGCAATGGTGGCGCCTTTGTTATGGCAAAGTCACTGAAACCCCTCAAGCATTCCTTTTGTTCGAGGGTGGGGGTGGCGGGGACTGGGTGGGCTGCTAGGAGAGTTTAGGAGAGCCAAAATCGAGCCAGGGAACGCTCAAATACTGCTGTTCGGGAAGTCTCCTTTTCCCTTTTATCCTCTGTCTCCGAGAAAGAGATGCTGTGGAGAAATAAGTATTTTGCCTTGTTGGTCACCGCTGGAAATCGAAGTTTCTTCGTCGCAGGGCAATCCTATAACTGTGATTCCTGGCTTTAGGAGGTCTCAAGCTACCCTTCCCCAACAACCTTCCTTTCCACCAGCCCTCCTCCCTCACACTGCTACTGCCCTCTGCACAAGTCACAGTGGACAAATGTGTCAAGCTGAAGATGCACAAATAATTTCAAGTTCAGCTCTCAGGGATTCAAGGGGCATGAAAGTTCTTGCAGCAAACCCTGAATAAAGAGTTCATTAAACCAATGTGTCTGAGTAGTATGATTTGTGATAAGCTAACCTTGTAAAGGAGGGAGTTAGGAGCCACACAAACATTAATGCTAATAAATTAGTTTACTCTACTACAAAGTAATTACTCGATATTATTGATATTTACAACCGGCATTCAAATGCAGTGGTGGGCCATCATTTGGAGAAAATACATAATGAGAATATTTCTTTTCCAGTGCAATACATGATTAGATTTGTTATTGAGTCAGTTACAGTCAGCTCAGCTATAAATAAATAAATCGATGTTGACACTTAAATACCAAAGATCTTAGAGTTTATACTCTAAATCTCCCCAAGATATATAAATACCTTTGGCTATTTCCTGCGTGGGGAAAGGGAAAAGGTTATTCTTTTTCATTTTCAACTTTCTTTCAGCGACATCCAGCTCCTTCCAAGAAGATAGGTGTGGGGAAGCCTCAGGGCTGGGACCCTCCCAGCTCCTGGCCCTGCCTGGCTGCCCCTTGTCCTCTTCGTCGCTTCTCCCAAACATTGTTCATTCAATCCTGCAGGGTGGTGAGCATTTTTCACCATCAATCTTTCCTCTTCCCAAGAAAGCTAGACTCACACTAGCCGATACGGCCTCTGTCTGTATCTTTAGCTCAGATCTAGCCTTTTCAGGAGTTCTTGTCACCCCAAGGTGCTGGGAGTTTGGGAAGCGCGTCCTTTTTCTTTGGCATTGTGTTTCTTCTGTGGGATGAGTAGCAGGGAAGGCGCCGAGCCTTCTGAGTTTCTGCCCTGCACATCCCTGGTTCTCACGCTTTGTAAGTAAGGAGAGGAGGCGCGTTACCCCTTTCTCAACCACGCTCCCGGATCTTCGCTCCTTTCTCACGGCCCCCATTCTCGCTACAGCTCTGGAGTTCGCTAGCAGCCTAGTGGGCCCCCGGAAGGTGCAGCATACCCAGGAGAAGGCTCCTCGGATGTCAGCGCCTCTAAAACAGCCCAAGACTCGCCTCTACTGCATGATTTCCCGAGTCCTCAGCTCCAGAAGACCAGGCGGGCTCGCGGGCCAGTGCGCAGCGGCGCAGCCCCGGCGCGTCTGGAGCTGCAGAGGACTCCGAACCCCTGCAGGCAGCGAGCAGGAGGAGGGGGTTTCTCCAAGGGCAGGGTGTGGGGTGAGGACGCCCGCTAGGAGGATGAAGGGAAGGTGGATCCCGGGTAAGACGAAGGCCCTCCGGGACCTGCGGATCCCTGACAAACCGCGGGGGAAGCCGCCCTGGTTGTTGGCGGTTTAGGGACGGAAAGCACTTAAAGCGCTTCGGAAGTGACCATGAATGCGAGCGTGTAATCAAGTCACCGTGCAAATCAGGCAAGCCACGAAGCAGGCACATCCACGGCTGCGAACCCTGGCCCCAAAGGGTCGGAGGCAGAGGTGACTCCCCCAGAGCAAGTCTGTGGGAGGGGGACAGCGAAGAAGGAGGCGCGAACGCGATCCTCCAAGCGAACTTGTTCCGAGACCACGCACGGGCCACACACCGATGAGCTCCCACCCGGCCACCCCCAGCCTAGGGCATCCCTCACCCGGGGAGTGGTGGGTGGCAGGAGTTGAGCTCTCTCACCGCCCTCGGCGCACTTGAGAGCCAGGACCGTGAGCGCAAGCAGAGCACAAGCGGGGCGCACCCCAGCCCCCAGCCTCGCCGCGCGCCGGGAGGCCCCCCAGCCAACATGAGTTACACCGGCGATTACGTGCTTTCGGTGAGAACACCGAGTGACGATCTGTTGCTTCCCCTGAGGTGGCTACAAAGAAAGGAAGCCGGGGAGGGAGGGGGGAAAAAAAGGAAAGGGGAAAAAAAAAAAAAAAAAAAGGCCCGGACTAGCTCGCAGCTTGTCAATTTCAACATCGGGTCACATGACCAGCACCTCCCTGCTAAGGATGGGGATAGATTTCCACGTCAGCTTACGTCTCCAAATTTCTACTTCACGGATCCGCTTCAAAGAGGCAGCTGCAGTGGAGAATCATGTTAAGCTCGGCTACTGCGGAGAGCCCAAGGTAGCCCAATGATGGATTTTGATGAGCGTGGTCCCTGCTCCTCTAACATGTATTTGCCAAGTTGTACTTACTACGTCTCGGGTCCAGATTTCTCCAGCCTCCCTTCTTTTCTGCCCCAGACCCCGTCTTCGCGCCCAATGACATACTCCTACTCTTCCAACCTGCCCCAGGTCCAACCCGTGCGCGAAGTGACCTTCAGAGAGTACGCCATTGAGCCCGCCACTAAATGGCACCCCCGCGGCAATCTGGCCCACTGCTACTCCGCGGAGGAGCTCGTGCACAGAGACTGCCTGCAGGCGCCCAGCGCGGCCGGCGTGCCTGGCGACGTGCTGGCCAAGAGCTCGGCCAACGTCTACCACCACCCCACCCCCGCCGTCTCGTCCAATTTCTATAGCACCGTGGGCAGGAACGGCGTTCTGCCACAGGCTTTCGACCAGTTTTTCGAGACGGCCTACGGCACCCCGGAAAACCTCGCCTCCTCGGACTACCCCGGGGACAAGAGCGCCGAGAAGGGACCCCCGGCGGCCGCGGCAACCTCCGCGGCGGCGGCGGCGGCGGCAGCGGCCACGGGCACGCCCGCAACTTCAAGTTCGGACAACGGCGCCGGCAGCTGCCGGGAGGCGGCTGCTGCGACGGCGACGGAGGAAAAGGAGCGGCGGCGGCGCCCGGAGAGCAGCAGCAGCCCCGAGTCGTCTTCCGGCCACACTGAGGACAAGGCCGGCGGCTCCAGTACGTATAAAGGCAGCGCCCTGCGCTTTATGAAAGGGGAGTTGGAAATCTAGCGCAGCACCGCTGTTAAATTTTTATATGCTGTTTTATAAGCATATAAGGTTTATGAAGGGCCTTTAGGTTTCCCCCAACAAAACTTTGTTATAAAAGGCGGGATCACGTGGCGAGTGCTGAAATTGGCCGTGAAATACCCACCGGCCAAGGCATGCCTGCAAAAAAAAAATAAAAAAAAAAATACAACTCCCTTTTTCCCTTTTTCCTTCTCAGCTCCCAAGCCCGGCACCTCGACCCCGCTCGGGGCCAGCTCGGGGCTGGGGAGCCGGAGGTGGGCGCCTGTAAATTCCCCCTGCAAGGGTTCTGGGAGCCTTTGATAGCAAGGTAATCCGGAGATTTTTATAAAAGCCATGTGTTGCGCCGGGTCTCCAGTCCCGGCCGGGATTCAAAGGCATCGCTGTTTAACGATGGCGCTAGAAGCGTGCTTAACAGATAAAATAGCCCGCTTAGCTCGAGCAATATATTAAAAGAAACAAATTAACCCAAAGTTGGCCTTTTTGTCCAAAGGAAGCCATTTTCTTCTGGCGCAGTGGCAATTACGTGCCGCCTTCTGTCCAACCGCATGTTATTCAGAATTGTTATTCAATCTGTCAAAAGCGGGTTTTTTCCTTTATGTCTTGAGTTTTATCGAAAAGGGGAGCAAGACGAGCCTGTCCGCAGCTTTGGGAAAACCCTCTTCCCTCCACCTTATTTAAAACAGCAGCCTTGCTCTAACGGGGGACCAGGATGGCTGTGTGCCCTTGGGGCTCAGAGAAGGCCCAGGGTAGGGGGCTTCCGCTGCCATCTCCTGACCTCACAGAAGCCAGGAGGCTGGCCAGGAAGGCAGGAGCTTGTGGCCCGTACTCAGGCTGACAAAAAAACATCAGCTGCCCCAGATGTTAACGAGGAGAAAGACGGGCTGGGGCCGCCTTTACTGCCTCGGGAACCGGCTGCCCAGGTGCTGGAAGGTGAAATGTCCTCCAGCGGCTGTTTGTTTAGTCTGGCCGGGCTGGAGGCAGTGGGCAACCCCCACTCGGCGGCTTTGAAAGCAGCCTCCGCAGCACAAACTCGCCTGTTGATGTGAGGAGCCCTCCTTTCTGCTCTGGAGGCAGCGTCAGCAGCCTCCCCCGGGGCCTATCTAGGGAACTGACTCTTATCTGGGGCTGAGCTTCCTCCAGCAGCCTGTCCCTAGCCCACAGTAGGAGCCTGAAGGTAGAGGCCTGGGTAGACTCTGATGAGGCTTAGGCAGGGCCTCCAAACCCTGGAGCTAGCTGTTTTCCTCCACTCAGGGTGCTGGGATGGATTGCAGCCCCCCCCCCCACACACACACACCTGGCTTACTGCCTCTTTTTCCCTCCACAGGTGGCCAACGCACCCGAAAAAAGCGCTGCCCCTATACCAAGTACCAGATCCGAGAGCTGGAGCGGGAGTTCTTCTTCAGTGTGTACATCAACAAAGAGAAGCGCCTGCAGCTGTCTCGCATGCTAAACCTCACCGACCGTCAAGTCAAAATCTGGTTTCAGAATAGGAGAATGAAGGAAAAAAAAATTAACAGAGACCGATTACAGTATTACTCGGCCAATCCGCTCCTCTAAGGCTCTGGCCAGCTGGAATTGGGTGGGGGGCTTCATACACATGAGATTATATGCAGATTTTGCCCTTGACAAAGTCAAGGCACAAGGTGACTTTTGAAGAAAGGAGGTGTGCAAGAGAGGAGCTGCTATCGGGAGATAGCCCTAAAGGAGGCAGCCCAGGAGGCAGCCCGGGACTCTCTTGGGCATCTGTGGTTAAGATTCCTAATAATAATTGGATTCGGAATTGAGCATCAACAAGAATGAATGGTTTGGGACCCCTGGTGGTTCACTCTTGGAGACTACGGAGCTTTGGGCTGGGTGTGGTCTCCATCAGGGACTGGGCCCCCTGCCAGGCCCCCTGGAGATCAACCCCCCCTCCCAGGACCCTCCACAAGGAGCCTGCCCACCCCCAAGACCCTTGCATCAAGAAGCTATTCAATCTCCAAACCCAGTTCAGCTTGGGGACAGGAGCAGGAGGAAAGGGGAGGATTCCTAGATGTCCGTAATGGGGCTGCTTTCCAAAGCCAATGTGAAAGACGACTGGACTAAGATGTGGATATGAGGTGGGAGGCTGCTGATCCTTGAGGGAAAACAAAAAATTCTACTATTCCAGGTGGCATTAGTGGCTCCCCAGCTCTCCTAGCCACTCATCGCACTGTCTCAGGCCTGAGCTTCTAGCAGTCGCTTCCTGCAGCTCACCTAGGTTTTCCTACCGATGAGGGTCTTCATCCTGGTCTGTCACTCAGGCCTAAAGTCTGGTTGCAGAGCAGACGATTCCCTGAGGTAGAAGACATCAAAAAGCTAAGAAGCTGCACCCAGTCCGCTGGCCCTTGGATCTCTATAGGAAATGCCCATGGAGTGCAGCAGCTTGGCAAAGTCTCTGCCACACTTATTTGAAGCTTGGATTTGCTCAGCGGAGGAGTGGGCCTGGCCAGCAGTCCCCAGCGATGAGGGGCTCAAGTCCCCCAAAACACCCATTTCCGGCGCTGCACTCTGCCCTTCAACGCCTCAGAAGAGAGCTTGGAAGCTTCCAGCGACCTTACACGAGCTCAAGAGTGATTTGGAATTATTTTAAAAGATAAATATTATATTATATATATATATATTTCCCTGCAGGAACCAAAGTGAATTTTAAGAGATGCAATGTAGAGGGGGAAAAAGATGAAGAAAATATTTAAAGGCTCTATCTGTTTACAGTGTTCCACGGTTAAACTCACTCACTGCTAAGAATATTTGAATGTACGCTTCATACAGGGATGGTGTTCAAAAGACTTGTAAATAAAGGAACCATAACCTATTTTGTTTGAATACTTTTTTCTTTTTCTTTTTTTTTTTTTTGCCATTAGTTGGTTTCCTTTGGGGTGTTGGAGGAGGCGGGAAGGGTGTTGGGAATGGTCTTTTTAATTGCAATATTTGGAAAGTGTTGGGGGTTTTCTCTGAGGTAATTTGCCGGACAGTGTCTGGGGACTTCAGCTGAGAGAGCCAGAGCCCTCCCGTTGAATCTTCTCTGCCTCCCTGGGTTAAGAAGAGTCTGGTGGCTCTGTTTGTAACAGGAGTGTTGGCCTGTCCTCCATTTTCACTCACCACAAATGTCGCAGCATGTATACAGGCTATAGGGCACAAGGAAAATAAAGACTGTGGAAACTTGAGTATTGGGTCCTGGTGTGACATTCCTCTCCTTGCTCACCTTTTACTGCCAAATGTCTACTCTCCAGCACCCACACACACACACACACACCAAGGAAAGGGCAAGTTACCAGGCCTCTGAGAGTGTGGGGAGGTGGCTTAGTCAGGATTTAACTCCACCAGAAAGCCAAAGTGACTGGCCAGGTCCTTTGGGGAAATAGGGTCCCAGAAATGGGATATCTCGTGACCTGGAATATGGGGTTTCATCTTCTGAATGACCCAGCCCTGGGAGAAAATCTTGGGGCTTGAGGTGGTCAATGGGTCTGATCCCAGGTTGGGCTCCCTCACCTCAGGACTAGCAGGACTGAAGTGGAACCACTCTTGGGTGCCCTGGGGAACCCTTCAGCAAGAGGGAGACCGGCCTGGGTACAAAGACAGAGCTCTCAGGAGTCTCTAAGGGCGCTTTCTCCCCAGCTCCCAGCTGAGGCTGCCTTTTCCTTTTGGGGAAAGAAAGATGCCGGTTTCCTCTTTGTTTGCTGCCTTTGAACTTCTGCCTTAAATTTGGACATCACCCATAACCTTGAGGGGCAGGGCGGAAAGGCCAGAGCCTTTTGTTGCCACCCCACCCCACCCCACCCTCTCCCTAGCCACCCAGGCAGGGCCAGAACAGCAGAGATCCGAATTTGGAAAGAGGCCCCAGACCCCAGACTCCGCTTTGTTTATTTGTTTGTGTGTTTGTCTAACTGGCGCGACTGGGGAAACCGAGCTCAAAGGGGAGTGGAACAGACCCCCGAGATGAATGTCTAGGTTGATAGACACAGAGATGAACAAGGACTCTCCTGGGGGGGCAGGGAGGGGGTGGGGAGGGAAGCCAAGGTTTAAGGGAAGACTTCCTTTAGGACAGTTAAAAATTAACCGAAGTATCGCAAGTTGTTAGAGAGAGTCTAGCCAGGAGGACTGTTCGCGGGCGGGCGGCAAGCGGGCGCGGGTTTGATTTCTGAGCCCTATAAAAGCCCATCCTCCGATGGCTGTGACAATGTGGTCGTAAACCCGTCCGGGGCCGGCCAATTTGCATATTTGGAATGCGCTGCTATAAACCCGGCTGGGGTTTTGCAGCAATTTCTTAGATGTAAATGTGAGATCTCTTCAGCAGCGGTCTGGGCACATTTTCTCCCTCTGTCTCTGCCTGGAGCCTGCTTCTCTCTCCCGGCTGCGGCTGGAGTTCGGGCCGGGCCTAGGCGCTCAGCCGCCACGAGATGGCGCACTTCCGATCAATGTCAAAGCCGCCGGGGAGCCGGGAACCCCAGCGCGATTCTTGGCCTTTGTTCGCTTCTGATACTAAGAGCAGCACGTTACATTATTTCACTTGTCCCGCTCCCCTTTATACCAAAAAATTGGGGGCTCACCTTCAAGAAATGATTGGTGTAATTTAAAGCAACGCGCCTTCTCCAGGCCTCGCAGGCGTCCCGACGTGGAGAAGCCAGCTGTCCCTTGGCAGTGATTTTCGGAAATGTGTCAAGGTAAGAGGCCACAAGTTTAGCAATTTCAGACTGGCTGGGGCGAGAGTGGGGAGGTGGCCGATGTCTGAGCAGGGCTGGGGAAAGTGGCTGGATTTGTGCGGTGCTGGGTGACGCTGTAGGTGCTCAGCACATCCACACTCCCCACCCCCTCCCATCGCTCCCTAAGTTTGAAAAGCAAGGGGAGGCCTAAGTGGAAAAGTTGACGATTTTAGCTCCTCGCGCAAGCTAAAAACCCAAAGCGATCTTTCGATCTTTCGATTTTGTAAAAATATTCAGAATGGGATGACCCAGGGATGGGGGCGGGTGGAATCTGAGCAAAAGGGTCCCAGCTGTGCTGGGATAGGGGATTGTGGGGGGGGGGGGAAGGGGGAGTTGGCGGGACTGGAGAAAACGGAAAGTTCCTACTCAAAACAATGGGGTGGTCAGCAACCGTGGTCACCAGGGCAGGCTTATTCCCTGGGGCAGACATTGGGGTTGTCAGTGGTTTCCAAATAGGTGTATTCTCTAGGTCTATCCAGCAGCCTGGGGGAAACCTTTGTTCTGAAAAAGGCCAATTCAGAAAAGTCATTTGATTTTCAAGGCTTCCAGAGAAGTCTGTGTTGCTTATTTGGAATGTACCGCTATAAACCTGACTGGGGTTTTGCAGCGATTTCTTAGATGGAAAAAAGTGAGATCCTTTGCATGTTTTGCAAATATGCAAAAATTGTACCGGTAAATACCTATAAGTTTCAAAAGCTGGCACTGAGGATAAAGTCTGATGGACCCATCGCTCCATCCAGGTTGTCATAAAACAAGTTTTAACAAATAATTTCACTTAATTTTGGAGGCCAGGTTCAAATTCCCTCTTTTCCTATATTTAAATCTTTATTCCAATATGTTTTCATCGGTTTCTTAAAATGGTCATTTTTCTCCCCACAAATATACAGTGCATGGGTGAGCAGGGGGAATCTCAGAGAAAGTAGGTGATGTATGTGCGTGCATGTGTGTATAAATTTTATCTATCAAAATCATTAGTCTTCCTTAAGCACAGGCTCCCAAACTCTGCCAGAATAAGGCAACCAAGGAGTGGGTGCGCACACGGTGCTCTTTGCAGCCTGAGCCTTCCCTAAAATCCCAGAGTCTCCTCAAATTTCAAAGCCAGAGGCAGTTTATTATGGACAAAACTAAGGATATTGCAATTTAGGGTGTGTGTGAAAAGGCCCCAACACTTCCCACATCAGGAGAGAAGGACCAGTTCAGTGGTTGGATTTAGAAAAAATACTTAAAGCGGGTTGTTTAAGGATAGATTGCACCTGATTGATTCAAAGCAAACACATCAAATATCCTGGAAATGTTGACATTCTTAAAGATGATCAGGAAAAGAACGTCATTGCTTAAACATTTTTTCTAACTGCAGTTAAATGCACGAATCTGAGAAGTCCAGAATTTTTGTTAAAGCCGGATATGTGGAAGTAGCGTTTATTTTTTCCTCAGCGAGGCCGAAGCCCAACTCCGCGGCGGGTCAGATAATTCTGAACCCTGAAAGCATTGATAGTGACCTCCAGATATAAATTGTTTACTGGCTATCTCAATCTCAACTAGGTACTATACAGTACCTAGTATATTTTTTCAAAAAAATTTTTTTTGTAATAACAGTTTATTATTTCTCGTCGTTTGCAAGGGCCTTCTCCGGAGGAGGAATCGCTATCCGGTGAACTGCATCGTAATCCTCGCCAAAAGGCTTATTCCACCCGCCTGGCGTTTACTTCGGCTACACAGTAATGGGGGAGGGCGTGTTATTACCCAGGTAGAAATGGGCTATATTTACTCCTAACTAATACGTGGGCCCTGGCGGCTTTCACATAACTGCACAGGCCTGGTTGAAACAAGCAGGCACCGAGACTTTTAGGTCAAAGGCATCCTGAGGGCGAGAGGGAAATTCAGCAGCTGGGAGGGAGGACGAAAGGGAGAGAGGGCAAGAAGGTAAATGGGCGAGAGGGACAGTGTGTGTCAAGAAGCCGACCCTTGCAGCAATTGAATCTCTTTTCTTAATCTCTCGGGGTGGGGCGGGAGGAACCTCGGGAAAGCCAAGGCGATCGATAAACGGAATATTCTATCGAGAAAGCTACCATCTCGGTGTTGCATTGTGGGGACTGTGGAGCCTTGGGGGCGGTCGGGGATGCTGAGAGCTCCGAGACAGGATGAGAGGGTTTAACTTGCGCTTCTGTGGGGTTGATACCTTCTTGTCCTCACCACCAGCAGCAGGCCAATCCGCCCCAGGCAAAGCCGCAGGCTCTCTCCATTCGCTCTCCGCGCAGCAAGCCCGGGTGGGGGTTGGGCGGCGGTCCTGGGCCAGAGACGGGTTCCCACACGGGTTTACACACTCTTTTTCTTTTTTTTTTTTTTAAAAAAATTAAGAAACCGTACAAATCCAACATCCCCGTTTGGTTTATTTCAAGGGGTGGGGGGTGGGGGGAAAGACGCTGGAGAAAAACATCCGGCTCTCCTCAAAGGTCGGTGAAGACCCAAGTGCCAATGCCACGGTCTGGGACTCGCAGCTGCGAGCCTTCCACCTCCGCTACTCCGCAGCCGAGGGGCCTTCTTGTAGCAGATGCAGTACCAAGCTGATTTCTGTAACTTTGTTTGGCACGTGCACGCTCTTGGATTCCATCCAGCCTAGAAGCCCATTTGGCCACCCTACAGGGCCCTAATCAGAAGGCCTGAGCTGCCTACAGCCGGGCACCAGGCTTTCTTACCAGTCAAACTGACAGGGCCACCGAATTCCCTGACAGCCCTGGAACATTCTGGAGGGCTTCTCGGCTTTGAGGGGTCTGTGATCTCCTTGAAAATGATGGGTTAAATTATCGGAATACACAGACATGCATTTTTTCACAGGTTAAGAGGCAGAACTTGGCTTTAGATTTTCCAAAGGGGCCCTAACTTCCAAAAAGGTTAAGAAAAATAGGTTTAGTTTAGATCATTGTCTTTCACTGTATTTTCCCAGCCTCCATCATCTCAAGCATGTTGTCTTATGGCCACTGGCCCTTCCCAACCTGTGGTCTGGGAAGTTGCTTTCTGTCTTTAGTCCACAGAAGCACCAAGTCCCCGGCCACTGGCCTGCTGGGGCTTATGTTCTCTTCAAGGAACCCTCTCCTATTCTTGGGACCTACTTCCCAATTGGCAGAGCTTTCCTGAGAGTCATAGACAGTGCTGAGGGGCAAAGTCCCTTTCTCAGGTAGTCCTCGGCTTTGTGGCATTTCCCAGTAGCACTGCTGAGCACAACCGTCCCAGTCAATTCCACCCTCCTGGCAAGGCGAGCTGGGTAAGGACCAGGCCCACCCTGGAAGAGTCCTAGTCTGTGGTACTCTAAAGCTTTTCTGTACTTAAGTTCGTTGGCCTTGTGGGCCTGGCCAGGTTACAATTTGCCTTGGCCCTAGTGCATAAGAGTGATGTGGAGAGCAAAGGGCAGTTCCTAATCTCGTGCACAGACTCCTGACTTGATTAGGCTGTGCTGCTGCTGCTGCTGCAGCAGCCTCAAGACCCTGTCAGATTGGAGAGAACTGGCTTTCTCATAGTCTTGCCTCTTGTCTCACCCTCTCTCTTTCCTCTCCCTCTGTTCTTCTCTCCTGTCTCTCTCCCTAGTCCCCTTTTCTCCACCCCAGATGCCCGGTCCACAGAGCAGTAACCTCGGGGTGCAGAGGTGGAAGTGTCTGGAGCGCAGTGCAAGCGGTGCTGCGGCCTCCCGGGCTCCGCACTCAGAGCTGCTGCAGCTGGCAGAGACTGCAACTGCTTGCATCTCAGAACTCAGCCCCAGGGCTCAGTCGCCCGCCAGCTCTCCCATGCACAGTCTCTGGGTCCTCTCAGGCTTTGCTTCCTCCTCAGAAGCATTCATACTGGGAGGAACAAGGCCAAGTGCCTGGCAAAGCACCTGGTGTGCAAGTCTTTCCCGGCTGCAGAGGCCTGAGCGGTCTGTCTGCTTCCTGGGATCCTGGCGTGCAGCAGTTCTAGTCAAGGCCTCTGCAGGGGCTAGAGCTGGTGAGGCAGGCAGGCCTGGGGCATCCTGGGGCATCCTGGAGAGCTGTAGCCTGCAGGCCAGGGGCAAGGCCGCGACCTCCTGGGCTTCACTGGATCCGGCCGGAAAAGGTCGCATTTCCTGAGACATGTATGAGGCCCACGCTTGGGGGCTAGTGCCCTGGGCCGGCCATTTCCAGTTGACGAAGAGCGCACCCCGTCCCTACTGCCAGGGAAGGAGGAGGCCCCGGGGTCCGCTGAGCAAATAGCCTGGCCTCGGAACGTTCCTATAACTGGGCCGTGAGCCCAGCCCGGCCTGGAAGAGAACGGATTTCCTCACCGCGGGCCTCGTTAAAATGAGCACACGGCGGGAGTGAGGGCTGCCCCACAGCCACGGGTTTGGAGGGGAGGGGGAAAAAGGGAGGGGATGGAGAGGCAGGAGTGCGGTGACACTGGTTCTTGTCATAGCCTCAGGGAGCTTATGAATGCCAAAGCTAAAGGGAGAACTGCAGAATAGTGTGGCAGGGGTGTCCGTTGGCCACCCCCCTCCAAGTTTTCCCCTCCAGGTCTTTACCTTAGGGCAAGCCAAAGACCCTGAAGATCAATGTTTCTTTCACTTTTCTGAAAGACCCTGGAGCTTGGAGCCTGCTTGGGTGATGGGGCTGTGGGGTGCCTGAAACTGGCCCTGGCCTCAGTGTAAGGGTGGGTGAGTCTTTCAGCCAAGGTTGCCAATTGCTTCTACTACCCCCACTCATGCCAACCCACCGAGGCCCACCAACAGGCAAGCATGGTGAGCACACCAGAGACAAAGATTTTAACTGGATCAACAGACTGGCAGAAGAGAGTATAGGGGGGCTGAGAGGCCCGGCATTGCATTTGGGGGAAAATTGTGTGTGGGATGCAAGAAAAATGTTGCAATTGTCAGTCCATTCCACTCTAGATTTCCGACACTCTGAGGGTCCTGGTGGCCTTAGGAGCAGGTCCGCCACTTTTGGGAGACAGCTCCAGGTCTACAGCTGAATGAGAAGAGCTTGGGGGCCCTGACAGAACCACTTAATGTTTATAGTGTACCGAGGGCTAGTGGCAGATTCCGAAACAAGGATGGGGAGCATGCAAGACGGGTTGGGGTTCGCGCCATAAACACCCCACTTATTAACTGTGCGGGGCCCAGAGGCCCATCAAACAAACCCGAAAGAGGGCTCACCTCCGGGCATGGGTCGGGCGAGCCCAAGGGCCAGGTCCCCCCGCCAGCCACGTTGGGGCATCCCCCGCAGTTTCTGGCCTTTGGGCTGAGGTATCGGGTGTGCGTCTCGCGGCCCATCAATACAGATTACATATTTATATCAATCGCGGGCTCGGAGGGCGCCCTCCGAGAGCGGCCCCGCGCCTACGAAATCAAACTGGGAGTGGTCGCACGGAAACTCTAGCTCAGGATTGGCTGCGGGCGCCTGTCGCGGTGCGGGGGGATTGCTAATCGTATTCAGCATGTTTTGCACAAGAAATGTCAGCCAGAAAGGGCTATCTGCTCCCTTCGCCAAATTATCCCACAACAATGTCATGCTCCGAGAGCCCCGCCGCGAACTCTTTTTTGGTCGACTCGCTCATCAGCTCCGGCAGAGGCGAGGCTGGAGGCGGCGGCGGTGGCGCCGGGGGTGGAGGCGGCTACTACGCCCACGGCGGGGTCTACCTGCCGCCGGCCGCCGACCTGCCCTACGGGCTGCAGAGCTGCGGGATCTTCCCGGCTCTGGGAGGCAAGCGCAATGATGCGGCGTCGCCGGGCGGTGGTGGCGGCGGTGGCAACGGGGGCCTGGGTGCCGGGGCGCACGGCTACGCGCCCGCGCCGTTAGACCTGTGGCTGGACGCGCCCCGGTCGTGTCGGATGGAGCCGTCCGAGGGGCCGCCGCCACCGCCACAGCCCCAGCAGCAGCCGCCGCCTCCGCCGCAACCACCCCAGCCCCCGCCGCAGGCCACCTCGTGCTCTTTCGCGCAGAACATCAAAGAGGAGAGCTCCTACTGCCTCTACGACTCGGCGGACAAATGCCCCAAAGGCTCGGCAGCCGCTGCCGAGCTGGTCCCCTTCCCGAGGGGCCCGCCACCCGACGGCTGCGCCCTGGGCACCTCCAGCGGGGTGCCAGTGCCCGGCTACTTCCGCCTCTCCCAGGCCTACGGCACGGCCAAGGGCTATGGCAGCGGCGGCGGCGGCGCGCAGCAGCTCGGCGCCGGCCAGTTCCCCGCTCAGCCCCCCGGGCGCGGCTTCGACCCGCCACCCGTGCTCGCCTCCGGCTCGGCGGATGCAGCCCGGAAGGAGCGAGCCCTCGATTCGCCGCCGCCCCCTACGCTGGCTTGCAGTGGCGGCGGCGGGGGCTCGCAGGGCGACGAGGAGGCGCACGCGTCGTCCTCGGCCGCCGAGGAACTCTCCCCGGCCCCTTCCGAGAGCAGCAAAGCCTCGCCGGAGAAGGACTCCCTGGGTAAGCAGGGCGCGCTGAAGGGCCGCAGTCAGGCGGGCAGAAAGGCAGGCCGACCGACCCAGAGGAGGGAAGAAGCAGAGAGCCAGGAGTCCGTGCAGCAGCCGGCGGGCCTTGGCCCGAGCTGCAGGCAGGCTGACCTTGTGAACTTGCTTTTTAATATTTGGGCGTGGGGACGCAGTAAAAATTCATGTCCAGCTTAGAGCCCCACACCAAGACGTCCTCCGCGCTAGCCTCAGCTCACCCCGACTCGGCGCAAGGACACCGGCGAGCAGCCCCCTGGTATACATGCCCTTCTTCGTGGCCCGGAGCACCCTCAGCCGTGGTCTCGGCCCAGCCTGCGAGGCGCGGCCCACGCGGGGGGAGGAGGAGGGAGGGAAAGTGGCTCGCCCGCAGATAGCGCGGATGTTTGTAAGGCATCCAAAATAAGCAGCCGCCAGCACCAATAAATAAGCCCATTAACCGGCGAAGTTCGAGTTTACGATCCCCCAAGCTTTTTTCAAAGTTGCTGGAGGGGCGGGAATCCTCGTTGCGGGTAGAAGAAAAGGCAAATCCGGCCCGGACGCCGGGGCCCTGAGCTGGGAGTCAGAAAAGGGCCATTTCGCTTCCCCTGCAACTCAGAATCGCCCAGATTGCATGTGTGTCCCTGGCTCCTGGAGAGATGTGAGGGCGGGCCCTTGACCCCGAATCAGCTTTTCATGCCTTGCCCAGGTCCCAACTATGTTCTTCCCCCTCTCCTCACCCGGCCTTGGGCAACGAGGGGGCTGGAGTGAGACACAGTCGTGCTGCCAAGTAAGCACCCCGGCCTTCAGCCTGGGGGTCTTCAGGAAATGCTTGTCTGCCTTGGGGGGAGAAGCAAAGAAAAAGTAAGGCGTTAAGTTCAAGATATACAGACTGCCCTCCCAGGCCGTTCATTGTGCAAGCAAATGGCAGCTTTGTGTTAAAACAGGTGTTTGGAAAAAAGTGGAGGAAAATTTAAATTGTGAGGGTAGATGTAGATTGGAGGCCCACTGGATTTTGCACATGCCTTTTGAAGGACCTGCTCTTTCTGGGCAAGCTGAAGGGAGGCATAACTGTGTGTGTGTGTGACTTAGGGCATCTCTCTTGTGGCACAGACGGCCCAAATTCACCCCTGCAGGCAGCCCACATAGCCTCTATTTAACCTTCCCCTCTTTATTCCCTTAAATGCCAGGCAATTCCAAAGGTGAAAACGCAGCCAACTGGCTCACTGCAAAGAGTGGCCGGAAGAAGCGTTGCCCCTACACGAAGCACCAGACGCTGGAGCTAGAGAAGGAATTTCTGTTCAACATGTACCTTACTCGAGAGCGGCGCCTAGAGATCAGCCGTAGCGTCCACCTCACGGACAGACAAGTTAAAATCTGGTTTCAGAACCGTAGGATGAAACTGAAGAAAATGAACCGAGAAAACCGGATTCGAGAACTCACAGCCAACTTTAATTTTTCCTGATGAAGCTCCAGGCAACGCCGTTTTTATTTTTACTTTTTGTTTTTGCGCTTCCAGAGAGCCATTCTTCTCCCTCTGTCTTCAGCCTCTGCCCAGGAACTCGCACCTGTGCGGGAGCCCCATTCCTCCCTCCCACACTAGCCATCTCGCTGGCGTTACATCTGTGCAGGGCTGGTTTGTTCTGACTTTTTGTTTCTTTGTCTGTTTGCTAGGTGCCGGTTTATTTGTTGTTTTCTGGGGTAAAAGCCATATCGCTCTAAAATTCTATATAGATAAATATTGTCCTAAGTGTCAAGTGGTGACTGGGGTGGTTTGCTGTCTCTGGATTCCACTGCTCAAGATGGCCCCTGTCGTCCCGGTGGAGCTGGTTTCCTGCGGGGGCCCCGGGCAAACCTAGCCGGAAGCCCGAGGTCCCATTGTAGGCGCTGAGGTGTCTGGCCTGAGGTCAATGGTGCAAGGAGCTGCCACCCGGCTCGCGGGCCTGGAGTGTTGGGCTGTGTTTAATCAGGGGATACAGGCCCCTGGGTTTCTTTTTTCTTTCTTCCTTTCTTCCTTGGCAAAGAGAAGGGCTTATGGGCATGGGCATATAGGTTGGCAAAAGGGCTTGACTTTGGCTGATTGGAAAATCGAGAGAGTCAGAAAGATGAATTTTTCCTTCCTCTGTAAGATATCCCAGCTATATAAGAATAAAACAATGACCAGGACAAGGAAACTTCTCTTCCAGTTTGAGTAAGGTCTTGCATTGCGGGACTGAATTATTTCCCTCACCTCTGAATTTCTATATCCTCTGGCTGTGGATAAATAATCTAATGTCGTTTTGTGTATACATGCAGATTTAGTGGATTTTTTTGTCATTAAATAATTGTTACCACTGGTAACACACGACAAGCACACCACAATTCTCCTATCTTGCGGAGGGTTTTTTCCTCACTTTTTTCTCTTCTTTTCTCTTTCCAAAATTCATGGAAGCCGAGGAGGGCTGGGGCAAGCGGAATAGACTAGAAAAGGGAGACATTGTTTGGGTTTCCTTTATACTGTGAAGTTACATGCATAAAAGGGTCAAACCTGTAGGTGCAGAAAAAGAAAAAAAACCTATAAATGCAAATCTGTATAAATGTCTATTATTATGAAAAATTGCCAATCTTGTTTTATGCAAATGCATTCTATCGTTATTATAAATGTTAGTTCTAGCTCTATTTACTTCTAATCTTAAATCAGAATAAATTAATATTGTAATGCTGCTGTGCGTGGAAAAAAGACGATGTTTATGTTCTTATAGAAGAATAAAAGCTGTGGAATGAAGCTTTTTAATTTTACCTCTTTTTTTGACTTCTTATCTTCACCTTCCACTTTATCCCGTCAACCACTTTTACAACAGGAGGACTAGCCCTCGCCCCCTGCAATTACTTTAGGCATCTATTTAAATATTACCTAGACAGTCGTAATTTGTCTGGGCCCTATAGCCCTGGTGCCGTAAGGTTTGTCGGCTTTTGTTCAGTTTTATGACTTGCTAGTATATCTGGATTGTGGCTGTCTTGGACCGGTGGTTTCAGTTGAGAGGGGAGCTGCATAGACAGAGGAAGCCGAACAGGATTTCTTTCGGGAGCCCCAGGGAGGCTCACAGAGGCTGGTTATTTTGTGGGTCCCCTGGTCCTAGATGACCCCATCCTAGGAATCCCGGGAGCAGGCCGGGCCCACAGCACGTCACTAGCGTCCGCGGCAGCGGTTAGGTAGACAGCGGCCGGGCTGCCTGAGCCCCCCCTCCCCCAGCACAACCTCCCCCACCTGGTCGCCCTCCGCTGGGCCACGCGTTTCCTGCTCGCGGGAGGTGGGGGGGGCGGCATGGGGGAGGGGGCGCGGGAGCGCGCGCCCCGGCTGGCTGCCTGGCGGGGAGGGTGAGAGGGAGAGAGCGAGCGGCGGGGAGCAAGCGCGGGAGGCCGAGACCAGACAGGGAGCCAGGCTCGGGGCTGTCCCTGGCGTTTTCGAGTCACCCATGGCTGCCGCTGCTCGGCGCCGGCGTGCTGAGCTGCAAGATTTGGGAAATGAGCACGCACACTGCTTGTTCCCTCTTCTCTCTTTCTCCTTTCGTTCTTCTCTCTCCTTTACCTTCCTTCCCTCCCTCTCCCAGGTTTACCTTACCGGGGCTGGTGGCTTCTTCCTCCGAGATGCCTTAGCGGCAGCCCGGGACACAGTAGGAGCGGCGGGCGCAGGTTGGCGAGGGGCCGGGCCGGGTGCGATCGCAGGGTTCTCCCTTGGCTGCGGCAGTGGCGGCGGTGGCGGCGGGCGAAGCAGCCCCGCGCGGGCAGCACCAGAACTGGTCGGTGATTTAGGTAGTTTCCTGTTGTTGGGATCCACCTTTCTCTCGACAGCACGACACTGCCTTCATTACTTCAGTTGAAATCGTCTCCAGGTACCTGTGCGCGCGGGGGCCGGGCCGGGCGGGGCATCCAGGCTCTGGTCGTGCGGCGCCTGCGGTGGCAACCTCGGCTTTTACCCCCGCTCAGGAGTCTCGTCCTTGTCTCCTTCTCAGCGCTTTGCCAGGCTGCTGGCCTCACCCACCCTCATTCCCACCGGGCCCCGAACAGGTAGGATCAGGTTAGCTGCTCCTAAGCGGACGCCGGGGGCGTGGTAGGAATTCTGGGCCCCGGGCCATTCAAGGTCAGGGGCGCACGCTTCCATCCGGTGCCTCCCCCGCTCCAGGCCTGTGCCTCCTCAGGGACCCCGCTATTCTCCTGCAAGGGTGCAACACCTTCGGCCCCAATCCAGTGTAGGAGATAAGGGAAGATCCCTTTGTCAGTGGAGACTCAGGCCCAACTAGAAGGGACGAGGCAGACAGGAGCTGGGATCCTGGCCTTGTCACTTACCCTTCTTGTAAGCGCTCTCTGCTCCCAGGAGTCGCCTTTGACTCTTTTCTTCCCTCCTTTTTTCCTTCCCTCCTTCCTTCTTCATTTTTCTGTTTCTTTTTTATTTTCTTTACTCCTTATTTCTTTCTCTCCCCCCCCCCCTTCTTCATTTTTGTTTCGTCTTCGGTCTCTCTGTGTCCAGTTTTCTATCTCCATCTCCTCTCCTCCCCTCCTCAAGTCTTCCTTCTTGAGGGACCCAGGGCTGGCTTGGGGAGAGCCTGGGGGAGGTGTCTTATTTTTTTCTACGCGCTCAAGTAGAGGTCGGAATCTGCCAAGGAAGGGCTCGTGTGGGGCGTCTCGAGGTCTGTGGATCTGGGCCTGGTGTGCCGCTGAGCAGACAAGGCCTCGGTTACGATCACGACCGGATGGCGGCGGCCTTGCGTTTCTACTCCGCGGGTCAGCAACAGCAGCCTAGGAGATTAGATTACGGGGCATTCCCTGCGTTTTTGTGTGCCCACACCGAAGGCAAGGAGGCCCTCGCCCACCTCACAAGGAAGCTGCGTTAGGCTGGGATCTGGGCTGAGACTCAGCCACGCTCGGTGGAGCCCGGTTACGCAGGGAACTCTCCAGGAAGCTTCTTCGGCTCTCTGGGTCCTGCCGTTCTCAGCTCCGGCTTTCACCGCGATCACGTAGCCCCGCTAGGGCAAAGATTGGCTGCTTGCTGGTCAGTAGCTTCTATCAGGTTCAGAGTATGTTAGATATGGCTTTTTTGTGCAGACGACTGCTCAAAAAGGAGACACTTGCAGCGCCAGCTTGTTTCAAATCATAGGGGAAAGGAGTTCTAAATTCCAGAACCATTGGAATACAAACTTGAGTCCTTGTTCCAAGTTGTAGTCCACCGTTGGAAGCCAGCGGGACCATTCTCGTTATTGCCGGGAACTGAAAACAATCTTCATCCCTCCCTGCCCCCAACACACAAACATGCGGGCCTTCAGACTCATTCCCACGGAGCAGTGCTTCCTTTCCCTGCTCGGCTTTGGGCCCAGGAACTGTTTTCATTGCTCAGCCCCTGGTCTTCTTATCTGAAAGGCAGGCACACCACGTTCTCCTCAACTCTTCTCTGCCATTTTCAGGACCTGAGTATTGGATTTCTTTTGGAAGCCAAGGTTTTAGAACTCTCAGGAGAGAAGAGGCAGTTTGTAATCACACCCATCTATTATTTCTTTATGCACACGAAAACCCTTTTACTTCCAAAATAAAAGCAGACAGAAAAGCCTGAATAGTCTCTCCCCAAACCTCTGGGCTAAAGAGGGATAATTTTTGGTTTTGTGATTTTCCCTTCTTCTAGGCACCAGTAAGGACTGCTTCACGCTCAAGGCCTGCTAATTATTTAATAACTGTCCTATTTGGAGGGCTAAGGTTATTTAAAGGAACGGTCTTTTTATTTAAAATATTACTATTAATAATTTGTGTCTTCTCTGGGTACGAGAAGTGGGACAGGCAACCAGGCGTTTCCAGCCCGTTTGCAGACAATTACAATTAGGAGCAAACGTTTCCTCTCGAATTAATTTTTCTTAATGAAAATCTCGGAGGCCCCGCGAACTGCCCAATATTTGGGACACTTTGGACTGAAGTGAGGCTGGGGATAACGCGGAGGAATTTACTGGGAAAGGAAACATATTAGGGGGAAGGGGGCTGAGGCGGCCTGGACTGGCCACGTCGGAGTTCATTGTGTCGGCCACTTCCCTCTTCCGGCGCCGGCAGACAAGGGGCAGCCGGTTGGTATCCGCGGGGCTTCTCGGCCTCGCTCTCAGGGAGAGCCTGGCATTTGAGGGTCCCAGTGCGGGATACGGATGTGTCAGGGTTGTTTTTTGTTTTTTGTTTTTTTTTGGGGGGGGGGCGTTACTGCAACTGTTGGGGAGGATGGAGGCAAAAAAGGAGATGGAAGCGCCGGAGGCCGCCCGCTCGGGCCGCCAGGGAAGTGGGCTAATGAGAAACACACTCTTGCAGGCACAGTGTTCACACGTGAATTTAATTACCTGGTTTTTTTTAGGAGTCGCTGCTTTCCGTTTGGATTTGGGGTGGGTTTTTCCTTCTAATTAACAGAGGCCGAGGCCTTTTAATTTACCCCTGAAAGACTCTAAGAGGTGAGAAACACCCTCTTCAATTTGGCCAAGCTGAGGATGGGAGTAAAGTCAATGCCCCGTGCCCCTCCCCATTTTAATTTCTGGCCCTGGACTTGAACAGCGGCCGCCTCACGTTGGGCCTTGTAACTCCGCTGAGCCGCCTGGCCGCTTGGATAACCGAGGCAGACCCGCCGGGAGCAGCGGCCAGGAAGGAAGGGAGAACTCAGACTGGGCCCCAAGGCCAGCTGCTCCTGTGCGGGCCTCCCAGCTACTGGAGCCGCCAGGTCTCGTAGGCCGAATTCTCCTTCCATTGATGCTGCCTTGTTTTTTTTTTATTTTTTGTTTGTTTTGTTTTGTTTTTTGCAGGTCGGGTTTGGGGAGTGCGACGAGGCTTGCAGAGCTCAGCGTTAGGGCCTTCGAGGTCAGAGCACAGGACTGGGGCGCCTGCTGCGTCCGCGAGGGGGGTCGTGATTCCCGCTGACGCGGAGCAGGGAGCGCTGAGCGTGCGTGTGCGCTGTCGGGGCCGGACGCGCAGCACAACCAGGCCCCCAAACCCATCATTCAGGGATGGCTGGCCGCTCCCTCCCTGGCCGCTCCTCGGTGGGGCGCTCACTGGAGACGCAGCAGCGAATGTGGGAGCTCCCCAGGCACCCTGCAATCCGGTCGGGCAGATTCTCGAGGCTGTGTCCTCTGGGACGGTGGTGGCTCAGTTTGGGATGGCTAATGCGTTGAATTTGACTTTTCGCGGCCGGCCGGGAGTAAACTCACATCTCCTGGGACTGCGGGGATTATTTACAGGGAGCTCGCCAACTAAACACAACAGTCTAATTTAACCTTTCCAAATCCTCGTAAATTTTTACAGCTGGGAGCCACGACGAGGTAAACGAATCTGTTGGTCGTTCCCAACTTCCCACCAGCCTGTGTGGCTTCTGAAACAATAACTCCTTATGAAATATCATAAATATAGATTTAAATACAGTAGAGCGAGAATGCGATTTGGCTGATTTTTTATAGCTTCAATTATTGTCTAATTTTATGTGAGGGGCTACGCTGGCCGCACTCACACGCGGGACCTGCGCCTTGCTGATGGCGTGATTAATTGTGATATAAAATAGTCCGCTTAAGAAGTGTGTGTCTGGTGGTAGCGGTGGGAGGGGAGGGAGTCCAGAGGCACGGCCAGATTTGATCTTTTAATCTTCGTTGGCCACAATTAAAACAAACCCGATCGTGGAGCGCCGCGATCCCTTTGCATAAAAACATATGGCTTTTGCTATAAAAATTATGACTGCAAAACACCGGGCCATTAATAGCGTGCGGAGTGATTTACGCGTTATTGTTCTGCCAGGCGGACACGTGACGCGAGCGGCCAATAGGGGCGCGAGCGCCGGCAACTTATTAGGTGACTGTACTTCCCCCCCTGGTGCCACCAAGTTGTTACATGAAATCTGCAGTTTCATAATTTCCGCGGGTCGGGCCGGCCGGCCGGGCGCGGGACACTGCGATGGCCACCACCGGGGCCCTGGGCAACTACTACGTGGACTCGTTCCTGCTGGGCGCCGACGCCGCGGACGAGCTGGGGGCGGGCCGCTACGCTCCGGGGGCCCTGGGTCAGCCCCCCAGGCAGGCAGCGGCGCTAACTGAGCACCCTGACTTCAGCCCCTGCAGTTTCCAGTCTAAGGCGGCGGTGTTCGGCGCCTCGTGGAACCCGGTGCACGCGGCAGGCGCCAACGCGGTGCCCGCGGCGGTGTATCACCACCATCACCACCACCCCTATGTGCACCCCCAGGCGCCTGTGGCGGCGGCGGCGCCAGACGGCAGGTACATGCGCTCCTGGCTGGAGCCCACGCCCGGCGCGCTCTCCTTCGCGGGCTTGCCCTCCAGCCGGCCTTATGGCATTAAACCTGAACCGCTGTCGGCCAGAAGGGGTGACTGTCCCACGCTAGACACTCACACTTTGTCCCTGACTGACTATGCTTGTGGTTCTCCTCCAGTTGATAGAGAAAAACAGCCCAGCGAAGGCGCCTTCCCCGAAAACAATGCTGAGAATGAGAGCAGCGGAGACAAGCCCCCCATCGATCCCAGTAAGTGTCTCCTCCCTCCAGAGCGGCCGCTGCCTCCAAGCCGGCCACCCGGATCTGCCGGCCCGCCAGCTTTCTCTCCAGCCTGTCTTGGAGCCCGCGCTGAGAGCCTCCTATGCAGGGGCCGGGAGCCAGAAGTTGCTGTTTGGGACGCCTCGGATGGGGCCTCAAGACCTCAGAGCTGTGACAACCGGGTCCGCGGGGCTCAGGGGGAGGGGAGGCGGCTACGACCGAGAGAGGGGGCGGGGCAGGCGCTGCGGGCCGAGCCAAGACCAGCCACCCATCTCCCTGGCTGCCCGGAACCGGGACAGAGATACTTTGGGTTGTTCTTCGAAAGCAGCGCGGCAGAGTCTTTTGTGCGGCTAGATTGTCTGGGAGCAGCGGCAGCAACTGCAGCCGGGACGCTGGGGAAGACAGCTGATTTCCTCCACTTCTTGCCTTCAGCCAGTGGCGGCGTAAATCCTGCCCAAGATGAGGCTGCCGGCGACCCGGCCACGAGGGTCCCCATGCCAGATTATTCAAATAAACTGGAGAAGTGATCAACGGCTTTAGGGAACCTAGGAGCGCAGTGCCGGCCTGCCCCGCTCCCACGGCCTTCCAGGGAGGTTAAATAAGAAGTGGGGAGAGTAGAAGGAAAGGTGGGGAAAGGAAGACACACGGAGAAAGTTAATGAGAGGGAGAAAGGAATATTAATCTTGCTACACAAACACAGGGCAGCGTGGTTTCCCCCTGCCTGGCAAAATGATCTGTTTTCAAATTTCACTCATCACCCAAAGTGCGGAGAGTGGGAGGGGAGAGGAAAGGACAGGAGGATAGGAGAAAGGAGGGCCTCCAAGGGGAGGGGGAGCCGAGGTTTTACTGCGTGCAATTGTAAGTGACCGTCCCTGCGTCTGTCTGCGAGGGGTCCATTGTGTCTGAGGCTCTGCCGCCTTCTCTAACCAATTCAGCAGCGCCCTGCACTTTGGTGGAAGACCCCAGGAGGTTACCTAGCCCCCCGGGGGGTGTGCTTCTCCTATTAAATCCTTTTTCTCTCCCCCGCAGGCAACCCGGCTGCCAACTGGCTCCACGCGCGCTCCACAAGGAAGAAGCGCTGCCCCTATACTAAACACCAAACGCTGGAACTAGAGAAAGAGTTTCTGTTCAATATGTACCTCACCAGGGACCGCAGGTACGAGGTAGCCCGACTGCTCAACCTCACCGAAAGGCAGGTCAAGATCTGGTTCCAGAACCGCAGGATGAAAATGAAGAAAATCAACAAAGACCGAGCAAAAGATGAGTGATGCCACTGGAGTTCATTTAGAAAAAAGAGACGGAGCTAGAGAGAAAGAGACAGGACTGCCCATCCCCTTCTCCCACCCCCATCCCACCCAAGCTTCCAGCACCCCGCACAAAGCAGCTCTAAACTCCAGGCCTCACCCCCACTGGCAAACCCTTCTCAGGCTGGCTCCTTGGCCTGCCGCTTTGATGGAGGAGGTATTGTAAGCTTTCCATTTTCTGTAAGACAAAAAAGAAGACGAAGAAGAAGATGAAGAAGAAGAAGAAAAGGGGGCATTAGGGCTGATGGCTGTGTGTGCTAGCTTGTATATATTTTATAAAACCTACCTGTTCCTGACTTAAACAAACAAACAAAAAAACTACCTTTTTATAATGCACAACTGTTGACTGCGGGCTGTGTAGATGTTAGTCTGTGTAGTTAATTTAATTTTCTTTTTGTGTGGCAGAGCTATCTGCCCAGATACTTGAACACTGTGTTTTATTGTGGTAATTATGTTTTGTGACTCAAACTTCTGTGCTGGGTGAAGCGCCCGTTGTGATTGTGAAAGCTAGAATTCAATTTGAACTCAGGTTGTTTATGAGGGGGAAAACAGTTGCATAGAGTATAGCTCTGTAGTGGAGTATGTCTTCTGTATAACTAGGCTGTTAACTTTTGATTGTAAATTAGCTGTAAGGATTTCCCAGCGAAATATATTTTTTTTTTTTAAAGAAAGTGTTCTCCGGATGCGTAGATTCATGGTTTTCTTCACTTTTGAAAATCAGGCATTTTAGTCTATACATGCTCTATTGACCTGTCTTGTCCATTGTATATATAAACCACATATTAAAGAAAAAACAATCAGACCAGCTTGAATATTGTTTTTGCACCAAACAGTGAGGCTATTCGGAGCTATACATATGTGCAGAAGGTTACTACCTATGGTTTACGTTTAATTTTAACTGGGGGGAAATGAATGCGTATTGTAATGGAGTTAATTTTATTGATAATAAATTATACACTATGAAACTGCCATTGGGCTACTGTAGATTTGTATTCTTGATGAATCTGGGGTTTCCACTGGGCTGAACATACACTGTATATTTTGCAATAGTTACCTCACGGCCTACTGACCAAATTGTTGTGTTGAGATGATATTTAACTTTTTGCCAAATAAAATATATTGATTCTTTTCTATTTTGTTCTGGGTCAGCTCGTTGCACCTTCTTCTCCTGGGGCAGGGGAGCCTGCGTAGTCTCTGGGTGGGGGCCGGGTAGAGACGGAAGAGGACAGAATCTTGATTTTGCTCTGGCGGGCTTCGGGGAGCTGGAACCTACCACAGCCAGCCGCAGGCGGGCCTCAGCGCTCCCCACCAGGCCGGCTGCTTGGCGCGAGCAGCAGAGGAAGGCTGGGGAACACCGGGCAGCGAGGCTAGGCTCCCCGCTTTGTGTTCATTTGTGGGACAGCCGGGAGGCCTCTGAGGAGCTGGGCTGGAGTCTCGGGGATCGCTAGCCAGTAGCATAGCAATGAAAGGCCCCTCTTTCATCTTGGCGCCCCAAGAAATTTCCCAAACCCGAGTCCAAGGAGACTGCTAGGCCTTCTCTGGCAGTGGTGTGGAGGGGGCAGATGGGGGGACAGTGGACCGACATTTGAGGGCATGACTCCTAAGGTGTCTCCGAGGAGGGAAACAGGAGTCTGAGCGCCCCAACGTGGATGCCGGGACTGACATTTTGGGGCTCTCAGGAGACTGAAGATCTGCGCCTCCCGCAATCCCACGTCCTGGCTGGCCCGGGAGATTCTGGGCCCTGCTCTGCACGCCCCTCCCTGAGCACAAGTCCTGGCAGAGGCAGGGCCCAGGCAACTGACCAGCCCGAAGCGCCATAAAAGAAAATGAGGGCTGTTACCGTTTATGGGGTGTAAAGGGCTGCGGCGGAACGGCCACAACCTCGGAGGCCGGAGCGCCTTCAAGATGTGGCCAGAGGGTTCAGCCTCATGTCCCCCTTTTCTGTTCTCGCCCTTGTCTCCATCCCCTACCCCCTGCGACTTCTGCAAAGGTATCTGTATTCCGACGCGTAAAAGGGGAACCAGGGCGCGGAAAGGACGAGGCGTCCATTCACACCCCCACCCCCACCCCGCCGCCAGGTTGAGACGCCCTCTGTTGTTGCAGACAGAAGGAACTTCAAAGAATGGGCAGTAAGGGTGTGCCATAAAGGCCGGGTCTGCAAACTGTCTGGAATTCGGCCCTTAATGAGTTTACAACTGTCCAGCCCCAATTAAGATTTTCCACCAAAGCCCTTTCATTTGTTTGCTCTGTCTGCCGCCGATAATGCGGCGCGGAAACAGCTCTCTTTTATGGGGACTACCCTCTCGGCAGCATTGATTCCGGGCTCCACACAGGCCCCCCGTGGACAGGGCCCTCGCGGGCCTACGGCAGAGGGGCGCTGGGCCCGCGGCGGCTGCGGACGAAGTTCAGGCCGGGGCGCTGGGCCGCAGTGCCAAGGTTCGGCCAGCAGATGGCAGTATGGCTCCACGCAAGAGCCGCCCGCGCCGCCATCTCCCGCCGCCGAGACCCTGGGAAGTTCCTAAGATGTCGACTTGACGCAAGCCTTTCTGGAATGGGAGCCCCAGATTTGAGTGAACACTGGTGGTATATTTTCCGTGCTGCTCACGCCGGGATGGAAACCTCGGTGGGAAACAAAGAAGCGAAGGGGGTTCGGCTGACCTGTACCCTCCGGTCCCCTTCACCCTGCGGGACTGCCGCTCCAGGAGCGGGGACTGTCACCGTGTCCAGCCCCAGACAAGCTTCGGGGCAGAGCGACGCTTGGAGAACTCGGCTGACCCGCGGACAGACACACAAGGACTAACGCCTAAAGCCCCGGGACCTGGTGACCCCCCAGAGGGTGTGCAGAGGGATGCACACCGTGGCTAAAGGCCCTGCGGTGGCCCGGGAGACCCCCAAAGGCTGCACCCCAGTACAGGGTCCGACGAACCAGCGCCCGCCGGCAAGCCAGAACCCCAGGACTCCACCACCTTAAATATGTGACGAGAAAATTAGGCAGCTGAAAATTGTGCGGAAAGGCATTCTTGGTGACTGTCTAGTGTGGGTCTGGCGACTGAGTTGCTAGGGATGGGGACTCTTTGGGGACAGACCAAGAACTGCTTTGGTTATTCTAAAATAAATGTGATATTTAAAATAATTGTAACATCCTAGCTCCAGGATAGGAGGTCACATCGTGAAAGCTGCTGCTGCTTTCTCTTGCCGCGGAATTTCCTCGGCAGTGGAGGTACTGAGGTTACTCTGGTGTCACCAGCTCAGGAGGCTAGAAGGAGGGAAGGGACCCTACTCCAGGCACAGTCTATGCCCGACCCTGGACGGGGAACACGCCTCGAGTGAGGGTGTGAGGATCAGCCTCAGATGCAGAATGGTTTCAGAGGGAAAACGCAAAAGCAAACAGAACCCTTCGAAGCACCCCGGAGCCCTGTGAACACTCCACGCGGTGCATTTATTTGGGTTGTAATAGTCTCTGCCAAGCCCACAAAATGTTTACAACCTGCATCTCCGCGCTGTACACGCCATAAAACTGGGGACTGGATTTAGGCTGACATCTCCTCGAGTGTTTCTTCTCTCTCTCTCTCTCTCTCTCTCTCTCTCTCTCTCTCTCTCTCTCTCTCTCTCTTCCTCCCTCCCTCCCTCCCTCCCTCTCTCCATCTCCCTCTCTCCCCTTTTTCTGTTTATGTACACACGCTAGTATTACAGACACACGCATTCATTATATTTCCTTACATAATACATAGTATTTCACAGCATCTGATTGTAAGAAGGGTTTTTATAGCTTCCTGAGAGCCGTCCGTGGCCATGTATTCAAGCGGCAGATAGAAAGCTCGGTTTATGTAACTACAAATAAATGGCAAAGGAGCAGTTCGGTGGTCACCGCTTCTCCTCCCAGGTCGCGGAGGCCCCAGGTAGGTTGCAGGCCGGCGGGGATTTCAGAGGCCTCATGGACCGCCAGGCGGGGCCTCTCTTGCCCTTGGCCCGCCAACGGCTGGGAGGCGGTTCTCCCTGCACCGCAGCCTAGGACCGGCTTCCCTGTACTCCTCCCAGAGAAGACCCCGCGCCAGCCGGAGCTCCTTTACATTCGTCAGGGATGGATTTGTCCCGCGCCGCGACCGGGGACCGTTCACTGGATGGAGAACCGATGCGCAGGTCGCGCAAGGGGCGCGGGTGGAAACGTTTAGAGAAGCACATCGCCAGCCCCCGACTCCCAGCAGGCTCCGTCCGCTGCGCGAAAGCTGGGTCTACATTCTTAGATGCCTTGAAATGTTGAGGACTAGTTGGTACCAAGAAGCAGGGGAAACACATTTCTGCTTAGTAGGTAGGAACTCAGCCCCAAGGGGAGCCGTGGACAATGTCTTTATCTAAAGACAGCCAAGCAGATGAGAACCCCGCCTACACGTGCCTGTTCCAGGCCAAGCGTCAACGAATGTTTCTGTGAATATTATCACATATAATCTAGTGCATGTGTGTCTTTTCAGCCAAATAAATAGGGAAGCAATGGCTCATGAACACGAGGCGAAAGAGGCCTTATTGAAAGCCTGACTTTGGCCTTTTCGTTTTAAAACCCTGCCACAGAAGGCATGCGGGGAGAGAGAAGCCTAGAAACGAAAGCGAGGTTTCGGCGCCTGTGGGACTCGGACCAGTCGGCTGACTTGGGCCCGGAGAGGCCGAGGCCTTGCAGGCAGTACATGGATCCTCCTTGGCCCAGGTGCAGGGTCAGCGCGCGTCCTGTCAGGACAGCTCCGACCTGCGCGAGGCAAAACCGGGCAGAGATGAGCCTGTGGCGCCGGCTCTCAGCACTCTTGGACGAGACTGTGTTCCTGCCTGTGCTTCCCCCAACCACTCCCCACTCGGTCTGTCAGGTCGCGTCACTCAGGGCAGGTTCTACTTTAAACGCCATCGTTGTCGGTTGCTCCAGCTATCCAAGTCTAGACAGACGGAGGCAACGGCGGTCCGGGGTCTTTCTCTTTGCATCTTGCTCCCTGTCACTCGAGGAACAATTTATTGGTCTAAAGCTGTCTAATTCCTCCTCTTTGATCTCCTAGCCCTCTTCTTGTTTATTTCGTCTTCTTTTAACTTTCTTAGGTTATTATTTCCTGCCAGAAAGCGATGCTATTTAGAATATTTGTTTTTTTATTCTCTTCCCGTCTTACCCCCCTCCATTCCCTAGCCAAGATCCGCTAGCATCCTGATCCGCCATAAAGGACATCCCGGATATTGCCGCCACCCCCCCACCATGGCCCCTGTGCCTCCAGGGGACACCACCCTGGCCCCACCTGCCCCGACAGCCCCCGATTCCCCATCCACGCCCTAGGGCCGTCCACTAAGCCAGAGCTGGGGGCTCCGTTGCATCCGGGTCTGATCCCTCCTGCCGCCTTTTGTGCTCCTAAGACCCCCTGAGAGGGTGCGGTGAACAGGGCGGCCTGGACCCTCTGAAAGTGATGGGAAGCGCTTTGTACAGGAGGAACCAAACTCTATAATTTAGAGGAGAATTTCCGGGGCAATTCCATTGTGAGGTCGGGTTTATGGTGTGCAATCGAGCTGAGCAGTAAAAGTCGTACTGACCTGGCAGCCAGGCTTTCTAGAGTGGCCTGGGCAGTTTATGAGGCATTTAGGGGAAAGCTTTGCCCCACCACCCTCCGGGGAGCGGTGGGCGGCAGGGGCTTTGGCTGTTCCAACCCTGCGCAGTGTTTGGAGGCTTAGGAAGGTAAGCTCCACCAGTTGGGGGCCTGGATGGGAGGCAGTGAGACCACAGTGCGCTCCACTCTCTGCGAGATTGTCTTTGGAAAGGTGAAGCCGCAAGAGCTGGGTGGCGTTTTGAGACGGGTCTCCCTATTTGTCCTTGGGGTCTCCAAAAGAAATGGAGATCTATAGTGTGCTGCAGTCCCCAGGCACCTGGGGCCTCCCTGCTCTCCCAATTGGCTCTAAAGCCAGTTTGCTCCCCTGCCCTCGGTCCCATGAGTTGCTGCAGAGGCCCAGAGGTGGTCCAAGTAAAATCTACTAGAAACCTCAGGGTGCCAGGGATACCTGGAAAGGTGCAGGGCCTGAGGTTCCTTCAAGCTGAGGAAAAGAGACTTGGTTCCCCTTCGACCAGGGAAAAGCAAGGGTTGTGGAAAGGACAAAAGAGTGTCCAGCCATTTCTCAGGCTGCCGGAGGCCAGTCAGGTGCCCAGGAGCGAAAGTGCAGAGCCTGAGGAGGCAGCGGTGTCCAGGAGGAAGGGGAATCCCACGTTAATAAATCTGTTAGCAAATGAGGCTCATTAATAGATAAATATTTCACTGCTTCCTTTAGGGCAGATAAACAGTGCGCGACTGATTAAGGAAAGGAAGCCAGGAGACCTTGACTTTATTCGAACCACATGGTTCCAGTTTGCTGTGGCGTTCTCGTTGCAGCTGGAAGCGAAGCTGCGCCGGTTCCCTCCTGGATGGGAGTAAGTGGGCCTATCGCCCGCTGGACTTGGGTGGGAGGAGATTTACCCAGAGCAAAGACTTGCCCACTCGGTCACCATGGGGCTTGCGTGGGGGAGTAGAGCCCCTCGCTGGGCTGGGTCAGTGGACAGAAGAGGGGCAGGGGGGACCCGCAGGCTTGGTCCAGGGTTCAATAATCAGCAAGAACGGGCTGTGCCCGGCCGCCCCCGGGTGGCCTCTGCAGGCTAGGCGTCCAGGTTGCCAACCGACTAAGCGCTCCCACGGAGCCTGGGGTGCTTTTTTCCCCTCAGGACGCCAGGCCGGCTGGGCGCGGGCAGATTCGTTGGCTACATATTTGAGCCTCTTCCCCTTCCATTCTAGGCTGCCGCGGGCCCCGCGGAGAGAGACCACCTGTGAGGGCTGCTGAGATTGGCGGAGGCGGTCATGTGGGAGGTCACGTGCTGCGGCGAGCTCCGTCCAAAAGAAAATGGGGTTTGGTGTAAATCTGGGGGTGTAATGTTATCATATATCACGCTACCTCGTAAAACCGACACTGAAAGCTGCCGGACAACAAATCACAGGTCAAAATTATGAGTTCTTCGTATTATGTGAACGCGCTTTTTAGCAAATATACGGCGGGGGCTTCTCTGTTCCAAAATGCCGAGCCGACTTCTTGCTCCTTTGCGCCCAACTCGCAGAGAAGCGGCTACGGGGCGGGAGCCGGTGCCTTCGCTTCGACCGTACCGGGCTTGTACAATGTCAACAGCCCCCTCTATCAGAGCCCCTTCGCGTCGGGCTACGGCCTAGGCGCCGACGCCTACGGCAACCTGCCCTGCGCCTCCTACGACCAAAACATCCCCGGGCTCTGCAGTGACCTCGCCAAAGGCGCCTGCGACAAGGCGGACGAAGGCGCGCTGCACGGTCCGGCCGAGGCCAATTTCCGCATCTATCCCTGGATGCGGTCTTCAGGTAGGCGCAACCGCTAGGCGGGCCGGGTGAGCCGGCCGAGTGGGAGCGGGGAGAACCGGGCTGGGGAGCGCGGAGCAGGGAGCCAGGCTGCTGCGAGCCGGCCGCCCCTTGACTCCTGGCGGCGCTGCCTTTCTGGTTTTAATTAGAGCCGAGGCGCCATAGCGTGGAGAGCCCATAGCATTGTATGTAAATGAGGCTCATAAAACTTTTTATGGCCCAATTAATGGGTTCAATCCTCGTAAATTTATTTAACTCCATTTGCCTTGGAATTTTAACATTAAGTTTGTTTGTTCGCTATTCCCCCTCTCTTTCTCCCTCCCTTTCTTCTCTCTCCCTCCCTCCTCCTTTTCATTTCAGCCTGGCTTTTCTTTCTCAAAAGCAAGGAGAGCCTAACCCTTCAGGGCCCCTCACACGCCCCTGTGCCAGGGGCCATTTAAAGGCTGGGGTAGGTGTATGTGTGTGGGGGGGTGTCAGGAGCGGGAACAGAGGGTCGGAGTGCCCTAGGAAGGTCCGGGGGTGGGGACACGGGCTGCTGGGGAGAGAAGGCGCCCCTGGGGTGCTGGCCGCCCTAGAGTCTCTCACTTGCCTAGCCAGGCAGAGAAGCGGCCGGCTCGTCTTTGAATGGCAAAAGCGCAGCGTCTCCCACTTGCCCACACTCTATATTTACAATTTCTCTTTGTCAGAGGGAAGCAGGACATTGTGAAAGCCTATCCGGCTGGAAAGGGCGGTTGTAAAGTTGGGATTCTGCGCCTTCCCTCCTCATGGAACTGCCTGCGCGTCTGGCACCGCAGTTGGGGTCTTCCCCTACCACTCCCGCTCCTCCCCCAGCTCAGTTCTGGGGCGCGGTGCGGAGGGGGGACTCGATCCCGGGTCAGGGCCGGGATGAAGGTGCGACCTCTGGGACAGCGGCCTAGCTAATTCACTGTTCTGTCATGTCCTTGTTGGCTTGTCTGTCCCTGTGTCCATGTGTCCATATGTCTGTTTGCAGGGCCCGACAGGAAGCGAGGCCGCCAGACCTACACTCGCTACCAGACGCTGGAGCTAGAGAAGGAATTCCACTTCAACCGCTACCTGACACGGCGCCGCCGCATCGAGATCGCCCATGCGCTCTGTCTCACTGAGCGCCAGATCAAGATCTGGTTCCAGAATCGCCGCATGAAGTGGAAGAAAGAGCATAAGGACGAGGGTCCGGCCCCCGCAGCAGCCCCCGAGGGCTCTGTGCCGGCTGCTGCAGCCACTGCCGCCGCTGCCGACAAGGCCGAGGAGGAGGACGACGAGGAAGAAGAGGATGACGAGGAAGAGGAATGAGGGGCCGCCTAGCCAGGCCCTTGGCTGCACCAGACACTCGGGAAAGCGTCTTTAGAGACTCAACGATTTTATTTACAAAAGTGGGAAAAATAAAATGTTTAAAAAAAAAGTCCCCAACCTGTACCCCATTACCCACTCCAGCTCCCAACTTTTCTGGACTGAGCAGCCACCTAGATCGGGTCCCCTTGGGGATCCCCTCTGCCTCCGAGGACCCCCTGCAGACACCCTCCTCAACCCAAGGCCGGCTGGCTCTGTGTTGGCAAGGCTAAAATACTACCTAGCACAGGCCTCGGAGAGGCACTCCCAAACTACCTATGGGCCCAGCCCCAGCGGGCCTCCACTCCCAGGAAGCCCAGAAGTGTCCCAACACTGGCAGGCACCTAGCACCTCCCCCATACTGTCAAGGACCTGACTCTCTCAGTACTACCTACTTGTCCCAAACTACCTATTTTGTGCTCACTGGCTCACCTGCTACCTAGTGCCGGCCCCTCCCAGGCCAGGCCCCTGCTGCTTGCGGCTGACAGCCTTTGGGGTTCCTGAGGCTGCACTGAGAAGGTGCTGGGGTCTGGGGACCAGGGCATTGGCTTCTATTTAAATTGAAGAATAATTTATTTATTCCAAAGCATTCTAAGTGCTGCAACCTAGAATCCCTCCCTCTCTGGCCTGGGTACCCCAAGTTCAGGCCCATCCCCCACTTCTGGAGGGGAGCATTCCTAAGCTAGCTGCAGAACTCTGAGTTAGCTTCTGTTTAGTAGGACTGCAGAGATGCTCCCAGCCTCCCTGCCCCTTCCTGGTCCCTGTGTCCTACTGCCCAGCCATGTTGAATGACTTTTCCTACAATAGCAAATAATGTATATTTGAATAAGATTTTTTTGTCATTTATATAGTCTTGGAGCTCATTTGTAGGGCAATGTCTTGACTTGGGAAGAATGTGTTAATGGGGTGACTTTGTAGCATGGTGTGTTGTCTTGAGCTAACTCTATAGCAGGTGGGGAGAGCTAATGCCCTCCACAGTGCCCTTCATCTCCTCTGTCGTCCTGCGTCCCCCTCGTCCCTCTCAGCTCCTGGGGTTCCAGGAAAAGGAAGGTATGCTTCCAGTCTTGCCCAGCTAACTGTGTTTTATGTAACAGAAAAATAAAGATGCTTGGTGACAAAAAAACGTGGACTGCTTGGGGGGGGGGGGCTGCGGTAGAAGGTGAGCATGGCTGGAGAGCAAGCCCCGGCTCTGTGTGTGTACCCAAAGAGGCTTTAGAAAAGCAAAAGTGGAAGGACAAATAGAGTCCCAGTGCTGGGTGTTGAATTGCGTGTATATGTGTGTTGAGTCCCTTCTTGTGTGGATTTTTTACGTGTGGATTTGTATAGGTATCTGTGTACTTCTTTTTGTACGTGTATTTCTGTGTATGTCTGTGTGTATTTTTACACGAGTCCATAATTGTATGTATTTCTGTGTCCGTAATTGAGTGACCGTGTTTCTGTGTGTAAATAAGTGCACGTATTTCTGTGTCCATACTTGAGTGTATGCGTTTCTGTGTGTCCATAATTGTGTGTATTTCTCTGTGTGAAATTTTTTGTCTGGTTTTTGTGTGTGCGGACAAACATCTTCCAAATCCCTTGAAAACGGAATCTTCGATGGATACATTGTATTCTATGAACCTCCCTAAAACCCTCCATAAATTCCATGACGGAATCTAAAATCCGCTCTTTCCTCGAAGGTTATGGGGTGGGCTTGCAAAGGGGTATCACTCTGCGACTGATCCCGAATTCTCCATGAGCCCTGAACCTGGCGTCAGGCTAGGAGGTGCTTTTCGGGGGTCTCTGACGCAGCCGCTTCACCCCGCATTCAGGCCAAACAAGGGCGCCCCACTGCAGCTGAGGGGTATGAGAAGGGGCAGGGGCCTCAGACCCCGGCTGCAAGCCTCGGCAGGGGCGTCTGGGTGCCGGGAAAGATGAGGGGTTGGGGAAGGGGCCAGGGGCGGTGGGGACAGCGCAGAACAGCGTGAGCTCGGCGGGCGAGGACCTGGACTCCAGTCTCCTGCCTGGGCTGGGCCCTATTCTTATTGCTCTTTTAATAAAAGACCCAACTGGGTCGGTAAAACCTGCGGCCCCAAGTCGGGGCGGCCTCCGTGGTAAGATGGCGCCCGTGTAAGAGCTGCCTCCTCTTAGAGATGGGGAAAGGGTCATAAATCCGTTGTTGTTTATGAAAATTTACAACTTTGCAATACAACTTTATGAGTTGTTCGGCCCTTCCATTGGCCGCTGTCGGTCATGTGGATGGAAACCGTGAACATGAACTTTTTTATAATTTCCCTTGCGAGAATAGAGCCGCATTCTTTTGCTCCGCTCGGTCCTGCCTGCTTCGGAGCTCTGCCTTCCAGCCCGGCTCTGCTGCGCTTTGTCCGGCGATGACGAGCGAGAAGAGGCCCGGGGCCGGGCCGGCCCAGCCGCTCCCGCTGGAGGTGGGGCGCGCTCAGTTCCCGGCGCCGCGGCGGCCGCTTTGCAACTCGCAACCTGGCTAATTTCCTGCGTCCTCTGGCACCAGGAAGGAGGACGATTCGTCTCTCCGGGCTGCCCAAGCGACAGCTGTCAGAGGGGCAGGAGCTTCTGGGAGCCGCCATCTGAAGGTGAGACATGTGGGGAGACAGGAGCAAAGGTGGTGAGATGGAAGCCGGCGCCGGCGGCGGTGGGAGAGGGCACCCAGGGAGGCTTTGAAGAGGGGTATACTCTCTTCACCCACATTCAACCCGTTCACATTCGCCCCCCCATCACACACTACAGCCACACACACACACACACACACACACTCCCCTCCTCCCCGTGGCATAGAATACCCGCCTTCCTGTGGCACAGCGCCCTGGCACGGGGCAGGAGCACTGAGGTCTCTCTCCCCTTCTCCAGCGACCTGCCTGAACCCCAAAGGAAGTGCCCCTGCACCCTGCGTTCCCGCCAGCCTCTCGGGTTTGGATTTGTTTTCTTTTTTTCATTCATGACCCAATTGGTTCGACTGAATTGGGGATAGTTTCCGACCTGGGAAGGTGGGAAGAGGTGAGGGCAAAGTGAAATAATTAATTAATCGACAGGCGTTTTATAGCATCAACACAGCACCTTCTATTCCGTGGGAACTGGTTTCCGGAGAGGAAGGTAGAACGAGGGGGAAAAACCAAAAACTTACTAATTCAGCCAGAGTCTTCTGCTGATCGCCTGCTTCCCTCCACGCGATTTTCCGATGAGAAGGGTGTCAGAAGCGCGGAGGGAGGGAAGAGGTTCGCGGGTGGAATTCTGTGTTGGAGGAGAGGATGGGGTTAATTGGCTGGGTGTTGCTTGGCGGGAAGTTTCGGTGCAGAGGATGGAGTGGTGCTATTGCGAGGGGCAGGGGCCCGAAGCTAAGGTTGAAGGGGGACGCAAACCAAGTCTGGGCGATAGGGGGACCCCCCCCACCCTCCTTGGCGCAGCGGGGTGGCGACCGTGCGCCCACCTTCCGGGAGCGGCAAGAGGACTGTGGAGCCGCCTGGGCGGAGGGGGCCGCGAACGTTGGCTTTATGTCGCGCGGTGGCACAGACCGCGGTTTGTCCCGGGTGTCTCTCGGTCAGATTTGCCCCGGGAGCTTCCTGGGATAGCGGCCAGAAACCGCCCTGAGGTTCTGTGCTCTAGTTGTTTTTGTTTGTTTTTTTGGTTTTGGTTGTTGTTTTCCCACCTTAAGACAATACCTTGGTGTGAATTAGATATTTAAGAAGGGGCTGTGGGGGTTCGGGACGCCCGCCGGTGCTTTGGGTGCGCTCAGGGCGGATAAAGCGGCGTATTTGCATCGAAGGGCCGCGGGCGGCCTGACTGCGGCTGCCGCGGGCAGATTATTTATTGCGACCGCGCCGGGCGCTCGCTGCTGCCACGCTGTGGCGGTCGCCGGGACCGACGCCAGCCGCAGCCCCGCGTCGTGCAGCCAGGCGCGACTGCTGCGCGGGCCCCTCAGAGATTCCCGAGGAGGCCGAGGAGAGGGGGGCGAGGGAGGACCTGAGGGGCGGTCTCCCAGGGCCTGACTGGCCCGGAACCTCCCCCGCCTTGGCCACCTGACAGAAGCTGGACGCCCGACTAGACTCGTGTCCCCCTTTCCCCCCAGCACCATGGAGACTGGTTGCACAGGCCGCCTGGCACGTCATGGTTGCTTCTATCCAAACTGCGTGTCCCAAGGCGCCCTGGGGGCGCACGCTGGTTCGAGGAACGCGCCGCTTTGGGATTTTGAAATCAGAGAGACCACTCATAGTCCTGAGGCCTGCAGGCCTGTCTGGCTCTGAGGAGGATTGGCTATGGCAAGGAAGGTGGGCTTTGGTTCCAGGCGAGGGCCTGTGACAGGCAGAGGCCGCACCTGTATGCTGTGGGTTCTGGCCTGGTCTAGAGATCCGGGCGGCTGAGATGGCCTTCAAGGTTCCCCCACACCGGCAGGCCACCATTCAGCCTGGCGAAAGTCGAGGAGCTCAGTGGGCAGCCCAGGGAAAAGGCGGATTGTTGGTCCCTGCTTGCCATCCCATCCCCCTTGAAGAGCAGCTGAAAGGTAAGTGCTTTCTGCGTGGCTTTAACGACGAAGAGAGAGCCCTGGTGGCCATTCTCACCATCCCAGGAAAGGCTCTCTCCACAGTCTGGGGCTCCTATTCTTGCCTGAGTCAGTCTCTGTCTCTGTCTCTCCATATATATATATATATATATATATATATATATATATATATATATATATATATGAGAAATAAATTTGGGCGGCTGCCAACATATGTACCAGTTTTGGCTAACATAGATATTTCAATTTAATCATTTTTTTCCATCTTAGTGCTCATAGAAGCTAGAAATATAATGGTTTTTGGCTGTTAGCTGAGAAATCAAATTCTCTTGTTGGCTGGGACCATTATTAGATCGAGAATCCAGGTCAAAGCATAACAAATAATAATAACAGTAGTAAACTGCCACCAGCCCCAAAACTGCGGGACATGGAGTAATGAAGCAGAAATTATAAATGTAAACATTTATCAATATCTCCAAGTGTTTTTTCATCTTACATAATAATAACTTGCTTGAAATCACTGTCATCTGATGGTCTTGTTTAAGAAACAATAACTCAAACATGATACTCTTGGAACGTAGCTTTAAAAAATAATTCCGTTTTTAATTTTTGACTCTTGAGGTTTCATTTTCATCTATCAGATCCTTTCCGTGAAGAAATACAAGGGAAATATTAAATTCTATCCTCTCCTGCCAGGTCTTTCATTATATATGCAAAGGAGAAACTTTCCCGGCTTAGTTTTATTGGGTGCAACCACAAGGTTTCTGGGCACAGTCCCCAGAAGGTTGGCAACAGCCGCTTTCAAGGGTGCACACTAGGCTTTGAGGAGGCCGACCTTAGCCCAGTGCTTTCCCTTTTTTTTTTTTCTCTTTGGGGGAAGTGAGAACAGGAGAAAAAATCGAAAAGCAAGCAAGAAATTAAGGAAGCTGTTGCTGGATTCCTAGAGGGGCATTGCCACCCCCCAAGTCCTGAACTCCATTCTCTGTATTTGCCAGAGTTTTACAGATCTTATAAACACCCTTCAGAAATGCAACCAAATCGTATAAATAGTCTTTCTTCAACATCCACAGAACTACTAATTCAAGGGGTTTTACAAGCCCAACAAATACAGTCATAAAAATGCCATTGGAAAGATATCACATTTTACAAAATGAGATTGATCCATGCGCTGTAAAAGTCAACTCTCTGGAAGGCACACCTCTCATCCAACAGAGGGGAGCCCAGGACAGGCTTTTTATGTCCAGTCTGGGAAAGGCCAGGCCTGGGACTGCGGTAAAAGCAATTCAGACGATTTCCTGGAGCCAGCAGACAACTGGTCCCCATTCTGGAGCGACTGCGGGAGGCAGGCCCTGGACCAGTCCCAGGAAAGGCAGGAAAGAAGACACACCCCAGGACACTGTGGGGCGTGGGGATCCCCAAAATCAAGCACATCAATTATCCCTCAGCCTTGGGCCCAACGGAGCTGGCCTCTGTGCCCGGCTTGGCCAGGGACCCTGGGTCGCCTGCACTTCTGGAATAAGAACAGAGATTCCACATCTGGATCTTTCAGTTCTGAGCAGTCCAGGTGGCAGAGGGAGATTCCAGGGGCGCTGGGCAAGGGGAGCATGTCGCACCGCTGCCTTCGGGGCTCATTCTCATGGCTACTCTTCTGCAGGTCCCTTTCTTGTTGAAACCAGTGATTTCTGGCCTCTCGGTTCCTGGGTTCAAACGCGAGACGGGGGCGCACAGCTTGTGGGGGTGCTTTGAGGCTAGGCAGTCGCTGGCCATTGGAGGGGAGCGAGTGGGGACTCAAAGGAGACGTGTTGTTTGTGGGAGGAGGGGACCCGCGGCGGAAGAGACTACGTTTGGCCGCGTTCTGGTCAGCTTCAGGTGAGCCTTCCGCCCTCAGTGGCTGGCAGGCCCAGGCCCCTGGTGGGAGTGGGGAAGGAGAACAGGAGGGGATGCACCGATTCCTAAGGCGCAGGAATAAGGAGAAGGAAGCTCAGGCCTGGTTTCTCAGAGCCCTTCTCTGGCTCCGGAACCCGCACCCAAGGGTAGGGGAGTGCAGGGGGAGGGGCAAACTCAGGGCCTTGCTGGGCGCACAGGCCGCACAGAGTAAAGCCATTCTTGTCACCGCCCCCCCAACCACCCGCCATGCGTGCGGCTGTCAGGTTTCCTGTTTGGAGGTGAAAACCAGCAAAATCTAGCAAGGCAAAAAGGGGAGGAGGAAAGAGCGGGCCTGGCGGGCCTGGCGGGCCTGGCGGCGGCACGAATACCCCTACCCGGGCCTGATCCGCACGCCTCTGACCCGGCAGTGCCCGCGGTTGGCGTTCGGAAAAGGGAGCCGGGCGGGCCGGCTGTGCGCGCCCATTAATCTGCCGGGCGGGCGGCGGGCAGGCGGGCTGGGGGCTGTTTGTAACTTTGCTGCCTCGGTCGCCGCGGTCCCCGGGGAGCGGGCTCCGGCGCTCGCTCCCATTGGCCACCGCCGCGTCAGCTGGTGCGATTTGCTGCTGTCGCTTTTGGCGTTCGGCCATCCAGAAACAAACCAGTTCGATGACTACTAATAGTTATAGCCAGATGTACTAATACACAACAAATCACAGTCCTGCAGTGGGGCGCGCAAATGAGTTCCTATTTTGTGAATCCCACTTTCCCCGGGAGCCTGCCCAGCGGCCAGGACTCCTTCTTGGGCCAGCTGCCCCTCTACCCGGCCGGCTATGACGCGCTGAGGCCCTTCCCGGCCTCGTACGGGGCGTCGAGCCTCCCGGACAAGACGTACACCTCACCTTGTTTCTACCAACAATCCAACTCGGTCCTGGCCTGCAACCGGGCGTCCTACGAGTACGGGGCCTCGTGTTTCTATTCTGATAAGGACCTCAGTGGCGCCTCGCCCTCGGGCAGTGGCAAACAGAGGGGCCCCGGGGACTACCTGCACTTTTCTCCCGAGCAGCAGTACAAACCCGACAGCAGCAGTGTGCCGGGCAAAGCCCTCCATGACGAAGGCACCGACCGGAAGTACACGAGTCCTGTTTACCCCTGGATGCAGCGGATGAACTCCTGCGCGGGTAAGGCATTTCCCTGTAGCCCCCCAAAGAGAGTGGAAGGAGAGGGGGAAGGAGGCAGGAAAAGAAGGAAGGAGGAGACAGAGAAAGTCGACAGAGGCAATAGAAACACAGAAGGAAATAATGAACAAAGTTTATTTGGCTTTTAAAAGAGATATTTTAAAAAACCCAACCCATTCCCAATGGGGCAATCAAGCTGTGGCAGAGTGAAAGCAAGCCACTAGTGTCCATGTAAGGTGACACCTTAGGGGAGTGTGTGGGGGTCACTGCCATACTATGTGAGACCCCGTGACAGGGGCAACCTGAAGAGAAAGCTAGGATGGATGGGACAGAGCACCTGCCCACACTGCACCCTGGTAACACCCTGCTCAGGTTCCCAAGCGGAGATGGCTTTCTCACCCATCACTGATAACTCCCCTTCACCTGCAACCCCTTCTCCTTTCTGCCCTTCAGAAACCCATATAGATAGAGGCCCTCATATGACCTCTTCCAGGGTCTCCCGAAAGCCTTGGAGGGCCACATCCTAAGGCTCGGTATTTTTTCTCTTTTCTCCCACCCCTCCTCCCCTTCCACTCAACTGCTCACTCACAGCCAACTTCTGCCTCCTTCTGAGGCCCTGCCTGAGTCTCATACACCTAGCTTGGGGGATCCCTCCACCCATGGGCCCCTTTGGCACCAGAGCAGATAGCCCTTCACAGTCCTACATTTCCAGGAACCCCATATGGCCCATAGCTCCATCTCTTTGCCCCCCCCCCCCCAGTTTCAAAAAAACTCCACAGGGACTCCTTGGAGCAGGACAGAACCTAATGCGGATTTTAAAAAGTATGGTATTTTGCTTTAAAATCCACTTGTTTTTTCAAGGGAGCTCTGCGTTTCTCAAAAGGGCCATACAATTGGGGGCGATTTACAAAGACTTGAGAAGGCTGACCATTTTAATTTTCCAAAAAGTGTGTTGTGGAGCCTTGACATGGCTGGCCACAGTAGCACCTTCACAGAGCTCTGTGTGTGAATTCAAAGTGTCTAGCCTGCCTACACAGTGTTCCACACCCACCACTCCCACACACACACACTACACTCCCACAAAAACACGACTTAAGTACCCCGAATTAAGAATGCTTATCATATTCTTTTGCTTGTAATGCTTTCTTACAGAGCAAATTTTTCAAAAACAGTAATTTCCCACCCCAAGTTGTTTTAGGTGGAAAACATCTCGCGTGGTATGAAATAATCTTCTCCCATCCAGCCGACTTTTGGCCCAAGACGTAGTGGGAGAGGATGGAGTGGAGGCGGGTTGTTTCCAGTCCAGAGGCCCAGGGGCGCTGGGTGCGGGGCTGACTGGTTTGGCTACCCGATCCTGGTTTACTGGCGCCTGGCCATTTCTGCCCGCAGGTGCTGTGTACGGGAGTCACGGGCGCCGAGGCCGCCAGACCTACACTCGCTACCAGACGCTGGAGCTAGAGAAGGAATTCCACTTCAACCGCTACCTGACACGGCGCCGCCGCATCGAGATCGCCAATGCGCTTTGCCTCACCGAGCGCCAGATCAAGATCTGGTTCCAGAACCGCCGCATGAAGTGGAAAAAGGAAAATAAACTCATCAATTCCACACAGCCCAGCGGGGAGGAAGCTGAGGCAAAGGCGGGCGAGTAGACGCCTGGGCAGGGACCAGGCCAGCGCTGCAACCTCCCTTGGCTTCGCCCCCTTGCCTTTGCCTGCTCCCCAACTTTTCTCCCCACCTGCTCCCATCCGTGGGGCTCACGCAGCTTCAGGGGAGCCCGGAGCTTTAAAAACGCCTGAGTATTTATTTCTTACCAAAAAAAAAAAAAAGAAAGAAAGAAAGAAAGAGAGAAAAAAAAGAAAAGAAAGAAAAACACCACACACACAGCCAATCCCAGCGGTGGAGCAAATCGCACTGCACCCACAGTCCGGCTCTCCAAGGCTGCCCAAGCCCGTTCCGGATCCCAAGGCGCGCCCCAAATTCGTCTCCGGCTCTTGTACAAGCGTCTCTATGCGCCCCTGAGTTCGGGCCGCGGGGTTGCTGAAAAGGAAAGAGCCCCGGGACCGAGCCCCTTTTGGTGTCTGGGCGTTTTGGCCTCGGTTCCTAGCCATCAAGTCCCGGAGGGCACCACCAAATCGACTCCGGCCACTGCAAAGAGGGGCCTAAAGGCTGGGGCCCCAGCACTGCGGTGGCCTCCGAGGCAGCCCCCAGACAGGAAGAAGCGCGAGGAACAAAGGGGGCCCTGAGAGAGCCTTAGTCTTTCGGCCCTGCGCGCAACCGTCCGTGGAAGAGAAGCAGCCTCAGCCGAGACCAGTCAACCTGGGCGCGGGTGGAAGTTTACATCCCCGGGAGCAACTGGGCTCCCGAAGGCTCCGGGCTCCGGATTCCCGCTCCTTGCCTCCGACAGTGCTGGTGTTGCCACCACAGCAGCTTTCAGGACCTCAGAAGGGGACCAGGGCCATGGGAGCGGCAAGAGTTCTGGTTTCCAAACGTGCCAGGGGCGCCTGCGACGCTGGGCCTCCAGCGAGAAAATCTCCCCATGCCTTTCGGCTATATTCGTGGTTTACTTTCGTCTTTCAGATCCCAGGAAAATAACTACGGAGATACTAGGCACTGCCACGAAATGCTTCCATTAGCGCGCTCATTTTACTCCTGGAGGTTTAAGCAAGACCCTAATAACTCGGCCCACGGATCCCCAGCCCCCAAGCGGCTTCTGTGGCTGCGGGGAGCCTGGCCCACTCGCTGGGTTCACAGAGAACCCTCCGACTTGGGGCCCGGGTGGCTAGAGAAAAAGGACCCAGTGGTGAAGACTCTCCAGGCTGGATACTTAAAACAAATCAAATAGCAAACTAACGACATGAAAACCATATTTACACGAAAGAAAAATCGAACCTGGTTATAAAAGTATATGGAATTTGACCTCGCCTCGGAGAAGCACTACACAAAAGCTATCTTTAATAGACGTCTGTCATTTAAGAGCGGCAGGGACACTGCCCCTCATGCGCTCGCAAAAACAGAGCCATAATTGTAGCTGCTGCTGTGGGCAGGATTTATTTCTCCAATTGGCTAAATGGCCTCCCCCCTTCCCCGAAGGTGATATCTGTATTTTCAAATTTCAGAGCTGCCGGCACCACGGGCAGAACCGACCCCAAACTCGACACAAAAATAAGAGGGGCTACACAGCGGGGAAATAAAGTTGTTGTAAATAAAATCCAAGTCACCATCTCCCCCCAGTCCTCTGCATCCTCGCTGGGCACGCGATCGGCAGCTGACGGCCTCACAATTGGTACATCCTAATGGAACTGCGAGGGAAATGCAATAATTTTGCCATAATGGGCTGTAACCTCAATTCGACCCCGGCCCTTGCAGCCCCGGGTCGGAAGCGGAGCGATGCGCCTTGCCTCCAGCGGGTGGCGCTCGAGTCCGACTGAACGGCGGCGGCGGGCGGCGGGCACGCGCCAGGGGCGCGCGCGCCACCCCTCTTGCCTCCACCCAACTCCCCCATTAGTGCACGAGTTTACCTCTAGAGGTCATCAGGCAGGATTTACGACTGGACAACAAAAGCACGTGATTCGAAGTCGTACCCCATATTTGGGTGCCTACGTAGGAGGGAACCAAGTACATGTCCCAGTCATTTCCATAATTCATCATAAATTGTGCAAGGGTGCTATAGACGCACAAACGACCGCGAGCCACAAATCAAGCACACATATCAAAAAACAAATGAGCTCTTATTTTGTAAACTCATTTTGCGGTCGCTATCCAAATGGCCCGGACTACCAGTTGCATAATTATGGAGATCATAGTTCCGTGAGCGAGCAATTCAGGGACTCGGCGAGCATGCACTCCGGCAGGTACGGCTACGGCTACAATGGCATGGATCTCAGCGTCGGCCGCTCGGGCTCCGGCCACTTTGGCTCCGGGGAGCGCGCCCGCAGCTACGCGGCCGGCGCCAGCACGGCGCCCGCCGAGCCCAGGTACAGCCAGCCGGCCACGTCCACGCACTCGCCTCCGCCTGACCCGCTGCCCTGCTCCGCGGTGGCCCCCTCGCCCGGCAGCGACAGCCACCACGGCGGGAAAAACTCCCTGGGCAACTCCAGCGGCGCCTCGGCCAACGCCGGCAGCACCCACATCAACAGCAGAGAGGGGGTTGGCACAGCGTCCGGAACCGAGGAGGACGCCCCCGCCAGCAGCGAGCAGGCGAGCGCGCAGAGCGAGCCGAGCCCGGCGCCGCCTGCTCAACCCCAGATCTACCCCTGGATGCGCAAGCTGCACATAAGTCATGGTAAAGCCAGCCTTTTCCTAAATCCACGCGGCCGCGGGGGCGCGGCACTCGGTCCCCCTCTCTCCTTTACCGCCCTCTCTCCCTCTCTCTCCTGGTCTCGCCTCTTCCAGCCCTCTGGAGCCTCTCCCCGCGGGTCTCCTTCCCTGCCTTCCTCCTTCCTCCTTCTCTTCTCTGCGGCGCCCAGCGCTCGCAAGTGGGGGTGGAGGGAAAGGGCGGATAGCCAGGCAAGTTTAGACGTTGAAAGGGGGGAAAAGGAAAAAAAAACCATGTCGAACCCCAGCGCCTCGGAACGCGCTCCCGGGTCAGGCCAGCCGAGCAGGGCGCAGAGAGGTAGAGGATGGCAGTAGGGACCGTGAATCGGGCTTGTCAGGGCGGATAATTTATGAGGAGGGCTACGCTGGGGAAACAGCGTTACTAATTAGAGTCCCCAAAAAGGGGCTTGGCGGGGGGGGGATAATCCAGGCGACAGCCGGCGGGATTCTGAAGTTTGGGGCAGGAGGGAAAGCAGGAAAGGAAAGGGAAGAAAAAGAAAGCAGGCGCCCCAAGCGTGCAGGCTGGAACAGGAGGCGGCTCGCAAGGCTGGAACTTTAAGGGAGGGTGACCTGGAGGCCACTGGGATGCTCAGAAAAGGGCCTTGCTTTGGTGGGTTTCTGAGCGGTAGGCAGCCTCGGGGGGCTGTGCACCCCGCCTCGGGGAGCCTAGAGCAGGGCCAGAGGGCAAGAGAAGGGTGAGGGAAAACCAGGCGATTCTCCGGGACGCGGCTCCAGCCTCGGATGGGCCGATTGTTCCCAGAGTCAAAATCGTATTGTTTTCTCTCTAGAAAGGAAGAGGGAAGGAAATTCGGGAGGGGTGGGCAGGCGAGGAGCGAGGACTTGTTGAGCTTTTCTCCCCTCTTCCTTGCTCAGGACCCTGGCTCGTCCAGCTGGCGGACTTTTGGTATTCAGGGGTTGAGGAGTTGGTAGCTAAACCGCTGACTTTTCTGTTGCAGACAACATAGGTGGCCCGGAAGGCAAAAGGGCCCGGACGGCCTACACGCGCTACCAGACCCTGGAGCTGGAGAAGGAATTCCACTTCAACCGCTACCTGACCCGCCGAAGAAGGATTGAAATAGCACATGCTCTTTGCCTCTCCGAAAGACAAATTAAAATCTGGTTCCAAAACCGGAGAATGAAGTGGAAAAAAGATAATAAGCTGAAAAGCATGAGCATGGCGGCGGCGGGAGGGGCCTTCCGCCCCTGAGTATTTGAGCGTTTAAAGTACTGAGCAGTATTAGCGGATCCCGCGTAGTGTCAGTACTAAGGTGACTTTCTGAAACTCCCTTGTGTTCCTTCTGTGAAGAAGCCCTGTTCTCGTTGCCCTAATTCATCTTTTAATCATGAGCCTGTTTATTGCCATTATAGCGCCTGTATAAGTAGATCTGCTTTCTGTTCATCTCTTTGTCCTGAATGGCTTTGTCTTGAAAAAAAAAATAGATGTTTTAACTTATTTATATGAAGCAAGCTGTGTTACTTGAAGTAACTATAACAAAAAAGAAAAGAGAAAAAAAACACACAAAAAAGTCCCCCTTCGACCTCGTTTAGTGCCAATGTTGTGTGTTGCACTCCAGTTGTTTAACTGCATGTGAGTGGAAGTGTTCCTGTCTCAATAGCTCCAAGCTGTTAAAGATATTTTTATTCAAACTACCTATATTCCTTGTGTAATTAATGCTGTTGTAGAGGTGACTTGATGAGACACAACTTGTTTGACGTGTAGTGACTAGTGACTCTGTGACGAAAACTGTGACTCCGAGCGGTGTGTCCCTGCGTGCCTTTGTAGGACCCTTTGCACGAACTCTGGAAGTGGCTCTTATAAGCGCAGCTTCAGTGATGTATGTTTTTGTGAACAAAGTTACAAATATTGTCCAAGTCTGGCTGTTTAAGCAAACTGTGATCAGCTTTTTTTTTTTTTTTTTTTTTTTTTTTTGTATTTGTTTTTAAGGAAAAAAATACTGACTGGAAACAAAAAATAAACTTTCTATTGTAAGTTCTCTTAGTCTGGTTTGTGCCCAATAGTGCGCTGCTCTTTCTGCTCTTCTGTCTGTTTGTCCAGTCCTGGGAGTGTGTGAGTCTGAGGCCACCTGAGCAGCCTGCCTGTGCAAGGAGACCTCAGACCAACACTCTGACCCACCGCCTAACTACCTCTGACCCATCAGAAAGTTCAGTGCAGAAGGTGGAAAAGCTATATAGGTGGTTCCAAAGCCTGAGTCCAACCTGCCCATCCCTGAGGAAACCAAGTTAACTTGCTGAGTACAAAAAAAAAAAAAAAAGAAAGAAAGAAAGAAAAGAAAAAGAAAGAAAGAAAAGCAAGAGAGAGAAAGAAAGAAAAGCCCAGGGCTTTGTTAGCAGCCCTCCGGGCCCACACAGAAGCTGCCTCTCTCCTAAGGCCATCCTGGGCCTCCACTTGAAGAGGTTGCTATGCCAAGTTGTGGTCCCCAAACCTTCTTCCCCAACCGACACAGGCACCCCTTCCCACTCCTCACCCTGAACCCAGTTGGCTTCTTTTGCTACAATTAATTTGCTACAAATGGAAGGTACTTACCCCATCTTAGCTCGATTGGGAAACTCCTCAGAGCAGCTAAAGCGCAACTAGAGATTTGCACATTTACCGACTGCTTACACTGATGCCGTCTTTCCTTTTAAAAGTTATAAAACAGTAAACTTTATAAGCCCCAGTTCCGGCTATATGACATTTGGGTGCCAAATGAATAGGGTTTTGTCTATGAATTAGATCGTAAAATCATCCATAGCACAGACAGATCGGCTCACTGGCTATAAAACGTCACGTGGGGCCATTAAAGTAAGTTTTATGGTTTTGGGGAGTTGACATCCAACATTATATACCACATAACATATAATCTCACTGACGCTGGACTCCATTTGACTCTTTTGCAGGCTACGTGTGCCGCCTGGTCATTCAAATTGTCAATTTTAGGTCCAGAAGTGTCCAAACCACAAGTTCTCAAAACTCTGAAAAATGGCTCCCTTCGAGTTAAGGTAAGTTCACCTCCTGAGCGCTTTCAAGTTTATTTGTACTCTGGAAACTTTCTTCCTCGATCTTTCTTTTTCTATTTCTCTGGTGCAATAACTCAGAGGTTGCCTCTGAATTCAAAAGGGGAGAGCAAACTTTTCCTCTGTCTCCCTGATCAGAGCCAGGAGCCTTCTCTGCCGAGACATCACGGTGAACAGCGCCTGTAGCCGCGCTGCATCCCCAGGCCTAACTTTAATTGTTGCACCACCGCGGATGTTAATGACTTCCGCTGCTCTCGCCGGCGTGCAAATAGATGATTTTGTGTGCGAATGAGCCAGTGTGTGGAAACTTGGCAGGGCCGCCCCCCATGCCCGAGCTGGCGGGTCCCGGGTCTTCCGGGGTCGCGGAGCCCTGGGGTGGGGGCTGGGAGACTGTGGGGCGCGGGGGCGCGGGCGCCGAGGACCGCGCAGCGTTTGGGAGTGCTTGGAGTTTGAAAGAAAGGCCCGGGCAGGGCCGAGGCGGGCTCTGGCGGGATTCCTTACGGGGCTGTGGCAATATGTCTTCGCAGGCCTAGGTCTTTTGGCAGCACTGAATTGAGGCGGCTGCCTTCGGGGCAGAGTTTCAGGCTGGCTGGTGAGAACTTGAGGGTGGCAGAGGCCCGCGAGGCGTGGGCCGCACCTCCAGGCTGGGCCCCTAGGTTGCTAGGCCGAAGCCAGGACGCAAGCGCCCAAAGGACGCTGGGGACCTCCGGTCCCCACCTGGGGGTAGGGTTCACCACCCCCTCCCCCGCACCCGAGACCAGGCCCTGAACCTTGCAGGCCTGCACGTTCGTTTTATTTCGATGGGACTGTTCTCACCCGCCTGTGAGTCTGAAGCAATAAACTTTATGGCCGGATTTAACTTTAGTGTTTGAATCCCCAGGCTAAATGAAAGGAGTTAAAGCGCTTTCTTTTCTTCCGCCTTCCCTTTCTTCTCCCTCTCTTCTTTCCTTTTCCTCTCCTCCTTTGTAGAATTAAACCATCTACCTACAGGACCCTCAAAAGGCAACACAGGCATCCCCCTAGATAACACTAAAGATGAGAGAATTTTACTTCCTCTTAACATGCAGGGGAAATTCTTCCAAACTGTGCCCTAAAGTTTGGGGGGAAATCGAGGTGTCTTCAATGCCCAACTTAAAAGTCCCCAGAGCCATTAGATTGTTTTCCCTGACACGTCATAAAGGGTAGTTTAGGGAAGAAATCGGTCGTTTGTCATTAGGAGATTTCCGCCTATCTTTTGTTAGCTGCTCTTTCTGTTTGATCCCAGGAAATTTACATAATCTATGATTTCCAAAACAGTCCCCAATATTGCACCAACGGGTGAGGTAAGGTGAAATGAATTTTTCCTGGGTGCAATTCCAGCTTGGCCTCAGTCACCCCCTCTGGCCCCAACCCCCCACATTCTTCAGTGGCAAAGCTGTGGCTGGGGATGCTGTAGTCTTTCCTGGGGTCTTTCTCTGGATGGGCACCCACAAGGGACCCACCAGAGTTCCCCCTACCCCATTTGAGGAATTAAGTCAGATTCTCCAACTCAGAAATGAAACAAAAAATGGGATCTTGTGTCTCCCAATGTTTTTTCTCCTTAGGAATTGGGTAGTTGTCTGCAAGTGCTAATTGGTTAAGATATATACTTAACTGCTTAAAGTGAAAAACTTTAAAGTATTAATTTTGAATTTCAACCAACTGTATTGTGCAGCGACCACTTCCACTCAACATAAGTCCAACAGATGTCCCCAAAGTCAGAGGTCCAAAAAGCAAAACCTGGGAAGTTTTTGAAAAATCGAAACCCTCCCACAAGTCCCACTTCTCTTGAATAATGAGTGGCAAGGCGAATCCCTGAACTCATTTTGTGTAACCTGTTAAAGTGAGCATTGCTACTTCAACACTCAGGAGAATGTGTCTGTATCTTAGTGAGAGCCAGAATAGAAACTCTCTTTGGGTTCTCTTTTATGATTTTATGCGTCTGTGAGAATTCTTGGAGTCTTTGTTTTGCTGCTAAGAGTTTTGAGTTCTTTATTGGAAAGTACTGGGTGAAGGTTTTGTTTTAGTTGCTCATTTGGTGATCTTGCTTGAGTGATTTCTTGGTGACTAAAATTAGTAGCAGAAAAAAGAGTGATTGGGCTGCTGGCAGGTTCACTTGAGTAACTTGCCTGGAAGAAGCAGCCACCCTAGCTCGGTGGCCACATCCCACCCTGGGGTGTGGAAATGGTAGAAAGGCTGTTGGACCCATATCCAGCATCACAATATAGAGAATCCTTCCCATGATTTAGGAGAACTAAAGTCTATAAATATTGTCAGCTTGCTTATTTCTGGCTCTTGTAATCTTCATAAAACTTTAGAGAGTAAAGAGTAGGCCAACTCACATGGAGTTAAATGACTAAAAAAAATACAGCATTCAGTCAGACCTATGTGAGAATTATTGGAGGGATTTTTTCTTGGTTCCTATTTTCATAGGAAGCATAGTCAAGAGCATGGCTGGTTCTCTGCTCATTTTGTAGGTAAGTTATTTCTTCTCCTGCGTTCTTTTGGGTTGTTTTTGCAGAGGAACTTACTTAGAAAAAAAATCTCTGTCATTGAGGGCTTTATGAAGACATCCAGCCTCAGCCGGTGGCAGAAGTGTCTGTCTGTGCTCCTCGGCTTGTAAAAGGAGAAGGTGTCCGAAATGTGCAGGGCCCGGTTTGTTTCTACAAGCTGAAGAGACAATATTTCCTGAACTATAAATATAATAGGAAGCTTCTGGTCACACTCACTTAGGGGTTTGTTAGGGTTTCCATGGTCTAATTTCACAACATTATGCCAAGATTCCTTTTCTCCTGCTCTTTCCCCTGCTTCATTGTTGGCGGCTCTGGGAGAGCAAGACAGAATTTTCTACCAGAAACAGAGTCATGTTCATTTGTTGAGACGTGAAGAGTATTATATCCAAACAATTAGTAGGGGGAGAGCAAATTACATCCTGAAAGATGGGCTATTACAGAGGAAAACAATCCTTTTAACTTAAAAGATGCTCTTCAAAGCCTCTCCCCTGCCGAAGCTTGGGAGTCTGTCCGAGGTTTGCCCACCATGGAGAGTGCAGACCAGTGTGGGCTCCATCCCTCTGGCTTCTAAGGCTGAATTTCTTTCTAGTCAATGACAAAACTATAAATGGGGCTTCCAGACAGGGCTAAGGGGGTCAACCTAGGCTCCCGCCTATATAGGAGTGGGGAGCCACAGTCCTTGCCATTCTAAACCCCAGAACTGGAAGATCTGCCTAGGTTTGTTTTGTTTGGTGTTTTTCACAAAGAAAGCTGTCCTTCTCCCACCAGGTCCCCTCCCCACAAACCGGTCTTTTCAATAATAATATTTGTTATGAAGGTTATTGGGTAATTATTGTGATTTTGTGAAGCAGCCCTTGCTGGAGGTGAAGTCTGTCATCGCCTAACAAATGACGCCCGCGCAGTTCACTGCCGGGTTAAGTAAATGCAGAGAAGATAAATCTGCACACCCTAGGAATCGCCAGCAGAGCACGCTTTAGTACAAGTTCACAGTCAACTCGCCTGCCTGGGCCAGCTTGCCCCACAATTAGGGCTGCGTCTTTATTTTTAAATAAAGAAAAAAATGTCTCCAACTTCCATTACCTGCTTTCTCCCCATCTTCTTTTTTCTTTCACTTTTTGTGAGGTTCCCCATACTACGCCACATTTTCCTTGTAAATGTAATGACGAGTTATTTCAAAATAATCCCATTCCTATTTTAAGTGCTGACAAAAAGAGGTAGGAGGCTGATTTGACAGGAAATAGTCATGAACACACAAAAATATCTAATGCACCCTCTTATTCCAAAAGGCAATGGCAGAAGTAGGGTGTCCCTGAAATCCTGTGAGGGGCCCTTCCCCTGAAAGAAGAGGCAGAGCTTTGTATATCTTTGTGGTTAGTGAGTTGCAACTGCAGGTCAAAAAGTTGAGGGTCAAAAGTTTACGTTGTGCAGCACTCTTAGTCATCTGCCCAGACAGAGTTTGATGTCAATGTTAGAGCTGCGATCTTGACTATCAGCACAAAAGATAAAATGGCTCGGAGTGACGCGTGTATCACGGTATGGACTCCAGGTGAACCCTAGTGGTTGAATGACCTCAATTACGGAGAAAAGGATAGAAAATTCCTCTTTTCAAGAGTAATACATGCTGTATTTCATCTTGAATTATCGCTCCCGCTCTGAGGGAATAGCAGCAGGTAAATAGGCATAGATTACTGAAACACCAGCACCTTAGATGTTGGAGAACCAGGAGTCTGTGGGTTTGTCACAAAATTAAAAAGCTCAAAACTCATCAGTGGACCTTTAAGAAATAATGTAGAAGTTTCCAATGTTTGTCATCCCTTCAAAGGCAAGAGCATGGGTAGGAAACTTCCTTTATTTGAAAATGGTGATTTTAATTGGTCAGTTGTTTTCTTTTTAGTACATATAATGATCCCTAAAGTATGTAAGAACAAGGGTAAACACAGGCACTTCTTGCAAAATGTATTCTTTGCAATTTTCAAACACAATGTTTTTTTCTGAAATTGCCACCCACTTAAATGCAAAGAGTTTTTAGAGCTGGGAAGGGGAAGGAGGAAGTGGAAACCTGCCCCCTCAGAGGGACAGGATTCCTCCACCCCTCCATCAGTGAGAAAATGCTTTTTGGTACCATGAAAATTTCCTGAAGTTGGAAATTTTTCATTAGGTTAATTGTTAACCCTACACTGAATGTAAGAGAAATGCTACAATCTATAAGTGAATAAACTGGAAAGAATAAGCCATTTAACTAGGAAGGTGGAATCCACAAATGCCAGACCACTGTGACAGATTTCTATTCTCCAGAAAGTATTATTTAAAAATATATTTGGAATAAAAGCTAAGGAAAGGGGAAGCAAGCTAAGGAGGAAGGGTGGGAGAGTAGAAAAGAAAGGAAACAGTGTGTTAAGGAAGCCGACTGGAACCATGCCTCCTGTGTGAGTTGCAACTGGAGAGCATATATATATATATATATATATATATATATATATATATATATATATATATATAATTGTATATATATATAATTATCTGTTAAGTGTTGATGCCATTAGAATCTATTTTCTGGAGAACACAGTTCCCTTTTCTATGTATTGATCTTTAAGTAATCATTGTAGGAAAGCAGAGCAGAGAAAGATGAAAATTTGTTTCTGGTTTTTCTGTTTAACTTTAGAGATAAGCTAATTCAACTACTCAGAATGTTGACTCTTGCAGGGATGTTTAAGATCATCCCAATATATTCTGGTTGATTGGATTTGTTGGTGCCAGTTCCGTTCAGTGGTAAATATTTCCTAAACACTGCCTTCATGGAAGTAATCAGATTGCTTCCACTGTGCGATGTGTAAAGTTTTCACTCTGGCCAAGAGCTTGAAGCCATATGGGGGTGTGCCAGATGAAAATAGAAGAAAGGGAACAACTGTGGTGATTACAGTTACAGCAGTGAACACTTCACCACATCTGGGCTAGCAAAATGAAGAAAACTGAAATCCCCTCTATTACTTACCAAGACAATTATGTGTCTCTCTCTTAGAGAAAAATTTGTTATTGTATTATTGGTTAAAAATGTGCCATGCCTTAGAAACATGTTAGCTTCAATAATCACAGACACCTCTTAGCTAGTTTTTACAGTAAAAGGTACCTGCAGAAGTTACTGCTTTTAGTACTTACTTTTTTATTTGGAAGATTTTGATCTTTAGGCCTCTCATACAAGCCTAGTTAAAATTCATGTGTAATCTGAATATAAATTTCAATCCTATGCCTGGGTCCTGTACATAATTATAAACTACTACAAGGAAATTACCCCCAAACAATTAATTGGTCAAATGGCTGATAAAATATTGCTTCTCTAAAATCATACGCCTAGTGTAGGTGGGGAGAAGCCATCAAATACCACTATCGGCGTTTTGAAATTCAGCCATTCCCGTGTGCGCTCCAGAGATGTGTTTCAGATAGAGAACAATCAGTCTGGGGGACTCTCACTCTAAAGAACAAAGGACAAATACAGTCAATACATTCCATAACGTTTACATTTCCTTTGCTTTCCCCAAGTTGGTTTTCCCTGAGAAGGAGTGACCTGGGCAAAGCACCCTGCTCTCTAAAAGACACTGTATAGACCTTTTAGAAGCGCAAAGTCCAAGGCCGAGGTGAACTTCAGGTCAGCGCGTCTAACAAATATGAAAATGTCGGCTGGTGAAGGGCGCGCCTTGTGATTTAACAAAGACTGTCAATGTGTAAGATTAATAAGAAACAAAATGCACACGGTGTCACTGTTCGGTCACTTTGAAACTTGGGACAGGGTTGCATTCAAGAGGAAAGGCTGTTCCAAATATATTCAAAATGATTCAAATCAGATTCAAACTAGACTGCAAACACTGCCTTCCTCTCGCCCTCCCTCTCCCTTGGACTCTCTTCGTTCTCCTTCTCCATCTGGGATTCGAGGACATGATGAAAAGTTATTTTACTTAATGGGATTTTAAGAAAGCTTTTGTTGGGAATATATGTTATCACTGCACGTGGAAATGAGCAAATGCGCTTACCAGTTTCCCAAGAAAAGGATAACGCTTTCACCCTGCTTAGGACTAGAGCCAGTTGGTGTGCGAAGATTAGCATGCTCTGCTCCCTCTCTGCTCCATTTCAGAGCATCCCATCTTTTTCTTGGGCGAGATGCTGCTGGTAAACTTCAGTTTATTTATTAATTGAGTTAGTTTCTTCCTGGCTTTACTTTGGTGTCTTGGATCTTATGTAAAGGCAAGAGGTGTGTTTTTTTTTAATGTTTTCTTTCCAAAATATTATTTGATTCAATGGAATGATGCTATGGTTTGCACAGAGAGATTGTGGAAGGATCAGAAAAGGTACTGAGATTGTTTATTACAGCCATAAATCTTGCAGTAAAATGTCAAAATGTCGGTGTGTGAGATAACACTTGGTGGTCCTGGCTCCGTTTGTGTTTATGATAGGAACCACAAAGACAAGTTACAGGCCTTGGGGGATTCTGTGTAAGCCCATCTTCCTAAAGTAATAGAACCACATGAAACACAGGCACAGTTAACGCGTTTAGGTTAACCATATACAAAACAGTGTCCATGCCTTGTTAATACTTTAAAATAGAAACCCGGTAGATGATTCTGAGGCTAAACAACATGAATTTTGTGTTTTAGTGTCTGTAAATAATATTAAACAGACATGGTTAAGACCTTAGTATTCATGGTATGAGAACGGCAAAATTTCCTTGTCATGTATTTTTTCTCCCCCTGAAGGTCAGAAAGCCCAGTTTTGTAAATTACATTGTGTATGTATATTATTCATATTATATATATTCAGTATATATGTATATATTATTTTTTCTTGCTATAGAGAGATATTGGTTTAGGCAGCTGTATCACAAGCTAGATTTCCCCCGAGTCTACAGAGGATGTCTAAAGATTACACTCAGCATTGGTTTTTGTCTGTGGCTCAGATTTCATTAAAAAAAATTTTTCAGGTTGCTCCACGTCAATGGACAGCACTCTTCACAGACACACAACCAATGTGGAAAACCTCTTTGTACCACTTCAGGGTGATTCCAGTTAGAAAGCTAACATGATCCCTTTTTTAACCTCTTTTCCTAAATTAGTTTAAAGATTAGTCCCATATAATATGCATTATGTGGCTAAGCATTAAATGACTATCCATCAAATGGATATTCCAGTATTTAGTAACTCATATGAGTAACCGATATAAATGAAGATAGAATTGACATTCCTTTTGAAGTGTCTCCAGGCTTAGGCTATAACTTTCCTTGTCTGCTTTCCAGACTCAGTTGTGAGAAGGCTGTTTATACTGTTCTTTGAAAAATCAAATAAGGTGCACCAGCTGAAAAATCCTTGCTTTGCATGCCAATATGAATGTATTTTTAGAATGGTGACTATGCTAGTTTGCACTGCTTTAATTTAGCCTGAAAAGTAGAGGATCTAGGTATGTCTGTTACTCAGAAAAATACACAATTCAAGTAAGGCATCAGTATTTACTTCAAGGGTCAACACTGGGTAGAATTAATAAGTAATTTATTTGCTAATAATAGTGTAATTAGTTTACCCATCAAATTTCAATTACCAAATGGCAGGTAACAGTCCTCTCTCCCCCTTTCCAGAGCTACTATTATCGTTAATATGCTAATTTTCAGCAATTCAAAAATTATAGACTGTCCTGTAAATATAACTTTAGCCTCAGATTCAGCCCGAAAGAGCAGCATTCAAAAGACAAAACAAAAAATTCTTCGCGCGAAAAGACCCGTCAGCGATCATACTGGGCAGTGCCTATTATATCCTTAGCTTGTTTTTGTTTGGGAATTGTTCTGAAATAGGAAGTTGTTGGTTTCAAAGCTTGATTTTGTGGAGGCGTCGCTTCTATCCATTCCCACCCTTGGACCACCTTCTCTCTCACAATCGCACATAGTAAATGGCGAGCATGTTTAACTCTCACATCGACACCTTCATCAAATGAGATGCTATTGTAAGGTTCAGATTTTTCTTAGGGAAAAAAATCCCACATAGATAATGTCTCTAAAAGCAAGAAAAAATGAAAAGTGCCCATCTAGTTATACTGGAATAGCCTCGCTTTACATCCTCTGGCTGCTGACCCCACCGCCCTCTGCAGCTCCCGACCCGCTGCTCAAAGCCGGGGATCTCGGGGGCGGACGCGGCGAGCACGTTGTGGGGAAGGGGATCAGCTGGTGAGAAAATGGGTCTGTTGGCCTCATTCGTTTCACTACGGGGCCAGAATTAAAACCAGGATCCCCCCTTGGCCCTGATACCATTCCTTCCCCCAGCCGGCCTCGAATCTTGGAGGACGTCATGTCCAGCTAGATTGGGCCGGAGGTCAGCGCTAGGCCGCGGACTCCCGGCTGCCCTGAGGCCTAGGCCAAGAGCAGGGCACACATAGGGCACGGCTAGGGCATCCGAGAGGACCTGACGCCTGACGGGCCAGGAATTCCCAGCGGGATCCAAAGTTGGGGGGTTGGGGGACCAAAGAGCCAGCTCCCTCCTTCCGCCTGGGGCTGGACAGCAGTATCCATCATCTCCCGCGCGCTTCCTGATCCGGGTCCGCGCGCGCGGCAAGCCCATTGGCGAGGGTGGGTCACGTGGGGGTACGGGGCGGGGCACGCGCGAGGCCGAGACGGAAAGCGCCCGCGCGCGGGCGCGGGCGGGGAAAGAGCGGCGCGAACTTTGGTGGCATTGGCGGCGGCGGGAGGGGGAGGGGTGGGCGCTTGACAGCGGGGGAAGGGAAGGGAGCGGAGGAAAGGGGGGGATGGGAAGCGAGGCAGGAGGGGGAGGGGCCTCGGCGAGCCCAGAAAAACGACAACGCGAGAAAAATTAGTATTTTTGCACTTCACAAATTAATGACCATGAGCTCGTTTTTGATAAACTCCAACTACATCGAGCCCAAGTTCCCTCCCTTCGAGGAGTACGCGCAGCACAGCGGCCCGGGCGGCGGAGACGGCGGCCCGGGCGGGGGCCCCAGCTACCAGCAGCCCCCAGCGCCCACGGCCCAGCACCTGCCGCCGCTGCAGCCCCAGCTCCCCCACGCGGGCGGCAGCCGCGAACCCCCCGCCTCCTACTATGCGCCGCGGGCCGCCCGCGAGCCCTCCTATCCCGCGGCCGCGCTCTACCCAGCGCACGGTGCCGCCGACGCCGCCTACCCCTATGGCTACCGCGGCGGTGCCAGCCCCGGGCGGCCACCGCTGCGCGAGCAGCCCCCAACGCACGCCAAGGGTCCCGCGCACGGCCTGCACGCGAGCCCTGTCCTGCCACCCGGGCGGCAGCCCCCGCCACCGCCTCCCCCGCAGCATCGCGCGGCGCCCCCGGCGCCCCCGCGGCGCTGCGAGGCGGCTCCTGCTACCCCGGGCGTCCCGACAGGGGGCAGCGCCCCCGCGTGCCCGCTTCTCCTGGCCGACAAGAGCCCGCCAGGCCTGAAGGGCAAGGAGCCTGTGGTGTACCCCTGGATGAAGAAGATCCATGTCAGCGCCGGTACGTGGCGCCGATGGGGAGACGCGGGAGGGTGAGCTGGGGCCCGGCCCGGGTTTGAGGGTCGGGGCGGGGGTCAGGAGGAAAGGCCGAGGGGAAGGGGGCCTCGGGAGGGGAGCCCCCATCTGGCCCAAGCTACAGTGGGATGGGATGTGTACGCGCCAGCCAGCCGCCTGATCCCAATGTGAGAACCCTTTTGTACCCAGGGTCCCTTTATCGGGAGATTTACGAGACGCCAAACTGTTAGGGCAGTAATTATAGCCCCCATAAATTTAATTGCCCTGGCAGAGGCTTCAGGCCATGTGTCTTTGAAGCTTTTCTTCAGCCCCGATGCCCAGCACCATTCTTTATGACTCTCGGGTGTTTCCCGTTGTCAATAGCCTGTGAAACATTTTCTTTGCCTTTTTATGTATCTTGCGTGAACTTGGTGTCAGGTTATTATATAATGATGATGTCCAATTGCTCTTCCCCACCCCACCTTCTCTCTCCTCCTCCTTTCCTTCTCTTCACTCCCTCCTCTTTGGCTTCCTCCTTGGGGTTATGGGCTTTCAGTCAACCCCAGTTATAACGGAGGGGAACCCAAGCGCTCTCGAACCGCCTACACCCGGCAGCAGGTCTTGGAGCTGGAGAAGGAGTTCCACTTTAACCGCTACCTGACCCGGCGGCGCCGCATTGAGATCGCCCACACGCTCTGCTTGTCCGAGCGCCAGGTTAAGATCTGGTTTCAGAACCGGAGGATGAAGTGGAAGAAAGATCACAAACTGCCCAACACTAAGATGCGATCCTCCAACTCGGCCTCAGCCTCAGCAGGCCCTCCAGGGAAAGCACAAGCTCAGAGCCCGCACCCGCATCTCCACCCCCACCAGGGCGCCTCCACACCCATTCCCTCTTCCATATAACCTTCTAGGGATCTAGACCAGTTTATTTCCCTCACCTGCTTTTCACCTCTCTTCTGCTCCTTCCCCCATCAACCCCTATCCGTCTGGACCATAACAGACCCCCAAACAAAACTCAACTTGGTGAAAAGGATAATAAAAAGGAAGAGGACATTATCCCGGTAAGAGCTTGTGCTGGTTGCCACCCAACAGAGGACAATGGCCAGGATGTTGGCTGGTGGAACAACCTGCTGGCCTGAACAAGGCTACCAGGTTTGGGTACCTGAGAAGGACCACTTGGCACCAAATACTTTTGAGATGGCTAAAGTCAGCTGGACCCCCCCTTGCTGACTGGGGACATGCCCATGTCTATGCGTTGCAAGCAGAAGAAAACAGACCCCTTTCCCACCTTCCTTACCTCTCCTCCCTCATTAAGGCAGCTCATACAAGCTTGTCTTGAACTGAATAAATGAGTAAACATTGTGGACCGTACAAGATTATTTAATTCTCAAAATGTATAGACTTTGCTGGTAGATGTGACACATAATAGTTTCCCTTCCTTGCATTTATTTAAAATATTGTTGTAGAGATATTGTTGTCTTATTCTGAGGCACAATCTCGGGGGAGAGGGGAGTACATTTAGACCCATGTGCGACTGTACAAATTGTGGTGTGGCTATATAGAAAGCCATATGCTAAGAATAAACTGTGTTAAAAAAATTAAAGTTCTAAGACACATTTGTGTGTTTCCTACTTTTAATTAAACAAAAAAACAAAAAAGTTAACTGGATTGAGATGCTTGACCTTGCATGTGATAATTTTGTAGATGGCTTGAGTTGTGTTCACTTGGATACTGAATGCTCACATAATTTGTGTGAGTGTGTTCAACTTGAGATGAACTCATGTCAAGTTTGACCCACTGTGGGAAAAGTTCCAAAGAGCATGAAGGCTCTTGAGCTCTGAGAGGGCTCCTCTTCTTCCCAAACTTGGCCAGGCTTTCAGGCTTCGAGTCTCTGTAAGGCATAGAAACGTGTCCTTCCCTGCAATGAAAGGTGAAACCAAGCAGTGCTGCGGGCCCAGGAGTTTCTGCAGCTGTTCTACATGCTGAACTCTGAGCACACTTGGAAAGAAGTGGTCCCTTTGGTATTTATTGCACCTTCACACTTAATCTGCCTGTTTCCCTGGAGATAAAAAATAGTTTGTGCAAAGGGTTGAGATTGCTTTTTGTTTCTTGGCTGTTTTTAAGGTTCTCTTCACTAACTACAGCTTAGGAATTTTTGTTTATTTGCTTGTTTCCTTCTTTCTGTCTGTCTTTATTTTTTGGAAGCAAGATCTTTCAAAATAAACTGAAGTTTCCCAGTACACCCTCCCAATTTTCTCCTGAGGAAAGAAAAGTTTAATGACACCCCAAAATGCACCCTGAGCAGGATAGACCTGGGAGTATTCAGTCCTGGAAGAGAGCCAAAATCTGAACTAGGATCACTTCTGTCAAATGCTCCTGGATCTTTCTGCCCAACCTAGAAACCTAGATTCAAAAGGTTGAAAATCAAACCCACTTCTTAATCTCCATAACCTTAGTATTTGTTTACTGATTTACAAATCAATTAAGAGGATTTAAACTTGGTTGTCACTGAAGGGACAAGATACAGAAAACAATACACACTGGCCCCAGAATATTAGGACTGTCACTTGGCCTTGAATGAGGGCAATTTTTAGTTCATGTAATGATTTTAGCAGAGATCGGAGGGGGCACTCACCTACCTCTGCAATAACAGAATTGTTTTAAACACATTTTCCCATCAGTGGTGAACCCTTAGCCAGTGGTCAGTGCTATTACTCCTTCCACCTCTGCTGTCCTGTGTGTGATACAAGGGGCAGCAGCTCTCTAACTGTGAACAAACCAGATCTGAGAGGAAAGTGGTGGATACCAGTCGCAGAGGGGCCTCCACCTCTCCCGAAGAAAATTCGGGGTCAAACAAGTACCCGCCTTCTCAAGTCAGGCCAAACCTGGCATAAAGTGCATTTTATAAGGTGTGGACGGGAGCCAGGGATTTCTGGAGGCATTGAAACTGCTGCTGAAACTTATTAACCCTCCCCCTACTACATGCACTTGTAAAACGAAATTAAATCACGCTGAAAATAGCAATTTTCCCAGGAATCATTAATCACCTCATACAATAAATACTTCTTTGTAATTCAACAGCAATTCTGAAAGGCATTCTCTGGGAAAAGTCTGTGGAGATGCGAGGGATCTTCTTGCAAATAATGTGGTCCCGGGCAAAGATGCAGCATCTTGGCTGTCTGCTCAAAAAATGCCTAGACTCTTGGTGGAAACTGAGTGTCGAGCTGCAAAACCTCAAATGGCAGATTATCATCATTTAAGGTAAATTCTTATATTTCTCCTTTGTAGGGAAGGAGGGGGATGGGGCACTCATTAGCTTCATACTGGAGGCAGCTGTATGGGGGTAAAATGGGTAAGTTTCTTTCACTTACTCTTATAGTCTATCCAGGAAAGGAAGAGAGGATTGAGATTGTTTTTCTAATATTCCAGGACAAAATGGCATTTTTACCCAAACTGTCTTGATTATTAAAGTGCTGGTAAGCGTTACCAAGTCAAAATGGTCCAAAATGATCCAATCCAAATGATTGTGTCATTTCTTCAGTGTTTTGCCGGTTTCAGATTTGGTCTTTAAGGAAGCTTGTTATAACAGCTTAGAACGTCCCACTTTGTGCTTCAAAATCATGCATTGTCTGCCCTTTGCTAGGGCAACCATTAGAGTTCATCCAGAGGACAAATTTTCTATCTCATTAATTGTTTTTTTTTTTTAAAGCAAATCCTACTGGCCCCTCAAACCCTTGACCTTTAAAGACAGTATTTTGTGTAAGCTCTATAATTCTCCTACCAAAATGACCCTTATACACGCTGTCCTCTTCTTTCTTTCTCCCTCTTCTCTCTAACACACACTCATCTGCTTTAGTCACAGAGCCAAGCTGTGCATGACTCCGGAGATAAAAGTTTTGTCAACATCTGAAATCAACCTAAATCGGATAGGAGACACTTTAATGGTCACAGTTTGAATTAAGTACTTAACACTCTCCCCCCTGAAGAAAAATGGCACTTTGCAGGCTCTCTTTCCTAGTTTTGCTGAAATCTACGATATACCCGGTGTTTTATTACAGCAGGAATTCAACTGTGACAGGCATAGTAGAGTACTTAATACCCAAGATGGAGCTCATGGGAAGATTACTAGCTATATGGGGAGCTGGCCCTCTGCACAGTGTCTCTGACTTTATAGTCAGTTGTCCCAGGGTGCCCACATTCCCCTCACCTCGCAGCCTCCTCTCCATGGGGTAGGTATCACCATCTCTCCTCTGTCCTCCTGCTCTCCTAGGCTTCCAAACTGTGCTGCTCTTCTCACCACTGCTGCCCTTCCTGCAGTTTCAACATCGAAACAGATCAACGGCTCTTTAGAATAAAAAGAAAGAAACCCAAAGAATCAATGTAGCAAACAGAAACCCTGGTCTTCCCGTTTGAGTGCATGGGTTCTGTGCAGGCAATAGGCTGTTCTTTGCACTCCCTTGGTCTCTGCATCCCTAGCCGAAGTCCTGTATTGAAGAACACAGGCTCACCCTTCCTAAGGGCTGCTCCTGTTGCCCTTCTCTATATTATATAGGAACCCAAGATTAACTGCTTCTTCTCTCAAAGAGTATGGGCTGGGGAAAACAGGAGGAAGAAGAGATGTGTGCTCTGTTTGATAGAATCAAGGAGGCTGCGGGGGCTGTTGTGAAACACTCTGTTCTGAAACTTCTGCCTTGGAACTCAGTCATGTCTTCTCAAGGCCCCAAGCCCATCCAATAACCTCCACCCCCTTTCATGCCAGCCCCAGTCTCTCTGGAATTGATTCCTGGGGCTAAAAGAGATCCCCTGATTGAAAGAATGTCCTAGGTGAGAGAGATTTGGAGACCATTTTGGTTCAGTCTTCTGAGGTTACCAGTGGGGAAACTGAGGCAGCTGAATGCTCCCCCCTCCATGTTCTTTATGTTAATGAGTGTGTAGATTGAACAGAACCTTTAGTCTCACAGTGGATAGGGGTAAGTGCACAGGCATCTTTCCTCGGTGGAAGGCTGTTTTGCCTGCAGTGGACTAACTGGATTTACACTAGATGTGGATGGCCACAGGTGTGCTTGGCCAGGTTAGAAGGGTGGGTTCTTGCCTGATGAACCATCAAAGCACCCAGGGAGAATATGTAACTAAACCTCCTTAGCCTGGGTGCTGAGATAGGTAGGCTGACCTCTGGGCTCAGGAGGGGACAGACGTCAAGGTGCCTGGGGGAGCAGTGGACACCCCACTGTCCACAACTGTCATTGTCCCAGAATGACTAATTCTGCTATTCTCACCCTGAGATTTCAATGGCGTTCGCTTGCCCCAGAGCGGGGCAAGGACTTCTACGTTCAGGAGGCCTGGTAACTAAAAAAGCCAACCAAGGACCCTGGTTGCAGCAGATAAAGGTGTAGCGCCTGTTCGGGGGAGATATTGAAATTGTAATCTTTGAGGCCACGTGACTCATTAAATAATTAATGCGGATCATCAGGAATGGATCGGAGTCGTCAGGGCCTCACTAGGAATGACTCTCTCAGAAGTGAGACCCCAACTTCCTATTTGATTTTTAAAAACACACACCCTCAGATTTATCTCCGAAGGCTTTTAACTCCTTCAGGAGGGTTGAAGAGAGCCCTGGAGCGGGGAGGAAACGAGCTGGCGGGCCCACGTGCAGGGCTTCTGCAAGTCCGGGGAGCTCTGCGAGTCCGGGGAGCGCGCAGCGTCCGGGGAAACGTGAGTTGGGGCTCGGGTTTTCTGCGGTCACATCCTGGCTGTGGTGATGAAGTGGGACGGACGCGCAGACAGTTGATAATGTTCTGATTCACACTGGGGAAGGCTGCAGAGATACCACAGGACGGGAGCGCGGCTTTGTTCAATTTTCCCGGTGTTCATAAATCACCCGCGCCGGGCGAGCGAGGGAGCAAGCGAGCGCCAAAAACGCGGAGAGAGGCCACATCGGAGGCGGCGGCCATTGCAGAGGGAGAAACCTGGGCAACATCTCTTTGTGACTCATTATTCTGAGCGATTTATGGGGAATAGCATCCATGAATATTTGACTTGGGGATAAGGAAATACAGCAATAATAATAACCATAATAATTATAATATTCATAAGCATCGCTGAGGGGGGGGCGTGGCGGATGGTGGCATAGCAGATCTTTCTGGGGCGAAGTTGAGTGGCAACGTGCAGAGTAGCTAAGCCCCACCTTGCTCAGGGTCATAGCCAGGAGCCCCAAGGCCAGGGGGCACTCACATTTGGGGACAGAGAGGGCGAGTTTGAACAAGAGAAAGGGGCCCAGCATGGATTCTGAGTCCCAAGCGCCTGATGGAGGGTGGGGGCTGCAGGTCGAGGTGGAGGCAGAGGGCAGCTAGCTGCTGGTTTGCGGCCACTTGTTCAATGTGCCGGGCGCCCTGAAGCTTGAGGGTCACGGGACTTGTCGGCTATTTGGTAGCCCTCTCGCTATCAGCAGGATTGCTTGGGTGCGGGACACACATCGAGGGCTGCTTTGGGGCTGGCTGGAGTGCGGGGAGGCGATGCGAGTTTGGGTGAAGGGGTTGTAGGGGAGGGATAGGGAGGGCTGTGGGAACAATCCATCGGCAGAGTCCCAGCCCAGCGGAGAACTTCTCCCAGCCAGGGCCCATCCCTCAGGACGATTCTTTGCCCCTTCCCCAACATCTTCCCCCCACTTTCCCAGTTGGCTGACCATTTTTGCTAGAGAGCAAGAGGGGGTTGCAAATATCTTGAGGGACGAGGTGGCAGCAGAATTAGGGCATCAAGCGGCTTGTCGTCACTGCACAAGGCGAGGCTGGAGAGGACCCCCAGATCCAGTATTGTCCCATGCCCGAGTCCTCCCCAGTTTCCCCTTATTTCCAGCAGCCATAGTTGGCCTGCTGTGAGGGACTGGGAGCTGCTGTAGTCCTGCCAGCCCAGTGGGACGGTGAAGTGACGAACCTAAGGCTTGAATGAAGCAGAAGACAAAACCTCTCAAGGCTGCCCCCCGGCCCATGGGCTGAGCCGGGCTCTGATTTCGCGCCAAACAGAAATGAACACTATTATTAGTGAGGTTTCAGGAGAGTCCGTGATTGAATGCTCCCAGACAAGGCATCCCTTTGTTAGCAAAAGAAAATAAAGCGTGCATTCACATTCCCCTAGTTGAGGTGTGTGAGGAGCTCTCCGAGCAGAGCCGGCACCAACATCGAAGCCCCTTCCACCTTCCTATCCTGCTCCGCCTCGTCCATTTTCTTCCTCTTTCCCTCCTTCCCACCCCCTACATAAAAGAAAAAGAAGAGTGTGGGTGCGGAGATGGAGTATGTATTTATTTTACAAAAATAAATCACCATCTTCAGGCCATTTGTAGACTGAAACCTTTGGAGCAATGAGTGCGCCGCATGGACGAATGCCCTGGCGACTCCTCCGTGTCCGCGTCACCCCGGGGGCCACCCTGGCGCCCGCGCCGACCGCGCTTTCAACTCCGGTCCTCCAACTCCCTTCCTCCGCAGCCACCGTTCACCCTCTGCTGTTTATTTGTCCGCAGAGCGCCTGGACACCGGAAAAGGCGATTCCCTGAGCTCTCGGAGTTGGAGACAATTTGGGGTTCAGTCTTACACATCTCTCGAGGTAAGCGCTGCGTCCAAGCTCATCACCGCGCGGAGCTTTGCTCCCGGCCATTGGGAGGAGTTTGCTCCGCGGGGCAGCTGCAGCCCTTTGAAAGAGGTTCTGGTCAATTTTTAACTTCGGAAGAGTTTGGAGTTGGATTCCCTTCAGCTGCACGCTCCGCGAATGCGGGGTTTCAGGCAGACAAAGAGGGGCCGCAAAGCCGGCGTTGTGCAGGAGGGGCTGTCGCAGAGACCAAAGATGTGTGTGCTTGGGGGGCGGGTGTGTCAGAAGGGTGTATTTGTTTCTTCCGGCAAGTTCCAAACAAACCACTACATGGAACAGCAGGGCAAAAGCAAGTAGAGGCCACGGGCACCGCGGCCGCTGCGTGGGCCGCTCTCCTTGTCCACTGTTCGCCGCGCCTGCAGAGACTGTGAGTTGGGAAATTGTGGTCAGTCCCAGCTCTGCGTTGAGGAAACTTGTCTCGTCGCCTTGCAGTTTTTCCTTGGCATGAGGGAAGTTGCTGTATTTCCAAAGTGTAGACCGTCACAGGCCGTGGGACTCCTGGGTTCCTTTAGCCAGGCTAATCCGCTGTTCTTCCTATGGGAAAAGCACAGTTTTTCTATCTTCGCGTTTTCTTTTCCTATTTGGAACAAGAGGAAACTCTTTAAAATTCTTTTCAAGTTCTGGCTTAATTTGTTCTCTTAGTTTGGGATGCAGGGAGGTAATTACTGTGGTTTATTACCTTGTAAAAGAACCATAAATTTCGTGCTTATTTGGGGGAGGGGCTGCTGGACTAGCTTTCAGAAGCTTAGTATGAAGGAATGGGTTTGCTTTGTTCTTTCAAGGATTACTTATTTTAAAAAGTTTTCTGAGATTTTCTTTCCTATTCCCTAGGCCCCAGTCTTCCCTAAAATTTGCTTCCCCAGTAGATATCAGGTTGTTAATTAGTTGCAACATGCTATTCACTGATGCTCTAAGGCTGATATGGTGTTCTGGATACAATTATTATTTTATTAGATAGGAAGTAAAAAGAGTAATAATAAAGTTGGGTTGCTTTCAGCTACTGTACGTCTTTATATCAAGTATAGATGGAGTATTTCATGGATTTGCAACTCAGTGTGTACATATGATTTGCATCTCAGCACACAATAGAAGCACTGCATATGTAAACAGTTGCAGGAGTTTGAGACCATGTGTATAAAATGATATATACATTCATATGTATCCAGAAAACGGAGCCCGTTTGTACTGCAGTTGTACCCACAGGAAATATCTCATGTTAAATAATGATCTAGAACCTACACACACACACACACACACACACACACACACACACTGGGCGAAGAGAGCCTTACCTGATGTAGAGTGGAAAAACCAGTGGCGTTAACTAAGGGGAGAAAAATGTTAAGTGTATTTTTGACAGAGAAATCAGATTGCAGTGTTTGAATACAGATATATCTAATCTGCCAACAGCCTTGCAAATATTGACTAAAGCTCTGTATCCTGGGTCACCTGCTCTTTTGGAGACAACTTTCTGCCTATTTTGGCTCTGGAGGTATGGAACCAGGGCATGTGTCCGCAGCCCTGGCTGGCCAGGTTGGGGGCTGGGGGCGTGAGGAGAGCAGGCCTGGCAGCTGGGTTTCCCAGCCTGGGCCTACATACTTGAGCATCTCTATTCTTGTTCTCTGGAATGGAACTTTAAAAGGCCCAGAGCCTTGCTCCAGGAAAGCGGATTTCAGAGTGGTGAAGGAGGACTCTCAGCTGCTGGTTCTCTAGTGGCTTGCCCAGACCAAGGTCTCTCTTAGGGAAGCCATTTTCACCTCCAAAGTTAAATTTCTTTTGACTTCCTCAGATTTCTTTTCTTCACATCCCACCAAGTCACCTTATCCCACCCCAAGTCGTCAATGTTAATTGTTAAACAGCAGTTGGAGCATTAACTGGGCTGTTAATAGCAGCATGGAGGCTCCTGCCTAGAGCTGGGATGCCTCTGGGCCTTGCTGGCATTAAGGCATTTCTCTGAAGCACTACCAAAGACTTCTCTCATTGATTTATGGCCTTGGGAATTTCGATTTGCTCCAGACTGTTCTGAGAGTTCTGAAGGGGTCCCCTTCTCATCTTTGAGTAGAAGCCTCTACAGAAACTTTGGTTGGGGGCGGTATGTGGAGTTTGCCAGCAATTCAGGGCAATAATTCTAGGTCCTTTCTAGGCTATCTGGAGAGCTCAGTGTGAAATATTTGGTGGTGGGGGTGGGGGTGAGGGTGGTTAAAGGAGCAGAGGAGAGAGTATTAGTGATCTGAGTCCTTGAGGGGACTGGAGAGTGCTTTTTAGAAACTAGCCTTTGGTCCTGTCCCCCAGCCCCAACCCCCAAACCTGAGAGAAATAGGCTTTCATTTTGGGTTCTCACTTTCCAGCTTGTGGCTTAGGTCAGAGCTGGGAAAGCTGACATAGAGTTTCTCTCCCAGGTATACCACAGACAGAAGCTTATTGGAATATTGCCACCAGCTTAGGCCGGGACTCAATTCCAAGGGATTAGGTCGCCTCTTCTTTTATTACCCTTCTGATTTGGATACCCCCATGACCAGGCCCCCTTACTGAGGGCCTTACATTCTTACCAGGCCTCTTCCGTTCCCCGCAGGGGAGGCAGGCAGGGAGGGGCAGAATCACGCATAGCCTCCTGCAGCAGCTACAAGTGAGTCCTCATCGTGAGAGAGGCCTAGCCAGCTGAAGACCTACTCTCTCCAGAAACAAAACAATATGGCATGAGGATCTCACTACCTCCGAGCACTTTCAAAGTTCAGAAACTAAAACCTGAAAAGAACTTTTCAGACAGCTGGTGAGAGGGTGAAGTGTTGAAATCAGTGTCACCAAGCAGAAGGCAGGAGTAGGGGTGGTGGTGCTTATTTGTTTCAGCTAGGTTCCTTCTGAGCAGAGTTGGTCCAGTTCAGTTTCTGCTGCTGGCCACAAAGTTTTCTTAGGGGAGGTGCACAGACCGGTCAGCAGAGAGGGTCCCAGGTTGTCTTGTAGGTTAATTCAAGGGATGCCAGCCAAGGTTCTCTTTTTTTCTCCCTCTCTTGCAGAGACAGTTAGATCTTTTCCCCTTACATTTTTCATCATTAGAAACCTATAATTTTGTGTATCACTCAGCTATGCACTGAGGAAATGCATAAGTGCAGGTTTGGCCAGGGAACTGAGTCCTTCCAGGTTTTGCAAAACCCTGAACCCACCACTCTAGAGCCAAGCACTACTTTCCTAGGGACTCCCTTCAAACAAAACCAACTGGACTTGGAGGAGGTGCTTTAGCCTTTTGTCAGGTAATTGTAGGCTCTTTTTGGTTTCTTCAGTGGCTGTGGTGTATGGTGTGGGTGTTAGCAAACTCCGTACAATGGCAGGCAATGAGGGAATCCACTGACTAGGCCAATCATTACTGGGTTTTCTTCTGGAAGCAGGGCCTGGGCTTTGCCTTTTGATGTATTTGCCAGAGGGCCAGAGAAGACTATAGTGTGTGGGTGTGCTGGGTTCAGCTGGTCCCTGAGTGAAAGACTGTAAGAAAAGTTATGTGGACTGTAAGAATGGGGACAGCATTGTGTTTCCTTGTGTTTGGATAGAGTGTAAAGAAATATAAGCGGAGATAACTGGTCTTGTGTGGCACATGTTGTGTGTGGCGGGGGCGGGGGGGGGGAGTGAAATGCCCCCAGTGTCCTATTGCCCTAGACCAAACTCTTCCCTGCTGCTGGTCAAGGTCCCCTACTTCCCCTCCCCCAAAGCTAAATGTTCTGCTTGGAAACCTAGTTCCTTCAGTGATTCCCTATTTCAAATAAAAGGATTTAAGTTGACGTATGACCACGTGAGCACATAATACAGCGCATTATTGTGGCATTTGGAGCGGAGACCCGGACGGCTTCGCCTGTGATTACGTTTTCTAGATCCTCTACGGAGCGAGAGCTTTTTCCCCCACCCCCACGCACCCACCTCCTCCTTCTTCTTCCCCTTCTCCGTAGAGCGCTCTCCTAGCGGGTTGCAGTTTTCAGTGCTCATGGAGCGGTTCTGGGCCAGCTAGCCGATGGGACTCGAGGCCGCACCAGGAGGATGGAATTTATTTTAAGGTATTTCCGTTGATTGTTCCTATCTAGAGTGAGTTATGGCTGTGAGAGACAAAGGTCAGGCCAGGAGACCCTGGTTCAGGGACAGGACCCCAGCCACTCTCTTCCTTTGTTTCTCCTTTAGAATCGAAACCGTTTGAAACATTCTCCAGTAGCGCCTCAGACTGAGTTTAATTCCCTGGAAAGTGTTGGGGGGTGTAAAGGAAAGGGTACTTGAGGGCTACTCGGTGGGCCTGGTGGCCTCCAGCACTAGGGTGGCTTTGTCCACTATAGTAGGGCTTGAGTCTCCGGAGCTGAGCCCCAGGCAGAGAGAGGGTCGCAAAGTGCCCTCGCAGGCTAAGGTGGTGGGCACTGGGCGACACTGCCTAGAGGAGATGGGAGCTGGGTGAAAAAGGGGAATCACTCCCCGTGTTCTCTGTTTGCTGGCCAGGGATGGAAGCTAGGGCTGACCTGGGCAGCCAGAGCAGCTGGGAAAGGGAAATCAATGAGTGTGCAGATGCGCTGCCATTTTATTGATGCTTTGGGCCACTTTGTTCAGTGCTGGGTTGTAGGACTCGCTTTCTCACACACGGGACGTAAGGAGCTAGACCCGGAGGACGCGCCTTTGTTTCCTTGAGCACCCTCTGCCCGGCAGGGGTGGAGGGCAGCTCAGATCTAGGAGAGGCTTGGGGAGGGGGTGAGCGTGCTGGGTGCCCAGAAGCTCAGTTATTCTAACATTCGGGAGACCGAGGAAAGAGGGAGCCTGTGGTGGGTTGAGGCTTCATAATACGCGTGGTCTGGCCACCCCCTTGTATGGCCCCAGCCGGCTTGGAGAGTGGGAGAAATGGCCGGTGCACCCTGGGCTGGAGGAAAGTCTGGAGGCAGAGTCTGCAGGAAACAGAGGCAGACTTTTCTCCGGCTTCAGAGCTCTTGAAATGGTGCTATAGCCAGAATAGAGGAAGATGAGAGTTAAACTGTGTGCTTCCAAATTACTGGGGAAGCCCTAGCTAATTGGGCTTTGGGGACTCAGTACTTACTCCTGGGAAGGAGGGAAATTCCCTGAAAAGGTGAAGGAAACTTTGCTTTCCTCTGCTCTTGAAGCAATCGGAGCAGAGGAAAGGGGTGCCTACCAGGAGTCGGAAAGAAGATTTGCTCCATGACTTTTTTTTTTTTCAAATCGTATTTCTTTCTGTACTTGAAAAAAATCAAATCAGGCTTCCCCTAGTAGAGTGCAATTTACTTCCCCAGAATGGAAGGGTTGCTCTGTCCTCCCCCTTTGCCAGCCTCGGCACTAACAGTGTTTAACTGAGGCAGTTTCAAGTGCTCTAAAACACCCCTTGGAAATAAAATGTAAGCTTTAATTGCTGTTCAATTACTTGTCAGCATTTCATTTGATTTATGACCCAGTTCTGGCGCATTTTTGACCCAGTTAAAGACTCATAAATAATATAGTTTTGCTAGAAAGAATGAGAGTGGGAATAGAGGTTTGTTAAAGGCATCTTTTTATTGTCGCTTCAGCACCAGCAAGCGGAATAAATATCTAAGGAGGACTCTCCAGCTGGTTCTGTATAAAACTGTGCACGGTGAAAAGAAGCCAACAGTCACATTTATAGGGCGCCGGTTGGCTTTTCCTTCAAGGAAAGCTCTAAAGCCACTCTATTATAGCTACACTATAGCTATAAAAAAGACTTCATCCCCTTTTACCCCCAAAACGTCAGCTTCACCCTCACAGTCAAGTGTATTCCCTCCCCGTTCTGGGATTTTGATGCCTCTTCTTGCCAACATTTATTCTTCACCTTCGCCCTTGGCTACACAGCCAGCCAGCCCCCCAGCCACTGAGGCCCTCGGCGACATAGTCACAATAAAACGCCTGAGAAGGTTAGAACGGCACCAGCGCACCTTCGTTGTTGCAAATATTCTTCTAGTGCTGAGAAAATGGTTTTTTTTGTAGTCCCTTATGGGCGAGAGATCGGGAAATACAGGGGCTTGGGGGAGCCAAAGGGTCGTCTCCGCAAAGAAAACCTCAGTGGTTTTGGTGGAGCCGGGTGCGTGGCTGCGGGAGTTGCCTAGAAAGGGCACGGGGGCAGCGGCGGGTAATTTCTCACAGTGAAAATCGACAGGCGGCTTTTTTCTCTTAAAAAACAATAACAAACAAAAAAATCTTCAGCTATTACAAATTATTATTATTTTTTAAATCAGCTTGCCTGCTTTGCCCCAAAAGCCAGCCCTTTGGATTTCGGCAGAGAGGCCTGAACCCCGGCAGTCTGCGTGTCAGGGCGCCAGACCTCAGCCTTGAGGCTGGAGCCCGGCTTCTGCCCACTGCAGCTCGCCACCCAGAAGCCACCTAGTCGGGGGCGGGCGGAGGCCCCAGCCCGAGCTCCCGCCCCAGCTTTCCCACGGCCCCCCGGTTCGGCGGGTCCAGTCCCCGAATTTTGCCCAGCATGGTCTCCGTGCTGGTGGAAAGGTGTGCGCCCCAGGCGCTCCAACCCTCACCTCGTCGCCCTCGGCCCTCGCTGCCCTGGCCGTCCCCTTCCCTGGCAGGTTCTCACAGAGAGCTGGCAGCCCCTGCAGCTGGCTTAGCTGAGAAGGCGGTGAGAGTAGCGTCAGCAGTTTGGAGGAGAAAGTGCGGGTTGATTATTGACCCACGCCTTCTTCAAATGCCACATCCGACCCACCCGGTTTGAAGAGAAAATGCCGCCGAGCGGATTTTTGCTCCGGCTCTTGCCTCCTACGCGGCCCGGTCCCCCTTTCAAGTTGTGCTGCCGCAATATGCCATAAGGAGCAAGTGTTTGCTGTTTTGTGCTCTGTTTACAGCTTTGGGGCGCCGAGTCATAAATCTTACCCAGCCATAAATGACAAAAACCATTGGTATGCATGAGGCCACCCTGGCCGGGAGTGCTTTTTGATTTCTCCCTTTTCCCTTGGCTTTGTTTTTGCTCTAAGGTGACACTTTGGCTCCCTGACAGTTTAAACATACTACTTATATTTTTAACACCTTCCTTTGAGAAGGACCAGCCGTTGACACCTTGGAATTACACGAAAGCTCCATTTCTCTCTGTTTGCCACACACATACCCTTACAGAATTCGCTTCTGAATCTCAGGAGTTGAGGGAGGCACCAGGAGGGAGAAAAGGCCATCCTCCTTAAAGCTGTGGAAATATTACCCGGCACACGCAGGCCTTTCCTTTGCTCAGCGTCCCTGTATACCACTAATTAGGGGGGGAAGTACCGTGGATGTCGGTGGGTGTTGGGGCCAGAGCTTCACTGGTCTTTCTCGTGAGTGAGCTGTGTGTGTGTGTGTGTGCACTGTGAACTCCGCACACAAGAGCTGGGGACCCGGGCTTCTAGTCACCCTTCGGTGTACCTGAGCCCAGAGCGTCCCATTTCACTGTCGGACCACCGTGCGGCTCCCCCAGGCTCCTCTCCTCCTGGCTGCCAGGATTTCAGGGTTTCTGCCTAAAAACATAACCAAAGGCAGCCCCTCCTGCTCTTGGGGAGATCTCTCAGAAAGGAGGCCCTATCCCAGCCCCCCCCCCCAAGATTGGTTTCGAGGTTCTTGGATTGCGGGTGGCAGGTGAGGTTAACTGCCCAAAGTCCTGGGAAATCTCTTTTCCTGGTTCTCCATCCCCTGGACCCTCGACTGGAACTATCAGGGGCAGAGGGTTACGTGGTTTCTTAAACGGATTCCTAAGAAATAGAGCCCGGCAAGAGATCCCCTTTGTGAAAGCCGTTTGTCCTCATTAGCATAATTTTCCTGGACTTTAGTGACGCCCAGGAGCAAGGAGAGGGAGGGCGTTGAGGGTTGGGGGGAGGCTGCCCTCCTCCCGCCGCCACGGAGCTCTCCCTTCGCTCCTGTCCCTCCCCTCGCCTCAGCCCCATCCCCCACGCCGGCCCGCGCTTCCCCAGCAGCCTCGGCCTCCCCTCCCGCCCGCCCCCAGCACCCCCCAACGCACCCCCGACCAGCCAATGCTCCTCGTGTAATATTCATAAGAAACATACCCAAGTCGGTGCCACTAGCCCAGGCAGAGCCCCGCGCAGCGCTAACGCTTATCTCCCAGCCGCGGCTGCTGCCCTCGGGAAGGGCAGGGGGCGGGGGTGTGGGGGAGGGGTGGGTGGGTGGGGTGGGTGGGAGGGGGGGTCCAAGCCGCCCCAGTCCGCCCTGGGCGAGCCGTGCCGGAGCAGCGAGGCGGCCACGCTCTGCGCCGCGGCGTCCGGACCTCGGGGTCTCCCTCCCGCCCGCCGTCTCGGCTGATGCTGAGGGTCGGTGCCCATCCCGCGCCGAGGGGACCCGGCCGGGCCGCGGAGCCGGGCCGGGGGCCAGAGCCCGAGCCGGAGCCTGCGCTCGCGGCGCTCGTCAGAAGTTAAGGTAAGCAGGGCCACAACCGGCCGCTCTCAGCGCTGAATGGCGGAGTTTACGTCTCGGTGATTTATGGCCGCAGACTTAAATCTCGGTTCAAGAAGAGTTCACAAGCCGGAGCTTCCTTCCCGGCAGTGACTGATACCCTTACACTTCGAGTTCAGGCCGCTTTCCCATCCCCGCCCCCACCTCCTCCCTCTCCCCTAGCCCAGCCGCAACTTTTCTGGGTTGGGGAGGACTAGAGGGGTGAGGGGTGGGCAAGGGGACGCGGGGGCTCTTACCCGATGTTCCCGCTTAAACTCGGGGCGAGGGCAGGCTGAGGAAGGTGCGGGAGTGTAAAGAGGGAGCGGTTTCTGAAGGAAGGAGGTTGAATTTGGGCATATCTTCCAGAGAGACAATAGGGCTTGCTTCCTGCACTCAATTTAGCCTCCTCAACTCTCTTTCAGCTCTTGCTTGCACCTGGGGGTTATTGTCCAGAAATGGATCTCTTTGGAGGAATCTCCTCCCATCCCCAACCCTTGTTTGGGGGTGCAAAGCAAAGTTTCCTGGCTGGCAAATTTCCAACTTCTTTACTAGGTTGCAAACTTTGGGGGCTGGTTGGGGGGGGCGATTGTGTGGGTTCCAAGGTGGTTATCAGCTGACCTCAAACAATAGGAAGCACTTTGGTGGGATCTCCAAAGTGAATTCATATTTTAAATTTATGAGGGTTGTTGTTTGCTCTTTGATTTTTAAAGATTTTTGTTATTTTACAAGACAATGCACAACTTGATGAAAAAAGACTTAGGTAAACAGCAGGCCAGTGTAGCTTGTGATAATGGATTAGCAAGTCACTTGAAATACTGCACGTTCGAAATCAACTTAATTTTGTTTTATCTAATATCTCGCTGTTCAAGTGTCTGGAGTAATTTTCTTAACCTGTCGTTTTATTTTACACAAGCCTAGTATCTTAAAAATTTATAATGGCAGACATTAATACTGCCAAACGTAATAGGAACTGTTTGCAATGAAAGAACAGGAAACTGAAATGTTTAAGTGCTATTCAGTTTTAAATTTTATTTTATCCTTTATTTACTTTTTATCAGGGTGTGTGTAGCTTCCTATCTATTTCCAAATGAGAAACAATACTCCAGGGCTCAAGATCATGCACAATAACTCCGGATGAGGGATGCTGTAATTTTTAATTGAGGTTCTGGAAAATTAATTGTGCCTGTTTTCCAGATGTTGGTCAGATTGTTGGTTTCCTAATGAAATCCAAAGGAGTCCATTATTAAAAACAAAATTACAGTATAACCATCCACTGGTAGATACTTATGTCATTATTTTTTCTAGTTAACAAAGTGTCTGCTATTCCTGGAAAACTTGAATAACTCCAGGATTCAAATACACATAGTTGGGGTGTGAAGTGTAAATCATTTTCTTCATGAATTTGTCATTATAATTTTGTTAAATGGTCCGAGAGACTAACATTCTCTCTGTGTGTGTTTGAATATATGAACTCACACGGAACTTTTTGAAGTGAAGCCAGAGGTTGACCATGCAGAAGTTGAAAACAAAAATAAAACATAGATTTCAGTTCTGCAAACTGCTTTCTAAATAAAAAAAATATTTGAGAAGGCTTTCAATTGCTTTTTAGGTTTCCAGGGTTGCCCTTTACTTGGTGTTTCTGAAGCAGGCAAATAGGCCAAGTAACAAATATCAACAACAACAACAACAGCACACAAAGATCAGGGAACTCTGGCAAGATTTTATGGCTTGTGCTTCCATCCCTCGTCCGGAGCCAAATGACCCCCATACATCAAATTACATAGCAGTTTCTAAGACAGAACCTATTATCGTTAAGTTGGAAGGAGAGTTCAAGCCGTGGTCATGGAGATGAACGCTGGTTTTTCAGGTTCCTGGTGGGTTGTTTTTTTCTCTAATCCATCATGTTTTAACAGGTAGAATTTGATAGTTGCCCTTAATAACAGCACCTCAGAAAGTCCAAGGCAGGAGGGTCTGGAGACCTTTTGTAACAGGGGAAAAGAGGTGGGAGTGGCTTGCTGGAACTTGCCTGAGAAATAGGACAAGAAGAGGAGTAAAAAGCTGTTCAGGATTTGAGTTTGACTTGCTGGAGATGGTGTTGTTGTTGGTCCCTCCCCACACAGGATGTTCCATCTAAAGTTTTCTCTTTCCCCGTCTAAGCTACAAGAGGTTCATTTGGAATCTATCCCCTGCACAAGGGTAGACTAACTGTTTAACAAGCTCAGCTTCTGAAACCCAGTAGGGTCGAGTAGCGCAATTGCCTGAAAAAAATTGTGCATACCTCTCTTGGGTTCTGGAAGGTCCAAGAAGGGGCTGGATGGGAAGTTGTCCCGTGTCTAGGGCCCTTTTGACAAATATCAGTCCTAAAGCTAGGACTGGAGAAAAAAATTGGCGACTCAAGCTCCCCTTTGCCTCCTTGGCCCTGCCCCAAAATCTCCAGAGGGAAGGAGTTGCGGGACCCTGCTGGAGGAGGCCAAGGAGCGGAGGCGAAGGGACACCCTGAGTTTCTTCTTCCCTGGAAAAGAAGGATCCCAACCCGGTTCCTTTCTAGCCCATCAAGCCTTTCTTCTTTTGAACTTCAGCTCCCGAGACCCGGCTTCCAGCCCTCACTCACTCTTCTCCTCTCTCCCCGGAAAACCCCCCAACTCCAGACGCAAGTTAAGCAAATATTTGTAGCCGTCAGTAAATTCCAGCGGCTTTTTATAGCGGGGCTCTCTGCGCCCGGGGCCAAGTCGTGCTGCTAAATATTGCTGACCACTTTTTCTTTTATGGCTTTCATGTCACTTAGCTATTGAGAGTAAGATGGATTTGCGCGGAGCCCTCACAGCGCTACGCTTCTCGCCCCCCCCCCCAGGTCTGCGCAGGGCAGCCATTGGCGGCGGAGCGTCACGTGACCGCGGGGGCGTGCCAATGTGCGCCCTCACGGGTGTCAAGACCCTGTCAGAGTGTGCGATCAAGATCGTGAAACAACGCGATGCAAAAAGCGACCTACTACGACAGCTCGGCGATCTACGGTGGCTACCCCTACCAGGCAGCCAACGGGTTCGCTTATAATGCCAGCCAGCAGCCGTACCCAGCATCAGTGGCACTGGGCGCCGACGGCGAGTACCACCGACCCGCCTGTTCACTCCAGTCACCCGCTAGCGCTGGGGGGCACCCCAAGGCGCACGAGCTGAGCGAGGCATGTCTGCACACCCTGAGCGGCCCGCCCAGCCAGCCCCCAGGCCTGGGAGAGCCGCCCCTGGCCCCACCACCACCCCAGGCCGCGCCCCCGGCCCCACAGCAGCCGCAACCACCACCACAGCCCCCTGCACCAGCTCCTGCCGCGCCCCCACCCCCCTCTTCAGTCTCCCCACCTCAGAATGCCAGCAACAACCCTACCCCTGCCAGCGCAGCCAAGAGCCCCCTTCTCAACTCGCCCACTGTGGCCAAACAAATCTTCCCCTGGATGAAGGAGTCTCGGCAGAACACAAAGCAGAAAACCAGCGGCTCCAGCTCAGGTAAAGGGGTGCCTTCTGGAGGAGGGTCCTCTGGCCTGGCTCCCAGTCCTCCAAGCCACCTCCAGCCATAGCCAGCACCATCTAGGATTGCTGGAACATTTTCAAGAATTCACCCCTTCTCTTTCCACCCTACAAAGGGTTCCAGAGTCTTTGCAACTAGGGAGGTGACAGGAGTCTGTGTGCCCAGGAAACCTCAGAGAGACCTGATGGAAGTCTCTCTGGACTTCTTAAAGAGCAAGTGGGGCCTAGTGAATTTGGAATCCACTCTTGGAGTTAGGAACTTTGGGGCAGAGCAAACTTGAGCTCCACTTTTTTTTATTTTTAGTACACCTTATTTCTAATGAAATAGTGGTACCCATCCCACACTGAAATGTGGCAGAATAAAAGCAGGCCTAATCACCCTTCAAATCAGAATCAGTGCTTTGCTTATAATCAGAGCCTATTTTTAATTTTTTGCTCCAGCAGATGGAGTGGCTGCCTTACCTCTGGGAAGGCCATACTCAGACTTAGTATAATGAAGACAGCCAGAGATCTCCTGGGGGAGGGGATTGGGACTTGTCATCCTAATAGGAAACACATGGGCTTCCTGCAACTGGACTCTAGTGGAGGACAGGCCCTGAGTCTTGGGCTTCCCAGTATCTTGGTTACCATTGTCTCTGGCTTCTCCAGTTACCAGTGCTCTATTCTGAGCCTGAACATCAGGGACCTTCCTGGGCCAGGATTTGGGGGGCCAGGGAGGACCAGAGGGCACAAGATTAGTGGGCAAAGGTGGGACAGGTTGCTTGATGACATAGATAGTCCTAATTAATAGGATCCAGCATCAGAGGCCTGGGCCTCCCCACCAGAAACGGATACTTTTGATAAGATCTCTTCCTTTGAGAAGAGAAGGCCTTCCAGATTGGGGCTTCCACTCCACCCATCTCCACTGGGGAGATTAAACAAGTGACCAGTTGGAGCAACTGTCCAATTTTTCAGACAGAGAGGGAAAGGTGTACTGAGCATATATTAGGTGGTCTACATTCCAGGTACTAGGAAGGGAATGAAGATGGTGAAGACCTGCCCACAGGGAGCTTGTAGTCTGCTAGGACTGAAGGATCAATAAATGAGTCAGAGAGTGACTAGCTCCAGGAAGGAAATACACACCAGCAAACGGGGGGTTAGATTTTTCTGTCCTTTGCCCCCTTGGAGGAGCCTATGATTTACAATTTAACTGAATGAGGGGTTAGCTACCTAGGACAGGACAGAGGCCAGCACCCAGTTCCCCCTCCCCCTTCCTGGGCCCTGACAAATGGAGGACTCTTTGGGGCCTGGAGCAAGGAGGGGCCTCATTGGGTCAGAGGCTGGGCGGGGCTGCGGGCAGACCCTGACGCCACTCTTCCTCTCTCTTCTGTCCTGACAGGGGAGAGCTGCGCCGGCGACAAGAGTCCGCCTGGGCAGGCATCCTCCAAGCGGGCGCGCACGGCCTACACGAGCGCGCAGCTGGTGGAGCTGGAGAAGGAATTCCACTTCAACCGCTACCTGTGCCGGCCGCGCCGCGTGGAGATGGCCAACCTGCTGAACCTCACCGAGCGCCAGATCAAGATCTGGTTCCAGAATCGCCGCATGAAGTACAAGAAGGATCAGAAGGGAAAAGGCATGCTGACGTCATCAGGGGGCCAATCCCCAAGTCGCAGCCCCGTGCCCCCCGGCGCTGGTGGCTATCTGAATTCTATGCATTCGCTGGTCAACAGTGTCCCCTACGAGCCCCAGTCGCCCCCATCTTTCTCCAAGCCCCCCCAGGGTGCCTACGGGTTGCCCCCCGCCTCCTACCCTGCACCCCTGCCCACCTGCGCGCCCCCACCGCCCCCACAGAAGCGCTACACAACGGCGGGGGCAGGGGCGGGGGGCACACCCGACTATGACCCGCACGCGCATGGCCTGCAGGGCAACGGCAGCTATGGGACCCCACACTTACAGGGAAGCCCCGTCTTCGTAGGGGGCAGCTATGTGGAGCCCATGAGCAACTCTGGGCCGGCCCTTTTTGGCCTAACTCACCTCCCCCACGCCGCCTCGGCTGCCATGGACTACGGGGGTGCTGGGCCGCTGGGCAGCGGTCACCATCACGGGCCTGGGCCAGGGGAGCCTCACCCCACCTACACGGACCTTACCGCCCACCATCCTTCTCAGGGAAGAATTCAGGAAGCCCCCAAGCTCACCCACCTGTGATGGTGGGCTTGGGGCTGCGCGCCAGGAGAGTCCCCCCACCCCCACCTTTCTTCATCGTTTGCTTTTTTTGTTTTAAGGTTTTCCTGCCCCTCCCTTCTCTCTCTCTCTCTCTCTCTCTCTCTCTCTCTCTCTCTCTCTCGTCCGCCCTCCTTTCCCTCCCCCCACCCGTTTTGTTTTCTTTGGTAACGCGTTTTTATAGTTTTTGTGACGTAGCAATCTTGGTTGCTGGAATGACTGTCAGTATCAGTAGCGATATTTATCTCCTCCTGCCCCTCGCTCGGCCGCTGGCCCTGCACCCTTTACCTTCTCTACTCTTTGATCAGAAACAGGGTATATGAACAAATTTTCTAGCCGAGTTCTTCAATGTGAATTTGTTCGTACATTATGGCTCCCGAGGGGAAGCGATTACTTTTTTTTTAATTTTAGTGTTTTTTTTTTATTGCACTTCTTGTAAAGAGCGAGAAAAAAATCAAAGGCGCTTTGAAACAGGGCTCCCTGTGCAAGGATGACTAAGTGTACGTCTTTCCGTGTGTGTATGCTGGTGAACAGTCAGATTTATTTATATTTTTTTTGCAAGCATTGAATAATCTAAGTTTTAAATATTATTTATCCCCATCCGTTCGTATTTATATTAAAGAAATTCTGTACCCTGATTGTTCAGAAGGTTTCTTGGGCCTTTTGTTCAATAGTGTATTGGCGTACATAGGAAATTTTTTTATTTGAAAGGGAAATGTAATTCCTTTATAAAAACGGTAATGATGCAATAATACCAGAGAGGATCCAGCTTTCGAAAACAGTGATTTAAGTTTGTAACATCCGGCGAAACTGAAGAAAACCTGTAAACGAGAAAAAGACTAGATTTGTTTTGAGAGTTCTACATTCCTTGCTGCTCACACTGAGAAACAAAACAAAAAAATAAAGTTTTTATTCTGAATAATATCCGCGTTCGGAAGAGGTTCTTTGGCCGAAGATGGGGGTCTGCATGGAATTGAGGCGGAGGCGAACTGGCGGAGCAGGCCGCGGCCACCCTGCAGCTCCAGCTGGGGCCTGGCCGGGCGGCTCGTCCGGGAACACGGCGAATTCTCGGTAAAGCAGCCGGAGCTCCTGGCGGCCGCAGCTTTGGAGACGCCGAGCGGCCAGCCCGCTGGGCTGCCTGGTTCCCAGCTGCCACGGAGGCCGGCAGCGGGCGCAGGGGCTGCGGAGAGCTGAGTGCGGGAGAAACAAAGGCAGCCGGGCGAAGGCGCGGCGGGGGGCGCACAGGTGCCGGGCGGCCCCGCCAGGAACTAAGGCAGGGCGGTCTTCTGGTCCACGATCTTCCTCCGGTCAAAGCGAACCAGCCAACGCCTTTAACCCAGGGAATCGCCAGCCTCGCGGAGGATGTTGAACACTTTCTAGAATCAACTGGTCTCTCCGCGGATGCTTCGAGCCGAGGAAGAGACTGAACTGCTCACCCAGGTCTACAGCACAAGAAGCACTGAGCTCCGAGGAGCCTCCGTGAACCCTTCTCTGGACTGCTGGAGTCCTCGCTTCGGTTTCCTCTCGGAGTTTAGGATTTGCCATTCTCTGGATTTATTTCCTCTCCTTCTTCCCTCCCCGCTTTCCTTTTATGGCCCCAGGGGGAGGAGAAGAGAACAAGGAGATTAATATCTTTCTAATACAAATGCAATTTTATAAGTACTTCTTCCATTTGATGCTACAGTAGCTAAACATTACATTTCTACTCCTGGATTTAAGATAGGGCTGCCTACGGGCTGGCTGGCAGAGGCGAAGGCAGGCTCAGGAAAGGGAAATTTTTTCATCTTCAGCGGAGAAGGAACCAAATTTAGAAAGTGCAAACCTCAGAACTGCATCCCCATCAGCATCCTTCCCCCTCCCAAAGCTGGAAGTGAGGAACCACCTGCACCTGGGGATCAGGAGCGACCCATGTGAGAAAGAAATCCCCCTTCTCCCTGGATTGTATCTTTCTGATGCAGAGATGGGAAATGTCGCCATTTTGTTTGCAATCCAAAATATCCATCTTCATGGCCCCTATCTTCCTCCTGAGAAGCTCCCTCAGATGATCTTTAGAAACAGGCACTGGAGCCATTTCTGGGTACCTGCTGAGTCCGCAGGAGCTGCTTTTAGGAAACCTCCTCACGTTTTAAGCAAATGAAAAGGGCTAGGAAGATGCAAAGCCAGGCAGCTTTAAAGATCTGGGTGTTTTCTCTCACAGCCAGAGGTGCTTCCGCCACATGTATCCTGGGGCTCCTGAATATATATATATATATATATATATATATATATATATATATTCTTTTTAAAGAGTTTGGGATGTGGAAGATGTATATTTGCTCCCTATCCCACGGTACGTTCCCTGCTGAAATATGGCGCACCTCAGAAATGCAGAGGCTGGAAAACCAGTCTTTGTGAGGACTGCAGCCTCCGCCCTTCTGGTTGTTCACATCTGAACTGAGCAAGCTGAGCAGATGCAGGAGTTTCCTTTTAAGTAATAGTTTTAGAGAAGTGCATAAAATTACCTGGGAAAATAAGCAACAGTGAGGGTGGGGGAGAGGGAGAGAGGAGAGAAGAGAGAGGGAAGAGAGAGAGAGAGAGAGAGAGAGAGAGAGAGAGAGAGAGAGAGATCCATCCATTCAGAGAGGAAAATCTCCCAACGATACCATTTCTAAAATTTACTCTTTAGCTGACCGGTTTGGAGACTCGGAGTCTTCCTCCTTCCCTCAGGGCGGAGATTTTTAAATAAGATTCCAGTATGATTTCCCACATCTTGCCAGTCAAGGCATTCATTTTGGCTTTCAAAGAAAAAATATTGATCTCACCCCCAGCTTCCTAGATGTTAAAAAGAAATCCTTATTAAAATATCTCCTGAGTTAAAGCAATAGATTTGGGGAAGATTTCAGTGTTGAATGGTCAAAGAAAAGGGTTTTCTTCCAGATGGTATTTGAATTAAGGCCGCTGAGGCAGCAGAAAGCTCTCACCCACGCAGCCCCTGACAAAGCCGCGGAGATATGGGGGCAGCACAGCGCTGGCTGCTCCTTCTCTGTAGCTCCCCCTCCCCTTAGCCCCTCAATATTTTCTGGTAAAACCAAATGCCAAAAGCTGCCATTCCAGAGTCCGCAAAGCACCTTTCTTAAAAGCAGCCTTATAACTCTTTCCTCTGCCAAAAAAATATCTTTAAAAAGATATTTTCCTTGTTTACTTGCGTTTCCTGCTCTCCTCTTTGCTCGGCCACATTTGATCTTGGAAAGAGCTCGAAGCTGAAATGTGTTCTTAAAGGCCAGAAGCTGTCAAGGCTTTTGGTGAACAAGATTGATCGCGCCCAGACTTCCTTCAGAGCTTTGTTTGGAATAAAAGCAAGAAAACTGAAAAACCTCACATTTTCCAGAATAGCATCTCTATCTGTAAGGCGATGCTCTGGGCTAGTCAACGATGGAGGCCACTTTATATTTAATTTCCAACGCAGGAGCCCTTTGATGCTGGCCTCAGAGATGGAGTCCTACCCTTGTGCCCTGCTCGGCCTGTCTTGTTTTCTACGTAGGTTTTTCTCCCCCGCCAACCTCTCTCTCCCTGGCCGTCAGGATGATTTATTTTTCTGCCACCGATGCCTGCCAGCTTGGGGAGTCTGATCACTTGGTCCATTTCAAAGGAAGCAAAAGCGAATCATCATTCTCAGGGTTTGGGGGAAAAGAGACACCTTCAGGTTTCTCTCTCAACCTCCTCCCCTCTTTATGGCTTGGTGGATTTTTAAAAAGTTATTGTTTGGTACCTAAAGGTGTTATCTTTTGAACCCTCCAGCACAGTCCAAGATGCGCTCAGTCTCAAGTCTCCGAATCGGAAAAAAAGAGAGCGTGAACAGAGAAAGAGAACCTTTATGATTCATTCTTGGGTCACCCTGTCTCATCCGCAGTGCTGTTTCCCACAACAGAACCCCAGTGCAAACATCCTTGGTGACCAAGGAGCGGGAAGGTGCGGGAGACAATTCGGGCTGCCAGGGAGCACTCACTGCATCTGAATCAACAAGCCCCAAATCAGAGACACGAGGAGAAGAAGGGGAGGAAAGAGAGAGAGAGAGAGAGAGAGAGAGAGAGAGAGAGAGAGAGAGAGAGAGAGAGAGAGAGAGAGAGACAAGCGCCTTCTCCCTCCTGCTAACTTCCAACAGACTTCCTGGAAATCAGAAATACTCACCGCACCCGAGCCCTACGGGTATGAAACCCAGAATGCCAGGAGCCGCACACACCCGCTCGGGTCGGCATTTCTTTGGCTGGCCGCCGCCCTGGCTACAGGGATTTGGACACATGGCCCTGGGTGGTTGTCTCGCTTGGCACATGCATCTATTTCTCTCCAGCCACTCCTGAAAAGTTGATGGCGCAGGAAGGTCGGGAAGCTTCGAGAGCCGCCTCCCGTTTTCCGCTTCCTTCTGGAGCCAGACGCATAACTGCCATGGAAAAGCCGGCTAACAATGGGCTGGGGTCCGGGTCCGGGGGGCGCGGACTCGTAGCAGGGCTTTGGGAAGGGGGTGAGGGTCAGGGGATGAGGGAAGGAGAGGTGACAGAGGAGATAGGGAGGGGGAGAGGGGAGAATACAAAAAAAAGGAAAAGTAGGAAAGACAGACAGAGGAAGGAAGATAGAGAGAACAGTTCTGAGATCCAGGAACTGGTTTTGGAAAAGGCGGAGGAGGATAAAGGAAATAAAAGGGGGGGGGGGAAGAATCCTCTCTCTCTCTCTCTCTCTCTCTCTCCTCTCTCCTCTCTCCTCTCTCCTCTCCTCTCTCCTCTCTCCCCTCTCCTCTCCTCTCCTCTCTTCTCTCTCTTCTCCCTGTGTCATCTCTCCTCTCCCTCTGCTCCTTCCTCCTGCCTTAGCAGAACTTATGTGGCTGGGATGCGGGCCCTCGGGTGTCAAAACTTTGAAGATTAATGGATTACTTTGTTAATGACTGCAGGCGTCAGACTGAGGTGCTTAAATGATTTGTGAGGTGCGAGGCGTCTTCCCGACAGTCCCAAACAATGCGCGGAGTGTGCGGGGGAGGCAGAGGGCAGCCGCCGGCGGGACCAGCAGCAGAGCTCACACTCGCACACTCTCACACACGCACACGCATTCTCAGGCGCACACACCAGGTCCTTGCTGATCGGAAGGCAGGCAAGCACCCTCGCCCCCACGCACTCCCGGGCATCCACACCCACACCCACATATATGTATTTTTGCCATGAAAAAAGTGTAAATAAAGCCTCTCTGGCCCCCAATGAGGCGTTCCTTCCCGACTTTTTTGGATCAATCAAACAGACAGTGGCTTCTTTTGATTAAAGCCCAAATTGTCATTGGGCAGAAGCAATCATGTGACAGCCAATTCGGTCCAATTTCAACCTTGTCTCCATGAATTCAATAGTTTAATAGTAGCGCGGTCCCCATACGGCTGTAATCAGTGAATTAGAAAAAAAACACCCCAGCAGCGATCTTCTATGATAGATTTTTTTTCCCTCCGCACTCGCCTTTTTCCTGGGCCTCGCCCCCCCAAAGCCCCTCCAGAAGAGGGAACTTTTTCTCCGAGGGGGCTCCAAGGAGAAGGCCATGAATTACGAATTTGAGCGAGAGATTGGTTTTATCAATAGCCAGCCGTCGCTCGCTGAGTGCCTGACATCTTTTCCCCCTGTCGCTGATACATTTCAAAGTTCATCAATCAAGACCTCGACGCTTTCACACTCGACACTGATTCCTCCTCCTTTTGAGCAGACCATTCCCAGTCTGAACCCGGGCAGTCACCCTCGCCACGGCGCTGGCGGCCGCCCCAAGCCGAGCCCCGCGGGCAGCCGCGGAAGCCCAGTGCCCGCCGGCACCCTGCAGCCGCCCGAGTACCCCTGGATGAAGGAGAAGAAGGCGGCCAAGAAAACCGCGCTGCCGCCCGCCTCGGCCGCCGCCGCCGCCACCGGCCCTGCCTGCCTCAGCCACAAAGGTCAGTCCAAAGACTTGGCCCCAGGTCCCGGGACCCTCTTTCCCTTCGGGGCTGCCCCAGAGCGGTTCTGGGGAGGGGGAGGGGAGCGTGGGCTGGGAGAGAAGGCGGAGAGGGAGAGATGCTTGGCTGCCTTCCCTTCCCCTGTGGGCTCACAAGTGGGTTTGATGGAGAGAAAAGGCATCCTGCGCTCCACAATGAGACATATATATTTTTAAGAAGAGGGGGGGAAACTTTCCCTAACTTGTGTAATGTGGGATGATTTATTTGAGTTGGAACTGACCTCCTCTTGTCTAGTTGTCCTAGAGTTTGGCTTTTTGACAGTAATGAAGAGTGATAGATCGCTCTTGCTCAGCTAAGCAGCTGATGCATTAATTATAAATTGTGGTGTGGGTAATATAAAGTTTGCTCCCGGATGGAGAGGTTGGGGGGAGCTCCAGGAAAGAATCGGATGGAGGTGGAAGAGATGGGGTCTTCCCGGGCTGGGCTCCCAGGAAAGGCAGCACAATAGCTCTACTGCATCCAGGGGCGGCCATTTTGTTGCCGTTGATTTTTTCTGCTATATTTATTCTCCAGTGGAATAACCCCGCTCGGACCCCTCCACCTCCAACTGTGCGTGTGTCTCTTGTTGGTTTCCCTTTCCGCAGAATCCCTGGAAATCGCCGATGGCAGCGGAGGGGGCTCCAGGCGCCTGAGAACTGCTTACACCAACACGCAGCTTTTAGAGCTGGAAAAAGAATTTCATTTCAACAAGTACCTTTGCAGACCCCGAAGGGTGGAAATTGCAGCGCTGCTGGATTTGACTGAAAGACAAGTGAAAGTGTGGTTTCAGAACCGGAGGATGAAGCACAAGAGGCAGACCCAGTGCAAGGAGAACCAAAACAGCGACGGGAAATTTAAAAGCCTGGAAGACTCTGAGAAAGTGGACGAGGACGAGGAGGAGAAGTCGCTCTTTGAGCAAGCCCTCAGCGTCTCCGGGGCCCTTCTGGAGAGGGAAGGTTACACTTTTCAGCAAAATGCCCTCTCTCAGCAGCAGGCTCCCAATGGACACAATGGCGACTCCCAAAGTTTCCCAGTTTCGCCTTTAACCAGCAATGAGAAAAATCTGAAACATTTTCAGCACCAGTCACCCACTGTTCCTAACTGCTTGTCAACAATGGGCCAGAACTGTGGCTCTGGCCTAAACAATGACAGTCCCGAGGCCCTCGAGGTCCCCTCTTTGCAGGACTTTAACGTTTTTTCCACAGATTCCTGCCTGCAGCTTTCAGATGCAGTCTCGCCCAGTTTGCCAGGTTCCCTCGACAGTCCCGTAGATATTTCAGCTGACAGCTTTGACTTTTTTACAGACACACTCACCACAATCGACCTGCAGCATCTGAATTACTAAAAACATTAAAGCAAAACAAACCATCACAAAACAAAAACCCCTTTGACCAGGTGGTTTTGCCTTCTTTTATTCTGAGTTGATTTTTATTTTATTTTCTTCTTGACCTGCTCTCTCCCTCCTCTAAATGTTGAAGATTTTCTGTTTAGTGATTCCCCTGACCCAGTTTCAGAGGCATCTTTTACAGATTATTTTGGAGTTTTAGTTGTTTGAAATCTAATCCAACAACCCTCTATGTGATTTACTGAAAGCAATATATGAGGCCTGCAAGAAAGTGATCATATAATTGTATCTTCACTTTCTTTTTATTTTTGTATTACATTAGGATGCATTGTCATGCGTATTTTTGGTAGAATAAATTCTCCTTTGCTATAAGTAGCTTTCTTATTTTTTTCTACCCCTCTTTCTCAAGGCTCCTAACGGTTTCTTTTTCTTCTTTTAGTCTAACTTGGTAAATAAAATTCTGGTCACAATTCATCTTCTTTTTCAATTTTAATATATTTATTAAGGGGGCATGTTCAAAATCTTCAATAGACAGCAACAAAAAAAGAAAGCCAGAAAATGGTTAGGGCTTTTGAAAAGTGTTTTTTTTTTTTTTTTTAATTTAAGGGAATGGATTTGTTTTTTCAGTGTAGAGGTTCAAGCCATAGATTTAAATTGGTAATAGAAACAGAATTGGGAAGCCTCAGAGTTGGGGCAAGCCCAAGCTTTTGATAGTGGAGAAATTAAAGTGCCTATAGAAACCCCCAACTCCAGGAAGAAGGAACGCGGAGTTTCTTTAACAAGCTACCAATCTCCAGGTCAATAACTAAGTTATCAAGAATTCATTTATTTATACACATTTGTTTCAAACATCTACATTCCAACCCCTCCCCCACAAATCCCCGAACATTTTCAGTGTGGTTGATTAGTTTCCCAGCTGCTGATGGCTCCAGGCAAACAGACCTAAAAGATAGAGAAAAACAAAAATAAAACCAAATGATGGTTACTAGCCGGAAAATGCACTTCAGAAAGGGTTCTTTCCAATCCTCTGGTTCAGTCATTCTAGGATTCTTTTTTTAAGGGTCAGAAAAATCAATATTTCATTCTTAAATCTGTTTACATGGCAAATAATGGATCATTAAAGCTTTGAAGTCAGGTTAGCAAGCTGAGATTTAAAATGGAGTATTTCTGCACCCTAGGTTATAAATTAATCCAGTTTCTAGAAAGAGAGATAAAGCACTTTAAATGAAATATCAATAAAATGTGATCTAGGGTATGTTACTGGGTTGTTCTGTTTTTTTCCCCCCCTCCTTATGTCTCCCCATATTTATTTTTCCCTTCCTGAGCTCTGTTCTGACGGCTACTTACCGTGAGAAAACGCAGCGTGTAAGCAACATGTGTGGGGGGCGGGTTGATTTAAGAACCCAGCTCTTAATAGCAAAGGCTTGGAAGTTACAATGAAATCATGGTCTTTCTCCAAGGGTTTGCTATCTACCTTCCCCCACCCTTTTACCCCTAAATCCCAGCAGCGGCGGAGGCGTGTGAGGACCCTGGCGGGTCTCCTGCCCCGGGCGCGGCGCGGAGCAGGGCGGCCCGGCGGCGGCCAGGGCTGAGCCGCCGTTTGCGATTCGTCCTACGCTCATAAATCAAACGCTTTCTATGAATGAGAATGTCATCAAAGAGATCAATTGCAGGAACACATGCACAAATAAAAATCCTCTTACGTATTTGCCGGGGATCCCCGTCCGAAAGCATTAAGTTAGAAGGCGTTTAGTCATAATTCATTTTTATTGCTCTTTTAAAACAACAGCTTGGCTGAGCCGCGTATGCCAGGAACAGCTCGCGGCCTCCGCAGCGGCGTTTTGTCTCCTCCTCGCTCCTTCCTTCTCTAGGAGAAGAGCCCCGAAAGAGGCGTTTGGAGCCCAGCAAGCCGCTTGCAGGAGATCATTTAAATAGTGGCCAAGCTCGCTTTCCACCCACTCTCCCCGGGCGTTTAAAGGGACTTTAGCTCGAGTCGTAGGGCGGGGGCCTACTTGCCTAGAGGACCGAGGGTCTCCTACCGGGCAGAATGAGCCCCAGGATTTCGTGGGGGTGGGGAGCTACGGAAGCCTGCGGGCTCGAGGCCAGGGAGGCTGCCTTTGTGAGCAGCACCGGGAGAGCAGCGCTCAGGGCGGCCAGCCGGGGCGGAGCGGGCTCAGCTGCGAGAGCCGGGCCTGCGGGGAGAGGGGAGCAGTGCGCTGAGGCGGGTGGGTAGCCGGCTCAAGTGCCTGCCTGTGTGCCCGTGCAAGCTTGTGATCCCAAGAAATACACCCACCCCTGCTGGCCCTGGAAAGAGCCCGGGAGGGAGGAAGAGAGGAGAGCAGAGGTCGAGAACTGGCAGAGGAAGGACAGCGGTTGTGGCGGGGGTGGCTTTGCGGCGCGAGCCTTGCGGCCTAGGGCGTCGCGTAAACCCCGGGCGGTGGAGGCCAACAAAGGGGCAGGAATAAGGCAGGGGGGAGAACACACTGACGAGCTTGGGCTCGGATTGCAGATCGTGCGCAATGCCAGCATGGACCTCCTCATGTCCTGCCTCCATCCCCATAGTAGCCCCTTCTCTCGCCGTCGCTGGAGGCCTTTGCGTTCCCAAGGAAGCCGCCTCCAGGAGGGCCGCCTTGCCTTTTCCCTTCTCCAGGATGAAGTTCCCCAGATGCTGAAATGGGGTCAGGAGTGACCTTTCCTGCCTGTGCTCCCTCTTAACCGTGATTGGGGATGGGTCAAAAGTCACAGAAAAATAACTTTCCAAAAAGAAATGTTTAGGGAAAATGTTTCTTTGCCACTGAGGGAATCCATAGTCAAATGTCTGCAAGAGTTTTCCCTCTTGGGAGGACACGTTTTGAGGGAACTGCTGTATATGGAGAACAGAACTCAGAATACAATCCTTAGATAAATTTCATTTGTCTAATTCCGATGTGGTAAACATGGTCAGAGTAAAATCGACACAGCATTGGCTGCAAAGCTTCCTGATGATCTCTGGATTTCTACCTAAGAATGCATCAATTCTCGGCCTCTGTTTGGCCTTTTCTCTCCACAAGCCAAGGGTTGACATGAAACCTAACAGTAAACAGCAATTAACGACCCCGTCAGAATCAGAGTAGGATGAGGGTGATGGAGAACAGGACCCCTGGCCTAGAATGACGCTCAGATTTGCACGTGTCTCTCTAGGGAAAGATCTGAAGGTTCACACAAGGAACTACACAGTTACAAAAGGGAGGAGGTGTTGTGGGGGAAGAAGAAAATGTCCCGTCCACCATCAGCCATCTGTCCACCGCCCCTCCCACCTGCCAGCCCCCCATCCCCAATTCAGATACGCAGTAGAATGGGGGGGGGGTGAATAAAGGAAGCTCTATCAACTCCTAACATTCTCCCTCCAGAAAACGAGAAACGTTGCGCGAGGGGTGGGAGTTGAGCGTACTTTGTGGGAGCTGTAGTCTCGCCCTTTGAGGGCTCAGCCGCAGCGCGCCGGCTCCTGGGTCTTGGGGAGCCGGCAGATGGCCTGCAGCGCATGGCCCGGCCCCCACGCTGGCCACGTCCGTTAGCGTCATCTTTCTCCCCCGCCTCCTAACCCTCAAAATCTAGCGGCCGAGCTGCTCCGGATCCCATAGGGCTCCCAGAGCAAAGCTGAGTGGGGAGGAGAAAGGGGCGGAGAGCCAGGAGAGAGGGAGGGCGGAGAGCCCAGCGGCCCCGGCCTTTTCCGGCGAGCTCAGCTCCGAGGGTTCAGCCAGCTCCCGGGCGTCAAATTACCGAAGCTCCTCACACCCCTGCTAATAGTCCGTGGGGGAGGTGGGGTGGAGGTTAGAAGTTTCGGAGACCCTCCTTGAAGAAGGGAAGTTTCTTTCTTGTCCTCGTCTCCTCCACGCCCTCCCAGCCAGCCCTCTGCGCACTTCCTCTCCATTCCGAGTCTGGAGAGCTGGTGGCCTATCTTTAACCGAAGCCACCATGCTCTGCGCTCCTCACTGCCCCAAGGCACCACAGCAGGGAATGTGCAGCGAAAGCTCCGGGGGAGCTTGGGCTGCTGTGCTGGCCCGGTTCCTACCCTTCATGCTCGGCGCGCTCCGATCTCCGGCCCACTGATTCCCGACCCAAGAGTGCACGGAGCCCTCTTCCCTTCTCACCTCTTGCCAGTTCATCTTTCTGAGAACGGTGGGGAGGGGGCGGAGACGAGAAAGGGATGCCTCCCAGCCCCCACCTCAGGGGGGGGAGGGCGAACGGAGTCGGCGCGCGGAAGGCAAGCCTCTGCTCCCCTTCGCCCCAGAGCTCGGAATCTGCCCTAGCAGCCGCCGCAGCTGCTGCCGCTGCCTGGGGGGGCGACTGCGCGTCACCTAGACTGAGGAGCGCCGGGGATTTAAATGCCACTGAAACGGTGATCCATCACTGCGGGAGCCAGCAAACTTTCGCAGGAGGCTCCGCCATTGGCTGACATAGTCACGTGCCCCTCCCGTAGCGCCCTCCACCCTCCGGCCCCCCCTCTTGCGCACTGTACATTCATATCATTTTTCTTCTCCGGCCCCATGGAGGAAGTGAGAAAGTTGGCACGGTCACCCAGGGCTTCGCCGGACCCGGTTACTCAGTGACAGATGGACAATGCAAAAATGAGCTCCTTCCTGGAATACCCCATCCTCAGCGGTGGCGACTCGGGGACCTGCTCAGCGCGAGCCTACCCTTCCGACCATGGAATTACAACTTTCCAGTCGTGCGCGGTCAGTGCCAACAGCTGTGGCGGCGACGACCGCTTCCTAGTGGGCAGGGGGGTGCAGATCAGCCCGCCCCACCACCACCACCACCACCACCATCACCACCCTCAGACGGCCACCTACCAGACTCCCGGGAACCTGGGGGTGTCCTACTCCCACTCGAGTTGTGGTCCAAGCTACGGCGCGCAGAACTTCGGGGCGCCTTACAGCCCTTACGCGTTAAATCAGGAAGCAGAAGTAAGTGGTGGGTACCCCTCGTGCGCTCCCGCTGTTTACTCTGGAAATCTCTCATCTCCCATGGTCCAGCATCACCACCACCAGGGTTATGCCGGGGGCGCGGTGGGCTCGCCTCAGTTCATTCACCACTCATATGGACAAGAGCACCAGAGCCTGGCCCTGGCCACGTATAATAACTCCTTGTCCCCTCTCCACGCCAGCCACCAAGAAGCCTGTCGCTCCCCTACATCAGAGACGTCTTCTCCAGCGCAGACCTTTGACTGGATGAAAGTCAAAAGAAACCCTCCCAAAACAGGTCAGTCTTGCCATTCCATGGATGTCCCTTGATGATTGTGGAAGGAGTTTGTATGCTTAGTTTCCAAGGGAAATATATATATATATATATATATATATATATATATATATATATACACACAATTTTAAGTTCTTGCTACACACCAGTGTTGTAGGACGTGGGGAGATTGCCCTGGTGTGTTGGGGCAAAGGAGCGTTTGGGACTGTTGTGTTTTCAAAGGGGCTGAGGGTTAGAGGTTCTGGAAGTAGGAAGTGGGAAGGTGTGTGTGCTGGGGGAATTCTGTTAATATCTCCATTAATCACGGGTCTGACCACGCTAATGGTTGACTTCAGATTAACACTTTACACCTCATCACTCACCCTCCCCAGACTGGTGTGTTGTGAAATTCTTGATCTCCCGTTTACCTGAATATTGTTCTGAAACTGTAGGGGATCTCATATCGATTGTAAAAATTGTACCTTTTTCTCTCGTCGCTTCCCACCCTGTCCCTAGGGAAAGTTGGAGAGTATGGTTACGTGGGTCAACCCAATGCGGTGCGCACCAACTTCACCACCAAGCAGCTCACCGAGCTGGAGAAAGAGTTCCACTTCAACAAGTACCTGACGCGCGCCCGCAGGGTGGAAATTGCCGCGTCCCTGCAGCTCAATGAAACCCAGGTGAAGATTTGGTTCCAGAATCGCCGAATGAAGCAGAAGAAACGAGAGAAGGAGGGCCTCTTGCCCATCTCTCCCGCCACGCCGCCGGGAAGCGAGGAGAAGGCCGAGGAATCCTCAGAGAAGTCCAGCTCCTCGCCCTGCGTTCCTTCCCCGGGGTCTTCTACCTCAGACACCCTGACTCCCTCCCACTGAGGTCGGCCCAGCCCCAGACTCCGCAGCCCAGGCTCCTCCTGGGCTGGGACTTCTTACCCAAAGCACATTCTTAGCTTATCTTCCTTTCCATTTGCAGTCTCTCTCTTTCTGATCCTATCTGGGGAGCTCCTGGGCAGGATAATGTGTTTCCAAAGAATTCTTCACTTGATCTGGGGGGTGGGGTGGGGTGGAGGATGTTAACTCCTTAATGCAGATTGGGTGGCAGCATCAATTTTCTGATGGCTCCTAACACCCCTCCCTACTTTTAGGCAATTTCCGCAGAACCTTCTGTTCCTCTCAGATGCCCTTTGGAAAAGTCTCCTTTGCCAGCAGAAACATGTCAGAGAAAGGCCTCTCATCTTTTATCTATCTGTATATTTACAGTTCTCTCCTACTTTGACCTCAAAGAATGATAGAAAGGAGAGAGTCCAGGAGCTCATGAAGAAGAGATGCACTATGAGTGTGTTTACACGATTCGTTTTTTAATTTAATTCAGTTTCATGTGTGTGAGTTTGCTGGTTGTAAATACTTTGTTCTGAGAGATTTATCTTTATACAGATTTTTTTTTTAGAAATGTTTAGATTAAGTGACTAAAACAGGGTGGGCAAACTCTCAAAGCTGGTACAATTTTATATGTGATTCTAGGTTAAAGAATAAAAGGCCTCATTTCAACTCAATCAGTTGCCTCAGAGGGTAGCCTCAATTTGTTCTTTTAGTGAGTTAAGAAAGCCTGCAGAACACAAGGTTCAGAAATCTTGCTTCCTGTGCTTAAGTCTCCCTTCATCCCCACCCCTTTCTTGTTTCTCTGGCCACAACACTCTATTTCAACTCTGTGCTGGATTATTCAGAACCTAAAGGTGTTATTCAAATGAGCTTCTTCTTTCTACAGTTATCTTAGCTGGACATGGTGTATTTTCAGCTCAATTGTTAATGTGATGGATGGCACAATGAATGTATATTTTGTGTGATTCGTGAATAGTCTTTTGCATGTCGCACAATGTTTTGATGTCCCTGAAGTACCACACTGAGTTCTATCAGTTATCCTTTGTGAGCCTATGATATTCCCCATTTCCTGTACAATCATGAGCAGCTCTGAGATCCTGGAGTGATGTGATCCAGAGCAGAGTTTACGGGTCTTAAGATGTCTGTAATAAATACATTCAAGTTTCAGATATGCTTAAGCATCCGTGTATTTGGCTTGGCTACTATTTGTTGGTTCCTACAAAGTTGGCTCATTTCATGTGGGGAAGGGGAGACAGGTGGTGTGCATTTTCAAGGAGGTGGGACTTCCCTTGAAAAAAAAAGTAAGTGCTCTCTAATAGGTAGGTGAAGCTTCCCCATGAGTGTAATTGCACCTGACCAATGTCAACAAGAGGCTGATTTCCTTTAAAATAACAACAGCTCCTTTATTATAATCAAAGTTCATAATGGAAAAAATAGTGAAGAAGTTTATGAAGCAGATCTATTTTTGAAACAAACATGGGTACTTCCTGGGTCAAGTGCTAACCTTTTCACCTCCAACTGAATGTTGACATATATATAAACAGAACTCCCTTCAAAAGCCAAAACTCTTCAGTCAGTCTTTCCTCACATCAGTGAACCAAGAGCTAAGACATTCACATTTAATTAGCTCCAGTATAAAGCTGTTTGAAGATGGGGTCCCCATCCCATGCTTCTTCCTTGTTTTTGGATTATCAGTGTTTCAGTATATTCTACCCTTTAAATTGAGTGTGGTCTCTTTCCAGTAAACCCTTGTATACCTCCTCCTATGGCTCCTGTCCATATCTATCCCATCCTGGCACCCTCTACATGCCCCCTCCCATCTCCTTTAGGTTACACATCTCATTCCCAGCACATTCAGCTTTGATTTCATAGACATCATGGCTGTAATGGGTCCTCAAGTTCTAATTCCATGCCAGAAAAAAAGTTTTTATTTTCTTCTCTGGGCTCAACAGGTTTTTCCAGGTGAACTTGTGGAAATCATGCCGAAGCCCATTTCAATATTCATGTCACTCATGACCAAAGCATGTGTTTGCTCTCAAACAGAATGCCAGCAAATCAAAGAGTTCCAAGTGGCTCGCCTAGATTCCTTAACACTTTTCCTTTACTTTCACACATTTTTAGAGGCTTTAATTTTAGCCCCAAGGGTAGAGCAAAAATTTTACGGCATCACAACAAATACAGACATATGACTTCCTTCCTCTCCAAAGGGTGTTTTACAAAGGATGGGCTAACGGTAGGAGGAGGAAATCCTACAAAAACTCAAAATTTGCAGCCCCCCTAGAACACCCATGAGATTTCCTGTACTTCCCTGTCAAAGGGGGCAAGCTTGGACTTTGCAGGCACAGTTGCTGCGGCCATATCAAGGGCACCCGGTGCCCTCCCCTCGGCTCCTGGATTCTGGGGTTGCCTCTAAAAGACTCAAGTGGATGGAGAAGAACTTCAAAGTCGGCCAACTCTTTCTTTCATTTCCCCTCCCTGGCCTTATACAGTATCTTTTGTTTATTAGTGTAAGGCCACACAGCAAAACAGATGGCTGGTTCCCAAATACTTTAATGTGCTAAAGTGCCATTTGCATGCCACTGCCGAGATTTCAATATCCAAAAGCAGGGCCCGACGTGCTGGAATCCCGGAGATTCCAATCTTCAAGGTGGTGGTTTTAATGTAACTCAGAAGAGAACGATAAATTATAGGTAAACATCTCAAGCCTTCTTTAGGTCATGGAATAAATCAGTTAATAAGCAATGCATTTAGGAAGCATTAATATACCTTTCAACAAGAAAAAACATTTGTATCTTTTTAGTTGTCCCAATCGATTAAATCAAAGGCGCTTTAACACATCCTAATTTCAAGGTCTCTATTTTTCCGTTTTGGTCTCTGAGGAGTACAGTTAGCTCCTTGAACAATGACAGCAATGGGAAAACAGAAAATAACATTTTATTGATAAATTATAAAAAGACAACAGTCTCAATTAGGGATTTGGGATAAGTACAATATAAAACTCCAGTTTTCAAATGCTTTTTCCTCACTTCGTTCACATTCATGGAAAGTACTCCCGAAATTCAGGGCATCCCCAAACTAGGCTGAGTTAAGAGCTTGCTGTAGCTCTGAGGTCTGCTCTCGGCTTCACCTTTGAAAGTTTACTTTTGGAGGCTATTCAGATGCCGTGGTGTTTTCCTCCGAGGCAATCAGATTCAAACTGATCAATATTTACTCAGTCTGAAAGGGTTGTTGAAAAGGCTGCTAACAACAAACTGCTTAGCTGCTCACCCCTGTTTAATCTCAGGTTCACAGAAAGTTCAAGAAGAGATGAATGCAGTGATGGGTCACTTTAGAATGAGTCCCAGCGGTTTATCTGAGCTCTCCGCTAAAGGCAACAATTATAGTTCCATTCCTCTTTGGGAAAGCGGCAACTTTCCTATTATTCTTTTGCTAAACAGTGTTTACTAGAAAGTTAAAACACTTTCATCTCCCTTCCTGGCTCTTGTTTTGGGAGGGGGGGAGAGGAGCTTCCAGCTGTCCTTCTCTTGCGTCCTCCTCCAGCCTTTTGCCCATCCTCTAGGTTTCCTTTGACTTAAAATAAATTACATTGAATATTTTAAAAAAACGTTAAATTAGCCTGACAGAAAAGATCCGATTTATTTCAGATGCCACGAGCTATGAAATGAAGCTCTTTGGGCCATTAGAGTTTATCTTCTTTGCAAAAGTACAGGGCAAGATTGAATTGAAATCCATTTGCGTTTGAGTAATATTGACAATCAGAGCCCCAATATCCATTTGAAATGGCTGTTTAGACAGGAGTGGGGGCGGGTGAGAAGGGGGAATTGACTTGTGCAGAAGCAGATACCTCAGGTGGAAAGTCAACTTTAAAATTTTATGCCCTCCTAGTACACAAATTACTGAGATGAAAAAGGAAGACCCAAGGAAGCCAGTGGGGAATGGTGGGAGAAGACACTGGACACTCAAGCTAATTGCTACAGCTCTTCAGGGGTCAAAGTTCATGTAATCACTGCATAAATGCATACTAAATAGGGATTTATCAAGCTTTTCTGATGGCTGAGCACGTCTGTGGAAAAAAAAACACAAAACAAAACGGTCACTGCTGTTTGTGTTTCTTCCTGGAGAATAATTATTCTTGCAGTAGAAGCTCTAGGAGTCTGAGTCTTTAATGTACTATTTTGAATGACAGGCAAATGTTCTGTTTTAAAATTTTGAAATTGGTGCATGGACAGCATCTTTCTTTTTTATTGGATGGGACTGTAAAATACATTTCTAACTCTTAGAAATACTATGGCTTTTTCAATACACACAAAGACACAAGTTAACGTGTCCCTATCAGATAAGCTACTCTTAGATGGCTAACTTTGGTGACTCTCTGCTGTAGATGAGACTACTTTTGCCTGAATCCTGAGAGTACATAGAAGTTCCGCCTTAGGACTATTTGTGCCTAAATGTCCGGAATTGAAAGGGACCCATTATCCAACCTTTCATGTTAATGAATCAGAAAGACAAGGCACCCAGAGGTGGATTGATTTGGCTTAGAGCCCATAGTACTTATACTTTCTATATCAAAATCAGGGTGGCTTAGAACCTGACCATGCACTTCTTAATTCTAAATTCCTGATTTGATTTTGCTCATTTATTCTATGTGATTTGTTTCAGGCTGGATATTGTTTATGTTTTTCCACTTTGGGTTTACTAGCCACCCGGAGTCAAGTCCTTGATTTTGAGGCCATCAGGATTAATGATCTTTGAGACAACCTCCTAGTTGAATCTTTCTGCCATCTTGCTTGGACAATAAAATGTTGGTCTACCTGCTGTGAAAGACATATGCTCTTAAAATATGAAAACAGAGCGAGAGAGAGCAGGTAAAATTCAATACATATTTTTGTTGTTTTTAAACCTAGACTAGGGAAGAATAAATGAAAGAGGAGAGGCCTGCACCCAAGTTCAACCTCCATTAAATTGTCAAGAGGTATCGGCTAGAAAGGGCTTAGAGATACAAGAAATATCCAGGAGGTGTCTTAACCCTGAATTTTTTTCTATTTGTTTCTGTTTGGTTTGTGGCACAGCATAACCTCCTGAATTGTTATGGTCCATATTTCTTAATTTTATCCATGACCTACTCATGTACCTAACACACACACACACACACACACACACACACACACACACACACACACCCAGACAAATGCCAGCCCAAACAATTAAAGTTTTTTCACAACACAACTTGCTAGATTTTCCTTCCTGGTGGGGTTCAACTAATAATCTCAGCTGAATCTGCTGCCCAAAGGGACATTTATGGCTGTCAATGTTTGAAAAGCTGAACTGGAATCCCTAGAGTTTTAGAGCTTTGTTTTTAATAACATCAGTCATCAAATACAACTGACTTTTGATTGCAGAACTGCAAACCAAATATCAATTAAGCAACTGCTCCGTAGATGCTAGCCTATGAACTTTAAAAAACCAAAACAATTTCAAACCCCAATTATGTCCTACAAAATATTCTGGAAAGATTACATTTTGTATTTATTGGAAATAAATGAAAAGACCAATGTCTCTTTTTCAACATTTCCAGACACAACAAAAATATGTCTCCATTTTTTAAACAGCCCATTAAATTTTTTATTATTAAGAATGTGTTTGTGAAACGTCTAGTCACAAGGCTAATCTGTAGAAACCAGATTGTTTTGCGTTTTCATTTTAGGCTTAGGTTGCTACTTTAGGAAAAAAATTGCGCAACTGCAACAGAAAATAAAGGAAAAATTATTGAATGAGTTTTCTTTCTCTTTAAACTGGGATACTTTTTTAACCACGCTGGACAGTTCACAAACGATGACTTGCTTCCTTTGGAAAAAAAAAAAATCTTCCCAGTACCATCACGAGAATGCAGAAAGCAATGATTTAAAATGGGAGCCCCCCCCCCCGCCCCCCCCCGGTAATATCAGCAATACGGTTCAGGGAAATGTTCCATCCCGAGGAACAAATGGGGTCCTTCCTTCAGGACGCGCAGGAGCAGCCGCTGGAGCTGGGCTCCGTGGGGCAGCGCGACCGCGCTAACTCGGGCGCCGCCGGCGTGGCGTCGGGCGCGGCGATCAGCGCCGGCCTCTCCACCGCCCGGCGGGTGCTAGTGTCTCAGGAGGATGTTTCGGTCTTCGCGGCCCCATGGGGTGGAGGGGAGCCCCGACGCCAAGGTTAAGACGATTTCCTGCCTTGGCTTCCCCAGCTTCTCTCTCCGAATTCCTCTGCAAACGCCGCCTCTCCCTGCCTCGCGGCCCCGGACCCACGCAGAGCAGCGAGGGAGCTGCATCCCGGCCCTTTCCGGTGTGCGGGCTTCGCGGCCCGGGGCGGCCGGCAGCTGCGCGGGTCCCAGCGGGAGCCCGGGGGTGGGTTGAAAATGGCTGGAGCCTTCAGTCGGGGCAAATCCGCTGAGGCTCCGAAGGGCTCCGCTTTGTCTCAAGGGATCACTAGGCCTCTCGGCTCCTTATGCTTTTCCCGCCAGCATCGCCCTGCTTCCAGGTGCCCCGGGAAGGTAAAGCAGGAACCGACAGGTGCGGCCTTAGGGGTCTGCCTGGCTCCTCCAGGTGAGGGCCTCAGGGCTTCAAATCCTGTGAACCCAGCATGGAGGACAGAACCTTCTTCCGGGGAGAAGAAACCCAGGTCGGATGCCTAGCCCCCAGTTCATCTTATTAAGATTTGAAAGGGGGAGGGAGATTTTACTTCCAGCTTGGTCCCTCCTAGATATTTTCAAAATACATTTACTTGAGTACCATTCATTTCCCTTCCTGTTCAACTGAGATGTTTTGAAGGGTAGAGGTGGGGGTTGCAGGTGTGATGAGTAGAAGTTTCTAAACATTGGATGTTCCTAGAGAGGCTAATGCTTCTCTAGTCAGGGAAACATCCTTCTCAAATGTCCTCTCATTCAGTTGTAGAGTCAAACCCTGCCTTGCCTCAAGTCTCACTTCTTTCTAGAAAGTTTTCTGTGCTCCTTCCCACTCATTTAGCTGAGCGTCTCCTCAGAACTCCACCGTTTACACAGGAAGCTTTGTCACATAACACCTAACTGGGACTGTGAACTAGTCTTGACTCCTTGGAAAGGATCTTAAGCTTCTTGAGGGCAGGGCCTTTGACTTCCAGTAACATGGAGAGATCGTCCCTGTAGGATACTTAACCTTTCTATACTTTCAGATTCTTAAATTATACACTAAGGTGACTGTTCTTGTTGACTTTTAAAATTTATGTGATTTTGTGGTTTTTCAGTATCTTCAAAATCTGATCCTAAATTTTTACATGGCTTTTCAGTATCTTGAAAATCTGACTTATTCAGGATTACTCTGAGCCAAGTAATGTCAAATACTATGTCAGATACTTTACATACATTGACTCATTTAATCTTTCCTCAGCCCCAAGAATGAGGTATTTTTGTTATCTTGATTTTACAGATAAGGAAATGGAGGGGTACAAGGTGTTAAATAACTTGTCCACTAAACCCAGAGCCCAGACTCTTACCCACTCTGTTGTAGTGCTTCTCCACAAGGCCAAGCACACAAGACCTCTATAAAGAGTTATCGAGCTATCATTATTGTTTTTATTTATTTGTTTATTTATTTATTTTAAATTTATTGGGGGTGACAATTGTTAGTAAAATTACATAGATTTCAGGTGTACAATTCTGTATTACATCATCTGTAAATCCCATTGTGTGTTCACCATCCAGAGTCAGTTCTCTCCTTCCATCACCATACATTTGATCCCCCTTACCCTCGTCTCCCACCCCCCAACCCCCTTACCCTCTGGTATCATTCATTGTTGATACAGGTACTATAAGTGGGTAATTGCTTACTGGTAAAGAATTAGAGAGCTGGAGAAACTGACTGTTTAATAATCAGACTTATATGCAAACTGTGGCTATACATTCTTGGGAAAATAAGCAAGTGACAAATATTTGAGTGAAAACAAAGCTAAAGAGAGGTCAAATTTAACAATAAAGTCAATAAGAGGACTACTTTAACAATAAAATACTTTTTCCATATCTGACACTAATTGATTAAGGGAATTCTTTGCAGACAGAAAAAAGATATCCTTTATATTCACAAGTTATGTCTGTGGCATGTCCAACATGTGGACAAAAATGGAAATGTTCAATATAAAATACAGATGTTTTATCTCTATGAAAGCCAGCATCCATATGGTTGGAAACATTTGAATGCATGATATTTCACACACACCGCCCCCACCAGTTTTCATTTGGATATTTTATGTACTGCAAATCCAGTCACAATTTACATTTGAAGAAAAAGGATGAGAATAATTCCTGTTCACACAAAAGGGCTAGTCCTCATAGTTTACTACTTAGCACTTCTTGACTAAGAATAACCAGAAGAACCAGGTTCAACAAGAATTTGAAGGAATATATTATGAGGCCTAAAAAGAGCCAGTCTTTAGAAGCCAGTTCTTCTCAGAACTCAATTTACATAGTCAGATTAAGACTTGTATGTAGAAGAGCATACTTTGCTTTCTCCTACTTCTCTTACTTTTATAAGTAAACAAGAAGTTGGCATAATTACAAACATAAAAATATTACTAATATTATTTAGTTATAGAATGGCCGAAAGTAGGACAAGAAGAGACATTAGAAGTCATCTAATCTGGGTTTTCTATTTTACAGGTGATGAAACTAAAGCCCAGAAAGGTGCTAGCAGCAATAGTGGTAAGAAAAAATATTTACTTATATCTTTAATATAAATGTAAGTGGATATTAAAAATGGCAGGCAAAAATTAATCTTGGGCTAGATGTATTAATAACATTAATAATTAATTACTGTATTAAGTATAGTAATTACAGTAATTAATTACAATAATAATTAAATACTGAAGATCTAAAAGTTATTATTAATAAGTAGGTTTGAATAATGAGTTATGTGGCCAGAGGGTTTCTTCCTACCTGCTTACCTCCATGAATCCTACAGAGAAACTGGCTGATCCATTTTATTTCTCCATTTCAAAAATTCTGTGTGTGGTTTGACAGATGAGACAGAAAAAACCAAGAAGAAAGCCAAGCTTCTTAATAGCCCTGCCCCAGCCACTCAGATGACATGTTAGCTCCCTGGTTGCTGCTTGATTCAGGCACCCTGGAAGCTGAGGGAGCATTCTGGCTTCATTGATCTGTTCCCTGTGGACCACAAGGACTTGCGATTCATTATCTTAAATAAAAAATATTCCTTCTGTGAGAGAGATCCAGACTTTACCAAGTTGTGACAACTTATTTTCTTAAATTTGTTTTTTCAATTACAGTTGACATACAATATTGTATTAATTTCAGGTGTACAACCTAGTGATTAGACATTTATATATCTTATGAAGTGATCACCCCCATAAGTCTAGTACCCATCTGACACCATACACAGTTATCATAATATTATTGACTATATTCCCTATGCTGTACTTTACATTCCATGACTATTTTTATAACTGGCAATTTGTATTTCTTAATCCCTTTCAAATACTGCATGATTTCACTTATACATGAACAAAATAAACCAAATAAATGAATAAACAAAACAGAAACAAACTCATAGACACAGAGAACAAATTGATGGTTGCCAGATGGGAGGGAGTTTGGGGGGATGCGTGAAAAAAAATGACACCTTATTTTTTTATGTTAACATTAACTGAAGGCTTTCTTTGTAACAGATGCTGAGCTAATAGTTTTATGTACATTATCTTGGTATAATCTCAGTAGGCTGTGCATAAGTCTAGCAATCTTATGATGTAGGTTTTATTATCCCCTTTTACAGAAGAAGAAACTGAAGCTTAAGTATTTTCTGTAAGTTTCTCACCATCACATAGTGAGCGAGTAATAAAGTTGGAATTTGCAGCCCATGCATTTAATCCTTACATTTTGAAGCCTTATATCTTAAGAATGTGAGTATAATACTGTAATTAGGACTAACCTTAAATTTAATTTCCAATTGAAAATGTTTATATTTTAGGAGCCTGATGTTAGGTTATAAATATGTTATATAGGTACACTATGAATTATCTTAGCTGTTTACAAATAAAAAATATGAGAATATATAACTATACACATGCATAGAAAACGGTTTATTTTTCTATCTGGGGTTTTACTGCTGACAGAATTGAGGCTTTCAGAATAACAATGACTTTCTTGCAAAACTCATGGTGTAGCAAAAAGATAGAATGGTTGTAAAATATTATAAAAATAAAATTATTATAGAAAGAAAGGGAAAAACTCACTTACCATCACATTCCCCCAAATATAGCTGTTTTCTGCAGTGCAGTGTTTGTCCCAATGCGTTTACTTAAAAGCAATTATTGTGTGCCACAATTTGAATTCTACTTTTTTCACTTATGTTATATCATAACATTGTCTGTGTTTATGTAGCATATTTTTTATTTGATGATTGGTGTATATACCAGTGCTTATTGTCTCCGATGTCTTATATTTCTCTCTCTCCCTCTCCCCCTCTCCTCCTCTTCCCCTCTCGCTCTCATTTTTCTTTCTCATTTGAGAATGACGTGAAGGCATCCAGTCCAGTCTGTGATTGAGCATTTACAATTGGGTGAGGTGTGCGAGTGGCTCGGTACCTATCCGCTGCAGGTGCCCTGGAGAAGCACCTATAAATTTGCTCTCTGGCTCTAGGAATTCCTTCTGGCTTCACCTCTTCCTGACCTCCACTAATTCTGTCCCTCCCCCCACTTGGAACTTCTGCTCTCAACTCCTTACTCTGATTTCTTTCTTGCTGCCTTATGTTTGAATCCAGTCTCATGTCTTTGTCCTTCATGAATGAAAACATTTATTCAGGGATGATGTAAAATTTTACAGAGAGAAGATACCTCCCTTTTCAAGGAGTGTACAAATCATTATGAAACGTGTAACTCATTATATAATTTATTTCATATCACATTATTCATTCATATTTTATTAGAATTTAGTTAGCCATTTAAGCTTTTAGGATTTTATTATAAAAGTCCTCCTAGAGAGTAATTGGGGGTGATATCCTTTCTCCCCAAAATGTGTAAGTTGAAAGTAAGCCTTTAATTCCAGTTGAGACAATGATCATCACGTGATTTGTGTTGTAAGATGACTTTTGCTGCAGAAGACAAGGTGTCTGGGAAATATAAACTTTATGTCCCCAGTTTGTGAAAGGCAAGGGAATGGAAAGAGAAGAGGGTGAGAAGTATAGAAACTTGGGGGTTTTCAAGTGTAATTCAGGAATGATGAAAAGGGAGGATAAGATAGATGGAAATGACACTGGGGAGATTGTGCGCTGACAGAAAAGGGGATCTAATTTTGGGAAAATTTTGTAGATGGAGTCTATGTCCTTAGGATTTCAGGGTGATCAGTTTTTCTAGACCCAGTGCTGGAATAGATGAGACACCAGAGGAAGTTTTAAAACGCTAAGAAACCCTAACAAAGGCTTTGAAATTTGAAGGCCAAAAAACCGGAGCAAAACCAAATAATAACTCTGTTACAGGATATGGATAAAACTTATGTTCCACTGATGCATCCTGATACAAAAATAACATTTTGACAAGTGTAGACTGAGTATGGAGCTGTATGACAATGCTTGCACCTGTCCTCCCCTGTAAGTGGCTAAGAGCATCTTGTCAAGGCTTGTCATCCACTGACCTCACCACAGGACTGCAGATGAGAGGAAGGCTAAACTGCCACAGCCTAAACTGTCTTTGTGTGTGTGGCTGCAGGGCTGGGCCTGAGACTCTGCTGCCTTAAATTCCCTCCGCTCAAAAAAAGGGAGCCATTCCTCTCCCATCGCCCCTTATATTTGACCAAACAATTAGGGTACCCATTTTGCCCCTGTGTCTGCTTTTCTCCCAGTCAAATGCCTACAAGCTGAGCTCAAGGGTCTGTCCTCTGTGAAACCTGCCCCAGGGAGAGGGAGAGTGACTCCCTACTCCCCTGTCCTCCGTTAGCATTTTTTATTTGTCAGAGCACTTCTCACTTTGGCACTTTAAATTCTATTAACCTGTTTGTGACTCTTCTTTGTAAACTATTCCAGGATAGAGACCATATCTTATTAATCATTGATTCTTTCTACCTTGTTCAATACCTGGCACGTGGCAGACACTTGATAAATGTTTGTTGAATACATGAATGAGTGAATGAGTGAGGGAATGAGGGAGACATTTTTGGGGTTCTTTCTATAGTTCTCAGCTATTCTAAGGTGGTTCATGGTTCCCTAAGGCTAGGAATACAAAGTGTGATTTTAAGTTCTTCCTTGTTTTCAAAATATTTTCTTTCTTCTTACTGAAGTTAGCTTGAAGTTCAAAATTCGTTCGTGGAGAATTGACTTGTCATGATACAATGAGGTGTAAAATGGTTTAAATGTAAATGTTCCTTGAATTAACATACTGACTAAAGCTCATTGAAACTAAAGTGCAACCAATCAGTCAATCACAAAGTGTAAATAACTGATACTAGAGTCCTTTCTGTTTTGACAGGGGGATGGAGGTCAGAGAAAAGTTAGTGCTTGGGCCTTAGTGGGGATGAGAGAGGATGGGAGGTCAAAGGGTCACCTAGGTAGAAACAGAGCATAGATAGCGGAACTAGGGGCCATTGATTTAGCACTTCCTTATTGTCTTAGTTTTAAAGAGAAGTATGGGTCATGTTTGCAATTTTGTGAGAACAATGTTGGGAACTATATTGCACGAGAACACTGCTTTATAGGATTTGCTAAGACCTGGGTGTTTTTTGTGCATGTATCCACTTTAAAAAGCTGCTTTTGTTGCAGAGGAACTACATTTTTCAGAGGAGTTAATTAAGGTCACATGATCTAGATTGTACCCTAAAGTATCACTTCCAGTAGTAGAACCGTTTGGGTACTTAGCAGGACTGACTGAATGATATTGGAGATGGCCCTGACAGGGAAGGTTAGAAGTTACGGCAATATTTGATTTTGAGATGGATCCACCTAAATGGGCGCTGCCATGATCTACATTTTATGGTAAATTGCTTGTTATCAAAGGAACTCTGATACCTCAGATTATTCATGTGGAGCTACTTAAATAGCTCAAGGCACTTCTGGTTAGTTCTCTCAGTACCTTTGGAAGTGGAGAGCAAATATGTGCAAACAGAGGCCCAATGTTACACAACTGGTTGAAAATTGGCTGTTCATGCAGTGCCAAATGATCAGTGTGACTTTTTTTATGAACCTCCCTCGAACTGGAATTGAACTAGAGTATTGGTTTAAGAGCCAGATGTCCTGGGTTTCAGTTTCTAGCTCCGCACTAAGTAGCTGTGTGACATATCACAGATCACTTCTCCTCTCTGGGTCCAAGTGAGACTATATAAACGTGAGGGCTCATTCCAGACCGAACCCTTTTTCTATGTTTCTACTCAGTTGCAACCGCTAGGGTATTTGACATAACAGACCAGTAGCCAAGTTTGAACTGGAATGCGTCTTGTAACCCATTTAACCTCTACTTTATATATTAAAAAAATCATTTTATACTTTTCTATTGAATATAAGTGCATAAAGTGCACTAATCGTGTACAGGTGGTTGAATATTTTAAAAGTAGGTATTGAATTATAATTTAGTTATAATAAGAGTCAACCTTTTAAAATGCATACTTCAGTGAGTTTTGATAACTGTGTCCTGTTGTGTAACACCACCACAGGCAAGATACAGGCCATTTCCATCATCCCCCAAAGTTCCCAGTGCTTCTTTGCGGTCAATCTCCTTCCACCACAAGCTCCTGGCAACCACTGATCTATTCTCTACCCCTGTAGTTCTGCCTTTTCCCAAATGTCATATAAATGAAATCATACCGTATGCAGACATTTCTGTGTGAATTTTTTTCTGTAATGCTTTTAAGATTCATAACATACCTGTGTAATTGCCACCTAGATCAAGATATGGTACTTTTTCTAGAACCCCAAAAGGTTCTCTCCTATCCTTTTCCAGTAAATACCCTTCTCCCACTATTCTGACTTCTACTATTTGTATCAGTCTTATCTGTTTTGTATGGAATCATACAATAGCACTGTATGGCTTTTTTCCCTTAATGTAATAGCTATAAGATTCACTCATGTTATAGCTAGTGATAATGTATTCTTTTTAAAAATCATTGTGCAATATTCCACTGCATGAGTATACCACATTTCATTTATCCATCCTACTGTGATGACATTTGGTTTGCTTCGAATATTTGGCTCTTTTGAGTAAAACTGTTATGAACATTCTGATTGCTGTCTTTTGACAATATTCTTTTGAGAATATGCACTCACATCTCTTAGATATATTCGTAAAAATATATAGAATTGCTGGATCATAGGCTAGGCATGTGTTTAGCTTTATTAGATGCTGTCAAACAGTTTTCTAAAGTGGTTGTACCAATTTATACTCTTGCCATCAATGTATGAGAGTTCCAATTACTCCACATCCTTATCAACACTTGGTATTGCCGGTCATATTTTAGCCTTTCTGGAGAGTTGTAAAGTTACCAATACTTTTTCCCCCCTATTTTTTTTTATTGTGGTAAAATACACATAACATAAAATTTACCATCTTAACTATTTTAAGTGTACAGTTTATTGGTATTAAATACATTCACCATGTTGTGTTACCATCACCACCATCCATCTGTAGAATTCTTTGTTTTGTAAAACTGAAACTTTATACCCATTAAACAATAACTCCTCATTCCTCTCCAGCCTCTGGAAATCACCATCCTACTTTTTGTCTCTGTGATTTTGACTACTCTATGTGCCTCATATAAGTGGAATCACACAGTCTTTGTCTTTTTGTGACTGGCTTATTTTACTTAGCAAAATGTCCTCAAGGTTCATTTATGTTGTAATATATTACAGAATTTTATTCCTTATTAAGGCTGAATAAAATTCATTATATATATGTCACATTTTGCTTATCCATTCATTTAAAAGAGGATACTTGTATTGCTTCTATGTTTTATCTATTAATGAGTAATACTGCTATGAACATGGGTGTACACATATCTTTTTGAGACTTTGCTTTCACTTCTTTTGGGTATATATTTGGAAGTGGAATTGCTGGATCAGATAGTAATTCAATTTTAAGTTTTTGAGGAACTGCCATACTGTTTTCCACAATGGCTATACCATTTTACAGTCCCACCAACAGTGCAGAAGGGTTCCGATTTCTCCATATCCTTGTCAACACTTCTTATTTGTTTATTTTTATAATAGCCACTTTATTGGGTGTGAGGTGGTATCTTGGTTGTAGTTTTGATTTGCATTTCCCTGTTGATTAGTGATATTGAGCATCTTTTCACGTGCTTAATGGCCATTTGTATATCTTTTTTGAAGAAATCTCTGTTCATGCCTTTTGCCATTTTTAAATTTAATTTTATTAGGATCCTTAGAAGGTTTATCTTTATTTTTATTTATTTTTTATTTTTCAATGATAGTTGACATGCAATATTATTTTATATTAGTTTCAGGTATACAGTGTAATGGTTAGAAATTTACATAATTTATGGGGGAGGCTGGTTAGCTCAGTTGGTTGGAGCGCGGTGCTGGTAGCATCAAGGTTGCCAGTTCGATCCCTGTATGGGCCACTGTGAGCTGCGCCCTCCTTAGAAAAAACAACAAAAGAAACAACTCCCATAATTTATGAAGTGATCCCCTGATAAGTCTAGTACTCATCTGGCACTATACGTAGTTATTACAATGTTATTGACTATATCCCCTGTGCTGTTATTTACATCCCTGTGACAATTTTGTAACTACCAATTTGTACTTCTTAATCCCTTCACCTTTTTTATCCAGGCTCCCAACCCCCCTCCCATCTGGTAACCATCAGTTTGTTCTCTGTATTTAAGTGTCTGTTTCTGTTTTGTTTTTTTTTGTTCTTTATATTCCCCATATAAGTGAGATCATGTGGTATTTGTTTCTCTCTGTGAGACTTATTTCATTTCGCATATACCTTCTAGGTCCATCCATGTTGTCACCAATGGTAAGATTTCATTCTTTTTATGGCCGGGTAATATTCCACTGCATATTTGTGGCACATCTTCTTTATCCAGTTGTCTATCGATGGACACTTAGATTGTTTTCATATCTTGGCTATTGCAAATAGATCTGCAGTGAGCATGGGGATGCATGCTTTTTGAATTAGTGTGTTGGATTTCTTCGAATAAATACCCAGAAGTGGTATGCTGGGTCATAAGGTAGTTCTATTTTTAATTTTTTGAGAAGCTTCCAAACTGTTTTCCATAATGGCTGCACCAATTTACAATCCCACCAACAGTTTATGAGGGTTCCCTTTTCTCCACATCCTTGCCAACACTTGTTTTTTTATTTATTGATGATAGCTATTCTGACAGGTGTGAAGTGACATCTCACTGTGGTTTTAATTTGCATTTCTCTGATGATTAGTGATCTTGAGCATCTTTTCATATGATTATTGGCCATTTGTATGTCCTCTTTGGAGAAATATCTGTTGAGGCCCTCTGCCCATTTTTTAATTGGATTGTTTGCTTTTGTGGTGTTGAGTTGTATGAGTTCCTTATAAATTTTGGATATTAATCCCTTATCAAATATATTATGGGGGAATATCTTCTCCTATTAGTAGGTTGTCTTTTCATTTTGTTGATGGTTTCCTTTGCTGTTTTTGTTTTCCAAAACAAAAACATTTTATTTTGATGCAGTTCCATTTCTCTATTTTTTCTTTTGTTTCCCTTACCTGAGGAGATATATCAGAAAGAATATTACCAAGAGCAATGTCAGAGAGTTTACTGCCTATGTTTTCTTCTAGGAGTTTTAGGGTTTGGGGGTCTTACATTTAAGTCTTTAATTCGTTTTGTGTTTATTCTTGTATATAGAGTGAGAAGGTGGTCCAGTTTTATTGTTTTGTATGTATTTGTCCAGTTTTCTTAACACCATTTATAAATAGGCTGTCTTTACTCCACTGTATATTCTTGCTTCTTTTGTCATAGATTAAATGACCATATATGTGTGAGTTTATTTCTGGGCTCTCTATTCTGTTCCATTGATCTATGTGTCTGTTTGTAAGCCAGTGCCATGCTGTTTTGATTACTATGGCCTTCTACTATAGTTTGACATCAAGTTGCATAATACCTTCAACTTTGTTCTTCTTTCTTAAGATTGCTGTAGCTATTTGGGGTCTTTTATGGTTTCATATAAATTTTAGGATTATTTGTTCCAGCTCTGTGAAAAACACCATTGGTATTTTGATAAGCGTTGCATTGAATCTATAGATTGCTTTGGGTAGTATGGACATTTTTACTACTGTGTTTCCCCAAAAATAAGACCTAGCTCGACAATTATCTCTAGTGCGTCTTTTGGAGCAAAAATTAATATAAGACCCGATATGACATGATATGATATGATATGGTATGATATGATATGATACCCGATCTTATATTATAGTAAAATAAGACCGGGTCTTCTATTAATACTTGCTCCAGAGATAATCAGCATTAGAGCTGATTGTCTGGCTAGGTCTTATTTTTGGGGAAACACGGTATGTTAATTCTTCTATTCATGAACACAGTATATGCTTCCATTTATTTGTATCTTCTTCAGTTTCTATCTTTAATATCATAATTTTCCAAGCACAGGTATTTTACCTCCTTGGTTAAATTTATTCCTAGGTATTTTTTGATGCAATTGTAAATGGGATTGTTTTTTTTAATTTCCCTTTCTGATTGCTTGTTATTGGTATATAAAAATGCAACCAATTTCTGAATATTAATTTTGTATCCTGCTACTTTACTGAATTCATTGATCAGTTCAAATATTGTGTGTGTGTGTGTGTGTGTGTGTGTGTGTGAAATTTTTGGGATTCTCTCCATATAGTATCATGTCATCAGCAAATAATGGCAGTTTTACTTCTTCATTTCTAATTTGGATGCCTTATATTTCTTTTCCTTGTCTGACTGCTGTGGGTAGGACTTCCAGTACTATGTTGAATAAAAGTGGTGAAAGTGGGCATCCTTGTCATGTTCCTGATCTTAAGGGGAATGCTTTTAGCTTTTCCCTGTTGAGTATGATGTGGGGTTGTCATATATGGCCTTTATTATGTTGAGATATGTTGCCTCTATTCCCACTTTGCTGAAAATTTTTATCATAAGTGGATGCTGGATTTTGTCAAATGCTTTTTCTGCATCTATTGATAGGATCATATGATTTTTATCTTTCATTTTGTTTATGTGGTGTATCATGTTAAGAGATTTGCAGGGTGGGAGATGAGGGTAAGGGGGATCAAATATATGGTGATGGAAAGAGAACTCATGCTGGGTGGTGAACACATAATGGGATTTATAGATGATGTAATACAGAATTGTACACCTGAAATCTATGTAATTTCACTAACAATTGTCACCCCAATAAATTAAAAAAAAAAGTGATTTGCAGATATTAAACCAACCTTGCATCTCAGGAATAAATCCCACTTGGTCATGGTGTATGATCTTTTAAATATATTGCTGAATGTGGTTTGCTAATATCTTGTTGAGGATTTTTGCATCTTCATGAGGGATATCGGTGTATAGATTTTTTTTTTTTGTAATGTTTTTGTCTGGTTTTGGGATCAGGGTAATGGTGGCCTCATAGAGTGAGCTTGGGAGCCTTCCCTACTCTTGAATTTTTTGGAATAGTTTGAGAATTACAGGTGTTAATTCTTTTTTGAATGTTTGGTAAAATTCACCTGTGAAGGCATCCAGTCCAGGACTTTTGTTTGTTGGTAGTTTTTTGATTACTGATTCAATTTTTTTTTTTTTTTTTTTTTTTTTTTTTTTAAAGATTTTTATTGGGGAAGGGGAACAGGACTTTATTGGGGAACAATGGTCAAATTGTTGTCCTTTCAATCTTAGTTGTGGGGGGTTCTGTTCAGCTTCAAGTTGTTGTTCTTTCAGTCTTAGTTGTGGAGGGCGCAGCTCAGCTCCAGGTCCAGTTGCCGTTGCTAGTTGCAGGGGGCACAGCCCACCATCCCTTGCGGGAGTCGAACCGGCAACCATGTGGTTGAGAGGACAGGCTCCAACCAACTGAGCCATCCGGGAGCTCAGCGGCAGCTCAGCTCAAGGTGCCGTGTTCAATTTTAGTTGCAGGGGGCACTGCCCACCATCCCTTGCGGGAGTCGAGGAATTGAACTGGCAACCTTGTGGTTGAGAGCCTGCGCTCCAACCAACTGAGCCATCCGGGAGGCAGCTCAGCTCAAGGTGCCGTGTTCAATCTTAGTTGCAGGGGGCAGAGCCCACCATCCCTTGCGGGACTCGAGGAATTGAACTGGCAACCTTGTGGTTGAGAGCCCACTGGCCCATGTGGGAATCGAACCGGCAGCCTTCGGAGTTAGGAGCACGGAGCTCTAACCGCCTGAGCCACCGGGCCGGCCCCACTGATTCAATTTTGTTAGTAGTAATTGGTCAGTTCAGATTTACTGTTTCTTCTTGATTCAGTCTTGGAAGATTGTATTTTTCTAGGAATTTATCCATTTCTTCTAGATTGTCCAATTTGTTGGTGTATAATTGCTTGTAGTATTTTCTTATAATCCTTTGTATTTCTGTGGTGTCCATTGTCACTTCTCCTCTTTCATTTCTGGTTTTATTTACCTGGGTCCTCGCCTTTTGTTTTTCTTGATGAGTCTGGTTAAAGGTTTATCGATTCTGTTTATCTTTTCAAAGAACCAGCTCTTGGTTTCATTGATTTATTGTTTTTTTTTTTTTTTTTAAGATCTATTTTGTTTATTTTGCACTGTGATCTTTATTATTTCCTTCTACTCACTTTGGGCTTTCTTGCTGTTCTTTTCCTAATTCCTTTAAGTGTAAGTTTCAGTTGTTTATTTGCGATTTTATTTTTGGTTCTTGAGGTAGGCTTGTACTGCTATGAATTTTCTTCTTATGTAGGACTGCTTTTGCTGTGTCCTATAGACTTTGGGTCATTGTGTTTTCATATTCATTTGTCTCAAGGTATCTTTTGATTGCTTCCTTGATCTCATTGTTAACCCATTCATTGTTTAGTAGCATGTTATTTAGCTTCCATGTGCTTGTTTGTTTTTCTGTTTTTTGTTTTTTTTCTTGTAATTCATTTCTAGTTTGATACCATTGTGGTTAGAGATGCTTGATATGATTTTAATCTTCTTAAATTTATGGAGACTTGTTTTGTGGTGTAACATGTGGTCTATCTTGGGAAAAGATGTATATTCTGCTGCTTTGGTGTGGAATGCTCTAAAAATATCAATTAAATATATCTGGTCTAGTGTGTCAGTTAAGTGTGCTGTTTCCTTGTTGATTTTCTGTTTGGAAGATCTGTCAATGGGCTGTTAAAATCTCCTGCTATGACTGTATTATTGTCAATCTCTCATTTTATGTTGGTCAATATTTGCTTTATATATTTAGATGCTCCTGTGTTGGGTGCATAGATATTTACTAGGGTTATATTCTCTTGTTGGATTGATCCCTTTGTCATTATGTCATGTCCTTCTTTGTCTGTTATTTTAGTTATTGTTTTAAAGTCTATTTCCTCTGATATAAGTATTGCTATTCCAGCTTTCATTTGCATTTCAATTTGTATTAAATATATTTTTCTGTCCCTTTACTTTCACTCTATGTGTTTCTTTCAATCTGAAGTGGGTCTCTTGTAGACAACCTATGTATGGGTCTTGTATTTTTATCCATTCAGCTACCCTATGTCTTTTTAAAAAAATTTTTATTGGGGAATATTGGAGAACAGTGTGTTTTTCCAGAACCCATCATCTCCATGTCAAGTCATTGTTTTCAATCTAGTTGTGGAGGGTGCAGCTTAGCTCCAGGTCAAGTCATTTTCAATCTATTTGTGGAGGGCACAGCTCACTGGCCCCTTTGGGAATCAAACTGGTGACCTTGGTGTTATGAGCACTGCACTGCAACCACTGAGCCAACCAGTACCCTATGTCTTTTGATTGGAGCATTTAATCCATCTACATTTAAAGTGATTATTTATAGGTATATTGTTATTGCCATTTTATTATTCATATTTATGTTTTCCTCCCACCCCCCTTTTTCCTCTTAAAAAGTCTCTTTGACACTTCTTGTAATACTGGCTTGGTGGTGATGAATTCATTTAGCTTTTTCTTGTCTGGGAAGCTCTTGATCTCTCCTTCAATTTTAAATGATAGCCGTGATGGATAGAGTATTCTTGGTTGTAGGTCCTTGCTTTTCATCACTTAAATTTTGTGCCACTCCCTTCTGGCCTGCAAAGTTTCTGTTGAGAAACCAACTGATAGTATCATGGGAGCTCCCTTGTTAGTAACTAACTGCTCTTCTTTTGCTGCTTTTAAGGTTCTCTCTTTGTCTTTAATCTTTGCTATTTTAATTATGATGTGTCTTGGTGTGGGCCTCATTAGGTTCATCTTGTTTGGAACTCTCTGTGTTTCCTGGACTTGTATGTCTATTTCCTTCACCAGGTTAGGGAAGTTTTCCATCATTATTTCTTCAACTAGGTTCTCGATTCCTTGCTCTCTCTCTTCTCCTTCTGGTACTCCTGTGATATGAATGTTGGTACACTTGATGGTATCCCAGAGGTCCGTTAAACTATCTTCAGTTTTTTTTTTGTTTTTTGTTTTGGATTCTTTTGTTGTTGTTGTTGTTGTTGTTGTTCTGATTGGGTATTTTCTGCTATCTTGTCTTCCAAATTGCTGACTTGATCTTCTGCCTCATCTAATCTGCTGTTGATTCCTCGTAGTGTATTCTTCATTTCAATTATTGTATTATTTTTGACTGGTTCTTTTTTTTATGGCTTCTATATCTCCTTTTATGCTTACTTTCTTTTGTTGAAGTTCTTACTAAGTTCCTTGAGCATCCTTATAACCAGTGTTTTGAACTCTGTTTCTGGTAGGTTGCTTGCCTCCATTTCATTTAATTCTTTTTCTGAAGTTTTCTCCTGTTCTTTCATTTGGGACATGTTTCTTTGTTTCCTCATTTTGGCTGCTTCTCTGTGTTTGTTTCTATGTATTAGGTAGATCTCCTATGTCTTTCAGTCTTAGCTTGGTGGCCTGATGTAGTCGGTGTCCTATATGGCCCAGGGGCACAATCTCCCTAATCACCTGTGTTGTGTGCTCTAGGAGTGTCCCTTGTATGGGTTCTGTGTGCCCTCCTGTTGTAGTCGAGCCTTGATTGCTTTTGGCGTGTCAGTAGGTGGGATTGACTCTCCAGTTGACTGGCTGTGAGGATTGGCCTCGCCCACAGGGTATGAATTGCTGTGTGTGGGCTGACCCCACAGAGGGGGTTCCTGTGCCTTTTGAGACCACCATTTGGGTGTTCTGCTTGTGGAGCTAGTGCTCTGTTGTGGTCTCTGCGTATATTGATTCTGGAGCCTCTTGGGAGGAGCTCCAATGCAGGCCACAGTCAGCTGCTGTCTATGACTGGCCTGGGGCTACCTGGTAGGAGCTATAAAATTATCTGCAGTTGGTTGCTGCCTGTTGTGGACCTGGAGGTGCGTGGAGGACGCTGCGCTGCAAATTGATGCCAGCTGCCACTAGAACCGGGCGTGGGGAAGCTTAGCAAAAGACCCAGGACACACTGCGGCCTGACATCACCTGCTGGCTGCCCGTAAGGCTCAGCTACTGAAAGAGCCTCAGTCATTATGTGGGTTGGGTGAGGCAGGGTCCCAGGTAGTCACCAGGGTGAGGTGAGTGTTCACCATTGTAATGCAGATTTAGGTTTGGTGGCAGTGCTGAGCCTGCCTTTGTCCATTTTTTAACTGGGCTATTTATTTTATTGTTGAGTCTTAGAAGTTCTCTATGTATTCTGGATATTAGTAACCTCTACTTTTAAACAGAATGAAATTACGTGTGCAGAGGTGTGGAGAATCCAAAGTGAACAGTAATAAGCCAACCAACAGGCTCAAGCAGTAGTGAAGCTACCTTTTGTTGCCAGAAAGACCTGAGTTTTAAAAATATATGGTTTCTATTATCACTAAGAAATAGTGGTGGTCGTGGGGAGCCTTTCCTTCCTGATTTAATGACCCATTTAATATTTATTTAATCTCAGTTTCCTTGGCTGAAAGTATTTAGGGGATTAGTTGGTGAGGACCCTCCTCCTTCAGCCTTATCAGAAGAGACAGGTGAGTTTATTCTCTTTCGTTTGAGATGGACTTTGGAACCTCCACTGAAGTCAGGATAATTAATATTCAAGAATGGCAAGTGGCTACAGAGAATCCACAAATGGAGTGTGGGTACATGTACATGTACAAAAATATGCTTTCTAGTGTCAAAGGTGGTTTCCAGGAAAAACAGTGAGGCCAAAGGGTCCATTTAGGATTCAGATGTGATTCTTGATAGTGATAGCATCAGGCAGGTTTGAGCTGGTGGGCTATGGGTGGGCCTTGTGGTTGTTCATCTAATAACATGCCTATGAAAGTACAGCCCAAACCACCAGAGTCTTTGTACTCTAAACTTAATGTAGACTTTTTAAGTTTTTGTGTGTACCTAGGAATCACTATGCATTTTAGAGTATTTCTGGCCACTGTACAAATACATGAATCAGAGTAAGGAATAGTCAGTCAGACTTGAATTAAATATATATTCCCATAATGGTGATTATCCTTTTTTTTCATGACTTGACATTATTATAGCAAGCTAAAATAATAGGAGATAAGTAGCTATTATAAATGAACCATTAAAAGCAACAGTATGCCAAAGTTATCATTGATCTCTCTCTGTCTTTTACTTTATAAAAGCTAATGTAGTGAATTGCCATGGAGTTACCTACTTTAATAATAAATCTGTTGTGTCAGGGCAGTGGCCTGATGTTTTCTTTTACATATAATTTATAGTCTATTGATTTAATCCTTTGAATATCTTACCCTATTGGTATAGCATAAAACCATTTAATGGAAAGACAGAAGAAGCTTGAGATGAAACCACATGGCAGAATATTTTTATTGAAGATTTCTACTTGATCAATAGCCAAAAAAATATGAGCTTATTTTCAGTGACAGTTTCAAGTTTAAAAGACCAAAAAAGGAGATGCTTTGATTCATCATCTGTTTGGATAATCGATTTATAGATGTATTTAGAAATTTAGATTTTTTTCCCCCACGGGTAGGGGAGGAAGGCTATGGAGACATTTTAAGAAGACACTAGCTTCTTTTTTTAGTAAGTCATAAACAAGAATGTGGAAAATGAACTCAAGTAGCAGTCAGTTTAATGTGGCTACATAAAACGTTGATGCTGGGCTGCTAAAGCTCTTCTCTCAACTTGTGGAAGAGAAAGCCAGCACTTTATGCTCTTCTAGCCAATGTCTGGCACCTTTCCATTTGGCAACACATGCCAGGATGCCAGGCGCCACACCACCACTCTCTCACTTGATTAGAGCTGCTGACTTCCTCTTATTGCCAGTTTTACATTTCTGGCAACAACTGCTACCACAGCCCTGTCATACCTCCTGTCTGAAGAAATCTTGACGTTAGTGTCCAGCTCCTGTGCTTTTTTTCACTTGTCTCAGGCAAAAGTGTAATTAGTCCCATCAAATATGGCTGAGAAATAGCAAATATAATAGAAATTGCACACAGGATTAATTTGACAGAAGGCTTTTCTCTAGTTTTGTCCACTCACCTATATATTTATTTGTTTATTTTTCTTTCGATGTCACAGATCTTACCCAAGTAAGCTAAAAAAAAAAAAAAAAAAAAAAAAAAAAAAAAAAAAATGACCATGCATCATTGTCATGTCACAGGCATAACTCAGTTTGGAAGGAAGCAATTTAAGGATGGCTATCCTATTACCATGCTTTATTTTTCTTCACCTAATGCAGATAGCTGTAGAGAATATGAAAGAACACCTTAATACTCACCCCTTGAAGAGAAAGCAGTGATTTTTTATGGTGCTCATAACTCATGCCATCAATTTTATCTGTGGTAGGTGCATGTCAAAATCAGAGTAATTAAATGGAATGACAATCCTGTTAAATGTGTTCATGCCATTGCATTGCAATAAAGCATGTGCAAATTTACAATTAAGGCTTGTCTTTCTCCTTAGCCATAGAGAGTTGTGACAAATATTAAGTTGCGCAGCCATAGGGATCCAAAAGGGTATTCATCAAAATAAAAACACCAGGTGGATACTCTCAGGATTATAATGTCTTCTTATGCAATTACTCTTTTTCACTGCATATTTTTTGACTGAATAATAATTACTTTTGCACTGAGAAAAGGCAGAATCAGCTAGTTTCAACTTGTTTTATTATAACTCCCCTTTTAAAAATTTTCAAGACAGCATAGAACCATAACTGTTTATTCAGATGAAAGTATATTTGTTCCAGTTCTTAGCTTTCAAAGGGTAACAGATTCTTTCAAATACAGCACACTGAGTCTTTAATAGTCACTTTGCTGCTACGAAACACACCATTAAGATGCATGTGGATAGTGTGGTTAATTTCCTAAGCCATCACTAGGAATCATCAATACAACAGAGATAAAGGAGACTTGAAACCTAGCCCAAGCAATGAATTGACAGCCATCTTTAACCACCATGACCTAAGAATGACCCTGTGCTCTGCTGAGTGTGGGAGTTAGACATGTTGCAGAGCACAGGAATCAGATATCTAACAGGCCTGGAGGCCCCCACTGTGCGGCAACTGCAGAATCATTTGCAAGGTCTGATACACACATAGGTGACAAACAGTGACGCTAACTCCATGCTCTTTTATTTTATATTTTGAAATAGAGTTATGAGCATGTTTATTTTAGTTGCTCCCTGCTTTGTAAATTTGTTAAGGTTCATAAAAGAACAATTAACAAATTTTTATGTTACTTAAAATATTCTAATTTGACCATGTCTTCAAATACTGGTACTGCATGCGCATTCATTTTGCACGTATGCATATCAAGAATTAATTTTATGGCAGTGGAACAACATATCCTAAAGTGCTTAAAATCACACCTGGCCTTTTATGATAAAATGTACTCTTTGTTTTGTTTTTGGTAGCTCTTTACCCCTAAGTCTTGCTTACATTTTACATTTCTTGCTTAAATATTTTTTAAAACTTATTGGGGTGACAATGGTTAGTATTTTCTTTTTTAATTAAATAGCTTAAATCTTTACAACATGGTCAGTAATGATAGTTTAGGGGAAGCACACATACAGAGTTGTAAAATGTGGATTTAGTCTTGATTGTCATGCTCTCTTGTTGCAGAGCTGCTATGTGAAGTGGTTATTTCAATAAAGCAGAATTATTAATAAGGTGATAAACTTTTAGAGGAGCTAAGCGATAGGAATGCAGGTTACCTTTCAGTGACTTAAGTGGAGTTTGGGGTTGTTTTCTCTTTTGTAACACTTCTTTTCCCAGGATTTTCATGAAGAAAGGTAGATATACTCACCTTAAAAAAAAAGATATGTTAAATTATTTGTGCTATTAGCATATGCTAATACATGACTGAAATGTTTACGTATCAATCAATGAAAATGTAAATAAGGTGATATCTGTACCGTCTCCTCCAAGTGTAAAATACATGTAAAAGATTATTCATAAACAAGAGTCATAATAATACTCTGTTTCGCTGAAGTCTCTGTGACTTTCTGGTTTTCAAACCCTCCAGTAGCTTGCAAGTAGATCCTGCATTTGGCATTTGCTGGCCACTTAGGAAGTTCCACAGGCAGCCCTGTGGGAACTGGACTTCCAGGTCTTTTTTGGGGGTTATGACCCTGAGGCATTGGTAAACGCAGGATAGAGCTGGAGCTTCCACCCTGACTCCATTGCCCTTTGCTTCCTATTTGCTGTGCTGAAAATGGTAGAGGTTTTGAATAAAATCTTCACAAATACTGAATTTTAGCTGAATGACCTTCTCTCCAGGGCCGTTACAGGATGCCAAATTCTACTGCTGCATTTACTTTCAAGCTCTTGATTTTCCCAGGATAGCATTTCATGGTTATTGTTCCTTGCTGTGCTTTTAATGAGAGAAACAGGTAGCGAGCTGCACACACTAATTGGTAATGCTTCCTAATAATGTTGTAATCCGGGTTTATATAATAGCTCTTCTCTGAAAAGTGTGGCGGGAACTGTGGCTAAGGGAAGAGTATTGCCTCCCTGGCTCTGTGACAAATGAGGATTTTAATCTGATTCATAACCTTTTACAAACAGCTCCATCTTGACCAGCCCACAGTATTTGTGACCTGTTCAATTTATTAATGTTTCACATTGGGCCTAAGTGCCTACAATGGGGAAATGACAACAAGTGAGTACCAGTGACCTCATTAATATGGCTAACACTGCTAAACGGATGGCTTGGCATTATGGAAGTTTGCCCCGTGGAAACCTTTCTACCTGAGGACAAAGATAGTAAGACACAATTTTTCTTTCTTTTTTTATTATTTATTTTTCAATTAAATTTATTGGGGTGACAAGGGTTAGTAAAATTACATAGGTTTCAAGTGTACAATTCTATAATACATCATCTATATATCACATTGTGTGCTCACCAACCAGAAGACACAATTTTTCTGTTGGCTACCGCAGAGATTTGTATGTTCTGCTGCAATGCTCATCTGCATACACCCCAATGCTTTGTCTTTTATAAGTAGTACCTTTTGTACTCACATGCCCCCTCTCTGTAAATGGGATTCGTTTTTGGCTTGAGTTGTTTATCATCACAAATCTGTAATGCTTTTAGTAGAATGTTTCCTGGTTCAGTTTCAGGAAACAGAAACCATTCTAGCCTTTTAAGAAGAGATTTAAATCTAGGGAATTTTGTCCTTGTAAAATTGGGGTTGTGAGCTCAATGTTGGGCCCGCAGGAGTGACTCCCTGAACAGTACTGCTAAACTGGCCTGAAATTTTAGCTGCTACTTGACCAGGAAGGTGGGGAATCAGGAGCTGCCATCGAATGATGGAATTCAAGAGCTCCACAATAGCCGCACAAAGCTAGTGATTAGACACTGAGCTCAGCCACAGAAAAGCCCAATCTCTCCCCTCCCCAGATCCACTTGCCAGCAGCAAGAGAGAACAGTGGGATGGTTGCTCTCACCTCCCTTCCACCTCCAGATATCATATGATTGCATCTGCTTGGTGGGTCCTGATTCCAGAAGTTTTGCTTCAAGGGAATATAGGGTAGTATATGTATTTTAGCTTTCTAGTCTCTGCAGTACTGGAAGGCACACTAGAAAGGGATTAGATAGATGTTAATTGCTAATTCAATTTTCATCTCACAGCCTACAGAAGCAAAAACGTCTAACAGGATGGGAAATCCATCTTCTTCTTTTCCTGATGCGCTTTGATTTTCATTTAGACAAGTGAATTTTTCACTAAAGTAGTAAAAATAATGATTCTACAATATTTTTCTACTGTTTGCCTGAAGTAGTTTAGTATCTTCACAGCCCTTTCCCACTTGTTGATTGAAGATGTAATAACCTGGGTCTCTGAGATTTTCCATCTTCTGTTCCAACCAGTTGCTCTTGATTCCTCCATTGGCTCCCACTTGTTTATGTCTCACCCCAAAATTATTGCCTTGATGAGGTTGTGTTGCTTGGCTTCAGCTTTCTTCCTGGAAAGTATCTTTGGGACCTTCCTTGTTCTAGTCTCAGGAGCCAGGGGAAATGTTAAGCAAATCCCCACCCCTGTTCTTCTAACCCCAGCCTGGGTGTGTCAGTTGGACCCCAGTCATTGGGGAGGGAGTGGACCCAGCAACAGTTATGTTACTGAGATACTCTTAAGTCTTGATATAAAATACTCAAACAGAGCTAGGTATGTCATTTGAGCAAATGAAACCATTTAGGGACTGCATTTATTTCCCACTGCTGAGCTGCCCTGTGGAATTGGTACTGAGTACAGTCACAGAGTAGGCATGTAATATTGGTTGAATTAATCACCGAATTTAGTGGTCAGGATGCCACATTTTCAGAACTCATTCATGTATTTTGATAAATAAGAATTATGCTTTAACTTTGTGCATCTTCCTTTGATGTGCATACCTTACAAAGTTCTATGCTGTCAAGCCATCTACTATATAGTGTGGTTTAATTATGAAAGGGAGCATAGCAGAGCTCTTCAGGTAATTTATTGTACTCACATAGTTGAAAGGCCAGGGACAGTCTTCAAGAGCAGCTGGTTTGGACTCACATGATGTCATTAGAACCTATCCTCCTTTCTTTCACTTCCAGTGGTTATATGGCTACCTTCTGCTTCATTCAATTCATGGCTATACACGATGGCTTGAAGAACTACAAGAACACATCAACCCAGTATGAAATCCAGTAGGAAAGAGAGTTCACTTTTCCCTTAACACAAACAGAAGTGGAAGACCTGAGCTTCCTTAGCCCTGATTGGCCTGATTTAAGTCACATGCCTATCTAGGAACCAATCAGTGGCTGGGCGGATGGGAAGCTCTGATTGACTTAGTGTTGGTCTTAAATTCCACTCCCAAATCCAGAGATAGAATCAGCTTCATCATGGATTGAGAATGGGGTTGAGGTGGATCCCCAAAAGGAGAGTTAGGAATTGTCATCACAGGAAGCAGAGGAAATGCTAGACAACAGAAGTAACATGTCTACCACAAACAGAAAGCAAGCTGTCTCTACTAAGAAGATACTGTGTCCCCAGACGTTTAGAGAGGAGATATGAAGTCAAGAACCACCTTTAAATTTTTGGCTGTGTTTCAGTGTTTTGAGCCATATGTCCAATTGATCCTCTGAAAGCGCTTTTTTTTTTTTTTCCATGCAGGAAACAAATGAAGTCAAAGCTGAGAGCCAGCTTTGAGGATATGAGTCTAGAGTCAAACTAGATGGCCCATGATGGAATATACCATGCAGTTCTCAAGAATAATTCAGGACTTTAGGCGCTATTTGTCTGGATTTCTGTTTTTCATTTAAAATTGTTTTTTGCAATAATATAACACAAAAAGAAAAAAAAAAGAAACACGCAAATGTAGAGAGATTGTACAATGGACCGTCTACTCACTACCCAAATTAAATAGCTACCTAGGTTTTGTCGTTATCTTCATCTATCATCTCCTTTTCCTCCTTTGCTGAAACACTTTAAAGCAAATCCCAGATCTCATGCCAGTTTACCTCTACCACCTCAGGATCAAATGTTCTTTTGTTACTTGTTTTGTTACTGTTATTTAATACAAGTAGGAATGACTTAGCTATAAATCCAAATATTATGGGGCATCAGGAACTTAAACTTTTTTTTGTTTCTAAGCCCACAGAAGCCAAATACACGTCTGACCCAGGACCAGGCCCACAGAGTATTCACAATACTGAAATATTGCAGCATTACAAACAATAAGAAAGGAATTAAAAGGACAGGTGTGTTCTTGCCTACATGGCCAGCATGTTGGCTGGTTTCCTGTTGAAGCAGTTGAGACATTTGAAAGGTACCACAGCTGCCAGCTTTGTAAATCTGACATCTTTAACAGTTGTCTTTTTATTTGAGAATTAAGGTTTTCTCCTTTGTTTCCTGGAAATTGATCTCCTTAGAAAACTACCTATAAAATGAGTATAAAGCTCAAAGTTTATTTTAATGTTATTAATACTATCTTGGGTTCAATACAGGCACCCAGTCTGGTTAGCTTGAGCCATTTTCTTATGTACAGGTTGATATGCAGGGATAACCAAGTTCCAAAAGAAACTTGTGGTTAGAATTTTTATGCTAAAAAATTCAACTGGGATTGTTTTCAGAGAGGCTATAAATCAAAGTTTAGACATATGAGTTACCAGTATCTCTTTAAGTAAAATATCTGGTATAGTTTCTACAAAGTTTCCAGTGAATCTTGTTCCCTGAACCTATAATTCAGAAGGTCCCATGAGGCTTTGATCTCTGGCAGCATTTCCATTGCAATTGATCTAAGTGAAACAAGGCAGAGGTGGAAAGAGCAGCTGGAAATAGCTATTGATTTATTCATTTGACAAATATTTATGGAGTTTTTGTTATGTGCCTGGCACCATGTTAAGTACTGTGGGTAAATTAAAGAATAGATGATAGAGACCCTGGTTACAAGGAGCTTATAGTCTACTGGAGTAAGACCTTAACACAAAGTAGAACATGAAGTGTCATAAAAGAAATGTGGGAATTCTAAACAGGAAAGTATTTATTACTTCCAGATTCTGGCAGTTGAAATGAGCTAGGGAGTATATTTTGGATGTGGACATACAAATATGGGCAGGAAAGAAAATAAAGGTCCTGCAGACCATTACAAACCGTTGTATCTCTTACAGAAGAGCCACAGAGAGGCTGCTGCCCTGGTCCTCAGAGGTAGGGAGAAACAGTGGTATTGCTGTTTGTCAGCTCATGTTTTGTATATTAGTTATGTATTATGTATAAGTTATGTGTTGCTTATTGTAAAAGAGACAAAAGAAATTACGTGTCAGATATTCTGATGCTGCTATACCATATCAGTATCCTGTGAATCTGTTGTAGCTTTGCTTCTGTAACACCTCCAACATGTGGGGATGCATAGGGAGCAACATGTAGCTTCCATCAATGTTTAATGTGAAATAACTTTAATTCATAAACTTTGATATGTAAAGTGCACAGAAAGTATAAATAAGAGGGGACAAGATATAATACACAACAATGATTAAATTCTATTATATCTCTATAAGTCTCGCTGTTTTTCCTCGTGTTCCCTGCCATTATCCAATTCTGGGTCAATGGTTCTCATTTTGGACTCTCTGCTTTTAGCTCTGTTCTCTTCCATTCTATTCTCCATTCTGCAGAGTGAAATTTCTAAAACACCAATTTGATTATATTTCTGTTTGTTTAAAAATCCTTAGATGGCACTGCATTATTCTTAAGATAAAATTTGAATTCCATAATGGGCATTATTTGTAAGGCCCTCCACAATCGTTTGTTAAGGGTTGATTGTGTGATCAAAGAGCATCTAAATATAATATAAGCAACTGAAAAAAAAGTTGAATGGTATAGTATGGGGTAGTAAACAGTGACAGATATCACATAATACATTTATTCTAACTATATCTTGTTTGATATTTTTCTTACCCTATTTCTTACATGAGCCATGTAGTGAAGCTGACTTTATAGAATAGATGAATTCTTTTCTCTGTAAAGTGAATTTCTGCATTTTCAGTCTTTTCCACACTAAATTTCATTATAGAATTAGAAATTGATCCTTCTGTAATGACTGTTGACCTTAAGATAAAAAAAAAAATAAAATTTCAAGCATCATGTGTTGAAAGGAAATGAAAATATATTAATTTAATTCAAGTTTAAATATATAAACATATATTTAATATACAATTTTAAGAGTTAGGATTACTTCTGTTTTTGAGACAATGAAATTATGGTCATTCCAGAAAGATGCCAATGACTTGATTGAATACAATATAGCATAGTGAATAATATTCATAATTTATCAATCTCCAAATTTTAATAATCTACAGCAGGATGGCATGGGATTTTCATATTCTGATTCTTGGTACCTTTAGAAATTGTTGACCTTAGGAAACACAAGTTGATCTGGTCAAAAGAGGGAGTGAGTTACAGGAAAAAAGCCAATGCAATGATTTAAAATAACAGTGACTTTAACAGATGGGATGGTACATTTATTGGTACTTATTCAAAGGAAAATAGAGTGACAAGAAAGTAACATAAAAAAGATGTTACTAAAACATAGGCCAAGAGGTCCTGAACTTTTAAACAGTCAATCAGGGTGATGCTCCATTCAGTCATTAATTCATTCACTCATTCATTCACTTACTCATTCAAATGCTTATTCAATGTTCATTCAAAAATACTTACTGAAGATCTCCATACCAGGCATAGTAAGTAAGCCCTGGGGATGTAATGACAAAGAAGTCAAAGTTCTGACTCAGAATTTTCAGTCTAGTGTGGGGATGGATGTAATGAGTGAGTGGAAACAGACAATAAATAAGTACATAATAAATCCGACAGTTAATTTTTGATAGAGGTAAGTTCCATGAAGGAAATAGGACAGTGGGAGGTGAGAAAGACTGCAGAGGGAGTGGTTATTTTATGTAGGCTGATCAAGAAAGGATTTTTCTCAGGACAGAGCAGAGACCTCTATGAGGAGAAAGAGAAATAAAGGAATGGGAGAAGAGTGTTTTGGTTGAGGGGACAGTAAATGCAAAGGTCTGGAGGGAGGATTAAATTTCGCATGTTTGCAAGAAACTCAGGGGCAAGGGAGAGATGTGAGGTGGAGAGGCAGGGAAAAGACCACACTAGGCCATGTGAGCCATGATAAGGAGTTGGGAGTTTTATTTTAAATGAAATTAATGAAAACCTGCTATGCCAAATACTGTCTTCAAGGAGTTCACAGTCTAGTAGAGAAGACATATAAAGAAATAATGACAAGCCAATGTGATAAATTTGGCAACAGTTGATTTCTACCTTCTACCCGTGGTTCTCAGCTATGGCTGCAAAGTAGAGAAAGACATATGTAATGCCTGGTGCAATCGTCAAATTTTCTGATTTTAATTGAACTGAGGTGGGCCACCATATTTTTAAGAAACTGCTTCTAGATGATTCTAATGCCATCAAAGTGTGAACTACTGCTGAGGACAAAGGCTTGGTTCCAGTGGGCAGATGTTGGCAGTTTCCAAACAGGTTCACTCAAGAAACCACAAGTATAGCTCCCTGGAAATGTTCCTTGAAGATCAAGGCTGGAACCAAATAGCTTACGTAATGTCCAGAAGTTCATGTTCATAAAGAAATGTGTTCAAGGGATAATCACAAAGCCCAGAGCAGGTAGCTTGATGAGTCTTGTGTACATTAAAAGAAAGAAAATTAAAAGAACAGCTTTTCAAAAGAACAATGGTACCAAAAAAAAAAAAATCAGAGGTAGCACATATATTTTAGAAGAGAAATAAAAATGAAGCTATCAATTTGACAGTCAAATTACTGAGTCCTGATGGTTAGCCACTGTTTGATGTTCTAAATAGTATGAGACATCTGCCCTACAGCAAGGGAGGAACAAAGGGAGCTGTAGAAATGTTAGCTTTTAATATGGAACCTTGGCAGATGCTGTCTTCTGCAATCCAATGATTCATCTCATGATTTGTAGGACTGTTCTTGGTACATTCACACAAAATACACAACAGCATTTATCAGTCTTTAGTTTTTCTCTTATTGTATACTCTGAGAGAACTAAGGCAGTGAGTGATGTATCACATCTGGGTCAGTGTCACGATCCAAAATTAGAATTGGTGTACTACTAATACCATTTATAAAAATATTAAATAAATAACACTACATCTTAGTGACTTGGAAAAATTAGAGGCAGCACTTCGAGACTTATTCTTTTCTTTAGGGTTTGTGAGTAATAGAGAGTTGAACAGAATATGCATAATGTATTGAGTTGATTCTGATATCTCAATTTACCACACACACTCTAACCTTATTACTGACGTGTGTGTGTGTGTGTGTGTGTGTGTGTGTGTGTGTAAGTAATTTGGACCATTTAAACATATCCTGCTCATTCTATTTGTTTTTCACATTTTCTGTATGAAATTACTCTATGGAGTAGTTTTCCTTTTTACATATTTTTAATTTTTTACATTTTACTAATTTACCTTTGCTAAAATCTATTCAGGAGATGTCAACAAATAATAAGCTCCTAATCTGTTACCATTATACTGCTTCAATCTTAACCATTCTGCTACTTAGAGGCCATTCAATTGCCTATGCACTTAAATATATAATTTTCTCTAGATGACCATGATTTCTAAACTTTTGGATTTCATGTACTTGTAAAATTTAAAAATAAGTAGGGAAAATCATATATGGTTGCAAATGTTCTATTTTCCCAAGTAAGGACATTAAGGAAAATAAACACTGTCTAATAGACTTATCAGTTCATTAAGAAATGTTAACTCCAAAAAAGTAAGAAATGACTTCTCTAATATTCCTTCTAATTCTAAAGTTCCATGTTGAGTGCTGATTATATAGAGGTGATGATAGTTGCCTTTCCACATTCCTCTATAATAACCATCATACTTAGCACAGTGCTAAATACATAGGCGGTGCCCAGGAAATATTTTGAAACCAATATTCTAGTTGTTTTAAACTCACATGATAACTGACACAGCAGTAGCTGCTTAATAAAGATTAATGAATGAGTCAGTGGATAAATGAATGAAGGTTCTTTGTGAGTTTATGGCGTTCAGACACTGATTCTCAGCACTTTGAGCAGGTAGAAGTAATCCCCAAACCTGATGCATAATTTCTTCTCTACGTCTATCATTGTGCTGCTGTAAATAAACAGCTACAGTCAATAGAAATATAAATTTGATTACAACGGTTGTGTTTCTGCTATTGATTAATTAGCTTATTATGTAGATAATTTTTAATCAGTACTTAATATTTTCCAATGTATTTTTATTCTTATGCTTGAAAGTGAGCTAATCATTAACTCTGCAAGTAGTTTGATATCTTTTATCTCTTCTATTCCCTAAGTACAATAATCTTTTAACTACCCAACACTTTGACGTTGAAAAGTTGATGAAAAAGGTCAGGTAACTTCCTAGGGAAATGATACAGGTGCTTAAATGTTTCTCCGTTCTGCTTTGATCTTCAGACTGCATGCTTCTATTGACTACTATTCATAAATTGGATACAAGTGACTTATTATTCCTTCTTTGAAAGTAATAATAGCAGTTAGGATCAAGAAACTACAAATGGATCTAGGTCCTGTCCCAAGTTAAAGGAAAAAAAAGATGTAAACATAGGATTGGCTCGCTGAAAATATAAAATTTGTACAGAAGTATTTAAAGTAAAAAGAGTCCCCTCCTGACCATCCCCTTCCCCTACTTCTAAGGGAAAACCCTTGCTAACAATTTGGTGTTTATCCTGATACACATCCACATACGAACCAAACTTCCTAAAATTATACCTTTTAAAAAATTGTGGTTAAAAAACAGATAGCATAAAATTTGCCAATTTAACTATTTTTAAGTGTACAGTTCAGTAGTATTAGGTACAGTAACATTGTTTTACGTACGTAGTATTGGGTACAGCAACAGATCTCTAGAACTTTTCATCTTGCAAAACTGAAATTATACCCATTAAACAACTCTGCATGTCTCCCTCCCTTCAGCACCTACTAACGACCATTCTACTTTCTGTTTCTATGAATTTGACTATACATTTTTTAAAAACCAAAAATAGGATCAATCTACATCTACTGTTAGGTAATTTATTATTATTATTTTTAAAAATTTGACTATGTGTGAAGAACTTTCTTCCACGTCCCCATTTTTTTAAAAAAGTGAAATTTATTTGCTTTCAGTTCCCAGCCCATTAATTTTTTATGATTACAAAAATACTACATTCTCATTATAAAATGTTTCAAAAGTACTGAAAATGATTAAGAACAACAACAAAAAATATTCACCTACAGTCTTCTTAACCTAAACACTACCTCTATTATTATTTTGACACATTTCCTTTTGAGCTTTTTAAAAATCTACTTTCCTCTCTCCATTCCCATTTAGATCATAGAACACATACAATTTGTATCGTGTCTTTTTCACTTAATATTATTTTATAATCATTTTGGCTTCTCATATAAAAATATTTGTATATGTATTTTCAAATAGCTGTAAAATATTCTATTCTTTCTATTATCATAACTTGCTTTAAGCATTCCCTTTGTTGGGCTTTTAGATTGTTTCCAGAATTTGCTATCATAAACAACTCTGGCACATCTTTGGGGATAAATAATTAATATTTTCATTATTTCCTAAGGATAGATTCCCAGAAATAGTAATATTGGGTCAAAGGGTGAAATTATTTACAAGGCCCTTGATTCATATAATCAAGTTGCTTTCCTGAAAGGACCAAGTTATGTTCCAAAATGAAGTGAGCATAAATAGCCATTTCCTTGCATTCTGGCCAGTATTGGGAATGAAAACAAATTTAAATATTTTCCAATATGATTTTTGGATGTAATTTTTATCATTTTTAAATATTTTAAAATGTAGAGATTGTTCTCTTCTTTTCCACTTGTTCTTTTCTATATTGCCAAATATGTTTTATGTTTATCACATTCCCTACATAGAACCTAGCACGTATGGAAAGAAAGCCAATAAATTTAAGATTTAAGATCCTTGAATGTAAATAATTTGTCTACACTTGAAATAAGTAGCTAATTAATATTGCTGTTAATATGTGTGTTGCTGGAATAGTCTTCATGTATCAGACTGCAAACATTGTTAAATTACACTAACTTAATACCTCTTTACTACTCTCTATAGAAAATAAATTGTAATATAGAGATTTAAAAATATAAAAGCCATCTGAAGTGGCACAACCAGAAAAATTTTGCGTAAACTCCTACAATAAAGAAGCTAGTGAAAGCAAGTTTTATTGTGAAATAAAGAACAAGGACTTTTATTTAAATGATGAAAACATTTCCATTCAATTTTAATGTCTTTAAATGACACATTCCCTACTGTTAATAGCAGTAATCCCCGTGGAGAGTAACGTTCTCGTTAAAGTCATAATAGATCTCTGTTCACTCATTTAACAGCTTGAGGTACACTTTTTAGACAGTAGGATGGTAATTAATCTTTGCTGCAATATTTCTTCCATGACTTGTGAAAAAGCAGGATTTTTGTAAGGGTATCATTACAATTGGTGAATCTGTGGAATTACTACTAGACATTTTACAGAAACTTAACGTTTTAAATTAGAGATTACCATTTACAAAGTTAGAATCATCGTTACCAATCAACAATTCTTTTCTTTACAATTGTAAATCCTAACTTTGGGCTGTAGAAAGAATTATATGCCATTACATGTCATATTATGTTTCTCATTGAAAATTTATGTCAAAATATTCTGGTATTTAGCAAAGCATTTTAATGTACTGGAAGACTAATTTACATTCCATAATCAATAATCTTAGTTATAATCTGAGAACATATTTCTATCAAATTAAAATTTCATGTATTATATTAGAAAAGTAGACTAGCTGAACTGCATCTTTCTAATAGTTTACATCCATTTCTCATTTTTCACTAAAGGCTCTTACTATACTTTATGGGTATTTTTCAACAATTATTATTACTCATTTTAAAAGAGAAACTGAGGTGATAGATGTTAAGTGGCTTGCCAGGGCCATGGAGCTAAGAGGAAGATATTAAGATTGCTGATTCAGTCCTTCTCCATTAGACCAAACTGTTAGTATATAATGATATATAACACTTGTTAACCTTTTGGGGCCTTTGGAAAATACACGTGTGCGTATGAAAGAGGGAATGTTTTAAATCAATACACAGCTAAACCAAGATTTGAGTAAGGAAAAGCTCATTAAAATGGAGTCATTGAAAACTACAGTGTTTTTCATTAAGTTATCTCAGTATACTTGCAAAGTATTGTCTTATGATAAGTATTACAATTTCCTTTTCCTTATCAAAATGCAAAAATGGATTTTTTTAAAAGAAAAAATTCCATAATTACATTACTCTGACTTAACTATTCATCTGTGTATAAAGTGCATTGCTGTTTGTGGATTGTTTTTCAGGCATGGCTCATATGCATTTTTTTTTTTTACATAATTACAATCATAATATACAATTTTTACTTTAGATTTTTATAACTTTATTTTACATTGAGGTTTAAGTAATTCCCTAAGGACCTGTATGAATTGAAAATGCATGAACTTATAAACAAATTCAGGCATTCTAATAATCTATCACATACTGAGACTATTTTGCAACAGACTATTTTGTTAAACTTTCTTGACTTCATACTGAGGACCTGTCAGAATCATGTAACTGATTCTTTCAGTATAGTTATGAAAGGAGAACAGCAGTACAGAAATTTTCAATGATCGTTCAGAATAGAGTCAGGCATGAACAGGCCACCTGGGACAGAAATGGCAGGGTGGGAAGCAATAAGACTGTAACTGAATTGAGGTTTTTGAAATGGTCATTATGAGACTCTGGGTGGGTCTAGAGAGGAAGTCCAAGCTGTTGGGAGGAAGATATGCCAATCAAATTATATGTATCTTGAAAGTCCCGTGTGGGTATAATGCTGTTCCTCAACAAGCATGCAAAGCACAGGTGCAGAGAATCCAGGAGCTTTTAGTGTGTGAATATTGTCATGGTCAGGTTGGAATTATAAAAACCTTGCCTCAGGACTTAGGATCAGCTGCAGGATTCTCTTCCTTGCGAGGGGCCTGGCAGGGTTACAAACCGCTGGGATTGAAATACCAACTCAAATTCAGGGAGTGAGACCGGCAAGGATTCATTTCCATAAATGGAGTGACCTATGGAATGAGAACAAAGTGCACTTGACAAAACTGGGCTAGTTGGGCCAGTCAGAGGGGGTAAATTGGTAGCTTGGTTCCATAGTATTGAGTTAAAACTCATTAAATCATTATAGTCTAAGGTCAGGATTGATTGTAGAGATGGGGTCAGAGTTGACCTCAAGGATGGAAGAGTATGGGAAAGGGATGAGGAGAACATGGAATGCAGTTGGAATCAAGCAGATTGAATTATCTGGAAGGGTGGAAAAAGGATGGGGAACCTTTTTCCCTCTTCTAGCACCCCGTGTTTTTTTTTTAATGAGATATAATTAACATATAACATTATGTTAGTTTCAGGTGTACAACATAATGATTCAACATTTGTATACATTGATCACTTATAAGTCTAGTTAATATCCATCCCACATAGTTACACACGTTTTTCTTGTGTTGAGCACTTTTAAGATTTACTCCATTAGCAACTTTCAAATATAAAATGCAGTATTATTAATTATAGTCACCATGCTGTACAGGACATCACCAGGACTTATTTTATAATTGGAAATTTGTACCTTTTGACCAGCTTCACCCATTTCTCCTACCCTTCCCCCTGCCTCTGGCAACTACCAATCTGTTTTTTGTATCTATGCGTTTGGGTTTTTTGTTCGTTTTTGTTTTCTAAGATTCCACATATAAGGGAGATCTTACATATTTGTCTTTCTCTGTCTGACTTATTTCACTTAGCATAATATAATAATGCCCTCAAAGTCCATCCATGTTATGCAAATGGCAAGATGTCTTGGCTACTGTAAATAACACTGCACTAAACATGAAGGTGCATGTATCTTTTCAAGTTAGTATTTTTGTTTCCTTCAGATAAATACCCAGAAGTTGAATTGCTGGATCATGTGGTAGTTCTATATTTAATTTTTTTGAGCAGCCGCCATACTGTTTTCCATAGTGGCTCCACCAATTTACATTCCCACTAACAGTGCACAAGGATTCCCTTTTCTCCACAGCTTCGCCAATACTTGTTATTTCTTATCCTTTTGATGATAGCCATTCTAAAAGGTGTGAGGTGATATCTCATAGTCACTTTGATTTGCATTTTCCTGATGATTGGTGATGTAGAGCACCTTTTCATGTACCTGTTGGTCATCTTTATGTCATTTTTTGGAAAAATATCTATTAAATCCCCTTCCCATGTTTTAATCTGATTGTTTGTTTTTGCTATTGAGTTATATGTTTTAGATATTAATCCCTTATCAAATATATAGTTTGCAAATATTTTCTCCCATTTGGTATATAGGTTGCCTTTTAATTTTGTTGATGCTTACCTTTGCTGTGCAGAACCGTTTTAGTTTAGTGCATTCCCACATATTTATTTTTGCTTTTGTTGCCTTTGCTTTTGGTGTCAAATCTAAAAAATCATCACCAAGACCAATTCAAGGAGCTTACCACTTATGTTTTCTTCTAGGAGTTTTATGGTTTCAGGCCTTTAATCAAGCAATCATACACATAAATTTTTGTGTATAATGTTGGCTTTCATTTTTGTTTGGTTGACTTAACCAGATGATCTTAACTGTTGAGATCACCAGTGCTCTGACCAGACGGAAGAATTTCTTAAGGATTTTAAATGTGGTGACCATATAATTTCTGGTCCAAACTGGGACCCTTATGAAAGTACAAGGGATGCTATTAATAAGTAAGCTGGAACAATAGGTATTAGTCAGGGCTGTTCCAAACAAACCAAGATATATGGTCATCCTAGTGTTAGGACATAATTCACCTTGGTTCTCTAACATTTCTTCATGTCTTGTGAGCATAGCCACTGCCAACTTTTTGTTCAGGACTATTTTTTTAAAAAAGAATGTTGCTATAGCAAATAGCTTTGGAAGAGAGAGTGCCTCTCTCTGGAGCAGAAGGTGAAAAATTGAAGTTTTCTAAGCTCAGGGTTCCTCTCCTTTAGCACAACCCACTGTGTGTGCAGGTGTCTCCTGGCCCTTGTTTTTCCTTGTGGGAGTTGAAGCTTGGAGAAGTGGCACAAGAGAATGATGCTCTGGCTACTGCTATTCTGTAGATAATAAACTATCCTTTGTCTCTGATCCAAGAGTCTTGTATTTCCTGCCAGCATCCATGAACACTGTGGTAGATTGACTTGTTAGTTTGCAAATAGGGTAAAGTCTCAAACTCTTCACATTTCTTGCTACCTGATACAATCATACATCGCTATACAAATGTAAGGTATTACTACTACTGCTACTATTCATTTTAAATTTTATTCTATGCATTTAAGAATTTCTCTCCCCCCAAATATTCTGAGACATTAACAGCAGCAAAAGTAAAGATAGGCATTATTGGATCTGGTCTCACTGATGTCTGGATAGATTGTTTCAATCAATAAAATCAAATATATAACTATTATAATGAATAATTAAATCTTTGAAAGTAAATTCTAACTTTATCTTAATACATGATGGCTTAGTTGTACTATAAATTGATTTCTTAAAACTGTATAGCATATTTTGAATTGAAAATGTGTGTGGATAGAAATTTGTCTTCTAGCATAATGATCCATACTTTCAAGGAGTATATAATTTTTTGTGTGTGTGATGATGAGTTTGGATTTATTATTATTTTTATAACAGCTTTATTGAGATAAAATTGACATACCAAGCAATTCATCCATTTAAAACATACGGTACAATGATTTTTAGTCTAAGAAGCAGCATGCAACTTGATGTCACAAGGATATAATAAAACATGCTAAATTCCAAATATTCTTTTCTTCTCCTCTAACTTAGCCCATGTGCTTTTCTTCCCCTCTAAACTTCTTGAACTTTCCTTAACCTTTTGTATGTATTCCAGGAGTGAGGCACCCTTACAAGCCATAGAATTTTAAGGTGGCAGATAATTGCAAAGAGATATACAGTGCACACTAATGATCACATTTAGCACTTAGGCAGTGCTTTAAGAACATTAACCAATTACTTTGTACAGCACCCCCTGGGAGGCAGTAAGTAGCATCATCTCCATTTTCACAGTGAGAAAATGTATAGACAGGAACTAGTTGGCTTTCCTGAGATACGAAAGCTACTGAGATCTTAATAGGAATTAAAGCTCTCCTGTATTCAAACTTCTGAAACAGGCTTCATTCCGGGTAGTTTTTTGGGGGGTCCTTGAAAAAAAGTCTATTTTTAGGCTATATGTCTTGCACATGTTCATATTATTTATTTATTTATTTTGCAAAGCATATTATTGAAATTGCATTATCCAAAAAGTAGGAGTCCTTTCATTAGCCAAATGTTTTGAATTAAATAATCTTTCATAACAATCACAAGAAGATTATTGTTCTCACAAGTGGAACTGTGTGACAAAATAGTTCAGTTATTAAGAAAACGAGACCTGGGTCAAATATTAGTTTATACTAGTTTAAGGATCAGTAGTTACTGTTACTATTTTACTCTTATAATCAAGTTGGACATATTAAAATATTGGGATTTTCCATCCAACTAATGCACAGTTCAGTTATTATCAGTTTAATTTCTAAACAAATACTTTCTAAATTATCTATTTGCGTGGTGATGAATTATCTTAAACTGTTTCTATCTCTGTGCTTGTCTGATTCTCCGTGTATCCATGTGAGAGATGGCTTGTTAGAACAAAATATGAAATTGTGACTAGAACAAAGCCAAAAGACCTTGTTTGGGACTGACCCCTTTACCTCACCTCCTTATGCTAATGAACTGCGCTAATTAGCTGCAGAGACTGTTGCAGTATGGTATAAGTTAGCAATTGCTTTTCAATAAGTCAATTATGTTATTGTGTCATTGGTTTAACAAACATTTATTGAGCACCTACTACATGCAAGTAATGTGCTAGATGCTGGATATAAGAGGTAAAGGAGGCACACATCTTATCTATGAAAAATATAGATGACTATATAGCTAGCAGGTAATGCCTAAGTCCCCGAGTTGTGAATCAAATATATGATTTTTATGTATTAACCATATTTTTATTTAAAAAGGTATCCACAGTCAAACCATTCTCTAGGAATGAGCTACCTTGTCAGCTTGTCACTGTTTCTCCAACTGGTGAACCGTAACATGTGTGCCAAAGAAATGGTGCATTTTGACAGAATAGGATCTGGTCTAGCTTCAGTGCATTTTGTTTCCTCTTAAAATAGCACCATTAGCAGCTTTTATCCTTGACCTGATTTGGGCACATGGTAAGGCATTTGGTTAGATGTGAGTGGACGAATTCAATGAAAAAGCATATTAATAAAATTCACTTGGGAAAGAGCAATGGCATAGTCAAATAAAGCAGTTTTCTTATTCATGTGCTCTACAGGGAAGGTTTGGATTGAGGATCAATTCAAGGGTTAGATTTCGCTCTTCCTTAGTGAAAACTATTCTCTATGTAAGTTAAGTCAGTATAGATATTACTAGAAAGAGAATGGGAATTACAACTTTCAGTAAGAGACATGCTTTAAAAAGTACATGAAATATATATAGTTACTAGAAGCGGAGTACAGCACTAGGAATAGAGACAGTGGAAATGTAATGGCTGTGTGCGATGTCAGAGGGGTAGTGGATGGGGGAGGAGGATTGTCACTGTGTGAGGGATATAAATGATAAACATCTAAGTATTACATTGTTTTGTGCACCTGAAACTAATAAAAAAAATAAAAATAAAGACAGATTCACCCCAATAAATTTAAAAAATAAATTAAAAAAAAAAGACAGACTATTTAAAAAAAAAAAGTACATGAAAAGTACCTGAAAATGGAGAAGCAGACACTTAGAATTTTATGTTTGAGGTAATATAAAATCACTTACGTTTAAAATATGACTTTATGGAGTGAGATTTCTGATGAAAAGAAAGTAGGTACTTCTTTTTTCCCCCTCTTCTTCTCCTTTTTGAAAAAACAAAAAAAAATTTCCCCAGTATGGAAACATTTAGTAGCCTGAACTACATTTGAAAAACTTGTTAACCTTGGCATTTCATGATGACCTAGAAAAGTACTTGAACTTGCTGAACACATGGGCAAAGATGATTCATTCAAGCAGAACAACTTCATTTAGGAAGTGAAACTCGGAAGTGAATTCAAAAGTGAAAGTAAAAGGTAGCATTGAATTCTGAAGTAGTCCAAAGATAACATTAGCATTCCTTACTCATCTATAGAGTTAGAAGACACATCCTCACAGTGGGTGACAACATATCTGAGTAACAAAAAGGAGAGGATGAAGAAGTGACTTTTTGTATTCACTGGTTAAAATTGTTGGGGTTATTTTTGAATAGAGACAGAATAAATGATTAAACTTTTTTCTTGGTTGTCTAATAAGCTGCTTAAAATACAACATAGGAGGTATGGTAAAAAACACGCTAAGTGAAATAAGTCAGACAGAAAAAGTCGAAAACCGTATGATTTCACTGATGTGTGGCATATAAACCTGAAAACAATAGAGGAATAAGACAAACAAATGAAGAAACAAAAACTCATAGACACAGACAATAGTTTAGTGCTTACTACAGAGGGTGAGGGAGGAGGGGGGCTGCTAGATGAGGGTGAAAGGGACCAAATATATGGTGATAGAAGGAGAACTGACTCTGGGTGGTGAACACACAATGTGATCTATAGATGATGTATTACAGAATTGTACACTTGAAACCTATGTAATTTTACTAACCATTGTCACCCCAATAAACTTTAAAAAAAATACGGTGAATGTTTAAATTTTAAAAAATTTATTACAATGAAAGACACATTGCCATTAATCCCTCTCAAAATACTCCCCCTTGTTTCCAGCACACTTATTCCATCATTCTTGCCACTTTCTGAAGCAGTTCTGGAAGTCCTTTTCCACGAGTGTCTTTAGTTGCACTGTCGTGGCTGCCTCCATGTCCTGAATGGATTCACAATGTTTACCTTTCATGGTCATTTTGACTTTGGGGAAGAGCCAGAAGTCGCACGGTGCCAGATCTGGTGAATAAGGTGGATGAGGACACACAGTAATGTTTTTATTTGACAGAAATTGCCGTACCAGAAGCGATATGTGACACGGAACCTTCCCATTATGATCAGAAAATATGGTGAACACTGCCGCCGAGTGCCATCCAACAGAAACAGAGGGATCTTCAGGATGGGGTGGGAAGCGTCATGTGGAACCTTAGTAACAGTGTGTACAAGTTTCAGCTTTTTCGGTGCAGTCAATCAGATGTGAGCTATGGTTGAGAGAAGGTGTGTTTTACAGTGCCGTAAATCATCCTCCATCATGACAATGCTCCGTGTCACACATCGCTTCTGGTATACGACAATTTCTGTCAAATAACAACATTATGGTGTGTCCTTATCCACTTATTCACTGGGTCTGGCATCGTGCAACTTCTGGCTCTTCCCCGAAGTTAAAATGATTCAGGACATCGAGGCAGCCACGACAGCACAACTACAGGCACTCACGAAAGAGGACTTCCAGAACTGCTTCAGAAAGTGGCAAGACTGATGGGATAAGTGTGTTTGAAATAAGGGGGAGTGTTTTGAGGGGGATTAATGCCAGTGTCTTTTACTGTAATACATTTTTTATTTAAACATTCACCGTATTATTTGATCACACCTCATAATCTAATTTTATTAGTTTATTTTTATTTAAGGAAATGATCAATCCCATAGCCTATATACAATAATAAATAATGCAATCTAAGGACACAATATTTATAGCTTGCGTTTATGTAGTTTTTTCACTGTTGTTCAAAGTTTATTTTTCTTTTTATTTTCAAAGTAATATGTACTTATTATACAATCTTTGGAAAATATAAAGTAATATAAAGAAGAAAAAATACTCATTATCCTCTTACTCCCAAATAACCATTATTAGTATTTTGGTGTATTTCCTTCTAATCAGTTTTTTTTTGTTTTTGAATAGATGTTTCTTTTATCATACTTGTCAAATTAGATGTGCAATTTTGGTACTCATTTTTGCTTTTAATACTACATCTTAAACATTCTCAGGTTAGTTGTTACATCATCTTTTAAAATAATTTTTATTATTTAATATTAGCATATAATGTTTTATTGAGTCGATGTGCAGTAATTTACTTAGCCATTCTTCTTTGTTGGATGTTTAAATTATCTCATTTTTTTATTATTATAAACAATATTTGAATAATGTTTTAAAAATTATTCCATGTTTACAGTTTTTCCTTAGGATTGATGACTAGAAGTGTAATTAGTGAATAAGAAAAAAATGAAACAGTTTAAGGGTCTTGATAAGTATTGTCAAATTGCTTTCCAAAGATTGTGTAGTACTTTAAAAAAATACTTTCACATTTATTATCTGATTTGATGGCACGTCAAACTCCAGTTAGGCAGGACCAATATCGTTGTTCCCATTTACTAGATGAGGAAATTGAGGTACGTAGAGTGTGAATGTCTTACCTAGACTCACTCACCTGGTCATTAACAAATTTGAACGAGGCTCTGTGGGAAATAAAAAATGAACAAACTCAAAGTTGAGTTGAAGAGGTAGATAGAGACACCAATAACTAAAACAAAGTGCCCTGGGAGAAGCTGCAAAAGAGGTCAGGAGGACAATGAACGGGTGCCCAGCGTGTACTCGCATTTATTCCAGCCGCCCATCCCATGTGGAAACACCCTGGGGTGGGGGAGGCATGGTGTGGGGATAGAAGGGGAGGCGGAGGGGTGAGGCAAATTAATCCAGATCGAGCAAGCACATGGATGGGGGGAGACCGCAAGAGGTGATACTTGAAGAATAATTTTTAGCAAAATAAGCAATGACTTTTGTGTTTTAAAAATACACTTATTATCTTCTTAGTCTCTATTGGAAGGGTTTTACTAAAAATGTTGTATCGTCCTGTCCTGTTTATTAACTCCTAAGCATAGTGCTAGACTACTGGGCTCATTTTGGGTACTGGATGACCAAACTCTTATGTTTTGAGCCACTTAAAGATTTCTTGAGGCAACTGAAGGGCAGACAATCACTAGCGCAGTGTGTGCTCACAGCAGCTCACGGCCTAACAAGCGCTGTCAGGCTGCAGTGCGTTTCAGCTGTTCGTTTTGCTGAAGGCAGATAATTTATGCTCTGTCCCACAGCACAGATCAAGTACATAAAACCAGAGAGGAATGTTAATGGAAAATGTTACAAATTCTTAAAGTGACAGAGTTTTGAATATTTAACTGATTTAATCAGGTTGCACTGTTATCGGATCATATGAAAATTTGATATGTAGATAACGATAATGATAAATGAAAGAACTTTGCAAGAGTGAATTAAATACAGTATATTTGATTTAAAACAGAAGACAGTGTCTGGCACATAGTAGGCATTCAGAAATGTTTATTGACTGAATAAATGAATGGGTGTATGTATATTTTCAGATGTGCTTAATGTGCATTTTAAAATTTTACCACTACTGAATTTTACTGACCTGGCAAACTTTAAAAATAGGCAGAATGAATTATCATAAGGCTGATAAACCTTTAAGCAAATATGTTTTGTTTTATTTTTGCTAGAATTTTTGAAACATTTGCCTCATTGCTTTTATGCCGATGACTTAATGATAAAACACAACACATAAATATGGGCAGAATATTAATCATAGCTCTTAGATGCAATTCAAATGCTTCAATTACCTCAGATAAATTTTCTGCTCAGCTTAGTTAAAGTATAATAGTAAGACCTGGATTGCATGATGGACCAATCTAAAATATTCTGATACCTGGGTAAATTACTTCTTTCTAGGAAAGACGATAAATTGTCTTAAAAGAGAATGTTACTTCTGATGAGAGCAAGAACGGATTTCCAACAGACAGTGTATTTTGCTTTCTCTACTCTGAGAGGTGGACTTTAAATTTAATTAACAAACAATCCTCTGATTCTGTTTTTGCAGTGAAGGAAATAGTAATACCGATCAATGGTTAATGTGCTTTTCTTGTGCTGGGGCTGTACTAACAGCTGTACTAAGACATGCGTTGTCCCATTTTATTTTGACTCTGATATAATGAGGTAGATACTATTATTATTATTATCCTCATTTTACATACGTGGAACAGAAGCATAAAGCTGATGTGGCTTGTCCAAGGTCACAGAGCTAGTGAGAGGAGAAACTAGAATCCAAACCCAGCTGATTCTAGGTATTTAGGCACCGGCATTTGCTGCTTTTCTCTACAGATGTGCAACTTGTTGTCTAAAATAGCTCATAACACAGTAACATTTGAAACTTTTCTCAGTTGCCAGTGGGTATTCAAGGTCTGTTCTTATGTTTGATGCCACAGGAACCTTTTAACTTTCTTCTGCTCTAACTTCCTATTCTCTAAGCCTTTGGAACTGAGGTAAGCTAGTAAACTTGCCTTTTGAAACAATACCGGAATACTAGCCAACATTATTGGCTGCTTACCATGTATCAGGCACTGTCTAACTGCTTTATAAACATTCTCTTATTTAATCCTTGCAGCATCCTGAGGAAGGTACTACCGATATTATTAGCCCCCATTGTATAGATCAGGAAACTGAAGCTTAGCAAAGTTAAGCGACTTACCAAAGGTAAGCAACTCAAAATCACATAGTGAAGTGTGGAAACAGAGGAATTGGGATGTGGACCCAGGGGTGTCACTGACAATCAACTGCGGCGCTCTGCTGACTTCCTCAATCACAAGCAGTGGAACTGTCTCTGAGCACGTTCAGACCCCACTTCCTGTCTCTGTGAAGCATACCTCCTGTCGACACCCCCCCGTCCATGTGAGAAGCCAGCAAGAGTGAGACTCCCATAGAAGGTGGCTCTGAGCTCTAGCAGGCCTCCACATGTTGGAATGTTCTATCTAGATTTTTGGTTTTCTCATGGCTAGAACATTGACAGCCTTCACAATTCCCCTGAGGGAGGACAAACTTTTTTTTTTGACATGTGAACCTCTCTCTGATTGCAGATGGAGGGTGTGGATTGCATCTGTCTTGGGGCAGTTTCTCTCTCTTTCTTTCACTTACCAGCTGAAATGCCCCAAGCTCTTGCCTGCTTCTTTCCTTCTCCCACAATTTCCCACAGTTTTTTTTTTTTAAGAGGTAAAATAGATCTCTCTGTTTCATGTAGCACCAGCTGTCTGGTTTTCCTGCCTTCACCTCCCACCACCAGTTGGAGCAAATGGAAAGGAATACATTTGCTAGGATGGGACTGACCCATGCTACCTACCCCTGTTGGCTCAGTGGGTACCCTCCACAGGGGGGGCAGTGAGTTTTTGTAATCTTGCTCTTCTCCCTGGGAGGTCTTTTTGGGGACTAAGGGATGTTTTTCTATCAGGCTTTTTGCTTCTTCTTTTTTATTTTCCACTTAGGTTTGATTTTGCATTCCACTGCTAAATCCGATAACAGTGCCTAATACCTGCTATGGAACTTTACAGTGTACAAGCTTCTTATGTATGTATTCTCTCATTTAACCCTCACCACCACCTGTGATGTTATTCATACATTTAGGAATGAGAAGAGTGGCTTAGAGAGGTTAAGTGTGCCCAAGGTCACGAAGCCCAAGATCGTTTGCCACGGAATCCCGAGTCCTTCCTACTGTATGATGTTACAGTAGCTTTTAAGTAGCATGATCAAGTTGAGTGAAACTCTGAGAGACACTGTATATCATGGAAACTCTTTGTAGCAAAGAGCATTTTGGAACGTGGAGGTCAGCACAGAGCCCAGGCTCTAGCAGGGGTTTAATAAATTGTTGGACTGAGCTAGTCAGACATTGTCACTAGCTTGTAATATGCAGTGGAGCCTCAGACAACCCTTCCGACTTCTTTTGCCTCTATCCTTTATCTGCCTTGATGGTCTCAGAGGGTTGTGGTGAGGATCGAAGGAGGTAACATATAGCTTTACAGAGTGGTAAGGAAATAGAAGGACTTGACTTTATGCCATTGTTTTTCATCGGCATTTGCCCATACTTTCTGTTCCCTTTATACGTGTCTTTCTTTGGGATGGTCTCAGAAACTCCCTGGGAGTATTTCAGTGACTGATGGCATCCTTTTATTAAAAAGAAAGAAAGAAGGGAAAAGGAGAAAGTAAAGAACAAGGATTAATGGGAAGGGTAAGTATCAGGCCAGGAAGGCAGAACTGTTAACGAAAGATAAACAGCAAAACAGTTGAGGAGCAGGTAAAATAGAATTCACAGTTATTACTATGAGCCAGGCACTGTTCTATGTGCTTTGTGTGTATTAATTAGTCCTTATAGTGACCTTATGAGGTAGATACTATTCTTATCCCCACTGTCCAGATGAGGAAACAAGGCGCCCTGCAGTAAGTGTGCATAGGCCATGCAGGCACTAAGTGGCAGGGCGGGCATTGGGGCAGGTTAGTTTAGATCCAGGACTCAGGCCCTCGCACTTCACCTTGATGCTACAGGAAAGTTTTGGCTGTTTCCCATCTGAGGTGTGAAAGAGGTGTTACATGGGTTGTCTTTTAGAAAACTGAAGAAAATGCTTAAGGAGAACGTGTTCAATCCTACTATAATGTAATTCCTCCTCAGCATACCTTTTGCTTACTTTTAAAACGTGGATGCAAATCAGTAAACTCATAGGATTAGTAGATAATATTTTGGAGGTCATTTAGCCTGTTCAGCCAGAACCAATCCTAGCTTTTTTCACTGATGCTTTTCTTTTCTTTACTTTTACTTCCTGGTAATTTATTTTCTCCACCAGGCTACAGATGCTCCCCAACTTACGATGGGGTTACGTCCCAATAAACCCTTTGTAAATTGAAAATAGTGTAAGTAAAAAAGAATGCATTTAATACACCTAACCTACCAAGCATCATAGCTTAGCCGACCATACCTTAAACGTGCTCAGAAATAATACCCAAAAAACGCTGGCAACACAGTACACCGTGGAGTATGGGTTGTTCACTCTCGTGATCAGGTGCCTGGCAGGGAGCTTCCTGCCGCTGTCCAGCATCACGAGGGAGTATTTTACCGACGTCACTGGGCTGGGAAAAGATCAATGCATGTACAGTTGTCGCACCACCGTAAAGTTGAAAAATCGTTATCGAACCACTGCAAGCCAGCGACTGTCTGTACAGTGCCCATAGCCTGAAAATGAGACTTAGTGCTTTCTTTCTTTCTTTTAGCCTTTTTGCACTGAATAAAGCTACTATTTCCGTCTTTTTAATTTAAAATTTTGAATAGGCAAGATAGTCACATAGTTGAAAAATAAATAAAAAAAGTATAAGAAGGTATATCATGACAATTGTCCTTCTCACTCTTCTGTCACTCATCATGCCTAGTTCCCACCCACCCCCAACCCCAGTAACCAGTGTTTAGTTTCTAATGTGTCTTCGGAATTTCTTTATGAATATAGAAGCAATCATGACTGTTTTTTTCCTTTTTGATACAAAAGGGAATACTTTCCTGTATTTTACTTTTTTGCTTAATACATCTTTGAAATCTCTCCATATTAGTACTTAGATAACATCCTCATTTCCTTGCTCCCTCCCTCCCTCCCTCTTCCTCTCCCTCTCCCTCCCTCCCTTGCTCCTTTCCTCCCGCCCTCTCTCCAATGCATACTAATTCATTTTATGGAGTACCATAATTTATTTAACCTATTGATGGACATTTGAGTTGTTTTGAGTATTTTCAAAGCTGCCTTAGTGAGGGGGTGTGGGGGCAAAGGTAAAACTAGGACAGAAACAAAATCTAGAAAATCTCCAGATAAGAAGCTGTGACCCGAGAGTCAGGGATAAAAATATTCTGGCTGTGACTGTGACAGAGCACATCTGGAATGCCGGAGGCTTGCATTTTGACTACACCTGTCCTAGTTGGAGAAAGAAGGAAAACAATCTATTCTTGTGAAACTTCAGTACACCTGAGCTCGGTTTGCTGCAAAGTCTCAGGGTGAGGACAGATTGACAGCTGGTGTATGAGCTGCCCAAAGGTAAGCTCCTGTAATAAAGAAAACGATAGCATGATAGATAGAGGTGAGATAAGGACTATTATCCACAGGTAAAGTTCTTTCAACAGGCTGCTACCGATTCTCATATATAACTTGCAATAGAAAAAACATTAGTTCAGCAGCTCTATTCTTAAACCTTTAAGTAAGCTCTGACACCTTATCAAAGAGCTAGAGAGAAGATTTATCTTGGTACTGTGGACACATGTCAAATAAAAAACCTCAGTAAAGGGTAAAATATTTAAAATAGAAATGACGTATCTTAAATATATAATATTTAGCAGTTTACTAAATGCTTGTTTTGATGACAAGATCAAGAAGCAGTTTAATCTTATGCTTTCTAAAGTTAATAACCATATATGTGGGATTTTATGTCATAGTTTTGATACGGATCCATTGTTTTCCTCTGTTAATAAATAAGGAATAGCTTGTAAACTGCTATCACAGATTATTACTGTACTTAAAAATGAAACATCAAAAATACAAATGTATAATTTGTATGTTATACAAACTTTGTTTTATGGATTGATAGTGAAATGGAATACACTTTTAAACTTGTTATTGTTGAAAAGAATTTCCTTATTGACATGGTTAAGGAAGAAAACTTAATATTACTACTGATGTTCAGAGATAGACCCGAAGGTTGTTTCTCTTCTTTTCTTTTCTCCTTTCCTTTCCTTCCTTTTTTTTTAAAGGCCTATTTTCTTTCTTTCTCTTTTTTTTCTTTTGTTTTTTTAAAGAGCCAGATGAGAGGAGAGAGAAATGTCAAGGAAATATTGGTTTCAGTTTTATGAATATTCATCCTGAGTGAGGATGATATGGCTAATACAAAAAAAAGAAGCTTACGTATGACCAAAGCATGCAATCAAATTTCTCTAACCTTGATTTTCAATAGTAGCCTTTTCAAAAGGTGCATTCTATGGATGCAGTTCTTTAACATTTGGAGTTAATTCTGGAAGGAGCTTATCAGAACCCATCTTGTGTTCTTTGATACTTTGAGAAACTTTTCTGAGGTTCATTGAGAAAAACATTTTTAAACTCTAAATAATTGTGAAAGCCAAGTGCTCTAGAGGAAAAGCAAATTGTATAACTTGTTTTCTTCTCTATGAAGATTGATAAGATGTAAAAATATGATTTAACCAAAACAACTTTTTTCTTTTAAAAAATTGACCGATAACTGGAAAAAGTTTTTTAAAAATACAATTCAGTTTAATAATTTTATGCTTTTGAAAAATATTTTTTTAAGACTTGAAAGTTACAATTTCAGAAGCATAATTGAATATCCTGCTTATTCTTGAACCAAAAGATTTTGAATCCATGATGAAATAAATCAAATTATATCTTCCTAAGCAGTTCAGTTGCACACTGACTTATCCTCTTCCACAGGCTAACGGTCCTGTTTTTTGGAAAGTGTGAATCAATTACATTAGGATTACTTTGGGTCGTTAGGTATGATCATTGTAGACATGTTAAAAAATAAAGTCATTTTCTTTTAGAGATACAAACTGAAGCATTAATGCATAAAAATGTTAAGATAGCTGGGATTATCTTTAAAATAAAATAGTGATGAAGGGTAAATGGTTGTGTGATAGATGAAACAAGACTGGTTCTGTGTTGATTATTGAAGCTGGGTGATGGGTATGTGGGTATTCTTATACTATTCTCTCTAGTTTTGTATGGTTAAAAATTTTCATTGCAAACAGTTAAAACAAGAATCTCTTGTGGTCTTGTTAAAACTTCAGGTTCCTGGGTTCCACCCCAGATCTCTTGAGTTAGAATCTCAAGGATGAGACAGATAATGGCACTTTATGTAGTGCACTTGTGTTCACTGAACTTTGAAGATTGCTGGTAAAAAAGTTATTTTGTGTGCCCGATTCAGAGAATTGGTGTCATCTATGCGTGTATTTCTTTTTTTTTGTAGTCCACTGAATTTTATTTCATATATATATGTGTATATATATATATATACAATGACAGTTGACATTATATATATGTATATACATATATATGTAATTATAGTTGACATTCAATATTATTTTATATTAGTTTCAGGTGTACAGTGCAGTGGTTAGGCATTTATATAATTTATGAAGTACTCCCCTAATAAGTCCAGTACCCATCTGACACCCTACATAGTCTTTAGAGCATTGTTGGTTATATTCCCCATACTGTATTTTACATTCCTGTGACTATTTTATGACTACTAATTTGTATTTCCTAATCCCTTCACCTTCTCCCACACCCCCCAACCCCCTCCCATCTAGCAAGCAGTTTTTTTCTCAGTGTTATGCATGTATTTCATGTTTTACACAAATCAGCCTAGTTCAATTCACAGAATGCAATAGCAAATTAGTTACTTTATTTAGATAATTCAAACTTAAAAATTTAGTTTCACAGGATTCCTAAAGTGAAGTGGAATAAAACCGAAACCACATTTCCTTCTAACTGAAATATTCAGGCAAATAGGTTAGCTTTCTTTTACTTTCAGCTGAGAATGGATTGTTTTTGTGACTATCTTAAATGTCTTCTATGACCAGGGTGTTAACATCCTGTTCCAGACACCTACTTGCTCTCAACAGTAGTTCCTTGCTTTTTCTCATATGAACCATGTGACCTGGCACCTCTAAGACTTTATATATGGAGTTCCCTCTGATTGAAACATTCCTCAACCCTCTTTTGACCAGGTTAATTTCTCTCCCTTTACCCCACCCCATCACCAAGCCTGTCTCCTACACAGGAAAGCCTTTATTGTGTTTGTAAGGAGGGCTAGGTGCTATTCCTTTGTGGTTCCATGGTCTGTTATAATGCTGTAGTGCTGTGATGCCAAACAGACTGTCATAGCACTTCACACTTTGCCAGAAGGCTCTGGTTATCTGCCCTCTTCTCTTTCCTCCCCTAGACTATAGCTTCCATTGGTTAAGGACTGTGTTTTGTTTGTGATTGTATCTCCACTGCTGAGTGCTGTGCCTGGCATGTAGGAAATACTGAATAAAAGTCTGATGAACAACTGAATGAGTTCAGAAAATACTTAAAATGCCAGATAGTCTTAGGAAGTATTGCAGTCGTTCTTTAAAGAAAACAGAAAAACAAAACAAACAACCTCTCTGAATCTAAAAAGCGCTCTTTGGCTGTAAATACAAATCTTAGAGAAAGTTCTCAAAGGAGGCCAAGACTGCACCAAGAATTTTGTCTAGGGTACAATAATATTAAAAATGACTTTGCTCCTGTGTTTGCTTTTTTCATGATATTTATTAACTTACCACAATTAAATTATATCTCTTGACCCCAATTTTTTCCTAATATTTTATTGTGAAAATTTCCAAACCTACAAAAGTGTTGAAAGAATTGTATACTATACCCATATATCTACCACCTGACTTCTACAATTAAAACAAGGTGTTCCAAAAGTTTTAGTGCAGTTTTAAGCTTTAATAATTTCAGTAGAAACGCTGCAAACTTATGAAAATATCACTTAAACATTTATTTGATTTTATAGTTATTTAATGTTGTGAATTTTAATCGTATTTTAATTTTGGTGTTTTGTTTTGCATCTTCAGCATGAAAGAAAAATTTAAAAGTTGATTATCAAAATTTATAAAACTAAACAAGTACAAAAATTTGGATAAACTTTCAAATGCTTTTAAAAAAATTTGTAGCATTAAATTATTAAAGCTTAAAAATACAGTAAGGACACTATCAACAAAGTAAAAATGCAATGCATGAAATAGGAGAAAATATTGGCAAATCATATATCTGTCTAAGATATATGAAGAACTCCTATAACTCAACAATAAATAAAACCAAATAACTGGATTTAAAAAATGGACAAAGGACTTGAATAGATATTTCTCCAAAGAAGATATACAAATGACCAATAAATACATGAAGATATGCTCAACATCATTAATCATTAGGGAAATATAAATCAAAACTACAATGAGATAAAACTTCACACCTATTAGGATGGCTATTATAAGAAAAAAAACACAAGTGTTGATGAGGTTGGGGAGAAATTGGAGCCCTTGTGGATTGCTGGTGGAAATGTAAAATGTTTTAGCCACTGTGGAAAACAATGTGGCATTTCCAAAAACGTTAGACATAGAATTACCCTATGAGCCAGCAATTCCAATTCTGGATATATACCCAAAAGAATTGAAACCAGGAACTCGAACAACTCTTCATACATCCATGTTCATAGCAGTTATTTTCAATAGCCAGAAGATGGAAGTAACCCAAGTGTCTCTTGACAGATGAATGGATAAACAAAGTGTGGGGTGTACACATACAATGGAATATTATTCAGCCTTAAAAAGAAAGGACATTCTGACATATCCTACACAACATGGATGAACATTGAAGAGATTATACTAACTGAAATAAACCAATCACATCACCAAAGATCAAATACTGTACGATTCCACTTATATGAAATACCTAGAGTAGTCAATTCCTAGAGACAGAAAGTTTAATGGTGGTTGCCAAGTGCTGGGGGGAGGGAGGACTGGAGAGTTATTGTTTAATGGATACAGAATTTCAGTTTGGGAAGATGAAAAGAGTTCTAGAGATGAATGGTGGTGCTGGTTGCACAACAGTGTGAATGTACTTATATGCCATTGAATTGTACACTTAAAAATAGTTAAAATGGAATTTTGTGTTAAGTATTTTTACCACAATAAAAGTGCTGTTTTAGAAATGTTGACCAAATTTGACTATTGAAATAGTTGTATTAAAAGAAGGATAAAAAGCTCAGTTTTTAAAACAAATTAAAAGAGAAAAAATATTGCTTCCTTTTAAGGAAGACGTTGCAACAGAAATGGAATTGTCAAATAATTGAGTCAGACAACAGTTTGGTTTAATCTGTGACCATTTGTGCTGGTAAAATGAATATAGAAAGAGTAATGGGGAAAATTGCTGACTGGTAAATTTCCCCATATATTCGCGTTAACTTCTCTCTCTCTCTGTCTCAAAACTTTTTTGTCAATTTGAATGTCTTCAGATATAAATAGCTTGTCCATGGATGCAAATAACATAGCACTTTCCCCAAAGGCAGAATTTGTGCATATGGTAATTTAGAAAAGAGACCATTTAGCTCCCCAGTGTAAATTGCTAAGACTACAGTGGATATGCTTCCTGGAATTCGGGACAGATAAAATGGAGATTATTATGAAATCACTAGTTTTGGCCTTATTGAATTAGCTTTATCTGAAAGGATCCAAAATTGAGTTTATCATTTAGCCTAATTGGAGAATAGTTAACAAGAACCCCATACAATCTCACAGAAGTCTTTGTTTAGTGTGCAATAATGGCTACAATGATGATGAGCTGAAAGGACAACAACTTTGGGCATTATAAACCTATGGATTAATAATGTTTGAGCTTTCTAAGAATTAAAGATCCTGAAGACTAGAATGCAAATCACGTATAGAGAATAGTCTTAGTGCTGACGCCCCCACAGAATAAACTCTGCCTTTAGAGATCACTGTCATGTTTCCTTCAGCTTCCAAAACAAATGGATAGAATATGATATGCCGTCTTCCTGGCGTAGGCAGCAACAGGAAATACAGATATTTTATACTATTTGGGCCTCCAAAGAGAAAGCAGAGAAAATACCAGAAGATTAATGGTTAACTTGGCCTTAAGACTTGGATATTGTCCTTTCCTGAGGCACATTTTTTTTTTTTTTTTTAACCAATCCCCAATAACCCAGTTCAAAAAAAAAATCAGGCTTTTATGGAGAAGGGAGTCAAGAAAAGGAATTGGGTAAGAATTATTTGAAAAAAAAGGAGGGGCGGTGGAGTGGAGGAGGAGAAATATGTTTTCTTGCCTGCGAAAATCCACAGGTAACAAATTCATGTTGGACTAAGTTTTATTTTTTTATTCCAAAAAACGCTTTGAAATTAGCTTCTAATGTATATCTGTAAACTCAGATGTAGTATTCCCTTTGTTTCTGTGTGTCTCTGAATTGATCTGTCACCTTCCTTGGGCACAGGACACACCACATTGCTTAGGTCATCATGTGTCTCACAGGCTTCCATCTTGAGTTAGGGAGTCAAGCCATTTTCTTGCCTCCCAGAGGAATATTTATGATTTCGTTCATATCCCTTTCCCTGTGAATCAAAACCAAAATTGGAACTCAAAATTCCTTATAAGTGGTCAGGCTCTTTAAAATAAGAAGTGTGGCTGTCGTGACATTGTATATACTGTACTAACACACACAAAATACATACACACATATATGTGTAATGTTTAAAAGATTCTCACTGTTCAAAAACAAAATCTGAAATAATGGGTTCCTCTAGATTTTATTTGGAATTACTAAATATAGACCTCTTTCCTTTATGAGCCACAGTTCCTGACTGTGCCAAACCCTCCTTGGAGAGCACAGTGGAACACTCTTCTGAGTGTCACTGCTGCTGTTATTGATGTTGATGGCAGAGCCTTCTAATTCGAACCCCTGCTGAGTCCTTAGAAACCTGGTAGATTGTTAACATGGTTCGCAGGAGTTCATGAACTCTGCTCTGTATAAATGCAAAATCCCAAGAACTTTGATATGCATTGGCATTAAAAGATTTCTTTTCACATTTCTGAAAATATTTTCTTATTTTGTAGTTTAAAATGTATAGAAGCTTGTTGGGTTTTAATATTATAGTTCCTGGTGTATAAATATCACATTTTCAAACATAACATGCTTAGAGAATTGTTATAAAGCTCATTTTTTTTTTTTTTTTGGCAATAAGCTTATAACACCCCCAGTTATTTAAAAACAAATAGCAAATGTTTTCCTATATGCTAATGGGGCAATTTAGAAATATTTAGTTATTTACATAAAGGTAATGTACTGTAGCAATGCAATGAAAATCAGTCATTTGGAAATGATTGGAACCTATACAGGGTGTATTTATTACTCACATAAAATTAAGGAAATATGTAAAGGAACAATCATTACATTAGATTTACAGTTAAGATACCCAGTTGTATGTGCTGTGGTTGTAAATCAAGTGATTTTTCCCAGAGGGTATTTGAATATAGAGGCTAGAAAAATTTCCTGGTGGCCACTTTAACTTTTCTCTGCTTGTCGGAAATGAACTCAGCGAAATAAAGAAGAATGGAGAAAAGGAGACAGAGAGAGAGGGAGAGGGAGAAAGAGAGAGAGAGAGAGAGAGGGAGAGGAGGAGACTGGAGAAAGACAAGCTAACATGAGTGAGAAATTGAGTTGTTTTTTTTTTATTTCTAGTGCAAATTTCCTGCCAACTAGATACCATTTACCTGTAGGTTAATTCATTTAAGTGCTTTTTAGTATCTGCAAACACAGAGTACTGTGGAAAGGTTCTGTTTAGTCCTCAACTTTGTAAACAAGGAATCAGTTCTTCTTCTATGTGGGAAAATTGCACTGAATCATCAAAGGAGTGGTCAGTTATCCCTCTTTCCCTCCCTCTCTCCCCCTCTCTCCTCTCTTCTATCAATCCCTCTTTTAAGCTGAAGGAGAATATTCTGATCTTCCAGCTATGGGCTGATACACAGGACAAGACTATGGGCCTGCAGAGCTCTCGCTGAGAAAGGGCAGCGCCTTCTGGAGGGTTCCTAGGGTTCTTGTGTAGAAAGCTGATTCTCTTGACATCCATTAGCATCTGTCGAGTGTCTAGTGAACAGCGAGGGACACCAAAAGGGATACGAGCTCATGCCTGTCTTTCCGGAACTCACAATCTTGGTCTCATTTGTTCAGGGAGAAAAATATATAAACCAGTACTTACAGTGCATTGTATAGAGGAACCCGAATATGCAAAGGCAAAAACATTAAGGACCATGTGTTTGGGGAGTGGCAAGCAGCTTGGTGTGGCTGAACTGTAGGGCTTGAAATAAGGGCTGTGGAATGTATAGTGTGGGGGGATCACAAGAGACGGGGATATTAAAGAAGACTGAAGCAAGGTTGCGAAGAACTTCGTTTGAATTTGGATTGTTTATTAAAAGAGAAAGTATTAGATTTCTGTTTTAGAAAGATCACGTTGATACGAAGATTGTCCAGGAGCGATACCAGAAACAGAGAAGTTGTTAGGAGTCCAGGTGGGAGACAAGATTTTTATCTGAGACAGTGGCTGTGGGATGGGAAGAAGAGTATAGACTGGAGAGAGATTCAGGAGCCACTAGGATCAATTGTACCTGGTGATGGAGGGATTGGATTTGGGAGTGGAAGTACAAGGGATAATCACAAATGACTTCAGAGCTGCTTTGACCTTGGGAACTGGTAGGTAGGGTGTGGATGGTGGGAAGAGGTTTAGGAAGAGTGGCGATAACACCTTTGATTGTGGGTTTTCGAAGAGACAGTGGGTTTAAAGATGTGTATTTGGGAGTGGTCATTATTTAAGGGGTAGGAGAAGCCCCAGATAATAGTAAAATTATTCAGCTAGAGCTTCTGGAGTGGAGCTCTAAGGAGTGAACTCTGGGGACTTATCAGGGAGGGCCCAGGAGGAGGCAGACTAGAATAGAGATGTGCTCAGACAGCAAGGGGCAGAGGAGCTCCAAGAAGGAGGGAACAGTCAGCCCACTATTGGGAACCGGGCCCTCAAGTGCTTTTCTCCAGGCTGCCCACTGGAGTGCTGTCTTCGAGGGTAGGAAGGCAGAGAGCGGAACCGTTTCGCCTTGAGGATAGGTTTCCTTCTGTCTCCTCCTCTTTCTCCTGCCCCTTTTACTTTTTATTTTAATAAATCATGGTTATTTCCTGAAATGAATTTGGGGTGACATCCATGCCACCCCCCACCCCCACAAAAACACCCCAGTTCACAGTACTTGTATTCCTAGTTCAAAACTAACAAACGCTGGAATTTGAGCTTTGATTCATTTCAGTTTGAACGCAGCATTTATCCTCTATGGATGCAGTTGAGCCTTACTTCTTTGCTCTTGACACTTGCTTTTAACAAAACAGTTCTCCCTGCCAGAGAGCAGGTCTCATTGGTACATAGGAGGGATACACGGCTTGTCCCAGGGCTCAGCCTGGACTGACATCTGTTCAGTTCCTTGGCGTCGCTGCCTAACTGCTTTAACACTGCTTGAGAGGGAATCCATGTATAACACTCTGAGTAAGAGGAGTCAGGCATTCTTCTTTCCTAGTTCCCAGATTCCCTGAAACTTCCTGCTACAAAAATTGTTCTTCATCAAATCAACAGGAAACTTAGTCTTCTGGGATTCCTACAGCTATGAAGTTCATCAGCCCCTTTGACTGAACATCCCATTTACTCCAGGGATGGGGAAATCTTTCTGTCCAAGGTCACTGACCTATAGAAAATGAGTAATGAAGTAAAGGGCCCAAAGTTCTAGCAGATGTGGACAGAAGTTAAAACAAAGAAATATGGACTAAAAGCATAAAAGAAGGAAAGGTGCTAAGACATTTTTAATCACCCACCATGAGCCAGACACCTGCTGTGTGTTTTGTCTTATTCTATCCTTATAACAGCATCATGAGGTAAATATCATTCCATCCATCTCACAGACCAGGAAGCTGAAGTTTAGAGATGTTATGTAAATTCCCAAAATCACACAACAGTACATGCTGGGCCAGATTCAAACCCTGACAGTGGCTCCAGAACCCGAGTTCTCACCAGTGAAAAGAGAAAGTGGCAAAAGGACAGACAGATATAAAAATGGACGAGAAGGGAAGAGCAGTTATTTCTCGCCTTCTCAGCCTGTATTTCCTGCTGTTCCAATTGCAGGGCCTTTTCAGTCCCAATTGCAGGGCCTTTTCAGTCTTTTCCTTCCTTCTTGGCAGCTGTCAGAAGGGTCCCTTTTCATTGCTCAAGAATCCCCACCCGTGGGCCTTGTATCTTCTTTCACCGGTTCAGGCTGGAATTTACCTTTGCCTGCATCTCCTCATCCCTCTTTGAACCTGCTGACTCAGATGATTGTGCACATGTCTGAAAGAGAATTCCCCCAGGAAGGCCCAGGGCAGGCATCTTGCCGCAGGAACACACATTCCCGCTGTTTGCACAGCTGTATTTGTTGCTCTTAATGGTAGAGAAGGGAGGCTCAAAAGACACTTGGTTTCAGAAAACTTTTCATGGTCTAGAAGAAATGAAACCGAAGGCCAGAGGTTTCCCATTGCTTTTTCTGGAGGCCAAGAGTCTTTCCTTTTTGAATTATCTTCTGTCGGTGAGGAAGCTTTTATAGCAACTGCTACATAAATGTTCCCAATTTATTTTTGAGATTTGCCTGAAGGAAGTTTCCCCTTAAAGAAATTATTTTTATCTCTTTCTAAAAAATGTTTACGTTCTCTTTGTCAATGGGGGTATTTGTGACTTTTCCTCGCCCAGAACTAGGTCACTGTATTCAGCGACCACATTGCTCACCAATGCTGAACCGCTCTCTTCCTTCTACCTCCCCCAACAACTCTGGGTCTGTTTTTCAATTTAAGGCAACTGTTCTTGGAAATCCTGCCATGAAGGAAAATATTGTGAGTCAATACACTTTGGGCCAAGTCCAACCCTCAGATAACAAAGGCAGTAGTACTTGTGCAAGAAGTAATTTGCCCCATGATAGTAATACATCTGTTATTTGTATGTCATGAACATAAATAACTAAATGTATTCCAAAGTCTTGCTGGAAATTAGTTAAATGTGTTTCCCGATGGCTACCTAACAAATTTAGTGACTATCTGTAGAACTATTTTTACTTAGATCCTAATTACTAGTGAGTAAACTCTATTTAAGGACTGAAATAGGGAAGAGATGTTTATTTGTAGTAAATAGAAGGCCTCATCAATATCGCTTTGTGTTTGTTCAGCATTTATACCTTTTGGGGCAGAGAGGGCAGAGATGACATACCTTACCTTAGGTAACTCAAGGGACAGCCTGAGTGATTAATCATGAAAATATTGGATTTAGTAAAGGGGTATTAATATGGCAAAGATGAGAAAATTATTGGTGTCCTTATGAAATGTTACTGCAAAGGTTCTTCCGAGGTAGGTGACCTGTTTATGCGCAGTCTCCAAACTAAATGGGTCCCAAATCAGATTCTGTGAAGTATAAACCACATTAAAAATTATATTTGGACTAAAGTCCCTTCTCCTTTCCACGAGAATTACAATTTTGATTAAATCAATGCTGAACGATATTACTTTTTCTTCCTAGCTGTGGTGTGTCTAGAAATGGTTTGTGACAGAAAGTCTTTTTATAGCTTTGCTTTCAACATGCATTTACGTTTTAATGATACATTCTCCGCCAGTAAAAATGTAATTGTAGCACACAGAAAATCAAGCATTTTAAACTTTCTGAGTATATTTAAACTGTCAACAGTGTGCTGTCTGACATACAACATTACTCTGCTTCCGCCTTTAATGGCTAGGTTGTTTTCTAAAGACCGTCTAATGACACGAGCCTCCTGAATCCTGTCGTACCATGTGAACTAAGAATGACCTGAGTGGCCAGGGATCCTTTGGCCATCTGTCACTGAGAGCCATATTGATCTGGAGATGGTGGCGGAGGGTACTGTGTACCGAGGGAATGGCAGTTTGCTGAGGTGATGATAAGCATCACTGATACCTTTGTGATGGGCTTGATTTCTCCTTGTCTGTCCCCATCTCTGGAACCCTTGGGCAGTAAGTAACCTGGTGTTAAAAGTACACTTCTAGGTCAAAAGGGTACATCAGTTCTCATATGTTATGCTCCTAGCATCAGCCTTTAGCATGTCTCAATACAAACAAGAGCTTCTTCTTTTAAGTTTTTATTTTGAAAACTTTAAAAGCATACAGGAATGTATGGCCTCCACCTAGAGTCACTAACTGTTAAGATTTTGGCTTCTTGCCTTTAGCTGTTGAAACATTCCAGGTAAAGTTTCAGATAGCATGACAGTTCAATCCTATATACTTCAGCAAATACTTCCTAAAAGTAAAGTAATTTCCCTACCTATCCACAATATCATTATTACACCTAAGAAAATTAGCAATAATTCTCAAATATCATCTAATAGCCTATCTATATTCAGATTTCTCCAGTTCCCTCCCCCCAATGCCTATAATGTGTTTTTCAAACTAGGATCCATTCATAGTTAATGTATTACATCTGATTGTTACAGCTCTTAAGTCAAAAGAACACCTTTGTAATGTTCAAAAAGCATAGCAAAAGTGAAGAGACAAATTCTGGTTTCAGATTCTATTATAGGTAGAAAATAGATAATTAAAGTGTTTTGTTCACACACTCAACCCCATAAAGTCTAAAGCAATTTAGATTATTCTAGCTGATGAAATTCTGACCAAGTTTACCGTTGCAAATTTCAAGTATATAGTACATTTTTATTAACTATAGTCATCATACTATACATTAGGTCTCCAGAATATATATATATATATATATATATATAAAACTAATTAGTCAGAGAATATATATATATATTACTAACTAGTCAGGGACAATTGAATGGCCGCATTGATGCAATGAATACATTATGAATATGGTGGAAAGTCATAGTTGCAAGTGACAGATCATCCCAAAAGTAGTGTTTAGTTCTAAAAGTTGATACATAGTGAGTTTAGTGAGTGTGGCTTAATTTTGCATACAGTGGCAGCAGGCTCATTTGGATTAATAAGTAAGTGAGTGATAACAAGTACAGTAGAATTAGAACATGTGGTAATAATCACAAATAGGATAAAATGCGTTTTCCTTTTTTCTTCCTTTCTTTCTTTTTTAAATGGTAAGAGAAAAGTTTATTAGAAAAGATAGTGCACTCCAAAGAATTAGGAGCGGGCTGAGCACTAAGAAAAGTGGCTCAAGGCCAAAATGCATTTTCTATATATGGGAATGACATTGGTTTTTCACACGTGGTCTTTCCATGGCTTCATAAAGATGCTTCTCAGTAGATAACACTCTATGCTATTGTCTTATATATTAAAAAGAGCCCAGTAGAGTGCTGTGTACATATTGGACACTGTAAATGTTAATTGTTGATCATATGCGAGTCTCCTTTTACTTTTTGATGTGATCTCTAGATCACAAAAGAATTATATAATGTGTAAGGGAAATAAACACTGAGAGGACCCAGGAAGATAATATAATTTTTCAGTGGTTATGTGAGTCTACACTGCAGTTCAAAACCGTTTCCACTTATTAATACGCTCTATTCAGCATATGTTTGCTAAGAATTTTTGATGTGCCAGGTGCTGTGTAAAGGCATGACATAAAACAAAACCAAACCAAACCCTTTTATTATGGAAAAATTCAAACATACACAAAAGTAGAGAGAACAGTATAATGGATCCCTATGTGGCCTTGATTAAATTATAACATTTTGCCAATCGTGTTTCATCTCTCCTTCCCACTATTTGGGAGGCGCAGAAGTAGAGGAGTATTTTAAAGCAAGTCCCAAATATCATAACATTCATTCATATATATATATATATATATATATATATATATATATATATACACATATATACACACACACTTCTTTTTGAATTAAACTATGGAGTTTTATGAAGGCTATGAAGTTTGGATTTCTAAAATATTTTGACTAGAGATAGATTTGTAACTTTAAAAAATTCAAACCCTATAGTTTATGATTGATCAATATGCATTTAATAAAGATACAGCAAAGTTGAATAGTTTAAAAAAGCATTATGTTTATCTGAGGTATAAGATGATGAAATGTTAGTAATAAGCATTTTCATAGAACTCGGATTACAAAACTCTCATCAATACACTGATTTAAATAATGTAGGTCATAGGGTTTTTTTGTTTTGTTTTGTTTTTCTTTCATATTTTTCACTGCCTCTTTGATCAGGTTTTTATTCAAAATTAGTTGTTTAAAGTGATTTGACCTTTATGGAATAAACAAATTTCAGTTTATGCAACAGGCTTCTTTTCTTCTGTGGTGAGTTTCTTTTCTGTAGGCTTCTTCTCAGCCGGTGGTTTCTTGGGAGCTGCAGCCTTTTTTCCCCTAAGGTTTCTTCTGCTTCGTAATTCCAACAGCCTTCTTTCCTGGCTTCCCTACTGCTGGCTTCTTGCCTGGAACCCTATTCTCATCTGATGTGGCTTCTAGCGCTGCTGCAGCTTTATTCCCTGGAGCTGGTGGTTCTTGGCCTGGCAAAGAATGGTGTTCTGGCACATGGTCTTTGCATGTGGGTTTAGCTTCAACATGATTCTCAGGTTTTTCAGGCAATTCTTCTTCAGGACTCTGCGATGAATCTTCTTATGTAGTGCTCGGAGGGCTCTTTGGACCTCTGGGCTTTTCAAGAATCGGCTCAGGTTTGTATTGAGCATCTTGTGCATGGGAAGGTCGTAGTTACTGTTGAGGGAGGCAGCTTGACACCAAATGACACACAGACCATCTAACTTGTGGAAAGCACTGTCAGCCCACAGAAATGGCTGAAACGGCCCACATGCCCACCAGGAGCAAGTTTCAAAATGTTCAGTTTGCTTACGTTAAGCAGAGTAGTTCCAGGGCTGTTTCCGAAGGCTCCGATGATGCCATCGTCCTCATTATAGATGATGCAAGGACCCTGCACTGTATACGATGTTGGTTTCTCGTTTAGCCCTTGCCAGCTCTCATTCGCTGAGAGGCATAGACCTTTTTGGTATCATTCCGGGCCTTAAGTTTCTTAAGGAGTGAAATGGCCTCCTTGGTCTTCCGATAGCCTTCAGCTTTGTCTTCACTCACCAAAGGAGGTTCAGGAACTTCCTCAGTACTAGCCTTTAGACATGACTAGTGCTGGGAAGGCCGAGGCAGCCGGGGTAGAGCAGATGGTGTATCGCTTTTGCATTGTGTTCACTCTGTGGTGCCAACGGTGCCAGGTTTCGGTTGGTGCAAACGTGCGGCCTCCACAACACATTTTGCCAAAAGCACCCTGGCTAGAACAATGAGTCCCACCACCTTGAACTCTGGGAATCGTGCCACAGCTCTGCCAGGACCCACGACCCAGCACTGGCTTGATGACCTGCTAGTCCAGTGACAACACAGGGCTGTCTATTGTTTCTGCGCAAGTTGGTGTGAACAAAGTTCACAATATCTGGTTGAATGGGAGCTGTGAACACAGCAGGCAAAGAGTCATTTTCGGAGTATGCTGATATCAGTGGACGAGCACATGTCATTATGGGGACAGGAGACGGCCACGTTCCCCTTAGGCTTATGGTTTTGATGAGGGTATTTGTGTGTATGTGCGCAAGTGTGTGTGTGTAGAGAACAGCATTAAATTTAAGACACACACACACACACACACACACACACACACACACGGCAATGGGGAAACAGTCTGTAAGTGTTTCACTCATACATTCTTCTGTGCAAAGTCTAGGAATAGTAGTAATGCAGGATTCCTATATGGTTGGTTACTTTCTGATGAATTTATGATCCACAAGAGAAATCAAGAATGGTTTGATTGGAGGCAATCAGGAAAAGACAAAGAAGCAGAGGCTTAAGCAAGGTTCAACTCAATTAGGTGACTTTTAAGGGTGAAGGTTAGAAGAGGGGGACCCTGTTTGCTCACTCTCAGATGTGCCTCCATTATGTCCTGGGAAGGGACCATGGATGGGTTCACTGCATTGTCACGTTTGCATTGTGCAAAGTCTGTTTCTGAGTTTGCATTGGTCCTTGAATTAGAGTCCTTCATTTTGTAACAGAATCATATAATATAGTATAAACAGAAAAGGACTCGAGAAACCATCTGGCCTAACCAACTTCCTTATTTTAGAGAAAGATAGCTGAGGCGCAAGTTTCAGTGACTTGCAAACCTGCAGAGTTAGGACTATAACCCAGTTTCCTGATTGCTAAGCTAGTGGTTTTTCTACTTCACCATGCCGTGTCTCCATATTGTTTCATATCCAGAGTCAGTAAAGGTAAGTGAGGCCCTATGGGGCCTCAAATGTGTAAAGGTTTTCCTAGAATAGTAGCTCAAAATGAGTAGAACTAACCTTCCCTCTGGCCTAATGTGAGGGTCAGAACACTCCTTTGTTTCAAGTAAAGATGTAGTTCACTTGCAGTAGGGATGTCTTTCTTTTATAAATGTACATATAATTTCAGCCTTTTTAGAGAGACAACCTGGCTTTACTCTAAGAATGGTTACTTAACTTGACTGTAAGAATGGTTTGTACAACCTGCATTCTCGTGCAACACTGGGTGTTGTGTAGAACAAGCAATGCAGGAGTATAAGTGAATTTAGCTAATCAGTATTAACACACACACACACACACACACACACACACACACACACCCGAGATGTGTTAACTACCAGTACGTCTGTTTGTCTGGGAGAGTCAGGGAAGGCAGTGCCATGGACCTGACCTTTGAACTGAATCTCAAAAGAAATTTTTTGCCATGGATGTGTGGGGAAGAGTGTTCCAGGGAGAGGAAACAGCATGTGGAAAGGCATGGAGACCTATTTTGTTCAGAAAAGAGAGAATCCTTTGACTCTGCGAACGTCAGTTGGTTTGGGGCTCTCTTGGCGTTTGGGTCTGTTTTAGATGGAGTAGTATATGGCTACCGCTAAGACCCGTCTTTCTCACACCTCAGCCTGGCCACCCTTCTTCCCTACGTTCTTACTAGGTTCTCTCAAAGAGCAGATGGGGGTCTTGGGCAACTCTTACTAACTTAGCCTCTTGACATCCCTTCAAGTCAATGTCAGTGGGATTCTATTTAGATCCATCTGCATCCGTTTGTACTCAATCTACCATAGGTGCTTTTCATGTATTATGGGTCGGCCATAGAAGTAATCTAGACAGAATTTTTAACAATTACTAAGAATTCTCAAAAAAATGTGTTCAATAACCTTATTACGGTTTTTAGTGTTCTTAACAAGTTGCCATATGATGTCGCGGTTAAGAGCATTGGAATCAGACAGAATTTGGTTTGAAACATGGTTATGTTGTTAGATTTATGACCTTGTTTGGGAAACTTATTTAAAATCTGTGAGTCTGTTTCTTCAAGTAAAGCATTCAGTTTCGTGACTGGCATAGTAACTCTCTCAATCTATCAACCCCTCACTCTCTTTCTCTTTCTGTCTCAGAAAAGTGGCTTTTCTGGACTATTCTAATGGGGCCCAGGTGAGATGCTGAAGAAAGAGAAATGCTGCACAATAGAGTATTCATGTGCACTTGGGCTGTTCTGTGAATGATTTCTGAAGACATTTTCTTATGTCTCTTCTGATTTTTTAGCTGAACTGTGAGCAGTTTGAGGTTAGGGACTGTTTTTCTTCTCTATATAGCAGTTAGGACTGACTGTCTAAAGGAGAGAGCCATAGAAATACTCACGTATCCGATTAGCTTATATCCTGGACTTCCCAGGGTACCCTTCATGTGACTCTGAACGTTGCTCTCCCATTGGAGCCATCCTGGTCCAGATTTAACCCCATGGCAGTGATTAATAGTGAAAATATTTGATTATTCAGTAAAGGGATGCTGATATGGCAATGAATAGAAAATTGTTGGTGTCCTTATAAAATGTTACTGAAAAAGTTCTTAGAATTCAACCATGCAAGTCCTGAGGCTTTGGAGTATGAGATTTGGATATTTGTGTGTGTGTGTATGTGCTTTTTATGTATATATGCATGTATATACACAAATACATAAATACACACACTATACCTATGTGCACACATACACACAGAATTTCCTACCTGTATATGATTTCAGCATTGGTGTTAGGTTAGGGAGAAATGTTGAAATATTTGTCTTTTACCTGAACTGTGGAGGTAGATTTGTAGCAATTAAAATGACAGTCTTTTTCCTCTTCAGAAGATATCTCAAAATTTCCACATTTTTGTCTCTCACTCTAATATTAAGTACCCAAATCAAATATTTTCTCAGTTAAATAATCTCTTTTATTATTTCTATAGCTCTTTGAAATTTACAAATCTCTTTAATTTTCATTGTCTGGCATAGATACTAAATACATGCTGATGAATCAACGAATGAGTTCCAGCAACTCCTCAAAATACATCTACGAGGTAAGCGGAACAAGGATTAACATTAAATATCATTATTTTCATTTTGCATGTGAGAAAACTGAAAGCTGTTGAGTTAAACCATCTTGCTCAGAGTCATACAACTAATAAGTGGTACAATCAGGACCCAGCTGAGGTCTCTGATTCCCAAATCACGGCCCTTTCTAGTACTATCACTGATTACAGGAAAGACGTTTTTAAAACTGTAATACTTAAGGAGAGACCACAGTACTGCAATTAATTCTACTGCTTTCACATCAGATAATTGGTGCTTCTAATTATGGCTTATTGGTGTATCTCCTCTGTGTGATAACCTTTAGACTGAATTTAGTCTTAACTGTAAAATACCTCATGCCCCTTGAAATATTATAGGAATAGAACATAGCTATTGATCAAATCCAATGCCTACAAAGCAGTGCATTCAGTATGTATTAAATCTATTATCCAGATAGATTCATATACATGCTATCTTCTTAACTAACATCTGTCTGTCATACGTCACTGAAATTACCAGTGAAACTATGACTAATAAAATTGGTTTAGAACCAAAATTCAATAAAAGCAAAGTTAATTACGTGTTTGTAAGAGAATAAGCATACAGTTAGATCAATATGCAAATCGTGACCTTCAATGGTCTTTTCTGTCTTGTTTTAAGCCTTTAGTCTTGCAAAGATTAATTTACTACCTAGAACTTCATTTTATGAAGCCAGTAGGACTTAGATACTAGATTTTTAATTGTTTACATATCAGTGATATGTATGTATACGTGTGTCTCAATCTCTGTATCTTGGTGGGGGAATCCCGTTCTAAGAGCAGAAATAGTGCATGAGGCCAAGAAATAGATTCAGCTTCACATTCATAGAAGAACAGACCAATTTCAAAAATTAAGTTCATGTCAGCATTTCCTAGGCACCATTGTTTGACATCATGGTTGACACTGTGGGAAGTACAAAGTTAAGTAAGACATTTTCTGGCCCTTAAAGAGTTTACAATTTAGTGGAAGAGATAGTCCTATTCACAAGTAAAAGGCAACTTAGTGTTTGTTTTGAAATAGAGACACAAACAAAAGCAATAGAATGGAAAACAGATGAAGAGATGTATTCTGTATCTGAGATGGCATTGGTCAGATCTTGTATAGGACTTTCGTTGGAGGACGTGGGAAGGCAAGGCTAGAGCACAGGTGCAGAGGACATAGTGCAAGCACCCAGTGAGTAGTACCCTCCGTCATGCTATCCAAACACATGACATAACAACATCTGGTCCTGTGCCTTCATCTCCTCACCTTGGGTTAATTTGCACAATGGGTGATAGATGTATTCCTGAAAGTCATTCTTATGTTGGACACAGCTGGAAGTGACTTACTGATACACGGAAGTGATTGCAAATCACAAACATATCTCACAAAGCCCAAACTAAATGTATCACCGACTTCGCTTCCCCTTGGATCTCCAAATGTTTGTGGCCACTCTAAGACACCTCCATCTGAGAGTAAGTGTGGTGGAAGGAAAATAGAGTGATAAGAGACAGTGGTCTTACCTTACTGAGGATAAATATTTTAGTTTTGCAAATTTTACAAAAACATATGACCATGAAAACACATGGCTTGAAGCTTTATGGTAAATTAATGTTATGGCAGGTTAACTTGCTTCCTACTCTGCTGCTAAACCCCCTTTTCTATAAATGCATGAAGTGCTATTACCAGCAGTGCTCCTTAAATACCCGCTAATACGGTAGGTAAGAGTAGATTTCCCAAATGTTGCTGAAGATCTTAGTATATACTTGTAAACAAAAGCATCTGAGCCTGTAGGTAATATGCAGGAGTACGCAGGCAGTGAACTGAGTGCTGTTTGCACTCAAGCTACTGAAAGGTTCAATTTGAACCAGTGTAGAAAACTATTTATATATATTCTTAGTAAGAGTGGACTACATAAGAGAATAAATGGAGGTTGGCTTTGCTATTTCTAATGCATTTTGTTTGTTCTTAAGCAGTCTGAAAAGTTGAAATAGCTTGTTTAATGCCCAGATAACTTGAGATTCTTTTTCTTGGCTCCCTTCCTCAGTTTTGTTTTCTCTATTATTTTCTTTTTAAACAGGGGAAAACATACATTTTTAAGGCTAAGATTCTAAGGTCATTTTTCTTTCAATGCCAATTGTGTAATGTGGAATAAAGGACTTCTGTTTTTAAGCCTATCGACTAACTGAGACCCTTTGTGTTATGGAGAAATGTTGCATTTTGAAAGAAACAAATTATTTTTGTGAACTTCCTGTTCACTGGCCAAGACAGACTTCCTACTAGTGTACATTTAGGCCCTTTTGGTTTGCAGGGTCATTCTGCACCCTTCTGTTTATTAAGGAGAAAAGTACAAAGCACCTAATAATGACTTTCCTTGTCTAGTGGTGATGGGGAAGGCTCCACTGTGATAGTATCATTGAAGCTGGGTCTGAAAGGATCCATGGGAGTTCGCAAAAAACAATAGGTAAGGCATTCTAGGTAGAAGGAATATAACATGTGCTAAGACCCCCCCCACGTTTTTGTTTTGGAAAAGTGCCTCAGAAAGTGAGAAAAAGGAGTATGTGGTATGTTTGAGGGAATGGCTACAGGTACAACCCGGAAGTTAGATTGAGGCTGATTATATAACTAAGGAGGTTTGACTTTTTTCTGTATGAAATAATACATTGTGAAGGCAGGGAAAATATAAACTGGAAGATTATTTTTAAAGATTTATTTGCAGGTGATCCATTAAATTCTGATCCATAGAACTAAAATTTGGTCAGTTAAACAAGGTAACCTTTTTTTTTTTTTTTTTAGTTTCAGGTGCACAAAGCAAGGTAATAGTTAGACATTTACCATTTATATCCCTCACACTGTGTCAACCCTCCTCCCCCCACAATGTAAGCTTTATGTGATGCATTTGGGTTAAAATAAATCATTTCATTGCATGTTTTCAGATTATTTGCAGTTATTACAGTGTGAAATATATTGACGATACAAAACACAACATTCTCTTATCTTCCTTAGGTTAGAAAAATAATTACAAGTATGGATTGGAACAAGGAGAGAGCTGAGGTGTTCTGAAAAAGCAAGTAAAACTTTCTTTTTTAAGGCAAAAACCTTGCCCCATGATTTAAGTTCTATATTAGATTGAGTACCATTTATTGATGGATACAGTAAAATTCTACGTTAGCTTAGACAAAATAAAGGGTGTGTTTTCTTTTCAAACATAGACGATACTTATAAGGAGATACAAATTCCCAGTCTGAGAATTTTTAAAATTGGCCCTCATTTCTCCCAGGCTACATAGTGGATGTGCAGCACAGAGAATAAAATGAGTAAAAAACTCTAAAATAGTTTTTACTAAGTACTGTAAATGGTTATTATTAGTCAGTGGGAAATGGACCAGCAGCCTTTCTATATTCATGAAAACTCTAAAGGTTGTAAAACAAAAATGTCATTGCTTTTCCTTATTAAAAGAAGGTGAATAAACATTTACACAGAATCTCACATTATTCTAAGCCTATTAAAATAAACTTTCAAGAATTATAGCTGTCACCCAGTCTTATTAGGCATAAAAGTATTTATGTAAATAATAGTCACTGAGTGCTTATTCTGGGCATAGTTGGTGCTGTGGAGGGTTCCTCAAAGTACCCTTAAATGAAAGATTACTAGTATAAGACACTAGAAAACAAGTCACAAGATGACCCATGATTGTACGTCAAAGATGGCGCCGACCTAGGTGCTAGGAGCCACAAGATCCCCAAAGATGAGTGTTCATAGTGTCCTACATAAATGACATATTTTACATAAATGATATCATAAGGTATATGCATACTGTAACTCATTTTTTCACTCAGCACTATGTTTTAGTGCTCTCACTGTCAGTGTATAAAACGATCTATGTCATTCTAAAGTTGCATGGTACTTCCTGGTATGTACATACCATCGTCTGTAGCCATCCTCCTGTATTGGTTGGCATTTGGGTCATTTCTAATACTATGTAAAGGAACCTAAAAAGATCTGGAACATCCAGAGGGTTGAAGTAAATTTTAGCTTAATTTGATATGTTTATTTTTTTAATAGGAAGGATATATTGATGTACTTACTATTTGTATAATTAAAAGTTAAACATATTAATAACACCGATTTGGTGGCAACCATTTAACATGTGCCCCCGCTTCCATCATCCCTATGACAAGCTGGTCTACCCACCCTACGTCTGATATGTACAGCCAGTTGGCCAACTTTGTTTCTCTTGCCTCCTTGCTGTTGCCCTCTGTTGCCTCCAGCAAACAGAAGGTAACGTGTATTTTAATTCTCAATATGGTTGGCTTTCTTGGAAAGCAAATCTTGATTTAATACTGTCATGTGGTTATTTATGAGCTTTCTATTTCATCTCCTTTCCCCCAAAAAATTAAAAGGTAGTTCTTGTTTTATAAATTTTAATTTTCAACATAAATTTCATCTTTGAGAGTTTTCTTTCAGAAAGATTTGGCCTTTACAATATTCCATGAATTCTATTTAGTGTAAGTCTGTATTTAATAGCATCCGAAGGGTGGAACGAACTAACACTGTAAACTCTAAATAATAAAGTTGCAATTAAATCTTTTGGGCCAGTCTCTTTTCATACTGTATTTTCAAAGTCTTCTATTTTTCTGTGAGATAAAGACGTAGAGAAGCTAAAAGTAGCTATTTCAAATAAATTAGCACATACAAATGTTTATGGGCTTGTCTGACATTCTTCAGAAAACAAAAGCTGTTACATCTATTGTAATCCCTGTGAAAAAGAAACAACAGCTCATTCCTTTAATCTCGACTTCACTTTAGTAAATTGAGATTAGCTAAATAAAATTTGGAGTATTTTTTTCCAAGTACAAGATAAAATGGTTGAATAATGCCATTTAAAAATTGCCTTCAGAGTATTTCTAAAAACTCATTTGTATTCACACAATAAATATTTAAGGCAGAAATTTAGCAGGAAAATTTGAAAATGAAGTACTTAAAAGAATAATCTCATCTGCTCTTTGCTGTTTTAAGAGTTATTTTGGAAATTCCCAAGTCACCACACAGTGATAGAATATCGTGCACGTTGCCAAAGGTCAAGCCATAATCGTGACAGTTTACTTCAGAGCTCTGCTTCCAAATATGCTCTTGTAAAACTGTGTTTGGTGTCTTTTTAGGAGCAAGTTGTGAAAGACTTTTGCTACTCAAAAAAATATTCCTTCTGGTTTCTGGTTGTGGGAGCTTGTAGGGAATGTGTTTATAAGTTTCACATTTCTTAGCAGGACAAATTTCATTCCTTGCTTTCCCATTGCTGCGTTTATAGATGAAATCAGGAAGCGGGCGGAAAGGAGGATACATGCAATAAGTAACCTAAATGAGAAATACATGGCCATTGAAATCTAAAAGGCGGGGAGCGTTCGATCTTTGGGCTCACCTATAATTTGTGCACCATAAATGTAGGAAGAATTCAGCAGGGACTTTTTAATGACAGTGCTGTCTATAACAGTATCATCAAGCAAGACATTGGCATAAATCATTGGCACTTTGCAAAGTGTCACTTCTGTCAACCTTCTAGTGATGTGATCTTTAGTCTTTCAAATCCATAGACTGGCATTTGGATCAGCTAAGCATCTTACATCCTGTCTTGCATATTAAAGCTGTTTTAGCCAATATTGAAATGCTGAAGCGATGCTTGTTCTAAAATATTTGTAAGCAGCTGACCTAATAATAACTAAGGTTTGCGCTTAGTATAGCTTGCAGAGTTTCCTGTCTACAAATGCAAATGAAGCTGTTATTCATTTTAGGAAGTTCCCTAGAAAAGAAGATAATGAAGCAGTGGTGATTTTTATATCACTTCAAAGGACTTTTATTCCTAAAGCTTTTACTTTCAGTTCAAAGGCAGCTTTAATTTTGGTCTAAGTTCAATTGACAAAATAAAGTTCTTGTTAAAGTGGTTCAGAGGCAGTTGGATGATGTTCATAAAAACAACAATAATAACATTGATAAACATAATAAATTACCCTTGCCTAGATGAAATAAAATCCACATTTGTGCATAATAAGATGGAAAAATCTGTATGCTTTATTCCAATTTAATTTGAATGAATGCTTGGACTCAGCAGGATTGCTCTTTGCATCTATGGGTCTCAGGTCCTATGGAACCTGCTTTGATGTTCAGTGATTATGAAGTTAAACTCAAAAATATCTTGAGAGGCATAAAGCTTATTCCTACCTCCTTATTAAGTGTGCATCATCATTTTCTCCCTAAACTGTATGTTTTACGTACAGTGTTTTGGTTAGGACTAAATCTGGGGGAATAGACCTCTAGTTATACTACATGAGCATTATGGTTTGAGGATCCAATACTGCTGTTAATTTCACATTCGATTCCGTCAGACATAAGGTAATTATCAACTCAGGAAGAGACCCTTGGAATGTAAAACATGCTCCTTGTCTTCCCAGGAGTTATGCTCTTACTATTACCACCACCATTACTCTCGACCCCCTGGGTTAGCACCCCAGGAATCTAATAGCCTTTCAAGCCTGTATCATGAATTTACAGTGTCCCGGTGTCTTTGGAACAATCCAATTCCCCTTTGTCTAGCTCCCTACAACCCCAAGGAGAGCAGAGAAGGACCCTGGATGAAACCTTCAGGGGGCTGCAGACAAGAGCAGTTGTGTAAAACCTGCTTTTCCTACCCAAACTAAGGGACCTTCCAAACTTTTCCTGGATTCCCAGAGTATCACTACGACAGCTAGAATCCAGTTGACCCTGTAGCATAAGACATAGAATGAGTGACTGTGACACTCGGGGTCCAGTCAGCTTCTAGGAGACTTTTGTAATAGAAATACCCTTAAAGATGCTACAAGACTCCTAAAAAGACAAGACATACTCTCAAAAGTTGCTAAATGTTTCTTTTTTTCTACCTGCTTATGTGTGGCGTCTTCCCATCTGAATCTTGGCTGCCTGTCTCCAACGTGACTGAATATTAGCAGAAACTACAAAATCCTGGCTGCTCTGTTTGCCGTTTTTGTTTGTTTTCATAGAATGTGCGGACCTATCATTTTGTTCAGAGCAAATCCTGGCTTTAAAGGAAACAATCAAACTACTCTTTTCCAAACCTAAGTTTGGCAGAAGAATAATTATATTGAACAAGGCACTGTGCTCCCAGTTTTAGTTTCAACTGTCAGTGATCCTGTGCGTAATAAAACGGAGGAAAGTGAAAACAATAGAAAATAGTGCTGCAAAGAAAAGAGGTCTTCAGTCTTTCCTCCAACTCTGTGACTGACCTCTGAGATCTCATACAAATCTTCCAGTTATAAAATGGGAATGATCATTCATGTTTACCACAGAAGGTGCTTATAAAAAAAGGTTTTAAAAAATCCAGATGGAAAGACCTCAACAATCTGCTGGTTTCACCCAGGCCTAATTGTGCATCAAACTAGAAATAGTTCTAAAGAGGTAGCCCCAGATTCATCCCCGCCCTTCCCTGCTTGGCCTGTATTACCCTTCCCTGGCTTCTGAATGGATGTGGGAGACTAAAGGGCGAGAGGAAGGAGGAGGCCACCATATTTCTTTCGCTCTGTCTCAGGTAGCAACTCTCTTCAGTTGTGGTGCTAGCTTCTGTGAGGTGACCCCACACTCCAGCCTCCAGTAGCTGCCTCCTCTCTTGGTGTTCTAGTTTAGGGGTTGGTGGGTCAGTGGCTTCCTGCTTTATCTTGGTCAGCCTTACTGTCTCCAGTTTGCATTGTAGCTCTTCTGTCACTTGTGTTACCAATTTCCTCTGTTTCAAATATTCTTAGTGGCTTGTTTACCTGGTTAAACTCTGATATATCTGCAATATTCACGTATCTGCAATATTTAGAATAATAATTTCACCATATCCTTCTTCAAGAGAAGATAAGGAAGGAGACAAGATGTGGAGAAAGAAGGAAGGAAGGAAAGAAGGAAGGAAGGGAAGGAGGGAAGGGAAGGCCTTCGGGATATTTCTCCTTCTTCTTAACACATTTCCCTTGCCCCCCTTGCTCTGTCTCTACTTAAAACCGTAGGGTGGCCTGTTTGTTTGTAGTGTCCTTTCAGCCCTGAGACGTAAATAGGTTGGGGTGAGGGTGGAATGGGAAGGAATGCGAGAAATCACTTCTAGAGGGATCCCTGGAAATCCAGGTTACTCTGGAACAGGGAACCCTTTGACTTCCAGCTAGATTCAGGCTCCTCCCTAACGGCCCCATATTTCCATCCTCTTATTTTTTCCCCCCACTGCCCACTCACCCTTCCAAACTCCTCACTACCCCCACTATGTTTTTACAATAAAGTTTTAATTTAAGAACAGTCCAGATTTATAGAAAAATTGCAAAGATCGTATACAGTTCCCATGTTCCCCGCACCCAGCTTCCTCTATTATTAGCATCTTACATTAGTATGGTATATTTGTCATAATTAATGAATGGATACTGATAGACGATTATGAACTAAAGTCCATACTTTATTCTCACTTCCTTAGTTTTCCCATAATATCCCTTTACTGTCCCAGGATACCCTCCAGGGCACTGTATTACATTTAGTCACGTCTCCTCCTTGGACTCCTCTCGGCAGTGACAGTTTCTCGGACTTCCCTTGTTTTATTTCGTTTTTGATGATCTTCCCAGTTTTGATGATACTTCACTGCTGAAGTATTTTGTAGAATGTCCCTCATTTTGGATTAGTCTGTTGTTTTTCTCGTGATGAGACTGGGGTTATGTGTTTTGGGGGAGGAAGGCCATAGAGGTAAAGTGCCATTTATCACTTTATATCAACATGAGTTATCACTGTTGATAACCTTCATCACTTGGCTGACATAGTGTTTGTCAGGTTTCTCTACTGTAAAGTTAGTCTTTTTCCCCCCTTACCGTACTGTATTCCCTAGAAGTAAATCACTATATGTAGCCCACATTTAAGGTGTGGAGAAGATGGAATATTTACATAAGTTGTTGGGAATTCTTCAAATCAGGAGATCTGTCTATTCCCCCTTCTTTTCTTCTTTCTCTTTCCTTCCTTCCTTCCTTCCTTCCTTCCTTCCTTCCTTCCTTCCTTCCTTCCTTCCTTCCTTCTTTCCTTCCTCTTTTTCCTCCCCCCCTCCCTTCTTTTCTGTTAGTATGGACTTGGATATTTATTTTAATTTGGGGGTTGTAATCCACTAGTACTCTATTTATTTTGTCCCTCACATTGTTCCAGCTTTGGCTATTGGGGACTCATGCAGTTGGCTCCTGTGGCTCATCGATATACACAACCACTGTGGGGTTTTTGAGCACTTCCTTACTTTCCCGCACAACAAGATGCTCCAGGCTCATCTTGTATATTTCCTGATCCAGTCGTAGAATCAGCTGTTTTCCCAAGGGGCCATGGTTCCTTTTATTAGAGAATAGTATTAGACATGAAGATCTGGCCCCCACATGTGCTCGTTGCACCTCGGGTGTCCCCACTTCCCTAGTTCCATCCGTTAGCATAGTTAACCAGTAATTCTTCAACACAAGGCTCCAAGTTCCTTCTGCTTTCTTTATTCCTGAAGATAATTTGCATGGCAATAAAGTTCAGGATGAAAAAGCAGAAAAAATAGGTGTTTAGGTCTAAATTGGGTTACTTTGGGGAACATTGTAGATTAGGAGATTAGACCATATTACCTCAAAAATCATATCGCGTGCCAAAGTTCTATGATATTTTATTCTAATGGCTTGATGTAGGATGACATTCCATTTATTTTCCAGGTGGCCTGAGATAAGTGAGATGGGAATGTGCGTGGGGACAGGGAGTATGCTAGTCTGGCTAGAGTAGAGGGTTTTTATAAGCAAATGCTAAGAAAAAAAATTGGGACTATGTATCGGGGGCCTGGCCTTGAATACCAGCCGATATTCTATAAGCTGTGGTGACCATTTTATTTAAGAAACCAGGTTTCTATGTCCAATGTTTTATACTACACATTAGAGAAAGATTATTCAGTGTGAGGTTGGCCGTGCAGGGGGAAGGGAAATATTAATGATTTGCCTGCCATGCAGGTGGTTGACTCTATTAAGGGTCATGACTGGGGGTGCCAATTCCCTTTCTGTTCCTTTGTCACTACATATTAGTCATTATCTTTATTACCTAGTGGGCAGAGATATTCAAGGAGATTATGGGAGCCTTTTAAGTATACTGTATGAAATTAAGTCTGAATTGGACTGTGCAGACTCATTTTCCTCCAGGACATTTTATTCCTATTAGATTTCAAGCACTGCTAGGAAAGTAGGAAAGGAAGTAGGAAATGGTATATGTAACCCAATTGTCTCACTGGATGATTGTACGTTCCATATAATCTCATTGTTTGAGGCTGGAAGATTATAGGAGAGTGAGACCAATTTTGAAGCCTTCGGCAGGAAATATTAATAGGCCTTAGTCTTTAAATGGACATAATAAATATTGTCCCTTTTTCTTCTGCATTTGTGTTACTTATTAACTCCCCCATCCGCTCGTACCCTGAACTTTGACATTTTCATACATATATATTTCATTTATATATTATATATATGTATATATATATATATTCCCCCCTTATGATTCATCCTTCTGTATGAGTTTGGATGAAGTGGTTAGCCTATTTAATAGGGTAATCACTCTCTGAAAGGATAATAACTCATACAGAGGCAGTTACCTTGCCCCAAACCTCCACTGAATTGATAACCTTGAAGAGGGAACGCTAATCCTCACTTTTTAAATTCTTTAATATTTTACGACCCAATCTCCCTTTCCTGTTCTTGTCTCTCTAGTTAACTATTTTCATCTAAGCCTCAATCTGCATATTTGTACTGATCACCTGCCAGTGACAGTTGTTCGGATAACAGGGAGGCATTATTTTCACTAAGGAGACCAAGTCTGAGGTTTCTGACCCACCCTATAACGCTTGCTCACTGAGACGGGGATACGTACATGGTGCCCTCAATACCATTTAGAGGACAAAAACATTTTAGCAAGGTTAGTCTCATTTATCAAATGTTTTAGGGGCATTTCACAGTGGGCCTTAAAAAAAGCAAAACAGAACACCTCCTTCTGCTTCTATTGTATCGCACATAAAGACACACTGGATTAAAATTAAGGGAGAGAAGTCATTGCCTGGAGGCAAACCAGAGCACCAAAGGTCCATCAGGATTACAGGAAAGCAGAGGTGACTTCTGAGAGAAGAAAAATGGATTTTGGAAGAACAAGAGTGATGGCGGATTCTGACTTGAGGCACGATTGCCTCTTCTTGCCTTTGCTGGAACATGTCACAAGGTTTAAAAAACAAGAAAGTGGATAGTAAGGCCAAAATAGTTTTTGGGGTTCAAAATGTTGAAAGCAGGAGAAAGTCAATTCCATCAAGCCCAGTGATGAATTTAAACTGTGTCAGGTCAAAGGTAGGACGCCCCAAGGTAAATCACCCATTGTTTCCCATTTGTTGATGTACGGGCAGATTTTATGCAGTATGTATTTAATAATTATGACCATCCCCTTCTTACAGATGGGGAATAGGTGCCATTTAACCTTTTACATGTCAGTGGGAGAATAGGAAACAGAGACTGATTCTTAAATCTGCCTGTAAAGACCAGGCTTCCCTCCAGATGATGGCTTCCCTTTGTCATTCTCATTATTGTTTCCACTGGCTCAACCAACTCTTGGGGAGATGGCATTTTAAGTGGGTGAATGATACGGCTGGAAAGAACTATGCATTTTCATCACTTCCCACCTTCCTAAGCAGCACGATGTCTTTGCCAAATGCAAGTAGAAAGGAAGGAGCCATGCTGACACTGTCCGGCTGGCCTCGGCCGACGCTGACAGCACACATCAGCCACTCAGCACTTTTCCAAGTAGCAGCTTATGCCCGGCTACTCAACTTTAACCCAGGAAAAGGAGGTCAACTGAGGAAAGAAAAGCATGTCAGAGATTGTGCTGGTGGTCTGCTGGGCAAGATCGTGGCCTGCTGGGGGTGGTCGTCTTCGGAGATCTCCTTCAGCTCACTGTCAGCACCCTCTTTGGGGGTAGTAATGCAAGTGCTTATCTGACAAGGAATGAACTATGTGGAGATTCATCATTGCAAGCGGAGGGAAAGAAAATAGTTTTTATCTCAGAGAATTGGAAGAAATCATAATAATTAAACAGTTTTGAGCATTTACATAGTGTTAGACACGATGCTTGGTGTCTGACATAAGTTGTCTCATTTAATCCTGAAAAGAATCAGAGCTACACCTCATTTTTCTCCTCAGATTACCTTCTTCCTTTAGTAGACATTGAGAGTAAAACACCACTTATTTAAAATTACATCCTGCCTCTGACCTATACTTTATAATAATTGCACTACATTAGGAAATATTCTGTCTCTGACCTGAGTTTCATTTAAGCTCAAGGATGCGTTGTTTTTGTGCAGCGCTCCTCTTATGCCATTGTTTATTACCATGAATTATGAAGATAGAAAATGCTTCTTTCAGTCTCTGCTCCTTGTCCACTCAGAATCATGTATGGGGGGTTCACAGGGTTTTACAACTACACATATGAGGGAGTCCGGCTCACTTGCATGGCCTTATCATGAGTCCAGAGCCCCTAGCCTAGTGTGATGGCTGAATAACCGTCCTCATGTATGCCCATGCCCTAACCCCGGGTACCTGTGACTGTTACCTTATATACAAAAGGGACTTTGTAGATGGGAAACCATTAAGGATTTTGAGATGAGATTATCCTGGGTGATCAGTGTGGGCCCAATGTAATTGCAATGGTCCTTAAGAGGAATGCAGGAGAGAGAGAGAAGGTGGGGTCGGGGGGCAGGAGGCTGGGTAGAAAGCTTGGTGATGGTGACAGAAGCAGAAGTTGGAGATGCTTTGAAGATGGAGAAAGGGGGCCACAGGCAAGGAGTACCAGAGGCCACTAGAAGCTGAAAAATCAAGGAAACCAAGTCTCCTTCAGAGCCTCCGGAAGAAACCAGCCGTGCAGACACCTGACTTTAACGCAGTGAAAGTAGTTTAAGATTTATGACCTCCAGACTTACAAGAGAATAAATTGTGTTGTTTTCAGCCACTAAATTTGGGGTAATTTGTTAGAGCAGCAGTAGGAAGCTAATATACCTAGTTGGTGTGAGTTTAAGCCTCCTGAGACGACAGTTACATGGAGCAACTGTAGAAATTGATGTGCACACAGAGCAAAGCCCAAGACATCTAATCCTGAACTGTCAGTATTAGACGTTACTGTGCAGGACCCCACCATTGGATGGGACCCCACCATAGGACGGGACCCCACCATAGGACGGGACCCCACCATTGGACGGGACCGTTTGTCCTTCTCCTGCTTTAACCACTGCCAGCACTTGCAAACCCTCGTACGTATACACACACACACACACACACACACACACACACACACACACACACGAGCAAACAGCTTCTCTCTGGGTGATTAGTCTTCATTCTCAGAACAAGAATCATTTTACACTGTTTTCAAGGGAGGTCTGTGGGAGAAAAAATATCTTTGACTTACTCGGAATGGCTCTTAGAACCAACTTTGTTTTCAGTTGCGGAGTGCGGAGGGCTTCATTCAGCTAGAGAGCTGGGACGCCAAGGGTCAGCCGGAGGAAGATCTGTTTGTTTTGCCCTGTGTTACCTTAGGAGAGGAAAAATAATTAATTCACTTACCCTTTGGTGCATTTTTATGAGCGAAACTTAGGAATGCTTGATATTTCATACTATTTGGAATCTTGGCCATGAGGAGCTGAATAAAAGGCTGTGGTAAATTCTATGGTTAATCAGAAAAGAATCCCAGGCGTCGTGGTATATAGGGAATGATCATCTCAGTTAGAAGCAGCATCTCAAGAAATACATGAAAATGGTTGAGGAAAAAAAGGAATTTTAATGGAGTGTCCACTACCAAATTTAAGAAACATTTTATTACAAACATCAACTCTAATAGGCAGTTAAGAAAATAGAATGTTCTGGTTATTAAAGTATTCATATGATTGAGAGTAGCTGTGTATCAACAGTTGATTTTTAAAGAATATAATAGATTAGAATTCAGTTAATGCTGAAGCTAAATTGCACATAATTTATTCAAACTTCAGTAATACAGATCTTATACAGGATTATGTTATGCACCTAAAATGTCACTTAAGTGTGAAGGTAAAGAGAAAAGGGTCTTTCTTTACATTTCTGCCACTGACCACCACTAGTTGCAAATTTAAGTGCCTTATTGGCCCTGAAGAATCCCAATGGCGAAACACTATATCCTTATCATCACTGTTATAAATTTAAATCAATGTAGTTGCCTTTCCTTAGAGAAGAATGTATGTGGATTATAGCAAATTCCAAAAGAAAAGAGCAATTGGAGTAAAATTATTAGCCTTTCCAGAGTCTGAATCTGGCTTCTGCCCTCAACCTCCATCTCTCATGGAGGGTTAAAATAGTGAAGCTGAGCTAAGGAAATACGCTTGTAAATTTCAATAGCATCTTAATTTGAAATTGCAGTTTGAGAAGACGAATATTCACACTGCTTTTAAGAAACGTTCTGTGCCCACACATACTCAATTAAAATGCCTGTATTTAGGCCAAATCGCTTTGTTGTGGTTATATTCCTGGAAGTGCTCTCATTCTCCTGACTGGCATTTCCAGGAATAATGTTAAAGCTCCGGCCAATCAGAGAAAAACAAACGGAAATGGTAAAAGTATTTCTACTAATTGCAATAAACAGTTAAAGAAAACATAAGGAGAGTAAATGGCAAATGTTCACGCAGAAAAGGGAGCTGCTAAATGAGTTCCTTTTGGACAGTTATTCCTCCTAAAAGCACAATTTAGTATTGTTCAGTCACCAATGATTTAGTCATCGGGTGTTGGAAATTGAAAATCTGTGGGCATGAAATTGCACTGATTCAATCTCTTCAGGAAATATAAAATGGGAAATGTTAGAATACGCAGTATATATTATAATCAGGAACTATTAGAACATAAACTATGTAGGCAAAATTCTCTCTTTGTCACTTTTTATTACCTCCTGAAGGGAAGTAAATATTTCTGGGTATACCATTCTAAACAAAACAAAACAAGACTTGCATTGTAAAAAATCGTCTTTATGCTTTTCTTCTTTGGTAGGATTAATTTTTTAAAATAACTTGATCTGGAGATAAAAAATGGTAGAGCCATCATTATCATTGAATGTTTTAAGGTGGAATGTGGTCAGTTCCTGTGAAAACCCTGCCAAATCTGAAGCCTGTCTGTACAGAGAATGTCACCCATATCTACTGGGATCAGGTTAAAGTGAATTTTGTTTCTTTTTGTAAATGACTAATTCAGTTTTATTTTACAGAAATACAATAATAACATATGAAATGATATATTAATAAACACACACACTATATGATATACTTGAACTTGTGCTCTCGAATGCTGAAATAGTAGCTCTCTTTATTGAGTTGATTTAGCGTTGTCTTTTCAGATGGTATCATTGGTAATTGAGTCACTCTGTAGTAAGACAGGCAGATTTAAAAATTTGATTTATATGTCTGTCTTTCAGCTTATTGCTAACTTTAGGGATAAATATACAGTAGTCTAATTTTACATATTATTTTTCAATGGTATTGGCGTGATCAAAGCAACAGCTGTGACTGAAAGTTTCTTTAGGGACTTGAGTGATTTAAAATAATGTACCTAAAATACCAGCTTTCCCACTGAGTTTGCCTCAGTTATGATACTACAGGCAGCCTCTACATCTGTCTTTCCAAAAGAGAAAACAAGTTGATGTTTTCATATACCCTTTTAGCTTTGACTAACAATTACACTTATATTTTAAGTGAGCTGATCAGAAAAAATATTGTTCATGTTCACCACTGAGTTTTAAGAAAACTTAAAATTAACATCATGTTTTTTTCCCCCTGTTAAAACAAACCTCTGAGATTTCACCCTCAGGCTTTGACAGTTAACAATTAACAAGGGTTTGAAGAATGCTCTTACCACCATTTTCCCTGGAGAACTTTGTAAGCTTTGCATGTAAATGCAAACAAAAATTTTAAGGCTTTTGATCTAGGGAATTTGATGAAATCTCCAAATCTCCAGAGCAAATTTAAGGATTACAGGCTACAACAAGTACACATATGAAAGTATGACAAATTAGCAGTAAACATGTAGTATTGATCCCAAACAGGAATATGATGGATTTATTTCTTATGACGACATTCTAGTTTGAGTCACTAAAAAAATAAATGTCACTGGGATGGGTGGGAGTGGGAGGAAGATAGCGAAAGTCTGTCTATTGACCGTATTCATATCCATTTATATGCAAAAGAAAGAACACAGCTCATTCAAAGGCTTCATTTACTTTCATCCTTTTTTTTTTCCTCTCTCTCTCTCTCTTTTTTTTTTTTTTTCAAAGTTTTCCTAAGCAGAGTGAAATTCAATTTTGATCAGACCTGGGCCACCAGGGAGTTGATATCCCAAAGGCCTTTTTGTTTCCCTTGTGTTAAGATCTGAGGAGCTGGTATTTAGCTGTGGGAGCATCGGAAGCCTCTTGCTAAGCAGGACAATGACCAAGGCTTGTGGAATTACCATAGCTCCACGTAGCAATTGTCATGCTGAGAAGTGATCTATGCATTCTCTCTCCCACTTGGTAGCAGTGGTAGCAAGTTGACCTGGTCATCCAGGTTCAAGTGTCATTGATTGGCTGATGATGGACAAGGCAAGACATGAATCTACTTGACATTTCACTCAACAAGCATCTTAGATGTATTATCTAAATCAGTCCTCCCTTTATTTTGCTCACAGTTTAGCAACAGTAGCATGCAGGGACATATCACCTTGTTTGCATCTGGTAGTGAATCCAGGAAGGAAAAAAAACACGTCTCCCACAATCTTAGGTAGACATTTCACATTCCACAACTATTACAGAAGTTGATTGAACCATAGCAGGTACTAAAATGATCAGAAATGGATGCAGTTGTCTCAAAAGAAGAGGAACAGAAAATGAACCTGATCCTGTTTCTTTTATACGAGGAGCTATTGTTGCTTTCTTTCCTTGCATGATTTAAATACTGAGGAAAATGAAACTTAGTGAAGTGACAGTTCTTATTTACGGTTCTCCACGGAATTAACACAAATCCACATATGTGAAACTTGAGAAATTTCTTTAATTTCCATATAAAACCTTGTGAAAATGGGCATATTTTGTTTATACTATGGATATATACTTTCGTTACCTTCTAAAAGCATTAGTGTTTAAACTGAAGTGAAGACTTGCCCAGGCTCAGCGGTGGGTGATAAAAACGACAAAAAATGTGGCAAATGACATTTATAAGGAAATGATAAGGCAACAGAGGATAGTATCTGGGGAGAGGCCAGAAGCATAAACAGAGGGAAATTCTTAGTGAGATGGTAATCACACTCTTTGGTTTGGGCCTGTAGGAGATGTCTGTTGAACTGGAGAGACTTTGATCTCAAGTTCTGTACCCACTCTTCTGGACGATATGATTAATAGCACAGAGGGAACTAGATAGAATTCTCATATTAAGAAAAAAATTCCCATTCACACCTATATCTTTAATTTTCAAAAATGTACATAAAGTCGTACAATGTTGACTTACATTGTAAATACTTTCTAAAAGAAACTTTCTTGTAAATTGTAAAAAATATCTGTGTTCTACAGGGTATAATTCTGCATGATACTAGATTGGAGAAAGTCACAAGATAAAAAACAAGAAACAAAACAAAACAAAGCAAAATAAACCACAAAAAGCCCCCCCCAAATAAACAGAAAACAACTTTCATCATAGAAGTTCTTTGTTGAGAGTTGTTTCTGATTTGAGTTTCTTTTTAACCTTCGCTAAGACCATAGTTCAAAACTTTCATCTTATATAGGCATTCCCAATAGTTCTACCAATGTAACACTGAAAACTTTTGGAGGAATCTATTATAAGTATAGAAACTGTAGAATAGAGGTAGACAGATACCTAAGTTAACAGTTAAAATTGAACACATAATAGTTTATGACTAAATGGTGAGCCTCAGGTTAAGGCATTGTACTTAGGATGAGGTTTATTACTTAAATGTCACTCTAAGGATTTAGGCCAGATGTGGCCTCTCTTCATCCATTCCAGTCATTTACTGTGACTGGGGAAAAATTTAGTTTTGGGGAGGAACTTCTCATGCCAGCTTCCTTTGATACTGGAAGAACTGATGTCACTTGGGAGTTGGAGGCCATTGGCTTTCTATTCTATAGATGGAGACATTTGGGATCCCAGGAAATACTCAGGCAATGACCTAGGAATTGCAAGGGTGCAATCAGGCAAGGGAACAGAATAAAAGTAGCACTCACCTGCAAGTCTTATTTATTAGCATATGGAAGATCTCTGATAAGACTGTAATTCAAGAAACCCGGTGAATGTAGAGCGAATGGACAACAATATGAACAAAGTTAGGTTACAAATTATGAGGAAGTAACAGTTTCTGAGCAATATCCTATTGTGGTTGATTGTATTATTTTTCCCAGTAACTTCTTCTCATAACAGATGCCAGATCCTAGTTTAAGACACCCGTATGTTTCCAACAGCTCTTGCTCTTCCTCTGCCTTGAGAATGAGATGACCCAGGGCATGTACCAGAAAGGGGCCATGGCCCCAACCTTGGCCTTGGAATGAAGATCATTGGGGCAAAGCCACAACCAGTCTCCAGCTCACATAAAGAGTGAGAAAGAAACAATTTTTTTCATTTAAGTCCTGAGATTTTTTTTAGAGTTGTTATTGCTGAATCTTATGGCTGACTGATACATGTAGCAAAAATAAAACATTTTAAATGTTGAAGTAAAATTCCTTTGTAATCTTCAAAACTCATTCATCCATAAACTTTATTGAGTACCTTCTGTGTTCCAGCTATTTGCTAGGTCCTGGAAATACAATACCTCATGAAGCTTCCAGTGGGGAAGTTTTCAGTGGGGAGAGAGACAAGAGGTAAGGAAAAAAAGCACACAATTAAAATAATTATGGGTGCAATAATTGCATGAAGGAGATAAGCAGAGTGCTATGACAGCTAATAACTAGAGATGGAGGTTCAAGGAATCGACTTTATAAAGGATGGGGATGATGGATATCTTTCAGAAGGTGGCATTTAAGCAAAGACCTGAAGAAGGAGGTGCTGGCTCTATGAAGAGCATTCTAGGTCATGGAATAACAAATGCAAAGGTTCCATGTCTTTCTTCAACTCCCAGCTTGACCAATGTCGAAAAGATAATAATAGTATTCTGAGAAATTGTGCTGTAAGTCACATAAGGAGGTAGATCTGAGTTTAATCCACCAGAAACACATGGAATTACACTGCCTTCCTTAAATAGAAAGAATCTAAAAAGCGTCTTCTCATGGGTTATAGCATGTTGGGCATAGGAATATAGAAGGGATAATGGTGGCAAGTGCACGAACCAGGTTTAAAGAGTACTTTTACTTTCTTTCTCTGAGCAATACCCCAACCAGCCTCCCTGCTAGCCGTTATCTAGTTAGTTGGAATTTTTCGTACTACTACCAGTGCTCTGGAGCAGTCCTCTCAGAGTTCAAAATTGTATCAGTGAAGACATATGATGGAGTGTTAATTTTACCCAAAGGTCTCTTGCCACTGTGGACCTACACTCTCAGGGATTGGCTCCACACTGGTTTGAGAGGAATAGGCCACTATTGCACTGGTGTTCTGCTGGATACTAATAATTTAATCATGTCACACACACAAATGCTTCCAATGGAAGCATGTCCATCCTGCATCTGGACCAAAGCTGGAGAGCTGCCTGGATGTCTAACTTGATTTCCAAATTCTAGGTTACTCTTATGTTCAGGCTGATATGGATCAGTGGGGGACACAGGACCATCACAGCCACTTGTCCAGGCAGAGAGAGCCACAGGAAAAGCAATTAAGTTCATTTCAGTTCAGATGACTTCTCCCAAAGTGTCATCCCCCACCCCTTTCTCTCCCCTAGGCAAAAGGTGCAGGAAAACAATTCTTGACGTGGTGACTTGAAACTCTAACTTCTGCATTTCTGTGATTCCTAACTCGACAAGTACATTTAGAAATCAAATCTCAAAGCTGGGTTGGGAAGACAGCCAATTCTTTGCCCATTGCACCTGGTCCCTTAAAAGATAATTTATATGTGAGGCCAAGGAGGCACTGGGAGTGTTCTCTCGAAACGGAGAAAAATGCTTTTATCTTTTACAGACATAATCTGTAGACAGAAGCGGACAATTAGTATATGTATAATTCCCCAATCTGATGTAGTAGTTAAACTATTTTATCTGGCTTTTGCCGTGATAGAAAACACTCCTGTAGAGCTTCCATTTAACCACAACATAAAACAGAAATAGAGTATAGACAGATAAAATTGCATAATGCTCTCATGATGGTGATTTGGGAGGCAATTGCTGCATTTCATTTAGAAAAGGGAATGTGCGTGCAGTCTTCTTAGAAAAAGCCGTTCTCGTCTAACTAGGGATGCAGGTAAATACTCCTAGCCATTCTGATGTTTCAAAGGTATTTTCTAAACGAATTCATGGCACAATTTAAAAACAGAGTTAGTATTAAACTAAATAGCATTTTTCTTTTCTCTTTAGAAAGTAGGTGTAGAAGAGAATAGTCTGTAAGGCTAAAAATGCTAGTTGCCACAAACTGTCATTTGGGTGAAGATTGTTAAAATGGAAAAAAAAACCCAACACAGAACACCAAGGTTAAGTGTGTTAGGGAATAAAATTGCAAATTAAATTTGTTGTCAAATATCAGTATAAATCCTCAAATAAGAGCCCTGTATACAATTCATACAAAAACTGGGACACTTAAAAAATATGTGCCAATGTCAACTATAATTGAAAAAATAATATGTGCCAGGTTTGAGTGACTGAAAGATCATACTGAAAGACAAGTTTGGAGTGTCTAATTACTAGCAATATTTTCATTGCTTTCTTTTTTAATCATTGTAACTTTAATGTGTTCATTTTACTTTTGTTTATATTTTTTAAGCTAGAATCCAGAAGTACTTAATACATTTCCCTTCTTTGGAAGAACTGTTTGTAAGATAGCTTATTTATTCTTACATGACCTGTCTTATCATATTATCTATCATAGTGTCAATACCCGTCCATTAGATCTTTTAAGGTTTCATGTAATCAAGTGAAGTGCTTCGTATTTAGGTTAGTTCTTCTCATTAATAATTATCTAAACAGAGTAGAACAGTGTAAAGGAATTTTAAGTCCTTTAGAAATAACTGGTTTTGAAGTGGCCGGTTAGCTCAGTTGGTTAGAGCGTGGTGCTAATAACACCAAGGTTGCCGGTTTGATCCCCGCATGGGCCACTGTGAGCTGCGCCCTCCTTAAAAAAACACACAACAAATCAGTGTTTAAAAATCCCTTCACTTTTACTTACCAACCCTATGCTGGTAAGTAATATAAAGGATTTGTAAGTAAAATAAGAGCTTTATTTCTTAAACAGCTTAAAAATTTCAAATCAGGTGTGTTCATAAATGTTATTTGAAAAACTTACCTGGTAAAGTATTTCAAATAATCAGAAATTTATGTGAGAAATTTTCTTTTTTTGGGTTATTTATCAAATTTGGCTTTTATTTGAATCAAGGTTACATATGGACATAGTTTAAAGAATTAAATAGTTCTGCAAGTTTTACTTTGATAAACAGCAGGTCTGTCTCTTTCTTTCCACCATCATAACCCCATTTCCCAATTACTAGAAGAAACCACTTTTAACTCTTGTGGCTGTTTCTCTCGGTATTTACCTCTATGTCACTAAATATTTTTAAACTGATACTTTCTGACTTTGTATTTTTAGGTCCTATATATTGACATACCAATGTGGAAAATGAGAGTTTATCTTTCTTTTACTCTTGTTGCCACCAGTATTCTCATTCCTGCCTGCTATATTTCTACTTTCCCCGTTTTCCTCATATAATTATATTGCAATTTTGTTTAATATTCAGTGCTTACATTACTATGACTACATAAATGCTATTCACAGCTGAACCATGTAGTATACTATAATGATTTTTCTTCCTGTACCACTACTTAAAAAATAATTTATTTGAATAATGCTCTTGTTTTTCATTTATGTAGTTTTCTGTGAACTTATAACCAATTTATCCCCCAATTCTTCCCACTTGTACAAATTTCCTTTCAGATGTTCAAACATTTCAGCAATTCGTTAATTTTATTTTTTTGGAGATCTCTCTCCTATGGTTTTTTGACTTGTTCTAGTTTGGACAATTTGCTGCCTACACTTGCATAAAAGCTATCATTCTAAGATCTTCCTTAACCATCGCCCAGGGCAAGACAAACTTTTTCTGTAAAGGGCCAGATAATACATGTTTTGGGTTTTTCAAGCCATATGGTCTTGGGTGCATTGACTCAACGTTGCCATCATAGCACAAAAGCAGCCACAGATAACTCATGAGTGAGCGCGACTGTTCCTCTAAAACTTTATTTACTAAAATTTAAATGTCATAGAATTTTCATGTGTTATGAAATAGTCTTCTCTTGATTTTTAAAAACCACTTAAAATGTAAAAACCACTCTAAGCTCCTGGGCCCTATAAAAACAGGTGTCAGGATGGATTTGGCCTGTGGGCACTGCCAGTGGACATTTGTGGACCCGTTTCAGGGAATTCTGTTTGCTTTTGTTTTGTATTGGATCCCCTGGGTCCCTCCTGGATTTCAGGTCTTTCTTTTTCCTATTTCACATTCTCATTTTGATAGATATATCTAATAGCTTCCTGAAAAATTTTTGAGATCTTGAATTACTGAAATCCATTATTTTACCTTTATTCACATTTAATTGTCTAAAATTTAAAAATTTGAAGGCATTGTCCCTTTGCCTGCTGGCTTCCACTATTGTTACTAAGACGTCTGATATCATGATGAGTCTTAATCTTGTGTGTATGTATTTTTGTTTTTAAATCTGAAATCTTTTAAAATCTTTTTGGTGCTAGGGTTCTGAAATTTCATAATGATATTTTAAGATAAAGGTGTGGGTCTGTTTTTATGCATTGTGCTTGGTACTCCAGGGATCTTTTCATTCTGGAAACTCATGTCCTCTAGTGCTGAGAAGTTTCTTGAATTATTTCTTCAATGATTTCCTCTAATCTCTTTTCGGAACTCCTATTAGCAGATGTTGGATTTCCTAGATTGATCCTCTTCCGTTTTTCATTTTTCTCATAAAAAAAAAATCTGTTTGTCTTTCTTCTCTCTTTTCTTGGAGATGAGCTCAACCTCCTCATGGATTTTTTCTTATTCTCTGATTAAAAAAAATACTAGTCTTCTTTCATGGATGTAATAACTTCTTATTTCTTCTGAGGTGTGACAAGAAAATATATCTTGTTTGTGTTTTGGAAGTTTTTCTTCTCTATGCATAGTCCCTGTTTCCTCCAACTTGCTTTTTTCTCTTTATTTGTTTTGGTAGTTGACTTTCATGTTAGAGAATTTTTTCATTTGTCTTGGCTGTCTGTTGGTGATTAAGAATGGTGAGGTTAAAAATCTGTTGGAAGCTCTGAGCATGTGAGTGGAGCTAGCTGACTTTTAGCTTGACTGTAGGTTGATCTCTGGGGGCTGTTTGTAGGGAAGTAGCCCAGTATCAGAATCTTTAGGTCTACCATCTTGGGTTGATCATATTTCCCCCCAAAGAACCATACAATTCCTTAGAAGATATAAATCTGGCTGTCAAATTCTGGGAGTAGAATAGGGCAAGAGAGCGGAGGGGTGGGGGCTGGAAGTGGAGGGTGAGGTGGTGGTGGGTGCTGGTGGTGTTTAAAGTTCAGGATATAAACTTTCATTTAATCTCTCAAAATTTAATATGATACTTCTATCACACTTATGTCTGTATTTCTCCAGTCTGGAGTCCTTCTACTTTACTCTCTCCTGGGAATAAACCTTCTGTCTTCTATGGAGATTGGGAAGAGACAATTGTCCAGTGCATGGAACTGAGGAAGGAACAGCTCTATATTCACCTTTTCACTTCCATAGCGACTTGTGATGTCAATTTCTGGGCCTTTTGGGAATTCTCACAAGCAAATTAAGTTGCCTTTTAGCTATCCCCACATCCAGTGTAGGGTTTAGCTTTCTGGAGTCTTACTGCTTGCTCATCTGTTTCCTAGCTTCTAAAATTTTGTGACTTTACTCCGTCTCTCATTGTTGTTCTCCTTGTGGGTTTGTCTTGAAAACTGTCTACCATCATTACTGGATTGGGGGGAGGGGCTGGAGGAGATAAAGGAAAGTGTTCAATTTGCCATTTTAAATGGGACTGATTTTATGTGAGAATTTCTGTCCTTATGAGAGTATATTAACTTCTTTATATATTTTACTCAGATATAACTTGGTTTGTAAAATATAAACCAAATATAAACCCTATGCCATGTGAGGTATATGGTGTGGAGAAATAGGTTAATTCTTGAGGGGCTAATAGTGAGTGGTTGCATATACTTCTGACAGGTGCCTGAAGTTATGTGTCCTAAGTGTTTTTTTACATATTTCAAATGTATAATAGTGGAAATCTGTAGGAGTTCTTCTAAAGTAGCATATTATGTTATTATATTGTTATGAAGATAGTCTAAATGTATTAGTACTAGGTTTAGCTGGTAATAACAAAAACCCTCAAACAACAGTGGTTTAAATAATATATGAATGTATTTCTTTGTTATGTAAATGAAGTCCAGCCGCAAGCAGACCGCAGTTTGTTAGGAGGCCCAAGAAGAACAAGAACCCAGATCTTTCTATATTATTGCTCTTTCATCCTCAATTATGTGGCTTCCTCCTTATGGAGCAAAATGGCAGCTTGAACTCCAGTCACCATGTTCTCATTTTAGCCAGCAGGTAGAAGGAAGGGGGAATAAGGCACAGCCCTTCTCTAAGACTGCTTTCCGAAAATTGCATGCATTACCTCTACTTATATCCCGTTGGCCAGAAATTAGTCACTTGGCTCTATTTCGTTGCAGAGGAGTCTGGAAAATGTAACCCTTATTGTAGATAATCCAATAAAAAAGTTTATGTTCTATTACAAGGAAGAAGAGAGGAATGAATACTGGGACATAACTAGTAGCTTCTGCCACAATATCTAAATTCTCGGATGTAGGAAGTGAGCCTAATCATGGTCTATGGTCCCTGGAAGTAGAATGCATTCAAGAACAAAGAAAGGAGAAACAAGGAGGAAGAAAGTAGTGTTTGAGGAGGGGGTGAAGGCCTTTAGATTAGGGAACGAAGGAAGCTGATGTGATGAAGAAAGCTCTGGACAGAAGGTCTGGAGATAAGGTGCCAGTCTTGCTCCTCAAATTAATTCTGTTCTCTTAGGCAAGTCCCTTACTCTTTCCACCTTGTTTCTTTATCAGTACGTGAAAGACCACCCAGCAGTGAATGCAAAGACGGGAATACCCTGGGAGGTAGTTCTACAGCCGCAGGTTTACTCTGCACATTCACGATCTGTGGCCTCTAGTTTAATTTAAGAACGTGGGCTAAATTTTCAGTATTTTAAACATACCTGCTTGTTTTGACTTAGCTTATAATTAGCTGGACAATCTTGGGAAAGTTATTTAATTATTCTTGGTCTCATTTTGCTAATCCATGAAATGGTCTGTTAGTCCAGGCTCACGTGCACTAAGGTGCCCTGGGGTGCTGTCATGAACTCACAGGGGAGTTGCAAGATAACTGAAAATACAGTGAAATACAGTGATACTTGACATCGTTCATATACCAGGCAGAGTACGAGCTTGAGATAGTTCATACATTCGCTCACACTACGTTTCCTTTGTTGTCATATCTTTGGAAAGCTGAGTTTTTGTCCTTTGCTGTGATAAAAAGTAAGTACTATGTGAAAATCTACGTAGAACAGGAAAGGAGCATGGTGGGGTCCAATTTGATTCCCAGGTTTGAGATGGGCAGTGCCAACCAGACACACATATCTCATTAGAAAGTAATTGTGGTTGTTTAAGAATTAAGTAAAAGTATGATTTTCTTTTAATTTGTGTATTTAACAAAACAGCTACTAAGTTATTAGGGCATAAATACTTATTAAGTTGTTCAGGCCTAACTACTTAATAAGTGAGGTTGTTATTTATTGCTTTTGGCCTAGAGGTATCATGAAAAAATTTATTGGCCACTCATAGTGCTTTGAACTGGGAAAGTGTGAATACCTCTGACCAGATAATCTTTAAGATGTTCCCAAATTGCCTGATTCTATGACAACTTCCAGCCCTAGAACCATCTGTAGCATACGGTTAATAGGTTGATGTCCTAGGACCTGAATGTTGTAGGGATGAGAGGACTATTCAGAGGAGTAGGCAGGGCTGCCATGTGCTCCTACGAGTAAGGGCAGCCTGGTTCTAACCACTCTCATGCAGAAGTTCTCCGAGTCTGGCCCCAGACCACTCTTGGGTCACAATTTGTAGTGTCTTAGGGCAGTTCTTGCCCTAACAAGTTTACTTCCCATTTTACAATTTAGAGTTAGGTTACTGGCTCTCAAGAATATCTATCTCTTGCTGAGGGAGCTACCTTACTGGTGGGTCATGAGATAAGATTCTCACCTGAGGGGCTGAGCAGAGATTTGTCCCCAGCAAGCTAAACTGGACCGTGGAATTCATTTTCATAAGGAACAGTGTTATGCATATTTTGATAGTTTAACTAGTCCAATTTTTAAAGTATTTATCTAATGTGCTAGAATATATTTGTGACATTCAGATTTTTGGCATCTTGTAGTTAAACACCCAAGTGACTGACCAAAGTCTTTTCTTGGAAATACTTGGCAAACAAACTCATTTCATTATCAGAAACTTTCTTACAGTTCCTTTCCCAAACTCTACTAACTTTATAAAAGTGGCCAAATACCCCAGAGCAAACAACCCAAACAAAACTCTGGGAAAATCAAACAAGCTTTAATGTTCAGATATGCTGACTGACTAGGAAAAGGAAATTTTGTTTATATCAAGAAAGCTTTGAATGGTTTAATAAAAATATTAACAATAATGAGTTGCTAAGTTGCTGCAAGTTTAAGAAGCATTCCTTTGAATTGGTTTCTCAATCGTGCAGAAACTCGTTGTGAATACAGAAGCTGCTCTCTGGTATTCAGCGGTTAAATCAAAGAAGAAATGAGAGAATTAGGTGTCTTTCTCCAGATTATCCAAATAACACCCCAGCAGATTGTATGGTGCAACCCTAAGGAGACACAAATGTACAGCAAATGCTTTCAACATGACCATCCTGCTGTTTTTGATTCTGGGTTGGAATTTTGGATGTTAAAAGTGAAGCATCTTTTTTCAACTGAATTAATGTGGCTAAGAATAATTTTTATTATCCACAAACCGGGTTGTGATGGGGTTTCTCACTTATAACTATTGTAGTTTCTTCCTGAGATGCCTGTTTTTCTGATGCTTAGAGTAAACCTGGTATTTTCTTTTACTAAAAAGAATGACATGAAAGTTTAATTGATATATCTGTAAATGACTTGTTACGTGTCACACATTTATATATCCTATATTGAATAGGCAAAATTTTTAGGAGAAATATGTTACAGGGAAAGTAAAAAAGCACTACATTTCGATCAGCTCTTTATGCTCTACTCTGGTCCCTATCAGCTGTGATCTTTGTCAAGTCATTTCACTTCTGTGTGTCAGTTTCCTCATCCACAAACCATTCAAAATTGGCTGCATATAGTACCTATCCCATTTCCCAGGTCTCAAAGTTTCACATTCCTAGTATTCAGGGATTCAGTACAAAGCCAGTTAGTCATCTATTTGACTCCCTGGGTGTGTGCTTTCTTAACTTTTCTTCTTGGTTTATTCTTTTGGAAACTTCTTGCTTAGATTTACAATGGGACCTAACATGCTACCAGTTATATAAAGGCCATATACAGGCACGATGGGTTGAAGGTGAAATGTGTGACTGGGTGTAACAGCCCTTCTGAATACATTCCCCACAGTGAGTCTTACCACACTCACTGGTATGCCTTTAATTACAAGGCTGAGTGTTTCAGAAAGGCAGTAGAAATTACTTACTCAGCAGTTTGTATGGGTAACTAACTTCCTGCCGCTGCTACCCCCAACACCACCCCCCTTATGTTTCTGACTGCCTGTCACTACTGACCCTCGTAATAACCTCGTAGCCTTGACAGTTTTGCAACATGTAAGAATGAATCTTTTGGGAGGAAATCAGTGGATTCCAAAAGACTGAAAAATTCCCAGATGTATTACAAGCTGGAACCAGTTGCACAGGGTTACTGGGTTCTTGGAAGAAAGTGCTGCAATAAGGGGCAAGATCCACCCTAATCCTGGGATACTGTAGAACCCAGGAAAGTAGAGGTCTCAGTTTTCAACAAAGCAATTAACATGTATAAGCAAAGAGTGATAAATATCACCCAAGTGCGCCTGACACTAAGGGAAAACACAGGGATGCCTGATGAAACTAAAAGGAGTCTTTAAACAGCTCCTTCGCTACAAATATTATACATTGGATTCTGCCACTATCAGTAAAAACTTGGGTTACACATCCCAGGAACCCCAAATATGAACGTTTCAGCTATTTTGGGATTAATCGAGATCACACCATCAAATGTGCAGTCTTTTTGCTGTGTTTTCTCAGCGATTGGCCTTCTTGGTTTACCCACTGGGTTTTGCCTGTTTTTCCTCATTCTTTACTGTGTCTTTAGACAGGGCTGTTTCTGACAGCAGGCTGGGTAAATCATCAATTGCATGCTGATGAGCTGGTTTGCCTTCTTTTGCCAGATTAAATCAGGACAGCCTTCCAATTTAGAAAAGGAGAGGATGGTCTGTGCCATTACTTCTGACTTCTCCTTCCTTTTCTTTTATCTGGGACTGTTTGCACTCCTCAACTCTTTTCTGTTATGTCCTTAATTTAGGATACATCCTTTCAATTCATCTTTTCCGCCGCTAAATAACTGTTTCCTTGTCCTGCCAATTTGTTTCCTTGCTTGATTTTTACTGATTGTATTTTGTGTTCCTTTTAATAAATAAGTACACAATCTTATGAACATTTTAAGAGAGTTCAAAAGTAAAATAGAAAGTCTATTCATTGGCATTCTGAGCCAAGAACTAATATTTACAAATTCAGATGTCATATAAGATGGTAGTAATGAGAAAAAGACCTATGTACTAGTATTAGCCTAAGTTGTTTTGAGAAACACATTTCAGAACGTTTGATATGCTCAAGTGCATTGTAAATCTCCAGGAGGATATTATATGCTGCATTTTGTGAACTCATTAGATGATGAATCCTTGTTTCCAAAGGATTTTCGATGAAGTATTGTTGCTAGGAGCACACTCTTAGAAATGTTGTCATGTTCCATTTTCCCATAATTTATTTTATAATTCAGCTTTATATGTAATTTGATAACTAATCAGAGCTTCAAAGAATCACAGACCTCACATCTTTTTAATAGTGATCTTTGTGTGGAAAGTTTGGCCTGCGAGTGGGTAAGGATTTATTGTAATTCGAATATGTTAAAAAATTTAACACCCTATTAATCTTTATATACGAGTATCTATTTAGATAGAAAATCTTGCTTCAATTTCGTTTTCATGTTTACCTTAAGAAAAAGTGTAGAAAGAAGTGCGGCTAGAGTTCAATGTTTCCCCCCTTACGTTATTTATTTACTACTTATATACAGTAGGAAGAAGTAGCTGAAACCATGGATACAAATACTGAATTTTATCTGCCAATATGAGTCTACTGATTTGTCAATATTTCAGAACATTGCTCTCAGGGCTCAGCTTGTCACGTTAGCAGACAATGAAGACTCCTTTCTCTCCCCAAATATGTTCTGTATCATGACTGTGCCCCAGTCAAGGCCCCCAGTCATCAACTTTAAACCCACAAGGTCACTTGGTCATCTTGTGATTACAACAGCAGCTTTACTGCTTGTAATTGTCCTACAGCTGTGGCAGGTCAATGGAAAAATGTTCTTTAAACACCATGAGCATCTGATTGTGCAATACCTAAATGAGTGTCATTGATTATTCACACTGCTGGCTGGTGAGAGCTGGGGAAGTAATTAGGGCTTTTTGTGTGGATTATCCACAGAAAAGGTCAAATAACTACAAACAGTGCCAGCAGAGAGGAGCCACCAAGGACCACAGCATCCGTGATCAGTTAAGAAATGCTAAAGCAAGGCTTTATAATGATGTGCTTATGCCAGGTTCTGCAGACTGTGATCATTCTGTCATAGAAATCCGATGAAGCATGAATGATGGCTACTTTTTCCCTGGAAGCCCTGCTTCAGGTCTCTGATGCCCATCACACAGGTTTGTCAGAGAAACTAGACAGAAGAATTTAAAAATCAGGGCTTTTTCCCTCCTCTCCTTTCTTTACATCAAGAATAAAGGAGTTCAGCTCCCATTCTTTTTATCTCCCTTTCTAAAGCATCACAGCAGTGCTGTTTTTCATAGTTTTTGATAAGTTATCCCATCCAATGGTCTGTGTTATGGGGGACTTGAAACCATTTATTTGCTGGTTTAAATTTGGATCTTGGAAAAATCCTCTGTGAGCCACACAATTATTTATATTAATATAATGAGGAAAACATGTTTCAATTTGCTGAAGGGTCTTCGATATTTTCCAAGTTTAAGATGTTTCTTCTAAACCCACTTAGACATACCTGGGACTAGCCTCCATCCTCAATAATGCCTGAAATTCTAAGGTTAAATCTTCATCGTTTTAGTTTAAATTGTTGTTTCCTATTAAACTGAAGATATTCTGGGAAAGCCAGCAAGTTAGTCATTTTTCCACCCTAGTATAAATAAGACATCTGAAAGTCAGGTTTGAGAAGGCATTAGGGAAATGGTATTCAGAAAGTAAAGTAAGTGGCTGGGGGTACTCAAAACAAACCATTCTTGGATTACGTCCTAACTCCGCTTGGAATTATAGTATAGTGGGAAAAAAAAATACTGGGTAGTAATTAAGAACAGCAACTTTACGAGGGTTCAAATCCTGGTTCTACCACACTCTATGCTGTTGGGCAAATCACACATTCTGAGCTTAGTAGGAGGTGGACAGATTTTTTTTTAAAAAACAGTCTTTTATCAGAAGCCAGTGAAAATGCAGGTTGGAGATGAACTAGCCAAGAAAACAGGGACTATGGAAACTACCCTGTCCTTGCACGAGTAGATTGCAGACCTACCAGGGGCTCCTTGGAAGTGAGCCTCATGGGGGGGGGGGGGGGCAGCGTTTTGGCCCAAACTGCTGGATTCGGCATGTGTTCTCTGGTCTCCCCTGCCTATCCCCACTCTCCTTCTTTTTAGTCTGAGCTCCCAGAACCGATGAGACAGAAGTCCTGTTTGATTATGGCTTAAGGAGGATCCACTTTCTAAAACCAGACAGAAAGGCCTTCAAAACCTAATGATGGAATCTCAGGCAGTATACCAAACCAAAGAAAGGTAGGTGTTTTGGAGCAGGTACCACAACTCAATCCCCAGTTGATCACCGTCTTTTTCTACTTTTGGTCCTTGTCCCAGACTGGAAGCTCCTGAGTTGACAGAAAGAGGAATTGTAATGAGAATAAAATGAGAAAATATATTGTGAAGTGCCTGGCATACAGTAAGGCTAACAACAGATACATAGATATCAGAAGCCTAGGAGAGGTAGGAATTTTTGCTGCCAAAGTATTAAAGTATTTATGTGTCTGAAATATTATTTAAAAAGTTCTGCAAGTTTTGGATGATTGAGTTGTGAGAGTTGTCTGCTATTCTGTACTAATTCTCTTTCATTGATCATTTAAATAAGGGATTATCCTGTTTTCCCCTTTCAGACTGAGGATTAGTTGTTGAAAAGCAAAGATGGAATATATGGTGGTTCTGAACGTTAGACTAGCCCAGGAACATTGCAGTGACATTTATATTTGGGAAGAAAGGAATTTTCTCTGTTCAGCAGTAAGAGGAAAAAAAATGAAAGCAATATGGTTTAAATGGTGAAAAAGTAAAACATTCATAATTCAGATTGCCATTATCTCTAAGAATATATTAAAGGCTAAGTGAAACATTTTTTTAGTTTATAGACAAGATGAAAAAATTTTATATTTCCTATTTGCGTTACTGTAATTTATGTGGAAAACGCTGTCCTAGACAAGGCCGAGGCAGAAACAGCAGTTCTGGGGGGCAGAGTTTGTCTCTAACTTAATTGGGCCCCAGTAGTGGGAACTTGGTAAAGTGATTTTCTGATGCTTTTATACCTGTTACTGTTTCTGAGGGTTGATGGAGCAGGTGAGTGCCTGGGGGCAGCAGTGACAGAGTGATTGAGTAGTGGAAAGACCTTTGGGGGAGGAAGCAGAGGACCTAAGTTTCCATCTTAGCCTCATCTTACATTAGTCTTCTAGCCCTAAAAACATTGCAAAGGGAGAAGGTTTTTTTTGTTTGTTCATAACAGCTTTGTTGAGAAACAATTCACATACGATAAAATTCATCCTTTTGAAGTGTTCAATGAGTGGTATTTTGTATGTTCACAGAGCTGTGCAACTATCACTCCTATTTAGTTTTAGAACATTTTTGTCACCCTAGAAGAAACCTTGTACCCATTGTCGTCATTCTCCATTCTTCCTCCCTCCGGCCCCTGTCAAACACTAATTTATGTCCTGTCTCTGTAGGAATCTCTCTGTTCTGGACATTTCCTATGAATGGAATCATATAAGGTGTGTTGTGGTCTTTTGTGTCTGACTTTTTTCACTTAGCATAATGTTTTCAGGGTTCATCCATGTTGTAGTATCATCTATCAGTACTTCCTTCCTTTTTCGTTCTCAATTCATTTATTGTGGTAAAATACACGTAACAAAATTTGCCGTCTTAATCATTTTAAGTGTATATTTTAGTGGTATTAAATTAAGTGCGTTAATATTATGCAACCGTCACCACCATCCATCTACAGAACTCCTTTTATCTTGCAAAACTGAAATTCTATGCCCATTAAACAAGAACTCCCTGTCTCTTCTAGATAGCATATAGTTGGATCATGGGTTTTTTTTTTTTTTTTTTAAATCTATTCTGCCAATCTCTGTCTTTTGATGGGAAAGTTCAATCTATTTACATTTAAAGTACTTGCTGATGTGAAGGGATTTCTGTCATTTTGCTATTCATTTTCTATATACTTTATAGCTTTTTGGCCCTCATTTCCTTATCTTTTTTTGTGTTTAGTTGATTTTTATTTTTTTGTAATGAGATGTTTAAATTCCATTCCCATTTCCATTTGTGTATATTCTTTAGTTATTTTCTTTGTGGTTACATTAGAGATTATATTTAACATCCTAAATTATAACCCTCTAATTTGAATTTATATCATCTCAACTTCAATAACATACAAAAATTCTGCTCTGTTAATAAGTTCGTCCCCATTTCAATTGTTAATGTCACAAAATTACCTCTTTATAAATTATGTGAACAAAAACATAAACTATTTTTTTAAATGCATTGGTTTCCTAAATTATGTGGAAAACAAAATGTAGAGTTAACAACCAAAGTTACAATAATATTAGTTTTTAGACTAATAATTGTCTAAATAATGTGTTTAGACTAATAACGTGTTAGTTTCTTAAATCACATAGAAAACAAAAAATGGAGTTATACACCAGTGTTACAATAAAATGAGCTTTTATAATTACCCATGTGTTTACCTTTACTGAGATCTTTATTTCTTCATACAGCTTTGAGTTACTATCTAGTGTCCTTTTATTTCAACCTGCAGGACTCTCTTTAGCATTTCTCGCAGGGTAGGTCTAGTAGTAATAAACTTCCTCAGCTTTTGTTTATCTGGGGATGTCTTAATTTCTCCCTCACTTTTGAAGGACAGTTTGTTGGCAGGTTTTTTTTTGTTGTTGTTGTTTTTAGCACTTTGAAGTTTTAGCTCTCTGCTTTCTGGCCTCCAAAGTTTTTGACCAGAAACCTGCTGATAACCCTAGTGAGGATCGTTTGTATCTGATGAGTTGATTGTCTCTTGCTGCTTTCAAAATTCTCTCTTTGTCTTTTGATAGTCTGATTATGATGTGTCTTGTATGGGTCTTTTTGAATTTATCGTACTTGGAGTTTGTTGAGCTTCTTGGATGTTATATTCATGTCTTTCATCAGGAAGTTTTGGGCCATTATTTCTTCAAATATTTCCTCTGACCCTTTCTCATTTCTCTTTCTGGGACTCCCACAGTATGTATGTAGCTCTGCTTGACGGTGTCCCTTAAGCTCTGTTCACTTTTCTTCAATCTTTTTTCTTTCTGTTCATCAGGTTTTATAATTCCCATTATTCCTCTTCAAGTTTGCTGGTTCTTCTGCCTACTCATATCTGCCTTTGAATCCCTCTAGTGAATTTTTCATTTCAGTTATTGTACTCTTCAGTTCTAAAATTTCTTTTTGGTTTCTTTTTAAGTTTCATACAGCTTTATTGATATCTCCATTCTGTTCATATATTATTTTCTCGATTTTCTCCACATCTTCCTTTAGTTCTCTGAGCATCTGTAAGACAGCTGTCTTAAAGTCTTTGTCTAATACATCCACCATCAAGTGTTCTTTTTAGGGAGAGTTTCTCATGGTTTATTTTGGTCCTTTGAATGGGCTGTACTTTCTTCTTTCTTTGTACGCTTTGTGATTTTTTGTTGTACAGTGGACATCTAATAATGTGGTATCTAATATATCTAATAATGTGGTAACCCTGGAAATCACATTCTCCTTCCTCAAGGTTCGTTGTTTTTTTTTTTTTTTTCAGTTGTTGCAAACTGTCTCTGTGCCAAGGAGCAACCTGAGGTATAAACTTAAGGTTTTCTAAGGTATTTTCTGAGTCTACACCCTGGGCATGAAAAGGGAAAAGAAAAAAATGAAGAGTGGAGGGGAGGGGCTTGCAGCAGTGGGGGGATGTGCATCAACAATGGTCACCACCTCTTTGTCTGCACCTCTGTGATCAGAAGCAGCAAGTAGTGATCAGAGCACAGGTCCATGATATGTGGAGGACTCGTCCTTTTTTCCCACCCTGAATCCTATACAAGCTATGGGTTCTCTGCTCCAGTAACACATGCACAGCTACCTGCCACTGGGCTGAGAAGTGGTGGATGGGTAGTTATTACTGTGCTAAGAGCTGAAATGGACTGAAATTAATTGCAGTTTACCACCCAAGTAATTCCAGTCTTCCGCTGGATGTTGCAAGGCTTCAACAGATTCCAAAGTTCCAAAATAGTTACATCAGACATATTGTGCCAGTGTAATTTGTAGGTGGGGAAACAGATTGCTGGTGCTTCCTACTCTGCCATCTTCCCAGAATTCTCCTTCATTCCTTTTTATTGCTGAATAACATTCCATTTATGGGTATACCATGTTTTGTTTATCCATTCATCAGTTGATGGACATTTGCATTGTTTCCACTTTTTGGCACTTATGCTGCTACAAACATTTGTATAAAGTTTGCATGGACATACGTTTTCATTTCTCTTTAGTATACTCGTATACCTAAGAGTGGAAATGCTGGGTCATATGGTAAGTTCATGTTTAAATTTTGAAGAACTGCCATACCATTGTCTTAAGTGACTGTACCGTTTTACATTCTCATCAGCAGTGTTTGAGGGTTCCAATTTCTCTAGTGCTTCATCAACAACTGTTATTTTCATTCTTTTTTATTATAACCAGCCTAGTGGGTGTGAAACAGTATCTAATTGTGGTCTTGATTTGCACTTCCTTGATAACTAATGATGTTGATCACCTTTTCATGTGGACAATTTTTTGGCCATTTGGTGAAATGAAAGAGACCAGGTTTATTTTTAGTGTTCTTCTATTTTTTGAGGCCTTCTGCTCTTTTATGGTATTATAATATCTCTAAAGTCTCATTTATGAAGGTATAACTTAGGCAGGCTCAGCTGAGAGCTCAGTATCCTGGGACTTCACTTGCATGGACCAGTAGGGAAAAGGACGTAAGGTGGCCATAGGAGGTCAGTGGTGAAGGGGTGTCCAATAGTCCATACTGTGACATTTAAAGAGGTAAGGAAACTATAAATGGGCCTACATGGGTGTTAGTGCCCAAAGGGTCTGATCTGGTGATGAGGGCGCAGTAGCAGAAATGTCTAGTTAGGGACAATTCTCAGAGTCATACATTCACTCCACAAATATTCATGAAGCAGTTGCTGTGAACCAATCAGAATCTGTTTTATGTGCTGAGGATAGTTCAGTAAAATACCAGTAAATTCCCTGGTTTTAGATCACTTATGTGCTAGTGGAGGATCAGTTCAGTTGAGAACAGAAATTCAGCCTGTGGGCAGAAGAGATTGGTGAAGGCCGGGCAGTGAAACAGGCCCAAGATCTGTATAGAACTCTTGTTCCAACATGGCAGAAAACCACAGCAGAGGTCAGATCACAGGAAACCCCTCTCACACTAGGGTGAAGGACCAGAAGGCCGCATGTGGGCATGTGAGTTCTTACTTTGCTCTAGGCAGCAAGACTAGTTCCGCAACCAGCAGTTTAGGGACGGCCTCTTGCTACTGGGTCATGATTGGTTCAGGAGTGGAGTAGTGCTGAGTAGATAGTAGGAGGTACCATCAGTGCCTGCAGCAGAGCTCGGCTCCGGGGAGAAAGAAAATGATACCTTTCCCGTAAAATGAGGATTCCTTTCCTCAGAGTCTCTGCAGTACTTTTTATGGGGATGCTATAGCTGGTATGTGGCAGAGTTGTGAGCCTTCAGGGAGACAATATTTGTAAGCCCTCTGAAATATTGTCAGACAGCATCCATATGTAAGGCATTAGAATAATAATGATTATTGCTTGTGGCAACTGATGCCTGAGTGGGTGTAGGTTAGGGTGGTGGCAGGTGACACAGGGGAGAAGAGACCATAGACACACAAGTGGCTCATCCCACCCTGCTCAAGGCAGCCAAAGAGTTACAGAATTTCAGCATATTTTTGCATCACAAATGTGGTTCTGTCAAAAATGATGGAGTGGCATCCCTTTATGTCTCTTTGAAGCTAAATGCAGCAGAGGGAGAGATGAGAAGCAAGTAGGTAAGAGACTATTTGGTTTTACCTTTCTGCTTAACTTGTGTTTCCAACTTATAAACCAGTTGGATGCAAAATTCTTCTTGCAGGACATGGTTGTTCACTTTTATATTACATTAGAACAGTGGATCAAAAGACCAGTTTCTTCAGGTTGATTATTAAAATCTTTGTTCAAATAGAGCCAAGTAAGAAAAGTGGCCTGTGCCCCATCCCTCAGATGGTACAGGCAGAGATAAGAAATAAGCAGACAAAGCACTGTATTAGAATGCATTTGACTGTAAGAAGTAGAAAAGTCATCTGTAGAGGCCTAAACAAATGAAATTTCATATTTGTTACATAACAAGAAGTCTAGAGGTAGGTAGTTGCCTGAGTTGATCTGATGATTTCAGGGCCAACTTCTTTGTCGTTTTCTTGGCCGAAATGTAGCTGCTGTAGCTCCAGCTACCATATCCATGTTCAGGACAAAAAGGAGGAGGATAGGTGGAGACGTTTTCCTCATGAAGTCTTGTCTTTTTATTGAGGAACAGAGTCTTTCCTAGTGGACTTGCTTTATATCTCATTGGCTAGAATTGAGTCATCTGCCTACTCTTTAGCCAATACCTGAGGAAGGGGGAGGAGATTACTATGTCTGATTTAGACCTATTTCAGCTCATTCCCTGTGGCTGAGGTGGGGGCCTAACCTTCCTGAAATCAGGGTATCTCTGCCAACGACATGAACACAAGTTGGAGTGTTGTTACCAGAGGAGAGATAAACAGCTGTAACTTAGACAAGGCTCAGTGTCTGGCCCATGTGCCAATGGACCCAAAACTATGCACGTCTAGATTGGGGATGGGGACTCCTGGAAACTTGTTACAACAAGATCCACAGAACTTTGCCACCTTACGCTAGAAGGGTGTCCCTGGCTAATCTTTTGGTCTAATGTGTTCATTGAAGAGTCCTAGTGGTCTTTTTCCTTCTCACTATAAATTAGAGATAAAGGATCTTCAGCCAGGACACACCCCACTGCCTTGGATGGTCCCCTACTCCTTTTTCATTCTCTCCTTGCTGCAAGAGCCTCATGAAGACCTGAGAACAAAAATTCCTAATATCTTATTGTTAAGTATTTACCAGGGTGTGTGCTGAGCACTTTATATTCTTTATCGCATTCAATCCTCCTAAAAGCCCTTTGAAGTAGGAACTATTAGTGTCATCCTTATTTTATAGTTGAGAAACCACTGTGACCTTCCTAGCCTGGGGCCACAAATACTCAGAAACAGTGGTTAGGATCCAATAAGCTCAATTTCTGTGTCTGTCACTTTTATAGTATTTCTCGTAGTGTCCCCAAAAGGCTACTATGTAAATATAAACTGACCAGAGGCACAAAACTAGTACAAGAACAGGCCAAGTGTGGCCTGTAGAGTCTGTGCTCTGAAGAAATGTGTTTAGCTACCTAATCTCTACAACTAGAAGGTGAGTCAAATGGAGATTGAGAGGGCTGACATAAATATCTAGCATGTGGTATTAATCCTTATAGGCAGCATATGTATATTTAACAGGGGTTTTCTGAAGATGTAATGCCCCGATTTAATGCTAATAGGAGAGTCTTCATATTGCAAGGACTATTTGTGGGGCAACTGTCTAGGGGACAAGTGGGCTGCTGAGACTTTCTCCAATAACAGCCACATTAGCTCTCCGAGAAACGTTGATGATGTGGGTGATCATTCATTTTCTAAATATCTTCTATGTCTGAAGCCCTTGAACTTATTAGAGCAGTGCCTCCAGAGAGGAATAAAGACATGGGAGTCTCACGTTAGATTGAAAATCCTGCCTCTTACAAGTGGCATAAAATGAAACATACCTATTTGAATTGTTATTTTTTGCCCTCATTTTGTTTCTTGGATATTTTCGTTGAAGCTGAAAAGCTGTTTCTCAACGGTAAGCGACCTTGACCAAGAAATGCTTTACTCTGCAGATGTTTTAAAGTTATAGCGGTCAGATGGACATACCTGATTAATATTTTTTCACACCCAATTCTCTGCTGTTTATTTTAACTTGCGTAACTTGCTTGCATTAGCTCGTACTGGCTCTAACTGCCAGTGGAGCATTCTGTAGTAATTTTTTTTTATGGCAGCCTTCACACAAAAGTAATTCATGGCGTGGTCTGAGCCAAGTTTGTACATTGAAAACTTAAAGAACTGTTGTTTATTTAAGATTGAACTGGGGGAAGACTCCGTAACACTGCCCTTCCAATGCCAAGCAATGAACCAATCTAAACACTGTCATCATTATATATATAAACATCATTTAATGAGTGTTCTTGTTATGCATAAAGAATATGGAAGAATTCTTTTTTCCTTTTCTTTTTTCATCGAATCTAAAAGCACAGGAGGTTTTGCCAGATCAAATATGGTTTTGTTTTTGCTGGCTTATTGATTTAGGAATAAACGAATAACCTGTTTTTTTGGAGAGAGTTTCTTGGCATTTCATCTTTTGTTGAAATACCACTCTTATTCCATCATGTTCAAGCACTCTGACAACTTTTGTTAATGAGGGTCTTTGGGTGGGGTAGAATGGGGGACAGGACTGAGCAGCGTATCAGAGGGTATATGTTTTCCTTTTCTATATAGTCTCAAATTCAACCCTTGTTCACAGATTAATTTCTTTATGGAGGAAATACATTTGAATTTCCCACATATATTTAAACAACTCTTGTTCTGTATGCAAAGTATAGCACATATCTTGGAATAAAAATTTCCATTTTGCAAGCTTATGCATCCAAATATACAAAGACTGGTTCGATAGCTAACAGAACAAACAATGAATGCCTTTGTAAAAGGGTTACCTATTGGAGCTTGGCTAGTAAAAGAATTCTGTTATTACTGCCAAGGATCTGAACTGGCCTGGGCATGCTATACTAGTTATGAGTAATCTTCGTGATAATGATGCACAGCAGAAATCTGTAATTATACATAAAGCGCTTTAATTTAACTTTTCCCTCCAAATGTTCCCACATGTAATAAATTAGCCTACAAACATAACCAATATTATTCGAGAGGTAATGAAAGAGGAGAGACAATGTATATATTCTTTCATAGGAAGCTAGCCACTCAAAGAGTAAAAGATACTCATGTTTTAATCAGCCACTTGGTGATTGCTGGTTAGGATGTTTACTTTTGGAGATAGGCTCCCAGTAATCTCTAGTATAAGAACAGAGACCCATTAAACTGGCAGCATTGAAACCACAGGTTAAAACTTCTTCGTTCTTTGAAGTTCTAAAATTGGATTGTAGGAGAGCTCTGTGAATATCCTAAAAATCATTGAATTGTACATTTTTAAATGGGTGAGTCATATATGGTTTGTTAATGTATCTCAATAAATCTGTTTACAAAAAACCCTGTCATTTTCACAAAATGGAAGTCACTACTTTTTTTGCTGGTGTCTCTTATTCTTTTTTTCTCCTCAGATCTCTACTTAGTAATTTGGCTGCTGTGTGATCCTCTAATTTTGTACTGATTGGTTTCATCTTGGAAATTGATACTGTGCTAATTGGTTCTTTGGGGCATATATTTTTATCTCCATCATTCTTAGTATTCAAAACAATGTGCTTAATTCTTTCTTTTCCTCAGTTCACATGCATTAATATGGAATTACGTTAATGTTCTAATGCAGTGATTCTCAACTGGGGTCGGGGGAGGACATTTGGCACTATGAGGAGATATTTTCGATTTTCACAATTTGTGTGTGGGAGTGCTACTGGAGTTAAGTGGGTATATGTCATGGATGCTGCTAAACATCTTACAATGCACAGGACAGCCTCCTCCCAAAAACCATCTGGCCCCAAATGTCTACAGAGCTGAGGTTAAGAAGGAAACCCTACTGTAGAGAAATGGTGCTATTGTAGTGAACCTGTTCTATTTGCCCTGTGGATAAACTGAGGCCCAATTCTGAACTCTGTCATGAAGTAGCTTAGTTATCCAGAAAACAAAGCTTCCTGTCCTCATCTGGCAGCAGCTTTTATATTGGGGTCACAGCTGACATAGCCATGGCCACTAGTGAGTAAAACAGTTAACAAGTGAACGGATTGATTTTCTGCCTTTAAACCGGCTATACACCTTCTTGCTTGTTTGGAGAGAGAAATGTCTCTTTGTACCTCATTGTTTTATTCTCCAGTTTTAGATACCTCCTTAACATTTGTAAAGTACTTTAAAAATAACTCTAATATCTATTATCTCACCCACACAATGACACTGCAGGACAAACAGGATGAAAATGATTCCTCTTTCTAGTATTCAGAAATTGAGAACCAGAGAGGTTCATGATTTTCCAAAACCATGTTTCAGGTTATTAATAAAGTCGGCACTAGAGCCCAGGCATTCTTTCTGCTGAGTCATCGTAGGCAATAGTTAAGGGCTTGGGCTTTGATTTCATGCACATCTAGGTTTGTTTTTGTTTTGTTTTTAACTTCCGGCTCTTCTAGCTGTGTGATAGGGTGAGTCAAATAACTTCTTTAAAGCTCATATTTCCTTCTTGGCAAAATGGAGTCTTTTCTTACAATAAGACTTTTTGTACAGGATTATTGTGAGGGAAGAAAAATAAGGCATGTAAAACAAGTAGTGCTTGACCCATCGTAAATGTTCAATAAAAGTTTGCAGTTACCATTGTTCTCTCATTTCTGAATTAAGACAGAAATGTCCTTATAGTTGGCTGTTAAATGCTGTCAAGTTAATGATGAACAGCCTTGGTTTTGTCAACTCTAAAATAAGGGGATTGGATTCAATGATCTGAACTTATCTTTCAGTCCCCAAACTCCATGATTCTTTATTGCTCAGTTACCAAGAGAAGACATATTTCAAAAAAAACGTAACAATGTGTTTTGGGGTGGGGTGGTGGTCTATCACAGTGGCTACTGCTTAGGAGACAATGGAATTCTCTCAGTTCTATTACTACGGCTCTTACTCACTATTAACTTTTTTAGGTCATGTTCACTTTCAGGATCACACGAGTATAGGGACTCCGTTTTCAGGCATTTCCTATCCCATCACGTATAGAAAGAACGTTGAAATCACTTATTCAAACAAAAAAATGAATGAAAAGTAGCACATGTGAAAACCCTCTCAGTCTCATGAGACATATGATTATAGAGCAATATCAGCCCTTATTTCATGTCCAACGGTTTCTTTGTAGGAACCCACATGAGAGAAAAGAGCATATGTTTCTACTAAACATCTTCAAAGGTCATTATTGGACTACTTTGGATACTCTTACTTAGTTAAGCTCTATTCATAACATTTTAGGAAGGATTTAACAGAAAAGAATGCCCCCACTTAGCAGAATATGGGTCAGACATATTGGAAAGATTATCTCTCACCGAGTGCCAGAAAAAGTACAGGTGTGTACATGACATATTCCTCCTGTCTTCTCAAAGCCATTTCCCTCTGCTTTATTCACTCTGACCCCTGCCCAAGCCCCAGTACCCTACCCCCACCAGTTTCTACACTCTTCCTCTCTCTTGGGCTCTCTCCTTTTTGGCCAATTTCCCCTTAATTCTCAAGATGCTAAATATCCTTTGCTGCCTTCTCCTACCTTGAACTTTTTGCAGGGGGCTCTCCTTTCCACGGTGAGACTAAAGGGCATCATTCACTTCAGGGCCACATATCTCTATTTTATGAGAAGTCAACTAGAAGCTTGGTGGGATTTAAAATTTTCAGTCCTCCTCCCAACTTTGATCTTGACCATGGATAACCGTTTTTGACTGTGTATGTCAAATTAATTCTCACAACAATCATTGTTTTATATCAACAGCCCCAGGAAATGGTTACAATTGTTTTTCCCATCTTAGCTCTAGGGAAACTAAGATCTATATAACTCTCCCAAGACCACACAGCGAAGAAGTGTAAGAGCTATGATCCAAGCCCAAAAGTTTGATCGAGTCCGTTCTTCTACGAGGTGGTCTAGGCGACCTCTTCAGTTATAACATTTATGGAGTCCTTGTGGGCTGGCATTGTACTAAGTGCTTTAATACAGTTTCTCATTGAATTGTTAAAACTACCCGCTACTATTAATATTAATAATACTGATCAGTTTCCTTTCCTGTAAAATGAGGCTAGGATACCAGTAATCACGTGTTGCCTCAGTACTTCATCGTGTGTGCATTATAACATGTTAGAATGATCTCAATGGCTTTCATTTTATTCTTCAACTAGGAAGTGACCTTGCTGAGGATGTGTCTTCTTCACCTTAGTGTACCTAGTACAGATTAAGATGCCTGGCGCCAATAGGCATTTATGAAATATTTGAGGAATGAATGAGTACATACCCTCCTTCATACAGCAAATAAGACAGTACATATATATGTGTATATATATGTATATATATGACAGTGCCTTGCAACTTCGTTGTTATATAAATGTGATGTATAGTTAATGATAATCACCTGTTTGAGTCTGCTTAATAGGAAATAGGATGGTCTCCTTTTCCTGGTGACATGTGTGTTTTTACAGTGGTTTCTTGAATCATTGTAAAAATGCTTGTGCTGCTCAACCAAAGGCAGACTCTTTTCCAAACATTTCCAGGGAAAGAGACGACTGCTCTGTCTTGAAAACGTACACCCTATTTAAAAGGCGTATCTAGTCTAATTTTTTAAAATCTTAAGCCTCCCAATCGTAAATGCCAGTAATGTCAGGTCTTTATCTATAGAATAAGCCTGATGAATAAAGCGCAAATGTATTTGGAGTGAGTTGGAAGAGCCTCGGCTGGCCGACAGGCAAGTAGATTAGAACAAAGCGTTGTTAACGATCCCTTCGGATGCTTTAAGAGGAGCACAGAAGATCAATAAATCTGCAGAACACTAATCCCTCTTGAAAGTGTGAGCCTCTTAGATTTTATTTATTTAAGATGGATACAATTGAGTTATAGTTTTGAGAATCTAATGGAAGAGAAACGCATCATCTCTCAGCAAGGCAGTCCTCTCAGCTGCACTGGCCGTGCTTCGGCAGTTAATCCGTTTGACCAATGGAGTAGTTGGTGTCATCTTGTAAACTTTCTGGAGGCAGCTTGTCCATGCTTAGGCCTGAACTTGACATAGCTGGAGAAAGGGAAGGAAAATTCAACAGCTGCTCTTGTATCAAAATCATAAAAGTCAGCCTCATTTTAATAAAACCCTAGAGCACAGTATCACCTAGCAAGTAACAGGTACTCAATAAATGCTCTTTGAATAAGGGGAGGAAAATTTAAATTTGTGAAATAGATCGATAAAGATGTGATCATTTACACTCCCAGAAGATTCATCTGCTTGCTTGCTTTAGAGTGTGACTTTAAATATGGATGTTTTACACTAGTATTAAGGAATAAGACGGTGAGATTTTTCTTTTGAAGTTACTTAGTCCTTTTCCTCATCTAAAAGGACAGAGCGACCATGTCGGCGGCTTATCACTTTACCTATCACATATATGATGAAAGAGAGGGCTTCCAGTTCCTTCATTTTCATAAGTACCGATATCTAATTTTTTAAAGGTAAAACCCTGCCGGACCACCATGATGTATAGATTTAAAATGTGCTGTAATGTATTATGACTTAGCATACATAGCTTTCCCTCCAACATCTGTATCCTGATTTGTAGTCTAATAAACCTTCCTGCTGCAGATGGCATGTGCATGGTTGTTCTGAGGTGTAATACATCAACACAGCATTTCTAAACACAGAGCAATAATGTATTCAATTAAGGGAGGAAATAAAACATCGAGTCGTTTCTTATAATAAATCTTTTAGTAAGCTTCCCACATCACATGTTTGCTGAGGAAATAATACATGTCATTCAGACTAAGGGTTATTGTAGACTGCTGAGGGAAACATGAAATTCTGGAGGTTTCAGCAGTCCTGTGAAACCCTGAAACATGGAAAGTGTGCAAATTAGAAAAGGATGTAATATGTGACTAATGATACCTCTTGGGATACCTTTGGAACCCATATTTACTGTTATGATCACGAGATTCATTTAAGCTACAGGAGTTGAAAAGCAATACCCTAGTAAGTGAAAAACACCTTTGAGTTCATTAGATGTGGTTGTAATTTAAGCTCTAAAGGCTTTTTTCCTCGCTGTCATTCTTCATATTTCTGGAAATGTGGTACTTGAGCTCCTAATAAAAGTGGTCTACATCATGACCATATAATGTACAGTTCCTGGAAAGCACATTTACACCTCCACATCTGTAGCTAAAGCCGGGACTGAACAGAAACTTAATTCACCCCAGATGTCACTCAAAAGAAAATTCGGGAGAAAGGCTGCCGTTTTTAAAATGTCCTAGCCACTGAATACGTCTCAGGCAATGGTATGAATATGAAGCCCTGCTTCTCCCAGCCCAAGTGCCAGAAACTCTTTTCATATAATATGTCAAGTGCAAAATTAACTGAATCCCACAAAGTAAATCCCAGTACCACTCCTCCATTTGTGGAGGGATCAATGGTGATTTTGACATCATTTAGACAGATGATTCCAGGTCTTTCTGTCTTAAGCATCTTAACAGGAAATTTTGCTCTTCGGGTTTGGTAAGACATAACGCTTTATAATGCTTTAAAGAAGTTTACATGACAGTTTTTTTTTTTTTAAATAAGACGTATATGTATATGATTTGTGCTGCCACCAGAATAGCATTTGCTGGATCAATATAATTAGGCAATCCATTTTTGTCTAGTGATATAATAATATTCTTCCTGCCTTAGCTGTGGGTTTCCTTGACCAGTTCTTCTTTTCCTCGCAATGGACTAGATGGTATTGAGTCAGTGCCCTTTCATTCCCAGGTGATATACATGACTGATACACTTTATGGCTGGAAAAAGACTAACTCATACACCACAGGGTTCCCCGCAGTGTGCAGAAATCAAGTCAGGCAAGACTTCAGTCCCACTTTAAACTATTTATAGCGTTTAGTTCTGCCTCTTAAACTCATGTGTTTCTGGGTGCCTTACTTATTCACCTTCATTCCACACGAGGCTATGCCCACTGGGGTGTGTGTGGGTGAGTCTGCACAATTTCCCCGGAGGCCCATTGATGCTGCAGCTCCTTAGGTGTCGTTCAGGGAAGGGCACTGCCGGCATATTGCGCCTTATGCATTTTGGAGCTTTCTCTAGAGGAAAATCATTTACTGTTATGTCATGTCAGATATAGAAGCTGGATTACCTAGGCTCAGTTGGTGTAACTGCTCATAAAAATTACTATTTAATAAGGTTATCCTCAGGATTTATTAAGGGAACAATGTGAAAATGGCCACATGAAAAATAGTTTTGCACCTTTGCAAAACTGCTGTTAAAGACATTGTTCATTGACTATTTAATAATTAATTAGAGATCCAGCCACCTGACAAATCCCTCTTAAAATGTGTTTCTTGAAAACCTGGTGTGTGTTCTTCTATTTAAACATTGAGATCTGTACAAACCCATTGAATTCTCTCTTTTCCTTTGGCTACAAAGATTAGAGCTAAAATTTCATGCTTAATTTTAGTGATAATTTTATTCTAGTGTCCTGATACACATTTTCTTTCCCCTTCCTCTGTGGCGGTCTGTGAAATGGTATTGTGGTCTCTGAATACATGAATATGTATGCAAAAGTGTGTGTTTGTGTGAGTATGTATACTCACATTTTTCTGGAGAAAAAGCCCAAGGTTTTTATCAGATTCTTAAAGGGATTCATTACCCAGAAAAAGTTAAGGACTGTAGCACTATATGGTGTTTTTTATCTTTGATATTGTCTGTAACTGCTCTGTCTGCATAACAAATATATTTCAGTTATAAAAAATGTAAATCTTTTTTTTTTTTTTTGTGGGGGGAGAGGGAAGGAAAAGGTACATGGCAGTAAACATTATATAAATATAAACACAACAGCACATTTTCTTGTCAAGTACTCAGCTTGTTCGTAGGTACAATCTCGAAGGGCATTTTTGTTTGTTTGTCTGTGTTTTTCAGAAAGAGTGGGCTGGAAAGAATAATCCTAGATGGCATGCATCTGCATGAAAATGCAATCTGGTGTCTTTTTTTATTTTACTCCTATCTTAAAAATAAACAAATAAACAACTATCTAGACAGGTCTATCTAGAGAGCCCCCTATGTAAAGGGTCTTCCAAATACTATAGGGAGATAACAATATACAGAGAAAATTCCTTCACCGTGTAACACTGATAAATATTATTGACCTTGGGACTGAAAAAATACACTGTGTTGCACATATTAATGTGGGATTTTAAAGATGATCCCACAAGAGTTAGCTTGCTAATTTGGAAACTAGGGAAGTCCCCCCAAAATGAAAATTGTTCAGAGAAAAAGCTTTGATGAGAAAAAAATCTCAGGAGATCTGAAATAGTAACACTGCACCATTGAAAGAGCAGACATATTTCCCCCTAGAACAAAATATCTTCCATCTTTATTTTTCCAAAACAATATTTTATGAACATATTGTGAATTACACAGGACACCAACCCTACTGCGTTGGGAGCAAAAAGACAGAGCTGACAGATGTAGTTATTTGCCAGGAACAACCATGTGAATTTATAAATATTTTACAAGTGCAGCTTTCAGAAGAGTGACTTTTACTGCCATATTAATGCAACTTGCGAATTTATAGTCTGGGCATTTGTGGGTTATGAATGTCCAGTATTCGAGGCTAGTGCCAAGAACATGGTTTATGTTTTGAAATTCTTTTTTCCTCTGAACACAGACTTCTTGGCTGTTAAGGTCTGCGTTATAATTCAGCTGCACATGAGGTGCAAGGCTACGTAATACATCAGTTCCCACTCCCGATGGCTGCACTCATAAATATACTCATTACAACATACTCCATGGGACAGAATGACACACAAAGCATAAAAATATCTCTAAAGAATAGAGAATTAGTTATAGCAGAAGTGATAGTGGCATGAGTCCATGCCTCTGGCCAGACCCATAATATGTGAATGAAAGTTGTAACTATGTGCCATAATATGAAGAAAGCTGGAATCACATGCTTTGGGAAATAATAGTTGAGTATATAGTAGATGCACGTACTCCTCAGTGTTGTCATGCATGGAAGGGTACACTACTGAAAAGACGTAGTTACTCTCCTGGCCCTTCAGCAGGTACACACCATGGAGTGGGGAGCACCATTGCAACTTGTTCCTTGTAAATTTGTAAGTCGCTTTCCCCACTGATCACGGCCAGGGTGCAATAGTCTTCCTAGTGTTCCAGGTCTGGAGAAAGAGGAGCAGATTTCTCTGGGCTTGAGCAAACAGGGCCTGGCATGAAATCTTAAATTGACCAGCCTTTGGTCACAGGTCAGAGGGTCCCCGTCTTTCAAGATGCTATGACCGAGACAGAATCGTTGGCTGTTGATGAAAAGTCAGCCCGATTGCTCCACCTTTCTGCCTTCCACAGAGTAGTTCTATTATCTTGAACACATCACGACACTTCTCAGGCTCTCATTTGTTCCAGTTGTACCATGTGATTGCAGAATCCTTTCCAGCTATGATGATTTTTTTCCTGATGCATGTGTGCCAACATATGTCGATATTCATAAACAATGCAGTATCATTTGAAATATTAATTGTTCATCAGTGTGCACATATGTCATTCCCTAAATACCTCAGGTGGCAAAATCCTTTACTGTTTCACACTCTTCTGTCCACAGTTTCTTGCTCTGTATTAAAACTGTATATTATCCATAGAAGAGTTAATTGGGAGTATAGCCTTAAATAATGGAGAATCTGTGTTCTTAAAAAAATTTGTAATTAATACAGTGAGGAAGGATCTTCTGAATGACCAAAGCTAAACAAACAAACAAACAAACGGAAAACAAACGAACAATTCCTATTCATTCCAAGGCTTAATCCTGCTGAGGCCCCCAACCTGATGAATCATGCAGCAGGCAGTCAACTGCCTGTTATAAGCTGACCTTACACGTTTCAATGAGATGGACTACAGCCTGTGAAAAACGGCACACACCCCCAAATCCCATGCAGTAATTATGTCACAAAATACTTTGTTAACAGGTTTTAAAGACAACCTTAGCCTTAAGAATAAAATCCTGTCAAAAGCAAATCCTTCTTTCGTTTGCTTCTGACCTAAGGGATAGAAGTAGTCAGATGCTTGTTATGGTCACCCAGGAAGAATTCAGCTTTAAAATTGAATGAATCCATTTTCTTTATCTTATTATCTTAGACTATAGCAGTTTCAAAAAAGCCCCAGTAGAATGATAAATGATAGCAGTCCACAGTCTGGAGGGTCTTCTATGTCCCTTGTTTGTTTGTTTCCCTTTTCTTCCTTTTCCTTTTATCCTGACATTTCCTTTCTATCCTCCCACGAAATAAAAAACCTAAAAGGAAAATAATTAGCTATTCACACTCTTCTAACACAGCCACATGTTCATATGATAAATGGAACACGACCACAGAAAACGACTAAAATGACATTCTTAATGCAGGCTCAATTTACTTAATTTTGTGTCGTCCAATTATTAAGACAAGGGTCACTCATTCTGCAAAATTAATGGCTGATATAAATTTAGAATAAAAAAATAAGGAAAATATTTCTTCACCCAAGGTATGGCCAACCTGTGGAATTTACTACCCTGGGAGGTCATAGATTTAGTCAATGGATGAATTAGAAAGGACTAGGTGATTTTATGGCCAGTCATAATACTGTAGTTATGAATACTAAGAAGGAATAGAATCTCACGCCTCAAGCACAAACTGATCATTCTAGGAGCTTTGCAGGAGTTGTCTTATTTCCTTGTGAGGCTCTAAGCACCGGCTCGATTCATACTGAAATTTTACCTCCTTTTGGAAGCATTGACTTGGTGTGAACAGGATACCACATTTAGGTCACATTGTTTGTTGTTTTGTTTTGGCAATTAAAACTACAGTGCCTGTTAATACAGCACCAAAGGAAAATGAAAAGACAAAAGAATTTATTCTTTCACTCAATGAATATTTTTTTGAGGGCCTATGATAAGCCTGCCACTCTTTTGGGTGTTTGGGATACAACAATGAGAAAAACAGGAAAATCCCTGCTTTCATGAAACTTACAGTCTAGTGTGGGGAGAGAGATGATAAGCCACACAAATAAATAAGTTACATACTGTGTTTCCCTGAAAATAAAGCCTAGTTGGACAATCAGCTCTAAAGCGTCTTTTGGACCATAATTAATATAAGACCTGGTATTATATTATATATATTATACGTATATATTATGTTATACATATTATATATATATAATATAGTATAATATCTTATTATATTAAAATAAGACCAGGTCTTATATTAATTTTTGCTCCAAAAGACTCATTAGAGCTGATGGTCTGGCCCAGCTTGGTCTTATTTTTGGGGAAACACGGTAATACATTAGAGAGTTTCAAGTACAGAGAAAAATAAAACAGGGAAGGGAAATAGGAAACAGTTTGCAGTTTAAAAAGGGTGGTCAGGAAGAGCACCATCAAAAGGTAACATTTGAGGTGTGGAAATACATGAGGGATGAATGTTCTAGACAGAGAGCAAGTACAAAGGTCCTATAATCTGCTAAAATATATTCTTGATTAATTGGAAGACTCAAGGAAATAAGATAATCTGATTAATGGTTTTGTTGTTTAAAATGCTGCAACCCTTTTTATTTCTACACCTCTTGCTAAATTTTTTTCCCCGGAAAACATTAGATAATTTTCCTGCCTTAGTTTTATAGAACAACGTACATAGCTTAATGGTCTACTCACCTTAGATTGGGGATGAAAATTCCGGTTCTCCATTACTGTGACATGCAAAACTATTGATACATGAACTGAATGTGTATGGATTCCCAGGTGGACTCTGGTTTTTACTTTAAAAACCAAATCCTGGATGTGTCAGTTATATTGTCTTTTGTTATCCTCTGTTTCATTTACCTTTGCTTCACTCTTTCTGTTTTCTTTTAGAAACTTTTCTGTGAAATCTTGCTCTGGGTTACAGGTTCCTTTATTTTTTCTGCTCTTGCTGCAGTCTTCCTAAAGAACAAATTTTGAAAGGAAGAGTCCCTTTTGTTCATTGAATTTTTCTGCGTAAAAGCTATTCCCAAACTTAGTGAATTAAACAAGATCTGGTCTGGACGAGCTTGGCCAAGCTGGACGTGGTCTAGGAGAGCCTCTCTCACGTGACTGGGGGTTGCTCTGTGTCAGCTGGGATGACAGCCATGTAGCTCTCATCACCCAGCAGGCTAGCTTAGCCTCCTTCACATGGTGGCAGAAAGATTCCAAGCAGCAACAGAGGGCAAACCCCGATGTACAAGCACTTTTTAAGCCTCCATTTATATCATGCTTGCTGATGTGCTATTGGCTAAAGGTAGTCACATGGTCAAGCTTAGATTTAATGGGTAGGAAAATAGATTCCACCTCTTGAAGGGCTAGCTGTAAAGTCATATGGCAAAAGGGTTCATGTTCAGGGAGGGGAGGAATATTTGGCCATTTTCTATAGTTTACCAATCTGCTTTCTGGCCACAAAGCATTCATGTTTCTCCTACTTGTAAAATATGCTCACTTATCACAGAAACGCCCCCAATGCAATAATTTTATCCTAAAGTATCAGGATCCAAGTCCAGGACCTTGTGATACGCAGCTGGTCTGGACGTGGATGAGGCTCCTGAATGCAGTTTTGCAGGTGCAGTTCCTCTTGAAGTTACCTGGCCTCATACCTTACATAAAATAGTGAGACAGGAACAGGGTAACTGCAAGAAACACTCCCACTGGAAGTCCCACCTTCCTCACTTCTTGTGTCCTTGCTCTTGTTGCCAAGGGTGCTGGGCCCGAATCTGTGCTCTTGTACCTGGCCAGAATCACATGATTTGCTATTCTTTCTCATTGGCCCTTTGAGACACACGTGATACACAGATGATGTAGTACAGAAATGTACACTTGAAACCTGTGTAACTTTACTGACTATTGTCACCCCAATAAACTTTAACATCTAAAAAAAAAGATGTTAAAAACAAAACAAATGGACAATGAAAGTGACTTAAAGTTAGGGAGGTACAATTCTAGGAATAACTGTGATATTTCTGTTTGTAGTTTTTAAATACTAAATTCAGAGAGTCTGTTAGTTCCCCTCACGAACAACCAACATGAATCCCTTTCTATTCAACATAAAAGAAAAAGTAGGAAACCCAGATGAGAATTTGAGGCCCAAACACTAGTAGATAATAGATTTGACCAGGGAAGAAAAAAGTGCAATTCAAATTAATAAGACTGGTAAGATTTTCATCAAAGCTTATTAATCTGATCATCTAGAATTCGAAGACTATTAATAAAAATGGGTAACCTAGGATAGTTTCAAATGTGGGAATTTACTACATACCCTCTGGGCTCTTTCCTCCCCCTCTGAGACACTCTTCCTTTTCAATAAAAAATAGCACGTGTTTGTAGCTGGGTTGCTTTCTCAGCCTGCTTCTTGCATGTAGAAAATTGGAGGCCCAGAGAAATCTTCCCATTTTGAATTCTGTTTTAGTCCAAGCTGGCCAGGATTTTATTAGTACAACTCTCTTAAAAACTGGTGGGCTTCCTATGAAACTAATTTGGGCCTACTCGGCCCTAAAGGCCACATCACCAACGCTTTTTGAGGCCACTTTCAGCTGCACGTTACATGGCTGTGATTCAACATCCCGAAGATTTTAGGCACTACCTTATATCCAGTGGTTTAACAAAGGGTCTTTCAGCCACACCCTTGATTGGGATCTTTACTCTGAGGTCAGTTCTTACTTTGAGACTCTTTTAGTGGCTAGAGGGACCAGAGATACGAAATAGTTTTATTTTCCAAACTCTCAAGTCCTGGTTCCTTTATATTGCCTATGAATCCTGCAGGAAAATTGCAGGAAAACTGCACAGTTCTCTCTTTAGTTCATCTTGCTTTTTATTCCTTATTTTATGCAATTAAAAATTTAAAAAACGAACTACTCCTTCAATATTTTACCTGGGATTCTCCTTAGCCAAATCTACGAATTCTTTGGGTAAATTTTCTGTCTTCCAAATTATCATAGACAACAGTTTTGCCATTGTTTCACCACAGTGTAACATAGATTGCCATTTTTCCAGGGTGCTGTAGCAGTATCTTCGTTAACTTTCTAGCCTCTGCCAACACTGATTCACCATTTTTCCAATTTTGGCTAACATTCTTTTGCCATGTTTCCAGTCTCTGCCTACCACCGGTCCCAAAGCTGATGCTATATATTTTATGCTGCTATTAGAGCAGCAGCCCAGTCCTAGTACCCCTTTCTATATCGGGTAGCTTTTGCTACATAACAAACTATCCAAAGTTTTAGATGAAAACAACAGTGTCTATATTTCTCACAGTTTTATGGATTGGCTGGGTGTTTTTTCTCATCAGAACTGGCTCAACTGGGCATGGTTAGGGGATAAGATGGATGGTGGCTAAGGGTACAAACTTGTAATGAGTAGTAAATAAGCCATAGAGAGCTAATGCACAGTGTAATGTACATAGATAATATTGAACTATAATGATATGATGTGATAAATATTACCTCAATGGCAATCCTATTGAAATATATAAATGCATCGAAGTAACACTGTACCTTAACACGTTGCGTACGGATCATGAGAATCTTCGTTTTTTCTGAGCGGATTTTTATGAGGGATTTAAACCCCGCCGTACGCAACGTGTTAAACTGACAAAATGTAACATATCAAATTTATTTAAAAAAAAAAAAAGGCACAGACTGGCTCAGCTGGGTCTAGAGGTCTAGGATGGCTCTCTTCCCATCTGGCGGTTGCTCTGTGTCTGCTGGAGTGATAACCATGTCTTTCACCATCCATTGGCTGGCCCAGGCTCATCCACATGACACAAAGTTACAGTGCTAAAGGGCACACATACAGGAATGGGAAGAATTTGGGTTCCACCTTCTGCAATCTACCACATCCCTCTTTTCACTTCAGTTTCTCTCATCATCTTTTTTCGAATACTGAGAGGACTTGGTTTTTGTTAGCAGCTTGATTGGTTGCCTTCCAATCACTGGTTTTCTTAGGCTGCTTGATCTAGGCTGTGTGAAGATGACTAAAATTATGCATTTGGCGTTGATGGTTGTTCAATACCTAACTGACTTGTGTGTCTGTGGATCTTCTTGCCAAGTTTAACTATTCCCAGTTTCTATTTGAGAATTCCATACGAAAAACATTCCGTTATTCCTCACTAGTTGAGATGTAGTTGATGAAAACTTTCATGCATTGGGAGGCATGGTTTACCACTCATGAGCTTTTAGACCCCTTTCTTTAGCATTAGGGAACTGACATTTTCCATGAAACTTAACTTGCCCTTAAGAAGATGAATATTGAATACAATTACGAATTTGTTTGAAGAGCTGAACATTGTAGTATTAGGTTATGTGAAACTTAAAAAAAAAAAAATCTGTTTTCTCTGTGTCAGGATTATTGTTTCCAAAGGAGGAGGGAGTGTAAGAGAGATCATGTATAGAGGTGGGAGATGGAATTTTGTTTTGAGGAAAGCATCTACTTAAGCCTTCTGAATTCTTAAACCCATTAACGGGGTCATTTATTTCTCTCCTAAGTCTGTAGTGATGGCAGTTTCACAGAATGGTTTTCAATGTCCTTTGGTCAGCAAAGAGGAAAATGAAAGAAGGAAACAAGCACGTGAACCTAGTAATGTCCACCCAATATTTCTTAATAGCCTCTGAGATGGCAAACCTAAATGATCTTGCTTGCTGAAAACCATGGCAATATTTGAGAGGATGAATTTCCAGTCATAACATGGAATACAAATAACAAGATGATTCCTTCTGCCCTGCAATTCCCTGTACTTGGTGAGCCTTCTGCTTCCACACAGAGAACACTCAGTGTGTTCCTATGCTTAGCCATGTCTCATTCTAATTGCATACAAAAACTTATTAACATGTCCATAAACTGAAGGCTTAAGCCAAAACTCTGACTTTGTTTCACTGAATGCTCAAATTCATATCTTGGTCCTTTTAAGATAATTATTTTTATTCTGCTCCCTCAAAAGTGGAGACTTTGTGTTAGAATAAATAAACTGGACTTAAAAAGTGTCTGTTTTCAATGAGGATTACATGCCATTATTAAGAATGGCATGTAAAAATATCAACTTAACTACCCGAAGGACTTATTTTGTGAGGTGGTTGCTGGGACTAGTGTATGATACACACAATATCATTTGAAGGGCAAACTCTACTCATTTTCCACAAGCAGTTTAGAGCCAGTAAGAGAATATTTGACTTTATATCAGGTCCTGTTATCATTAGTTGGGTATCTGACGTCTCTGCTCTGGAAAATTTAAATTGCCTCCTAACTGAGGCACTCTTTAAACACCACCAAATCATTTTATTCATTGCTATCGGAGTAATTTTCCTTAAGCTGTCATTCCCTAGTTTAGAAACACTAATCATTTCCTCAGCCTATGGAATAAAGCCTCAATTCCCTACTCGGCATTCAAGGCTCTCTATTAGCAGGTATCACATCTATTTTCCACCTTCATCTTAATACAATAACCTCAGAAGCGGATAACTTTGCTTCACCTTAAGAAAAAACACTTTACGTAAGGAAAATAAGAGTGCCTCTTGTTTTAAGTAGGCAGAGATATCGGGTTTTGAATGGGTCGGAGGATTCCAGCTCATTTTAATGTGGAAAGCCTAGCACTGCTCCAGGCCTACTCTGTAATTTGGACTCAGCAAATATTTACTAGGAGTCCCTTCTGTGCCAGGTAGTCGCACATAACATTATCTTGTGATCTTCAAAATAATGTCGTTGTGTATTACCACAGCCAGTTTTCGGACAAGGAAGCTGAACTCAAAAAGGGTAAAAAAAAAAGCCCAAAGCCTCATGACTGGTCTGAGTGGAGCCAGAATTTGAGTAGCACTCCCCTGCACCCATCGTCTGTGTGCTTTCCTCTTGGCCACCGCTCCCGCGGAAGTTCCTCATAATGCTGTTTCTGTCCATCTCGGAACCTTCCTGCAGTTTTCTGAGGTGACCTCTACACCCGGATGACTTTGGGAGGTGACCGCACAGTAAATGAACTTTTTGGAATTACAGTGCCCTGGGGTGAGTTACTCTAACTAACTATGCCAGGCTCTGAACTGTGCTTTCTCATTGGGTCAGGACTACATGCTGCGTGATGGCAAACAGGTGTTTTCTTCTTGACTTTGTGTTTTATTCTGGGTATTTAAAGCGTGATGTGATGAAGAAGATTAATTTGCGTTGATACTGAACATAAAGCACTTTACAAGGTTGGAGTTTACAGTCTTTAATGCAGTCAGTGGTGTTGTCTGTGATGCCAAAAGCAGGAATGGATGCATTCAAAGGACATTTCCTTGTATTATGGTTTAGTTTAAGTTATGGTTTCTAAGACATTTGAGAGATTTTATGGTGTTTTGGGTCTACAGGAATAATTGAAATAGTCCTTAAAGGTTTTAGTTAATTGTAAATTATCCTTATTCCTGCTGGCTCCTAAATGGTGACATCTTAGAGGATAAATATTTTGTGAAGGGCTCTGCAAAAGTAGAGAGTGCTTGATCGTAGAAATATTGAATATTAACGAAAACATATAGGCACTTTAGGTGTATTGCAAAAATATTTAACTTGTTCAAGCCAAATTTCAAGTATATTTAATTTCCGGACTCTTAGACAGTGGTTGGATTTGAATTCTGTATTCTCAAGCCAAAAAAATTTTAAAATAGGAAACACTTTAATCCATCTATCCCCCAACGTGTTTCTTCTACATATGTTTAGGTATATCTTTTTCAAATACTAAAAAGAGTCTGAAATTTTATCTGATTTGCAACCCAAGAAGTTAGCCTGCCACAATTTCATGGGTGTGGGCAGAAGACATGACACTCCTGGGTCAGAAACCAAGGACAGTTTATTACAGCACTAGCCAGAGTATCAACGTTTGTGCCAGTTCTCCTGCTGGGCAATGTGAAGAGGATCGTGCAGGGAGGAGTTTACGGTGAGCAACCCTGAGTTTAGGAGACCTCAGTTGTTTATAACGGGCAGTAAGCGCGTCTGCCTTTTCCTCCAGAAAGAGACATTATCTTCCAGACTGAAAGCAAAACCTGCCCTTTGCAGGACGTTATCTGTATCTCCAATGGCTGTTTAAATAGCCATTTAAACTATTTTTAAATAGTTTGCTATTTAAAACTATTTCTATGATGTATATGTGGCATTTGCTACACATACATCATAGAAAAGGTAGTTCAGAACAAAGGCAGTCAGTGCTTCTACTTGTAAGATGTGCAGACATGTGAGAGACCCATACAGAATTGCCTCCCAACACTTAGTCTCTGGAGTCCCAAGAAACTTTAGGGCATGCTACCAGCTTGACATACTGGGTAGAAATAGAAATTGTGCCTTGTGATTTGAGGGGTCCTGTCCCTCAAATTAAGTACATATTATCGTTATTTTACCATTATAACTTCGCTCCTTCAACTCAAGCTTTAGGTCTCCAAATGAGCCCTTTATCTAATTACAAATACTGCTGGAAGTAGTTCCATTTTATCCCTCTATACTTTCGTAAATAGAAGCTGGGTATCAGAGGGTAAGAATATTCCTGGGCTTGGAATTAGAGAGATGTGATCTTGAGGCCTGGTTTTGCCATTGATTACACTGACCCTCAATTTCTCTGTCTATTAAATATTCAAAACTAGAAAAAATATAGAAACGTTATACAAATTTGGAGATAAAATGCTCACCAAACTAAAATTCTATACCTATCTAAACACGAGGATAAACGTGTTTTCAGAATGTGAGTTCTCAACGGAGTTACTGCCCCTGTACTCTTTTCCAAAAAAAAATGTGGAAGGATATGCTCCATGAAATGAATAGGTTAAAAAAAAAAAAAAAAGAAAAAGAAATGAATAGGTAAAATAAGAAAGAGGAAGGCATGAAATAAAAAAAAAGATAAGGGATCTAACACAGGAGGGAGGCAAAGGGAATTCTCAGGATAATGGCAGAGGGAAATCCCACAATGGTAGGTATCCAGCTGCCTAGAAAACAATTAGTCCAGATCGTAATGGTAAGGCAGAGGAGTCCATGGGGATGTCCCCAAGAAACAAAAGAAACTGACAGGTTACATGAGGTGTTTGGCTACATCGAGAGGCGTTTTCAGGTCTAAAGGAGAGTTAGAGAATGAGTTGATGATAGGGTTATAGAAAATCAGGCAACCCCTCCCCCGCCAAAAAACACACACACACACAAAAAGCAGAAGAAAATATAAACTCTTAGGAAATAAAAGTTTTATAGGAGATATAATTATATTATACTGCATGACTGGGCTGTAAACAATATTAATAGATTCATAATTATGTAAACTTCAATTATGGATTTAACCTAAACGAATGCCATAGTTATGATGGGAAGATGGAGAAGGGGAAATGTGTGTATGTTTTTGGGTGTGTGTGTGGGGGGCTGTGTTAAGAGAGGTAATTCCTCATCTTCCATAGACAGAAGTAAATAAATAATGTTTAAAATTCAAAAATTAAGAAATAACATTATTTGTAAAATGGTATAAACACCAAAAGCAACAGCTAAAAGAATTGAAAGTGACTACCACCAGGGACAGGAACAGGGGTTGGGAAAGGGCGGGCTAGAGGACTGCTTTTTGTCATGTTTTACTGCTTCAACGATGTGCATGTATTACTTTGATCAAAATTGAAATTAACCTTAAAATGTAATGCATTAATTGGCCCATTGCCAGTTAAATGTTTAGCAGAGATTAGTTGAAATTAGAAATGGGATGGAGCCTGGTGGAATAAAGGGGGTACATACCAGAGAGCAGAAGGTGATGCTATTAGGAGAGGTGAGATTTATATTTCTAGCTCTGTTGCAGTCTTTCTCTAGGGCCAACCTTGGCTACATCTTTGATCTCACATCATAAACCATGTTAGAGCATTAATCACATGTAGAAGCTGTACTAACTTGTATGGGACACTAAGGTCTATATGGCAAGTCACTACTCCAGCACACTAAATGCTATCATCTCAGCCTGAGTAAGTTCATGCATCTTTGCTGAGTGCTTAATTCAGTATCCAAGGGTACTCCTTATACGAGATCGTACAATTAAGTTCGCAAACTCATCCTAGAAACAGTGCTACATACCTCATTGCTGAATATCACTATGGTCACTTTCGAAGTCCTCCCCTTGGGAAGCTATGCACTGATGCCAGCACCTAGTCCACCCTTCAAAGCAATTTTGGAACTCTTTTTCTGGAATGGCCATCAGAGCTGTCATCGTATTACCCTTGATGTCCTGAATGTCATCAAAATGTCTTCTTTTCAATATTTCCTTTATCTTCAGGTAAAGAAAGAAGTCTTTGGGGGCCAGATCAGGTGAGTAGGGAGGGTGTTCCTATACAGTTATTTGTTTACTAGCTAAGAACTCCCTCACAGACAGTGCTGTGTGAGCTGGTGCTTTGCATTGAGCCATGCATTGTTGGCGAAAAGTTCAGGTCATTTTTGTCTTTTTCACGCAGCCTTTTCAGCACTTCCACATAGTAATTGGTTAACTGTTTGTCCGGTTGGTACAAATCCGTAACAAATAATCCCTCTGATATCAAAAATGGTTAGGAACACAGTTGCAACAAATTCGCAAACTTAATTGTCAGACCTCTTGAGTCTTTTGGTCTGTTGAATTTAAATTACCAGTCTCCTGGGTAAAGATGATATCCAGTTCAACATTCTGAATTGCGTCTAGCAATTGTTATTGCTCAATAAATATTATGGTGGTTATGCTTGGAGGGCTGGAATGCTTACAGCTTAGACAAAACGGTCGCCACTTGGGCGGAAATTAGCTCTAACCGTGGTCATATTTCTAGCTGACTCTCAAGTGTTGAGCCTGTGTTAGGCTGCTCATCACATGGTACTTCTGGCACCCCACTTCTCAGGATAGTTTAGCTAATGTGGGTCTCAGAGCTCTGTGAAAGCTATAGCTTCGGCTTTATGGATTATATGCAATTTTTGTCATCTACACGAATAAGCTGGGGAGGTAAGGTAGGAAAGCAAGGAGTGGTGTAAGAAAACTGTGTTAGAGTTGTCAGACCTCCATATCCTCTTTCCTCTTTCCTCATTAAAGAATTTGAGTAGCCATGATGCCCAAAGCACAGTGCTAGACACAGTGGGGACACCGAGCTAGAAAGACACAGCCCAACATCTCAAGGCATTTACAGTTTCAATGGGGGAGACAGAATTGTAGCATCATGCAGAATGCTCTAGAAGAGCATTTGTCTGGTCGGGGTTTCAATCCCCCACTTCCTAACTGCATGACTTTAAATGCTTTGATCTTGGAGAGGCTTCTAGAAGATGGAATAATAATGGTGATGATGAAGTGAGTTAATGCTTGCTTAGTGAAGTGCCTGGCACTTAGTAAGGCCTTAATAATAACAATAGAAATAATCATAGTAAGAAAATATTTTAAATTTTATTATAAACAAGCAAAATGTCCTGGGAGCAAGGTGGAGGGAGTACCTACTGGTGGTATTGGGATAAAGTTATCTGATTAAGTGCCAATCGAGCTGAGCACTAGAAGATGAGCAGGCAGAAGGAACAGAAGGAAGGGGATAGTAGGTCAACATTTCAGACCCCGGGAACGGTATGAACAATGACACAGAGACATGAACTTTTTAAAACGTATTTAGGGATCAGCTATGCTTGGGTGGTTTGTACTGAGAGATAATGCTGACAAGTGAAACGAATCCAAGTTGGGATGTACCTGGAATGCCCTAGGAAAGGAATTCAAATTTGTGCTGTTGGCAGAGAGAAAAGTTAAGCTATTACTTGTTACCTGATTGTGAGGAGATGCAGAGGGCACTGGTGAGCTTCTCTGTGGATGCTGGGAATATGGAAAACACAGTAGAAACCACCAAGTGTCCTGGAGGATTGTGTCACCATTCAATAACGTGGAACCCGAGAGGAAGGTCTGGTTTACAAGGAAAATAATGACTTCTGATTGGGAAACTGGTGATTGTTTTATTCTCAAGCTTATTAAAATTTTTTCTCAAGAAAAGATTCCTTAAATCGATGATTATATGAAAGCTAAAGTTTTGTATAGCTCCAGAGGCAATAATATATGCATAATTTGACTTTCAAGTGGCCTCCTATGTGCCATGGCAGGAAGTCATATAACATGTAATGAATTATGTTATGTGCTGTCAGCACGAGAAGCCATTAGCAATATTAACATGCGAGACACTCTCTACAACCCGTCAATATCCCCTCACACCTTAGCAGGAAGTGTAGTATCTAAAGTATGATCACTGATAATTCAGAGGAAGATTATCTCTTCACATTTGTGTTTATTTAGCTTTGCATTTCCTAGCATTACCTCCTATACATATTTAAAGAATTTGTTACTGGCTTATCTATCAGACACGCATCGAGAGCTGTAATTGAACATTCACATAATGCTAAATTTGGTTGGAAAGTCAGCAAATTGAATTTAGAACAAGGTTTCCTTTTTGAATGGCAGCATTTTTTTTTTTTTTTTATTAAATTTATTGGGGTGACAATTGTTAGTAAAATTACATAGATTTCAGGTGTACAATTCTGTATTACATCATCTATAAATCCCATTGTGTGTTCATCACCCAGAGTCAGTTCTCCTTCCATCACCATATATTCGATCCCCCTCACCCTCATCTCCCATCCCCCACCCCCCGCCCCCCTTACCCTCTGGCAACCACTAAACTATTATCTGTGTCTATGAGTTTCTGTTTCTCGTTTGTTTGTCTTGTTCTTTTGTTCACCCATAGATTGATTCACCCCGGGACGTACCCTTGAATGTAGTGGGTGTTGTATGTGCCGCAGACTGAAAGGAAGAGAAATAAAAATTCACTTAGGAGACTTTTTGCTATTCATGAGTATGGTACAAGTTAGGCTGATTTCTGTTAGCATCATCAGCTGTGACCTTGAACTCTGAAGTTTATAGAAAATGAACTGGCCAGAAGTTTGGGTGACGGGGTTTAACGGAGCTGAGTGGTGCACTGTTCCCATTGAGAAGTACATGCCTACACCTTGAATCAGTCCTCCAAGATTAAATGAGTTTAGATAACAATCAGGTATTTTCCCACAAGCTTGCAAAACATCTTACTTCTTTCCCATACCCCGATATTTCTAAGGTCCACGAGAAAACATCAGAGGCCTATACTGGTAATTATCAAGTATCTTTTATTGCTTCCCTGCTGGGCCCTTTCAACACTAGAGTTCCTGCAGGGTTGGGCATCCTTACATTCATTCCACATTTTTTGGTCTTTATCCTGTATGTCAGGCACTGTGTATACCAGGTCCTAAGGATACAGAGGTAAGCAAGGTCTCTGCTCTCATGGAACTTAAATTGGGGAAGGCAAATCATAAAGACAAATAAATAACTTGAAATAAAGATACACAATGAAAAAAAATAAAACAAGGTGAGAGAGAGTGACCCGGTGAGAGGCTGCTTTAGATAGAAGAGTTCAGGAATGGCATATCTGAGGAGGCAACATTTGAGCAGAGCCCTGAGAGATAAGAAGGAGCCAGTCACGTGAGGATCTGAGGAAACGTAAACTCAATCTGGTGACAAGAGCAGTAGAGGCAGGTGCTTGGTTAAGAGGTAGAGCATCACTGATTTAAGGAACTAGTAACCAGATAAGGATGGGTGGAGAGCTTGCCGTTAATATGGTTTTAAAAGCATAAACAACTGCAAACTGGTTTCCATGTCCTGAGAAAAAGTAAGGAGCGGTGAGGCAAAAACACGCTGGTTGATTCCGCACATGCCTTCTCCCATTCTTAGTAACAGAATTTCTAGGTTTAGAACCCAGCACACAGTTAAGCACCACCACATGAGCTCTGCACGGCTTATATTGGGACTGTAATGTAAGAGAGAAATAACTGCAATCTCATTTAATTTGACAGTATGTTGGGTCTTGTAATGCAGCTGCATCGATATGCTGACTAACACAGGTTAAAATAATGCACCCGATAACAATAAGGTTGGAAGAAATTTTGAGAAAAGGAAAAAAACCCACTAGTAAACTCACTTTTCTAATACAACTGTATCTTAAAATTTGTATGTTCTCTTCTGAGCCTCACCCATCTGCACATCCTTACGTAATTGTAATGAGTTCACGTACTATGTGACATTCTGCTTTTTTTAGATTTAATCTTCCATGTAACATATTCTTCTACGTTTTAACATAGTTGTCACAGTGACTCTGGCAGCTTTGTACCGTTATAAAGTATTGCTGTACTGTAATTCACAAATCTACTCAAGGGATACGTTTTTAAAAATTAGGTTTATTAGTGATCTGGTTGTGTCTTTGAGAGCCTCTCACATGCTTAGCTTGACCTGAAATTCATACACTTGGTAGGAGAGGAGTATAACAAACAAGCAATACATGTTAGCCCATATTATTATTGTTGGGATTGGACTCTATTGTCTGTCTCTAGAGATGGGAAAATAAAGAACAAGATCTGATTTGAAATGGCAGCTGGGGCAAGCTGGAGGACAGTGACGCAAACGACCTTTAATATGCGGTCGTCAGTCAATACTCATGTGCCATTTGTAAGACATCTAGTTGTTAGTTGCAATATTTGTGAGTCATGCTTATTCTTTGGGTATCCTGGGCGGGAATGCCAGCTCAGCCGTCTTCTGTTCATCGTTAACCATGCCTATTCTCCGTTTGCTCTGATTGCTTTACCCCCATCTTGGATGTTCAGTGTTTCCTCTGTGTGGTTTCAGGGTCATTTCTGAGCTTGGCTCATGTTCTGGATGTCCTCATAGAATTTCATCACGAAGGAGAGCATTCCACAGAAAGGCTTTTAAATTTCTCATTTAGTATTATTTTCGCTAAAAGTCTAACATAGCATTTAGTGGAGATGGTAGGGTTTCTCATGTTGGTGGGTTCCTGATAGGAGAATAATCAATTAATTTGGGGGTACTTCTGGTAAAGAATATATTTTAGAACTTTTGAATTACTTTTTAAATTAAAATTGTGTATAGGTAATAAAATCACATTATTCCAAATACCAGAAAATAAGACCTAGCTGGCCAATCAGCTCTATAATGCGTCTTTTGGAGCAAAAATTAATATAAGGCCCCAGTCTTATTTTAATATAAGACTGGGTATAATATAATACAATACAATATGATACAATATAATACTGGGTCTTATATTAATTTCTGCTCCAAAAGATACATTAGAGCTGATGGTCCGGCTAGATCTTATTTTCAGGAAAACACGGTAAAAAAGTTTATGATTGAGCGATATGTCTCTTCCCAACGTCCTCATCTGCCCAGTTTCCCCACTATCCTCGAGATTATCCATTGTTCATAATTTCTTCCTTTCAGTTTCCTGATATATGTGAGCAAAGATAAATGCAGATTCTTATTTTAATTCTTTTTTCACACTCTTCTGTATTTTATGAAGCATCTTTTGACGAGAAGGACTTTCAGTATACTTTCAACACATAAAGTTTAATAGATAATAATAGTTTCTGGTAAAATTATAGGTGTGATTAAATTTCCAGGGCATATTCAGAGCCTAGATTTGGAATTATTTTCTTCTTTGAAAATTAATTGCAACAACATCGTAAGGAAATTTCATGTGATGTAGTCATTACTGCTCAATACACAAGAACACCGTCAAACGGTCAGGATACAGCTGGAAAATGTATCTGATTTCCAAGCCCAGGTCTGCATTGCTGTGTAGCACTCGCAGCCCAAGAGTTTACTCACGAAGACAAGATGATTGTCTGGGTGCCCTATAAAATATGTTACATTGCAGGTTTGCACTTTGTCATTTCTGAACTCTGATAGCCACAGATAAGATCTAAAACCATTTATTTCAAGAGCATAAAGGACTGATACTATACTATGATATTCTTTCGTCTGTAACAGAAACCCCAACTCAAAGTGGTTTGAAGGATAAGTAAAATTTCTTGGATCGTATAACCTGAAGTCCAGTGGTAGATTAGGTTTCTGGATTGATTGATATAATAGTTCAATTCATCAAGGACCCATGTTCTTTCTGTCTTTGTCCTCTGATATCAGTGGTGTCTACTTTATCTTCAGGTTGCTTTGTCTCATATCTGTACCTCTGGTAGGAATTGAAATTATTCACTTTCCCAAGATGGAATGGTAGGGAGCGGGGAAAGACCAGCAAGGAATTCCCTGCGCATCAGGGAATTCTGGGGATCTGCCCCTTAGCTGAGGCTTGGGAATGAACCACCATGAGTGCGTTGGTGAGTTTTACAATGAATGGATAGACAGCAATGTGAGCAAGTGTAGTTATTTAGAGACTACAGTATATCTAGTTCAAGGTCAGTAGCTCTCAACTGAAGCTGCACATTGGAATCACTGGGGAGAGTAAAATGGAAAAATACTGATGCCCACGTCCAATTCCCAGAGATTCTGATTCATTTGTCCAGGGCTGGAGCCCAGATACTAGAATTCTTAAAATGTTCTCCAGGGAATTCTAATGAGCAGCTAGGATTGAGACCCGTCTTCTACGAATGAGAAAAGTCTAGGACTCTTAGGGAGAATAAAATGGAGAAGTCAAATTTAGGATTAACTTTAATTTTAATTCCTAATGAAATAAAGATAATTAACATCCCATAGTTATTAAACTCTTAATTAACGTAAAGCTAAAAACAGTCCATTACTCTAATGAAAATAAAGGCAGAATCAGACAGAATATCCACATTCATGGTGATAAAAAAAAGTACCACATTACCTTCCTTTCTTTACTAATTAGCAGCATATTTGCTCATCTGTGTACATTCTATTTCTTGAATCTACTCTTTCCCCCTCTAATGCCATTGCTCTTACCTTAAATTAGCACACGACAGTCTTTCACCTGTGTCATGTTGCAGTCTCCTAAATGGATTTGCCATTTCTTCCCTCCTCTCTTTCTTTCACAAAGCTTTCAGACGAACTGTCTCTTAGTAGAGCTATTATCACATCAACCCATATTATCCCTTTTGCTGAAAAATCTCAAATGCCTCTACAGCGTGGTCCAAATCTACCTTTTTTGTCTTATCTCACACCTACCCTTTTATTCACGCCATACTTTGTTCAAATTGAATACCACACACACACACTTTGTCATAAACACATTTTGCCTATTTACCCATGAACACTCTGCTTACACTTACCTTTTCTATATAATATTTTCTGAAAGAAATATTTTCTTTCTCAAAGCTGCATCGCACTTTGCCTCACTTTCTTGTGGCACATACCTCGTTCTACTGTGCAATATGGTGACGTGTGTACATGACTTATCTTCTGGCTGACATCTGTGTATTCTTCTCTTTGCTCGTATTTGTTGAAGATTAATGAACTTTCCAGTTTCTTCTCCTTATGAACTTGACTAGTTCTGCATGTTTCTATGGTACCAAACCACTTGAAAGAGTTTAGGAGGAGGGACTGGTGATAAAAATGTCTTGACTCAGCTGGCAGCTTGGTAACATTCACTATGTTCTGCCTAGTTCTATACTTACTACTTATTGAATGCCTGTTGTGTGCCACACATACAAATGGAATCTGTAACTCCCGAAACGATCATATAGTCCTCATCTTTCAGATGAGTAAACCAGTATGGAGGGTGAGTAACTTGCCCAAGTGCCTTCATAAATTAACAGAGCTGAAATTCCAGACTTGCTCTGTCTCTTCCCAAAGTCATACAGGACAGGGGTAAAGCTGAAAATAGAGGTGGAAACTACTGATTCTTTTTTTTTTTCCAGCTCAACTAGAGAAGGTCATGTTTCCATCTGCTCATTCGTACATCAGTCTATTCTGACTCTACCCCCAATTCTACCAGGAAAGTGACTTCTCATCCAAACGCACAATTAAACAAAGAAAAGCCAAATCTGTATTAGATACCTCTAATCCAGCCCAATCCAAACCTGCAGGAACCATTAGAATTTAGTAATAAGAGATTGAGAAGCATCAAAATGAGAGGATACAAAACTGTTAAGGAGAGATGAAATTTCATGGGGTAAACGAAATTGGTATGAAAGCTCAGTTGCTTTCTTGCTTCTTTCATATTCATATGAGGACACAGAGGTTGTACCTACATGACTTCAAACTTTCAGTTTTGAAGTGAATTTGAATTAGAAGCTGTTACCTGGATATTCCCAAAATAACCAGATTTTTTTTAGCCTTCAACACCTAACATTTTCACTTCTCATCTAGAGACAATCTTGTAGAAAACTGTGACCATCGGTTGAATAAATACAATTCCAGTCCTGTGGGTTTAGACCTAGATAATTAAATTTAATGAGAATTTGACAACCTAGTTCTAATCTGTTACTAGAACAGGATTATTATTTAGTTCAGCAGAGAAGAGGACATCCATTTTTCTTACTCACAGGCGTTCCTGTACTATAAATTCCTGTCCTAAGTTACTCTTGTGAAGGCCAAGTATGAACATAAGAGGTAATAGCACTAAGGAAAGAGTTTCTTTTAAAACATTTGAGAGAACTATGGGCATGATTTGATTTGACAGCCTAAGGGACATTAGGAGAGACAGTTTTGGCCATCAGATTTTTATAGTAGAGAAAGCTGTCATTTTAATCCTCATATAAGCTTCATCTAGTTTCTGGATAATCTATAGAATGACTGTCACAGCTGAGGTCAGGAATGAGCCTTCCAGAGTCAGAACTGCTATACACTAGAGCCACTGTAAGAATATGCAATCATGACAATTACTGTTGCCAAACGCTTTTCTGAGCCTCTTGGCATACACGAAAAAAAAAGAAAAAAAGATGTAGATTAACTTTCCCATGATCTGGAGCTTGAAACAGATTCCTAATCCTCCAAGTTCAGAAAATGCCACAATTAAATTTGTAAAGAAATGTTTTATGAAATCAAACTGGGAAACAAGGGAATAGACTTTGTAACACACAAGAACATTCGACTAGGAGAGAGGAGCAAACGTGCTAGCAGCACGTGACAAACGGAAAGTAAAGTGATTCCCTAAAAGCTTTTTAAAACAACAACAACAAATTCACTAAGTGTTAACAAATACTTGGTGCTGGCATAGTTTTCGTTCTGCTATTAGTCAGCACGAAGGAGCATACTCAGTGTCTGTGACAGACAGCTAGGCATTCCCTATTATCTGTTCTCTTCTTCCAGACTGACAGAATTTTTAGCTGAGCATGGGAGTGCCCTGAATAAATACTTCCAGGGCTCCTTTGAGCTAGTGTTGTCATGTAACTAAGTTCTGGTCAATGAGATGTAAGTGGAAATGTCCTGTGGTGGCTTGAGAAACTGCCTGAAGAAAGGCTAGTAGTACTATATGCCTTTTGTCACTCGTCTTTGACGCTCCTCCATCTTCCTGTCTGGAACACAGAAGTTGCCATCTTGGACAAGGAAGTTGAAACCTCACATTTTGAAGGAACCAGAGAAAAAGAGCCAGGAATCTCTGCACACGGAGCACCATGCCAGCCCTGGACTGCCTGCCAGGACTTTAAAAGGAGAGGACTTTAAAACATTTATCCTGCTTAAGCCTCTGTATGTAGGGCTTTCTGTCGTGTCCAGCCAAACTGAACGCTGAGGAGCCACACACCAGCTTTCAGGTTCACTGAGTCCATGTTGGGAGGAAACCACCAGCCATTTAAGATCCAATTAAAAATGGACTTTTTATTTTTAATTGTGGTGGAAAACATAGATAAAAAGGCAAAACAAACAAAAATAGACATCGTAGTGGAAAACATTTTCTGCAGTACAGTTGAAATGTAAAGTGAGGCCTGAGTTCTTGTTCCCGTTGTGTTACTGCTTTCCACCCCTGTATAATGAAATAAAATAAACACAGAAATTATAATAGATACAAATGAGCACTTTATTTGTTCTCAACAGTGTGTGAATAGTCATTTTGTTGTGTTGATGTCATAAGGGCACATTTCCCTTTATTTATATAGATATAAAAATACTCCCATTCCCAATTTCTTTTTTTTTTAAAAGATTTTATTGGGGAAGGGGAACAGGACTTTATTGGGGAACAGTGTGTACTTCCAGGACTGTTTTCCAAGTCAAGTTGTTGTCCTTTCAATCTTAGTTGTGGAGGGCGCAGCTCAGCTCCAGGTCCCGTTGCCGTTGCTAGTTGGCTAGTTGCTAGTTGCAGGTGGGGCAGCCCACCATCCCTTGTGGGACTCGAGGAATTGAACTGGAAACCTTGTGGTTGAGAGCCCACTGGCCCATGTGTGAATCAAACCGGCAGCCTTGGGAGTTCGGAGCATGGCGCTCCAACCGCCTGAGCCACCAGGCCGGCCCTCCGGATTGCTTGCATCAAACTGAGTGCTAGCCAAAAGCTAGCCGAAGGGGAATGTCGCTGCTGCCGGACTAATCTTTACTAAACATTCAAACAAATCAAGCCTGCGATTCCTCTTCTTTCCTGCCACCCCCGCCTCCACTCTACGTATACTCAGAAGATGATCTCACCTCTTCTCAGAGAGAACAGAAACTTTCAAACGGGAAGTCCTTCAACTTATTACGACCAGATTTCCAAATCCACCCAGGTCCTCCTCATCTGCGCCTCCCTCCCTCGTGTCATAATAGGAGGAATGTTTCTCTTCCTACCCAAGCTCAGTGTTCTGAGTCCCAACACCCTCTGCCTTCTCAGGAAACACATGCTATAGATTATCACTTCTCTCTCCTGTATCTTAAATAGTTCAAATATCTTCTGAACTGTAGTCTCAGTAGTTTTTGTTGAGGGAATATGTGTTTGATGTATGAAGAAAACTGTTTACAATTACATACATTGGCTTAGAAACGAGCTTGTCTCATCCATTACATGGAAGTTTCTGACTAAGTCTCTCTCCTTCCTAGTGTTCAGGTGAACACTGTCAATTCTTGCCATTGTGATTCTCTCGTTTTCTCTGCTTTTATAGCTGACCACAAGGCTGAGAAGTAGGTCCCCACGTTTAATCAGGTTACAGCCCAGTCTCTGGACCAAGGAGACAGATGTTCTTTCTGTCTCTTTTAAGTAGTTGCATGTATTCGTTCCTGCCCCATTTATGTGTTGATTTCTTGCTTTAATTCTCAGAGGGGAATCTTATTTTCCCAATTTCCATATTCCTAGAGAGCACTTTACTGTGGCTACAAAATATACAGTGCTAGTTTTTACAGTATTTTGCTAAATAAAAGAATTCCTCAAAATCAGTATACAGGCTCACACTACACAGATAACAGCAGATTTTTTCTCCTAGTCTTGTAGTCTTCAAATCTCACATATAAAACTCAATGAGAAGTGCAATGTTAATTGAGTAGTTCCACTGAAAAAAATGAAGTCACTCCTAATAGACTTTATTGAAATAAGTTGCATTTACATCAAGAGTTTACCAAGATCTCCTGTTTTACAAATTAGTATGTAGCTACTCACATGGAACCTATTACCATGGAATTTAAAAATACAATCTCATAAAATGGGGGCAAATTTTGTAGAGAAACAATAAATGCTTCACATTTATTGAAGTGTCTCATGATTATGTGCATCAGTAAAAAGAAACCGGTTATCTGACCCACTTGGAAAAGGTGTTAAAGCAATGAGAAAAAAGCTATACTCCTGGTTCAAGCAGATCCGAAGATTATTTACATGTTTTAGAAGCATTCTTTCATTTACATGTTCCCAAATACCAACGCTGGACCCAGATAGCAGTGGATGCTTCATCTGAATTTTATGATGGCTTTCTGACTTATTGCTACTTAAAGCAATCACACAAGGGCAGCAAATCCCCAAAACATCAGAAAATGTAGTATTGAAAAATTCCGTTGTCAGCTTCCTTCAGATGAACCTTCATGAGTAGTAGAAATAATAAAAAACAGTCCTATGCGTGTGTGATGAGGTAGTTAGGGTTACTATGATTAAACCATGATGACTCATTTAACTCACACATGATAATTCTCACGTGGCATTTTTCCCCCCCAGAGAATCACATAACATAAGCACTGCATTCAAATGCTCTCCTTATTAAAAATAAACAACTGAAAACAATTTTCAATGAAAATTCACTTTTAAAAAAGCTAGGCCTTGTGCTCGCTTCGGCAGCACATATACTAAAAAAGCTAGGCCTTTTCATAGACTGAAGCTTGGATTGCTTTTATCCATGTTATAGAACCACAACATAATTTTTAAAGTTTCCTAATCAAAGCACTGTGCAATTCAACTTTTAAAATTATATATTTTTACTTGGAATATTTCTGAATTCCACCTACAGAAGTTTTGCTGTAAGCATAAGGAAAAATGAAATGTGTTTGGCAATCAGGAAGGACTTTTGAGATTTTCAGGCCAACAAGAAATTAAATAATGCCCTCTGACCTCAGAGTCTCAGTAAGCAGATGAGAATGAGTACAACTATCTCGGAAAGAGTTTAGTGAGTGGATGGCGAGATCTGAAAAGCAGACTGGCGTGAATTTGAAGATGGGAAGAAACTCAGGGAAGTTTATCAAGGCTGGACTGCAGTAGTTACTGCCTTTGCAAATACGATGTCAGAGTCTATATTCATTATTCAAGCCGGGAGTTTAGGGATGATGGTTTCAGTCGATTTTGTTAAGGGAATATGTGTTTGATGTATGAAGACAACTGTTCACAATTATATACAACAATAAGGAAACTAAAGTCATAGGCATTAATGTATTTTCTGCAGATAGTCCTATTAACTAAAATGATATTTAATTGGTACTTTGAGCACATATGCTGGTTCTATTGATTATTTAGAAATCTCTTACTCAGTTTATAGATTTTGTAGGTGTGTGCATTAGTTTCCAATTGCTGCTGTAGCAAATTACCACAAACTTAGGGGCTTGAAATAACACAAATGTATTATCTGACAGTTCTGGAAGTCAGAAGTCTGAAATGGCTTCACTGGGCTAAGTCAAGATGCCAGCAGGGCTGGTTCCTTCAGGAGACTCCAGGAGAGAGCCCTTTTCCTTGCCTTTTCTAGCTTCTGGAGGTCATCAGCATTCTTTGGTTCATGGCCCCTTCTTCTATCTTCAAAGCCAGCAACATAGCATGTTAAAATTTCTCTATGCTTCATTATCACATCTCTTTTGTCTTACTCTGACCCTCCTGCCTCCCTCTTGTAAGGACTCTTGAAATTACATTGGGCCCACTGATATAATACAGGATAATCTCCCCATTTCAAGATCCTTGAGTTAAGCACCTCTCCAAAGTCCCTTTTGCCATGTAACTTATTCACAGGTTCTGGGAATTATGATGCGGACATCTTTGGGGGAGGGTCATTATTCTGCCTACTGCAGTGTGGTAGGAATGGATTATTGTTCCAACTCTTCATTCCCTCCCCAGAAATAGGATGATATATCCATATCCTTTGCAGTAATTTGTCAGTGTCCTCTCATTGTGGTTAAGGAGTATTTCCCCATCCTTTGTCTCTGGGATTGACCATGTGACTTGCTTTGGCCAATGAGATTTTAGCAGGTGGGATATAATCAAAATCTCTGGGCATGCTCTTTTGCATCTCTGCCATTGATATGAGAAGAACATGCCCAAGACCAGAATCATGTGGAGTAGTGCAAAATAGCTATAGCTGAGACTGGCCTGGATTAGTTAACCTTCAGCTGCCCAGTGGCCACTCCACAGATACCTGAGGATAAATTACTGTCGTTTTAAGTCAGTGAATTTTGAGATAGCTTGTTATGCTTCATTTTTGTGGCAATAGCCAATAGACAGTAGAGTTCTTGGATTTTCCTCTTTCCTGACCTTATTCGCCACTTCTGGTTATTTTACTGCTAGATAGTATTTATTCATCAGACATTCAACAATTATTTAACTACTAGGCAGCAGGTATTGTGCAAAGTTCTGGGCAGACAGTTGGAAGCTAAACCTCCATGCTCCATTCACATGGAGCTCCTAGACATTCCCAAAGGAGAAGAAGGGTATAGGGAAGAGATAACACTTGAGATCATTCTGAGTTGGATAGCAAAGATTTGATTGACCTGATTCATCATATCTACACTGATGTACCATTAAATGGACACATTTTTTTTTTTTTTTAAGTAGCTAGTTTGTTAGTGCATAGATGTTAGGGATACATACAAGAAGAAGATACAAGTGGTTTAAATAGTATTTAGAAATTACATTACTCATAGTGTTGTAAAAAATGAAACTAAGTTAATGAAATCTTTTTATTTTATTCAATTTGATTGTGTATTCGTAACAGGTATTGCTGTTCTGATTTTTAACAAACAAATTTTTTTCATGATCTACTGCTCTGGGCTCAGATTGTGATTCTGCCCCTGTGATACTGTGATTTATAGTAAGAAATAATAAAAGACATAAGTTACTAGGAAAAAAGTTTAAAACTATTAGTTTAACATTGGGTAATATCTGTTGAGTTTAGTTATTTATACCAGGGCTTCTCAAGCTATCTATGGTGAAGAATCATTTGTTTTTTATTGTTAAATTTCTAATCCATACTGACTGATAATTAATAAAATACAATTAGAGATACTAAGGCAAGGTCAAATTGCTATGAAAGTTTCTAAATACTCTCACTTTTTTTTTTTTTTTTTAACAGGACTTAATTGGGGAACAGTGTGTACTTCCAGGACTTTTTTTTTCCAACGTCAAGTTATTGTCCTTTCAATCTTAGTTGTGGAGGGTGCCGTTCAGCTTCAAGTTGTTGTCCTTTCAGTCTTGTTGTGGAGGGTGCAGCTCAGCCCCAGGTCCAGTTCCATTTCTAGTTGCAGGGGGCGCAGCCCACCATCCCTTCCGGGAGTCCAGGGATTGAACTGGCAACCTTGTGGTTGAGAGCCCACTGGCCCATGTGGGAATCGAACCGGCAGCCTTCGGAGTTAGGAGCATGGGGCTCTGAGCCACCAGGCCGGCCCCTAAATACTCTCACTTTTGATGCTTGTCTTTTCATTCCCTGGTAACAGTTTGTGGATGGGCATCTGCCTGTAGACTATGCTGAGTGACACTGATACTGTCTCTTATGAAAATCAAGAATATGAATATATTTGAATGCACAAAATTTGAGGACTTTTACTAATATTTCATGTGTCAAATTTGTTGTTTTCTTATTTCAGCTTTTATTTTTAAAATTAAGAATGATATATAAAATTCATTCAGGCCACATCTCAGAAAGACATGTGATGTCTCATGACTGAAACTGAAATGACTGAATGACTGAACATTTCAAAGTGACTGAAACTTTAAACTGTGAAAATCATTTTCAAATATTTTTCAATTAAGAAAAAAACCAAAACCAAACAAACCAAAAAAACCCCACTACCACACAAAAAGGTAAACCACAAAATTATCTAGAAAAGCAGAAGACACTTTCTTCTGTTAACTGCCAGAGGAAATTATTTCAAATATTATCTAAGATTTGCCTTTTGGCAGGTTCTATGCTGAATCTGTTTTGTCAGGGATGCCTAATTAACATGGATGATATGTAAGTGCTTCTCTTTTGCAAACACTGTGCTGCACAAATTTTATATATTATATTAAAATATAGTTTTACCTTTAACAGTAATATTTTATTTGAGACAAATAAGTTTTTTAATGTTATTCGAACAACTTAGAAAATATTTAACCTTGCCTTATTGATATATGGTCTAAATAGTTCTTAATTTATTTAGGTTAATAGCATGACAATACAGGTATTAAGGATATATAATGTATTTTTCTATATAGAAAAGCTCACAAAACAGTATTTTCCTCAGGTCAGTTAATGTGTGTAGTGTGCTTCTCACTTTTGAAAAAACAAATATTTCCCTGAAAATGTTCCATGTGAACATTGTGCCCCCTAAGTACATGGCTATGTTTTACTTGAAAATATAAAAATGAGCAGTATCCTCTTTAAATGTGTAGTAGTTAAGTGCAATAAATGAAAGCATGTACTTTGGGGATGCTTTGGGAATTCCTTTTTTGTGCTCCAGAAAGTTAAAGTAATTTTTCTAGACTTTAAAAAGTATACCTTTTGAAAGCACTCCATAAAAATAAAATAATAATTTTTTTACCTCTCTGAAAAAAATTAAGATGGCTATTAAAAATATAAAACTGAATAGTCACAGAAATATAAAGCAAGCTGGCTGGAGCGGAATCTGGTTTATCAGCGCTTTTTCCTCTGGTGTGTGATTCTTGGAGGAGGCATAATGCTTTCAGGATCAAAGCCGAGAACTAAAATGAGGAAACAAGTTCCCAACAGACAGCAGTGTGTCTTCAGAATGTTGACCAAATGGACTGAGGGACAACAAAGCTCATCAGTACAGTACATTGAGTAATTCTTGATGTCCTTCTTGTGCCACAGACGTGTCTGTGGCAGTCCCCAAATTGTGAAGACTGGGTCACAGCATTGACTTTCTTTCCTTCTCAACATTTAACCCATTAAATCAAATTTAACCCCAAAACACATTAAAAGTAGTCATCCAAAAAGTAAAACATAAAACTTGGATCTCATTGGAAGAAATGAGATCCAAATTATCAAGGACAAATGTCATCAAATTATGCTGTTGGGGATGAAGGTAAAAAGATTGTTTTGTGTTATGAAATGGGACTGCACAGAGGGTGCCAAAAAATGTGTACACATTTTAAGAAAGAAAAAAACTGTATTAAAATTGTAATAGTCAATATATACCAATAACAAAAGATGAATAGAAGTCATGTGTATACATTTTTTGGCACCCCAGTGTATGTGTGTGTGTGTGTGTGTGTGTGTGTGTGTGTGTGTGTGTATCTGTATTTTTATATATGTAAATGTAAATATTATCTCTATATAATATTCATATCTTCTCAATCTTTCCTTTTTAATCTTTTGAGTTAATATTTGCCTTTTATTATTCATGCGTTGAATTATTGCACGTCCAGCCTCCTGCTTTGGTCCTGGCTGAATTGTATCTGTTGTATAGCAATTATTAGCAGACCATATTTACAATATTGAAAAAAATCTTGTTATGTAGGTTTTGAAAATGTTTACTTCCATTTTCAAAAATCAAACGCCATAGGTCCAGTGTTGTATTTATATTTTCCAGAATATATAGTAGATCAAGTTTATTTCCTCAGGGGAGCACATTAAATAATTTTAAATAAGAGCTAGAGTTCTTACTTAATTCTTGAAGAGTAAAGCATCAGCACCGAAGCTAAGACTTTATTTTGGTCCATTGCCTTTTTCTTTCTTTTTTGGTGTGCCTAGGTCATTAAGAAGAACAGCCTCCGTGTGTTAGCTACCCTTATTGTGGTAAACACTTTGCAAAATACACATATTCCAATCGTAACATTGTACACTTTAAAACTACACAATGTTACATGTCAATTATGTCTCATTAAAGCTAGAAAATCAATAAATAAAAATTAAAAAACCACATGCCTCACATACTTGTTAGGAGAATGAGGACAAGTGTACTTAATTTTTTCTCGCTAGTTAAGGTTGTTTATATGTAAGTGGACCTCCCCAGTAGTTTTCCAGATTAGTTTTTTTTTCAACTTTCGCGGAGATATATGAAAAAAGGCCAAAAATAAAATGAGGATGTGGAGGATGGGGAAGGAATGGAAGAATTTCTCAGTATAGCAATATACAATGCAAATTATAGGCAAATATACACAGCAGTGCTTAAAGTCTTGTAAAAATGTTTTTTTTTCTTCTTAGCTCAGTATTCGGACACTATAGATAAAGGGAGAATTTGAGCCTTTTAAATTCTATTTAATTTTACTACTATTGGTCTTAAAGTAGCCACTTGTAAAACACTACTGTTTAATATTGACAACTTTGAAAGTCACTGAAAAAAATTAAATGGCAATTTAATGTTAACAGCTACTTATGGTTATCAAATCCATCAAAGTCCTTCATGAATATATTAAGCACAAACCCACTGAATTACTGTTGCTGAAGACAGCTTGGTATTTTAAAATTGCCTGGTGAGAATAGATGTATTATAATAAGAGGAAGGACTCTGATCACAATTTACTATTTTGCCTTTACATAGAGAAAAAAACACACCCTTGATCAGTTTCTAATTATTTAATGATCTAAAACCTGTGCCAATTTAGCTATAAGATGATCTGTAGAAGAGTATTAGAAAAATTATGTTTCATCTACATTCATGTTCTTAAGCAATAACTATAATAACAAAACAAAAATAAAATAAAATTCCTGTAACAAAAATAATTAATATGGGTAAGGACAGAAAATTGAGTAAATAGCTCATATTGAGCCAATGATGATTCAGAGCCCAGACGTGAGTCCTGCAAAGTTTAATCCATGAGGCAGTCATGCTATTCAGTGTCATTCTTCTCGAAGACTATCTTCTCATTAAATGTTGGTAAGTATGTTGTGGGACCAGAGCTATCCTAAAGAAAGAAGAGGCCACACAGCATAAAATATGCCCACGAACAAACACCTTGCTTGCTTTACATGGCTCGTCCTGAAACCATTCCTTGGAAGGTCCATGGAGCCTGCCTTCTTTCAGGGTGTTCTAAATTCCAAAATATTGTCTCAGCTATTTTTCATCCAAACCACAGTGTGCTTAATCCCGGTATCAGAAGACCTGAGTTCTCCAATCAATCAAGACTGAAGTGCAAAGGGTGATAGTCATCAATCCACTCTCCTACGTCTCTAACTGCTGGAGTCCCAGGGAGTGCAGGTCATGGTTACCACGTTACCACTTAGATTAAGCTCAAGGGTAACTCTTCCTAAGTTTGTTATGAGCCAAGAATAAAATGGAATCTTCAGGGTCACTCAGTTGGGCCTCTGAGGTAGAAAGTAGAAATTCTGATGAAAAGAAATAGGGGAGAATCAAAAATTCTTTTTATGCACATGCTCCAAGTTCAAGGTAACCTCACCAAACCAGAGGAGTAAAACAGCATGGAGAGGGAGGGGGTATGCAATCAATTGCATATAGGACTAAGGAGTGAGGATTTTCTTGGCATGCTCCTAATACACACTCCAGAACCAAAGCTGATTAGAATACAAGACAGGGATTTGGGTCTATCTCTTCTCCGGGGTTCCATCTAGAACATAATGGCAGCCTATAAATCAACCTACAAGAGTAAGGCAGAGCCATAGTCCAAGAGGGCGAGAAGGAATCAAAATAAATAGGTCCCTTTACTGAATGTAGGTAAAGTAAAAGACATGGTCTCAGAACCCAGGCAGGAGAAACTCAGTTACTAGGACTAGGACATAAGGTCAGAGCCAGACTATCATTAGGGCTGACCTTGTGATGGTGCGGTCTCTGAGAATTTTGAGTCTGGATAGGGGAAATCAACTGTAGTTAATTGGACAAAAGAATTGTTATCTGAAAAGAGAATCAGGTAGCCTTTGACAGGTCCAAAATGGGATGGACAGTTCTCTCAACCTTATTCCTAATTTGTAGAATCCTAAAGACACACAGCATCTTAAGACCCCAAATCCACTCTATATTAAATTGCTTATTAACCTTACATTAAAATGATTGGCCAGAGCAGCAAAATGCCTGAGTATATGTTCATGTGTATGCAAATGAGATGGAGAGCAAAAGAGAGAATATGTTTCCTTATCTTGCTAAATTAATAAATTATACTAATAGGATTAATAATAATTATAACCTAAATATTCAAAAGACAAGTTAGTGAACCACATATGTCAGAACCTGTTGGTTCTGGTGGGGTTCTGTATCACTTCTTTTAAGGGTAAATGACTTCATATGAATCCTAGTGAGAATATAATCTTTTTCCTGCTGATTGCCACCACAATGATAAACTTATACCTACTAGCCCTAGAAGATTCAAATGAAGAGAGGGACAAGAATTTAGAAAATAAAACCAAATCTTCATTTCTAAAAACTTTTAAAAGAGCCCTTACTAGATGACTCAAAAGACATGATAGGTTTAAAACTTTTAAAAATGTATTAGGCTATAAAATAAATATGAAATTTCAATTGCTTCTTTTATCTAATATACTCTTTACTTAATGATAGTATAGGTGTATGCGTGGAGGCTTTGCAATAGAGCTCCTGGAATTCCCTTTTCTGTCTGTTTTTGGTTAGAGTGGGCCACAGAAGAGATTTTACGGGAGATTTGCAGAAGGGAAGCAGCAGACATCTTGTAGCTCCCATGTATATTGTAGCTTATCTGCTAGCTCACCTCCACTGTCATGAGGCAGCAGAGGGTCCTGCACCTGCTCCATCTCCTGCTGGTTCCATGTTTCAGCTCTCTGACTCTAGAGGCAAGTGTGTGTGTAACTCTGTAACGAAGGACCCTGGCTTCTGCGGAACATTTGCACTATAAAAGTCAGAGGCAGCAAGAGCTTGACTTGGGTTTCAGGTTGTCCTCATGAACTATGGCTTGTGCCTCTGTGTTCCTGCTGGGCGTGAATCTCCTCCAGCTTCCCTTCCTGACTCTGCTCTGTGGACTGCAAGCTCCAGCATCAGTTTAACCCCACTTTCCACAATTGTGTAGGGTCAAATCTCTGTGACAACTTCCTTTATATTATATCAGTCTGTATTTCTATCTCCATTCTAGTGGCTTTGATTCTTTGGTTGAACACTAATAGAGACTGGGATAGTGATGGTATAAAATGAAAAGCAGGTTGAGAAAACTATGCAAATGAAAACATAGGCTATCTTTCACGGGAAAAGAAGGATGAGTCAGAGGGCAGAACCGAGATCCATGGAGAAGTTATTCCAGGTGGGAGTAAAACTGTGTTCTGATCAAGGAACTTTTTACTTTTCCTGGTTGGATTTCATCATTGCTATGAACCAGTGATCTCTGTGTACTCTCATTGTCCCCACCGCTTTTGAACAGGAATGTCCATAGTGGTTATTGTATGCCTATCCCACCATTGTATGTTATGTGGGGAGCAGATAACTTGTCCTTTTACTTTATACATCTTCAGATCAAGAGAACTGTACTTGACGAGTGGATTTAAGAAGCATCATCCACAACTGGACTTGATTTACATGAGATTCTGGAGTTTGAGCTGCTGAGACTTTGGAATGGGCTGAGACTTTGCAGGTGGCTTTGGGAGGGGATGGGTGTATTTTGCACTGGGAGAGATGAGACTCATTGGGGGCCAGAGGGCTGAGTGTGGTAGTCAGTTTTCAATATGGCCCCAGTGATTCTTACCTCCTGGTATTCTTTCACAGCCTTGTGTAGCCCCTTCCCTCTATATACCAGCTCTGTGTCACCAATAGAATATGGCAGCAAAGTTATGCCACTTCTGATATTAACTCATAAAGATATTGCAGTTTCTGTCTTGGTTGTGCTACCTCTTGGATCACTGGCTCTGGGGGAAGCCTGTTGTCATGTCAAGAGGACACTCAAACAGCCCTGTGGAGAAGTTCATGTACTGAGGAACTATGGCCTTTTGCCAATAGCCAAAGAGGACTGGAGGACTCCAAACAACAGTCATGCAGGTGAACTTTCTTCAAAGCTGGTCCTGTAGCTATGGTCAAGTCTTCTGTTGACGGTAACCCAGCCTACAGCTTGACTGTAACCTCATGGTAGACCCTGTGTCTGAGCCATCCAGCTCATCTGCTCATGGATTCCTGACCATCAGAAATTGCATGAGATACAAAGTGTTTGTTTTAAGCTGAGTTTTGTTATGCAGCAAACCATAACTAATACAATGCCTAAGACCTTCTTCCACATGCCTATGAAAGCCAAACAAAAGGAAGATAGAGAGAGGCAGAGAAAAATACATCGTGTTTTAGCTCACTGTTTTTCTTCAGTGCTCATTTATATATTTTTAAACCCAGGCCTGTGGGCAAATACTTATTTAGCTAAGCTAAATTTGAAAGATGTAAGGAAGGGGGTTAGCTTTAGTTACACGGAGGTATATAGTCATGTGCTGTATAACAACATTTTCGTCAATGATGGACTGCATATAGCCTAGGTGTGTAGTGGTCTATACCATTTAGGTTTGTGTAAGTACACTTTGTGATGTTTGCACAATGACTATAGTCTACCGTATATATATATCGCCTACCAACCCATTTCTCAGACTGTATCCCTGCTATTAGGTGGCACATGACTGTATATATACCGTCTTTGAACTGGAGGATTTACTCTTTTTATTTTCTTTTTTTTTTTAGGATTTATGTTTGAGAAGACAGATCATGAGCTTTTTCCAGAGCCTAGTCTTCTTTTTTTTTTTTTTTTTTGCAGAAGGGTAGAGCAGCTGCTACCTCTCTTGGGTTGAGATTTAAACTCTCATTTATTATTCATTTTTACCTAATATGACTGGTTTAAAGAATGTAAAGTATGATTTGATTTCCTTCCTAGATTTTGTTATGGAAACAAGAGAAATAAGAATATATTTCTTCTAGCCTCTGTTTATTTGTCTTTCTGTCTTATAATCAATTTCAGTAACTTTAACAATAAACAGTAAAAATGATAGAGTATACAAAGCACTACTGAAGTGAATCCATCATAAACCTGTGTCTGAGAATGGTTTCCTAAATAGGGGAAATGTGTTTCATACAAGAAGTCCATTTTCTGTTATTGCCTTTTTTATTTGGACTACTAGATGCTATATATTTTAAGGCAATCTTAATAGTTTCCTGTCTCTCAGTAACAAGAATGACTTGTCATAATGAGCAGTGTAGACACTGTCCATTTGATCCACTCCAGAAAGCTGTCTATTTGATACAAGAGTAAATCACCTCAATTCCTTTGTGGAATGAGTGGAGTATAAATAAATAAATGAGCCACAAGAATAAAAAAAAACCTCGTCAGTTCCATCAAAAGGAAACAAAGGATACCGTGTTTCCCTGAAAATAAGACCTAACTGGAAAATAAGCCCTAGCATGATTTTTCAGGATGACATTGCCTGAACATAAGCCCTAATATGTCTTTTGGAGCAAACCTTAACATAAGACCCGGTCTTATTTTCGAGGAAACACAGTAGGAACATTTGGAGGCCTAGTTTTATTTTTATTTATTTATTTTTTTACTTTATTGGGGAACAGTGTGCACTTCCAGGACTTTATTCCAAGTCAAGTTGTTGTCCTCTCTATTTGAGTTGTGGAGGGTGCCGTTCAGCTTCAAGTTGTTGTTCTTTCAGTCTTAGTTCTTTCAGCCTCAGTCAGCTCCAGGTCCAGTTGCCGTTGCCATTGCTAGTTGCAGGGGGTGCAGCCCACCATCCCTTGCGGGACTCAGGAGTTGAACTGGCAACCTTGTGGTTGAGAGCCCACTGGCCCATGTGGGAATCCAACCAGCAGCCTTCGGAGTTAGGAGCACGGAGCTCCAACCGCCTGAGCCACCGGGCCGGTCTGCCTAGTTTTATTTTAAAAAATGCAACAAGACAAAGAATTATATGTGATAACAGTAAAGGGAGGAAGAATCCGCACTAATGTAAAATGCTCATGAAATAGTTTCTTCCTTCTTTAGGAAGGAAGATAATTGTATAATTTAAGAATAATAATTCTCACAATTCTTTGAAGATGGAAGACCTATGTTGTAAAATGACTCTATTCACTTTTATGTCCATGGAGAATAATTCTAATTTTTGGTATTCTTTCTATAATTCATCACATTTCTAAATCTGAGTGGGGATTTCAGATTCCATTTTAGGAAATGGGTTTGTTTTGGTAGGTGTCTTTTTTGTTGTTATTTTGCATGTTTTACTTCAATTGTAAATTTTTTGTTTTGGGAAGAATCCAAAATGTCCCCATTTTCCCTTTTACAATTAATGTGGTGTACCTCTTAGAGAATTATACAAAAATAGCATTGCATTTGACTACTTAATTTTTTTCCTATTTCTAAAGTGTTTTGTATGAAATATTAATAGAACCATTTTTCTATGTCAGGTGTAGGGTTCCAGGTGGAGATGTAAGTTATGGCAAATTTTGTGCCCTATTGGAGCTAGAAAGTAGTAAAATAATTCTCAAAATCAAATCTCAGGATGTCTAGCATCAGAACCACCTACAAGGCTTGTTTACGATAAAATAATCAGGTCCCACCTAAACTAACTCAATCTCTGGCAGTAGGACTTGAGAACCTGCATTGCAATAGGCTCTCGCTGTGGTTTTAATGCCAACTAAAGTTAAAGGGCTATTGATCTAGTGAGGGTTGGAGGGTAGAGGAATAAACAATTTACATTGCGATTTGGAGCCACAATACAATCTTCAAAACACAGGATCTGGGAAAGAGTTTTGCCATGGCAGTTCCTATTGGAAGAAATATAAATATATATATATATATTTACACACACACACACACACACACACACACACACACACACACGGCACCAGAACGTGTCTTTTTTGGGTTTTAGAGAAAACCTGTAAAACCTGTAGACTATAAAGATAGAAGACACTCAATAACTGTTTGTTGACTAAACGATCAGGTTGGAGCGAACAGATTTTGTAAGTCCATTCTACTAATTACCATCAATTGGTTGCTTATAGAAGGACAGTGGTATCCATGTTTATTTAGCTTTCTCTGTATTTTTTAACTCAAAAGGACAGTGACTAGAAGTTTCCACTCTTAGTTTGTCGGGGAAAATCAGTCCTTCCCCCCGCCCCCCCAAGAATCGGAATTCGGTGCAACAGTAACGTAAGCCAATGGGATCGCGCTCCGGAGCAGCTCGCCCGGCCTCTCAGGGAGGATTGGCGGAAGGTGGGCTTCGTCACCTTCATTCAATCGGACAAAGAAGGCCACAATAGTATAGGGTGGACGAAAATGCCTGTGGGATACCAGGCGAGGTGTGAGACCTCGGCGACGCTGACCGTTGGCCAGAAGGTCTCTTAATCGGGAAACGTGAAGGCACTGCGGGGACCTTATTTTCCGACATCCTGGAGAAACGGCCAGCACGTTTGGGGGTACCAGTAAGCAAAATGGCAGCGGGGCGCTTCAGGCGCCGGGTCAGGTGACGCGGCCCAGCCGGCTCCCTTCCCACCGGCGGGCCCGCTTCCCACCAGCCGCTCCTCCTCCCGCTCCCTGACGTAGCGGTGGGCGTCGCCTGTCCAGAGGCTTTTTTCGGAGCTTCGGAAAAACGAGGGAGACACATGCGCAGTTGGGTTCCTCAGGACTTCGGGCCTTCGCCCCGCCCATCGCCCCGCCCCGACCTGCCGGGCGGGGCTGGGCCAAGAGTCCAGCAGCTGCAGGCTGGGGATTCAGTGACTTCCTTGTTGTGAGCCCCGGCCCGGCAGTGTCCGGAATCGTAGCCCCGCAGTGCTTACTCGGACCGCTAGCCAGAGTCTAGGTCGCAGCCGCAACCCCAGCCCGTCGTTTACCCTTGCAGCACAGGTCCTTTCCCCGCACGCCCCGCGCTCCCTAATATGCCCAACCCTAGCAGTGCCTCCTCTCCCTATACCCTCCCTGAGGAAATTAAGAACCTGTTGGCAGGTAAAGAGCGGGAAGGGGGCGGGAAACGCGGCGGGGGCGGGGGCGAGCTGATGGGGACTGAAGCCTTCAGAGTCTCTACCCTCCCTCCCCGCGCTCCCCATGTCTCCTGGCCAGTGGGAGTGGGAGTGGGAGTGGGAGTGGGGAGAGGGGTCTGGCCGTGTGTGTTCAATTTTGGTGCTAGGATGGTGGGGAAGCCTATTCTGTATGCATTGTAAAGACACCGCGCGCGCGCGCGCGTGTGTGTGTGTGTGTGTGTGAGAGAGAGAGAGAGAGAGAGAGAGAGAGAGAGAGAGAGAGAGAGAGAGAGAGAGAGAGAGAGAGAGAGAACATGAATGAGAAGTGAGAAGTGTGAGAACTGGGAAGGGATCAGTAATCAAAGAAGTAGTTCTTTGCTGGCCTGGCCAGTGGAGGAGAAGGGGGTATAGATGCAGAGAGAGGTCTGAGCTACAGGTGTTAGGGGTTATGGAATGGGAGGCTTGATCATTTCTAAAACTCCCATTTTTCTTGAACATTCAGTCCACCTATATTTAAGACTTTCAAAGAGGGCCTGATTCTTAAATGGCCACTTGTCTTCAGCCTGAGTAACATATTAAAAAGGAAGGATGTGTTAAAGTCCAACTTCCTGTCACACGATGACAGTACTTCATGTTTGCACTCTTATCTTCCCCTTTTCAGCTTTAAATTACCATTTATAGGAACTTACTGTACTTTAGGAGTTCAAGATGCGGTTGGTCAATGCTATGAACTAGATGTGGAGATGTGTATTTTCACTAAGGGCCACTGGAAAATTTATATTTCTGCACAAAGTAGAAAATACATTAGGGTAGCACAAATCTTACCTATGCTGATGCTCTGGAATTCTTACCATTATTCATTTTATCATACATACATCAGAATTCTGGAAACTGAATTTTGATAGCTTTACTTTAGTTGTCTCTTAAAGCATTTCTCTTTCAATATTGGTCATGAATACCTGGATTTAAAAGGTTCCTCTTAGATGCCTATGTTGCTTATTTTAACTTTTGAAAATCAATTTCTAAAGTGAGACATTTTAAATAGTATGTTACTGTTATAGCGTGAGGCCAAATCTAACATGCTGTTATACTGTTTTGGCAGTTAGCATCATGAATACGATAGAGAAAATAAAATCGATAGTGTATGGATGCAGACTTATGTTTGTGTGAACATGATTACAGTGTAATGAATGCATTTGTGGTTGGGTTCGTATTTTACTCTAAGAAATGCTTGTTGTCATTAGTGGATACCACTGAGGGAAATACTGAAAGAACTGTAAAGACTGATTTAAGGCAGCTTTTATTCCATTATATGAGAGTTCACATGAGTACTATTTTGTTTTACTACAGTTAACATTTTTGTTGTTGTGATACTGAAATTGCTGTTTTAGAGTGTTATTTTAGTAACCAGATCAGAGTGGGGTTTACCATTACCCAATATTCGAAGTCTAGGTCTGAATTTTTTCCCTTTATTTTAGGTATGAATTTGTGAACTTAATAAATAAAGCACAGACCTCTGGGTGCATGCTATTAAAGCTTGACAGCTGCCACAGTAGACAGTTTGCTATTTGGATCCATAATGACACATTTGCAGATAATATGATATGTAGGTTATGAGACCCTTTATTCTCTGATCCCCATACAAATGTTTCATGTGGCCCTTGTTTGAGTAATTTAACTGAAAGCTCAGAATTACATAATATTTAAATTATCTGCCAATACTAACTTCCTATATACTTTAGCCATCTCTTTCTCTTTAGTCAGATAATGTACTTGCATAATGTCTGAAATCAGCATCTTAAAAGTTATCTTATTGACATTTCCAGTATTTTTTTATTAGAGCAAATAATATTAAAACATGAAGTATTAAAAAGAAATGTTAAAATATTAAAGTTTTTGAGATGATAAATTTGGCTTCTACTTTATTTTCAGAGGATATTTTCAAGGGTATGAGAAAAAAATATTTTAAAGAAATGAAACAAGTGAATCTGTGTTTTTCATTTTTCTTTTTTAACTTCTTTAAAGGTGGTTGTTAACATTTTATGTTTGACTGTAATTAAAATCTTTTTTTGAGGTAAGGAAGGTTTCAGTAATAAAATGCTTTCAGCAGTATTTTCAAGTTTTTCATCCAAAAAAATTCTGTTAGGATTGTGCATGGTGATTTGCATAATTCTAATATGTTGGGTAAATAGTACATGGTTAGATGTAAAATTACTAAAACTATAGAGGAAGAGTTGGTATTGATTTGAATGTTAGAGATATTGCTGGCTTACCTAGTTCTTTCTTTGAAACTAAGAATTTGAGATATTGGTAGTGGTGGTTATGGCCAACAGTTGAGTTGAGTGCTCTTAGAATGCATGGCACTGTGATAGAATTTCAAGGTAGAGAAGATAAGGAACTAAACTTTTCTGATGTTTAAAATCCCTTGCCTTCAGAAAAAAGAATATAAAGTCCAAAGAAAACGCCTTTCAAAATAATATTGCTTGGACTTTTTCCTTTGTATTCCATGTGCCAATTATTCAATTCATTATATGTTGTGTGTTAAATGTTTGACATTTCAACTGCTTGATAGAAATAGGTACTCAAATGTATTGTTATCAATTTATTTTTTCTTATTATTTTTCTTTATGATTATAACAGTTTTAGACTTTCCTTTCAATGTTTGTTTTTCCCTCCTTCTCATTCCTTCCTCCTTTTAAAAAAAAAACATTCTACAGAAATGCAAAAACCCAGAAAGGCTATCATTCTCAATTTACATTTAATGATACTCTTGAAAAAGTGGCTGTGTAGTTTGATTGTTAGTTGTTTATATTTCTGTGGAATCAGTATATTAAATCTTCAAAGCCTATGCTTTTTGTAAAAGTGTTGAATTATTCTTTTGTTTCATGAGTTTTTGTTGTGCAAAGCAAATTTTGAATATTATGCCATATGTGCTACAGGAAATCTTTAATTTTGAAAAAGAATAACAATGGAAGAACAGATTTAGGCTGGATAGTTAGAATTAAAGGATAATCCAAAATCTTGTTCATTTAATCTTTTCCCACATCCAAATATTTTGACTAGGACTAACAGCAAGAATAATCTTGATTTATGTGAGTTTTTCCTCCAGGCAGTCAAGAAAGTGAGAGGAACTGGAACAACTGGCCCCCCCCAACCCCCTTCATTTGTTTAATCACCACCCTTTGACTGCTGGAGTGTTAGTGGTTTGCAATCAGATATTCTCATTCATTTATTTTTGGACAACACATTTAAAAAGGAGAGCTGTAAGAGGATGTTAGTTTCTTTCTATTAAACTAGAAAATGAAACCAATGTTAAAAAAAGAAAATAGGGGATTATCAGTACTATGAAAAATCAAACCAAACCAAACAAAGTGGCTGTATGATTTCTGCAAAGTGACCCTGAGATTTTGTTCATCCATCCAGCAGCCTTGAGTTGAAATATTGCATTTTCCCCTATTGGGAATTTCCAGAACATTTTTTTTTTTAAACCTTCATGCATTATAATCAGTAACCGCTTTAGGGGTACTAGGTAAAGAATACAATTCAGTTGAAACAAGCAGAGTTTTATTTCAATGCCGAGAAGAGTGTGGTTTGATTTCCACCTTTCCAAAGTTCCATTTATAATTTGGTCAACACTTGGGCTTTATTTTTCCTACCCTGTTTCCCCGAAAATAAGACCTAGTTGGACAATCAGCTCTAATGCGTCTTTTGGAGCAAATATTAATATAAGACCTAGTATTATATCCAGTATTATATTACATTATATTATACCCAGTATTATATTGTATCATATTATATTATACCAGGTATTATATTATATTATATTATATTATATTATATTATATTATATTATATTATATTATAAAGACCCGGTCTTATAGTAAAATAAGACCGGGTCTTTTATTAATTTTTGCTCCAAACAACACATTAGAGCCGATTGACCGGCTAGGTCTTATTTTCAGGGCAACACGGTATGAGTATTATTTATGGTATATCTAGTATCCCATAACTTTCTTCTGGGGCATTAGCTGAGTATGTAAAGGGAAGAGTGCCACCTACTGAGTCACCAATAGTCACCTACTTCTTTAGCACCTGGATTTTCCTATAGAGCAAGAACAAGCCTGTCCCGTTTTGGCAGGAATAACTAATGAGCATAAAGTTGATATGAGAACATTTTATCTCAAGGTGGAATCAGTCTAATATACCTCTAAGATTTTCTCTGCTAGAAATAAGAAAATGTGGTAGTAAATCAAGGGACCAGAAATTTACAGTTCCTTGTATGGTTCATGTAACATAGATGAATTAAGATGTGATGTTAGGAAAATTGTTTGCCTATCTTAAGCGTATGATATTCTGCTTTTTCTTCGGAGGGCATCTTTGGTTGGCTTGTTTTCCACATGGGTTTCCATTGAAAGTATTTTCATTTCAGATTACTAAATAAGACATTTGATAGTACACACAGGTATTATAGTGACTCAATCCAAATTATCACTGGTTTTCTTTTTTAAAAAAGGAATCTAAATATACTACAAATGAGAAGTATATAAAAAAAAACTTCCAAATGGGTTTATCTCTACGTTACCAGCATTAAAACACTATTAGAAAGAAGATAGAAACAACTGAATAAGAAAAGCCTCTGGTGATTTGAAACAGTTCAGTTGTCTCTCATAAATTTAAGATTAAGTGTCATATATGGGTGATAAAAGTGGCATAGGCTAGTTTTTATATACTCATTATTCACTTAGTTTGTCTTTTTCAATTAAAGCCAAGTCTATTTTTTTCATTCCACTGAGTTTACATTTCTTTTTCAATCACATACTGAACACATTATAATAGGTGCTGCCTAAGAGTGAATATGGCGTAAATCTCAGACTAATGTGTTATTCACTGTGGCTTCTTTGAAAATGCGTAGTAAAAAGATTTTGATTATCATAAGGTACTGTTTATCATGAGCCATCTTTTAGAGGTGAAAGATGTTCATCCCTATCTTTCAACAGCCCAGTTTTCTATCAAAATAAATCATTTAGCCTGCAAAACCAATTTTGGTAATTTTGTCAGATGACTGGATTGTAAGACTCAGGTGTGTTTTCTGAGAACTCCTGGTGGTTATTCACATTTCTTCTTCCCTATTTGAAAAGTCCACAGTTCCACTATAACCTGTAAAACTGCTAAGTAATCAAGAGAAAGACATTGATTAGAGCAATCAATAACTTTTCAATTAGCCATTTTCCAACTTTGGGCACTTGGCTTCATTGATCTACCTGTGCCCGGTTTAATTGATTTTGTAAAAATGTATTCACCAGTAGGTGTTTGGTCAGACCACACCCCCCTGTACCAGAGAAGAAAAGCATGGCGTCTTGTTCTGGTGCCAGTTTAAGTTTGGCTGGGATCCTTACCACATTAAGTTTGGTGATAGCACTTCAGTGCACACAAACTGAAACCTGGCCCAATTCATAAAGTAGAGAAAGATATGGAATTAAGTAGTAAAGCCATGTGGGGTGTGGTGTGATTAGTTTTACACTTGTTTTATTGATCTGGGGCTGAGCAAATAGTAGTGGATTCAGTTTAATTCTTGCCTCCCTCTCCTATACAATTCAGGCCATCACAGAGGGGTGTGTGTGTGTGTGTGTGTGTGTGTGTGTGTGTGTGTGTCTGAATGCATGTCCCCTCAGGAAGATACCGCGTAATTGGGAACAGGCTGAAGACACCAGGTGTTACCTTGGTGACTTGTTTACAACCTGCAGCCTGGCAGTTATATTCCAGGCTGTTTGCTGTTGGAGGATGGGAAAGGCATGTAGTCAAACATGGTTTCTTTGAGTGGGAACCTGTGCTATGTACTCAGTTTCGAGAAGCCAACAGTTAATTTTATTGTTTGCAAGAATTTAAAAACTGTTCTAACATTGTGTGGTTTCACATTTTCACTCTATGTGGAAGTTGATGGAAAACAGTGTGTGTGTGTGTGTGTGTGTGTGTGTGTGTGTGTGTGTGTGTGTGTTTGATACCTGTCCTAGCCACTTGAGGACTCTAGGGGAAGCCCTGGTGGCAGTTTTTCTAGGGGGTCCATATGTACATAAAAAGAGAAAAAAAGGACAATTTGGAGTACTAGTCGGTGATTTGGTGTACGCTGAGTGTTTGCCTCTTAGGGGTTGAGATGGCTATTGAGAGCTTTCTAACTTAAACTGCTTGAGGATTGCTGAGCCAAGATATGATATCTTTCAATTCTGTTCTCAGACAACATTTATCTGCAGAGCAGTTGTAAATCTGCTCTCTTCAGAGGCCCTTTCCCCCAGATCTTTACAGTTGTACCGGGAGGTAAGGTTTGCTTCTGACAGCGTTGAGGGGTAACAGGAGCAAACCCCACCGCCATATGGGATAACTTTCTCCTCCGTGATGACTGGGGCAGAGGCTGATGGAGACGGGACTAATTCTGGGGCTGCCGGAGAGCCGACCTGGTTCTAGGTGGCTGCGGGCGGGGCGGCGGTGGGGTTTAGACCCGTGCGTTGGGGGCAGCCACGAAGTGCCCTTTCTCCTCGCGTGCACGGTGGGTTCCACGTTTCTCCTCTCCTGTGGCGAGTGCGTGTCTGAGGAAGAGGAATTCTAACTCACTAGTCCAAGAGGCGAGGGAGGAGGCAGGCTGACCTTTTCTCGTAATCGAATTACTGCCTTTCCCCGAATTACAGGCAGTCTGGAGTCAGTGAAATCGACAAATTCACCGAGGGACACGACCCCTAAAGGAAGGTAGAAGAGGGCTACCGTGCTCGCTAGTTTACCGTTTGCAGGGCTATTCAGAGCACAATAAAAAGCTTCAAATCTCTTTTCCAACCAGCCAGAGGAGGGCTTGATTCGCCCAGGACTTTTTTATTGCTTGCTTTTGAAATATTACCCTGGCTCTGAGCTACAAAGCCGCAGATCCAAGTCCCATTTGTCTGGCGAAGGCGCTGCCCCAAACCTAGTGCCCCCGGCTCACAGCTCCGATGACGGGGACCCCGGGGTTTAACACTCCGAGTGTCGAGGGGCGGGGATGGCAGAGTCCGAGCATCTCCCAGGAAAGCCCCCACTAACTTCTCAGTACTCGCTCTCTGCTCTGGGACCCTGCTCCAGGCCCCCGGCACTTCCAGAGGGTCTCCTGTGCCTGGGAGAGGCTGGTTTCGTTGGATTCGAAATAAATGGGCACATTGTGGATTTTAAGGAAGAACCCAGATTTCAAAAACTTAGAAACCTAACCGAGTTCAGTGGGCACCAACAAACTAAGATTGCATCAATTCCATTATAAAGTTCTTAACATATTGTTAAAAAAAAAAAAAAAAAGGAAGAAAATAGCAAAGCAGTTCCTATGCATTCCATGTCTCTTTTGAGAAATATTTTTAAAAAATCAATGTTTATTAAATCTTTTTCATTGCCCTAGACTCTTTTTCTGGGATAAGTTTAGGAATTAATACGTTAAGACTACTCTAAAAATACAGATCTTTTCTCTTGCCCAACCTCGGAATCTCCTCCCCCTGGAAAAACAAACAAATAACAACATAGATTTTTCCCTGAAGTTTCACTCTCAGCAAGTATTTCCTCGGGGATAGCAGGGATCCTTATTTTAATAATATTTTTTGGGGGAGTGTTAGGAAACACTAGATAGAGCGCTGCAGCTTTTTATGTTTTCTGTTTTTATAGAAATGAAATGACCTTTTAAAGAAATAACTCTTGGGCTATAATTCCTGCTGTTATTGCTTCCGGAGATAGAAAATAGATCCCGTTTATTTAAACTTGGGTTGTAAAATGTAAAATAGGCGATTAAATGCTCGTGGACGAGGGAATTAAAGACAAACATTGAGTGAAAGTAACATTAAGCAGACTCTTCACTAATCATCGGGCCAGGGATTCTCCCAAGTACTGAGTCCCGTTGGAGAAATAATCCGCAGTAGAGATGCCATTCTCTCTCGTCCCACTTTCTTAGTAGACTTATTGTGACCATCTTAGGGAAGCCAACGATCTTTTCCAGTTCAGCTAATATCTGGATATCCAAAGAGTGTCTGCTCCTTTGGGTACAAAAATTTTGAGTTTAAAGGAGAGCGCTTTTCTTTTTGATGTTTCATTAGTTTGAACTCACTTTAGAAATCTGAGTCTAATGTGCGGTGGTATTGGATTATGTCTCTATGCCCCCCTCTTCGAAAAATATGGACAGCTTAAGGAAAGAGAACCTGGGACACTTTGCTTTCATTGCCTTTTGATACTTTTAACATTAGTCATTAATGGACCTGAAAACAGAAAGCTGTTTAAAAAATATATCAATATTAAATTTTAATTCTTTCACTTGTCAGATTGATTTAGTGAAAAATGATCTTGACACATTTACTGTGAATGCGTAGAGTAACAGTTTAATCAACTTTGTGCATTGGATCAAGGTATTTTTCATTTTAATCAAGAATTTAAAATCGATTACATTCTATCTCAAATACTAGGTTTTAAATTGTTAATTATAAGTACAGTTGAAAGACTATTGTACTGCTTTGAATTAATACATGTAATATTATTGTATGTTTTGTTACCATCTTTTTATCAATGTGAGTTAGAAGACAAAGTAGTTAAGTAAAAAGAAAGTAAAACATACAGACATCTATTCAATATGAAATATGGATGGTTTACACTCATATGTATTTAAATTTTTTAAATGGTATTCTCAGTATTAGGGAACTCAAAGTGAGATTGGAAATTCTGAATATAAAATTAATTTAGAGTTGTACAATGTTTCAGAAAAAATAAGAATGAGAGCTATTATAAAATCATACCAGTAAGGATTTGTAGGAATTTTATACCAGAGAGAAGTAAAAGACAGAAAAATTTAGAAGTTTACTAAAATTTAAAAAACGGACGCTACGTTATATGGAAATGAGGCCATAGAAATCTGATCTTTAGGTTACTCTAGTTTTAAATAGTGGATGAATCTATTTTTGCCACTTCTTCCTTTATTTAAAGAAATATTTCAAGGTGGTAATACCAAGGCAGGAAGCTAGAGCATACAAAACCACACAACTGATTTATCTTTTTTATTTGACGGTGGCTGGCCAGAGTGGGTGGGGCAGGTAGGAAGGAGGAGGGTTTGGTTTGGGAATCTGGCTAGAAAAAGGGACTCTTTTTTTCTTTTAAAGCGTTAAACATCGTGTACATCTAAAAATGAATTACACTGGGAAAAACAGGCCCTTTCCAGAGACATTAACTTATATTGACATAATATTGTGAATGACCTGTTCATGCAGGACCTTAGAAAATATTGTAAAATGATAGTAACACATACATAAATGCTCTGTGCTTGCTTTTATATGAGAGAATTTGTTTTATGGGGCACCGTAGTTGATTAAAACTTGTGTGCTTCTTCCTGGTGTAATGATGCCAAACATCCAAATAGCATTTGCTGTGCTAAGCATAAGCAGAGCATACAAATTTTATTAGCTAAGTGGTGAACAGATTTGTCCAACTTAGTATTTGAAACATACTTCAACTGTTATGCTTTGGATTGATAAATAACTGTAACAAATTGTACCGATATTAATACTTATGGGTAGAAATAATCATTGTCCTATTTGTCTCCACAAAAAATGATTCTTTCTTATAATTTGTATCCTGTTTCTTATATTTCATGGTTTAGATGTGGAAACATTTGTAGCAGACATACTGAAAGGGGAGAATTTATCCAAGAAAGCAAAGGAAAAGAGAGAATCTCTTATTAAGAAGATAAAAGATGTGAAATCGATGTAAGTCCCTTACTTGCCTTTTATTACTAATTTCTTACTTAGAAGCAACTTTCTAATTAACATTTCAATAAAGAATTGATTGTCACGGAATTAAATTTTTAATTGTTGTAATTTAATTGCTGTTAAATATTTTTAAAGGACAAAATATATTTCCGCTATAATAATTTCTAAAAACTGATGTGTTTATCATAATATCCTTTTTTGTGAAGCTTCTTGAATATATATTTTTCTAAGCATTCTAGCAAAATTCAACTGTTTATTTTGATTAGTTGAGGATATATTTGGTTTAAATGATAAGATATAGTTAGGTTGAGAATTTTAATGTAAATATGGAAAATAATAATCTCCAGATACTGAAATGAATAAATATAAGTCATAGGTATTAAAGATAAATCCTGATTTTACTACTATAACTTAGGTCTTTAAAAATACTTTTATTATAAATCCGTAAACTTTTTGGAATTGTCATTTCAGAATAGGAAGTAGTTTTTTCCTAAATGTATGTTTATAATATAGATTTTTAAATAGATTTGAATTACTGCCACTGATTGGACCTTATTTTGATTTGTTACCCTCATTTTAAAATATAATGTGTTTTTTTTTGCAGCTATCTTCAGGAATTTCAAGACAAAGGTAAATTTTCAAGTTTGTCAAACTTGAATTTTTTTTCCTTGTAGTGATTTTTCAGTAGGATAATCTAACACGTACTGAAATGTGATCATTGGAATAGAAATTTAAATATCCGACTTGTATACTTAGACTTTCAAGATGAGAGTGCTAGCTCCCCCTGCTGAGAAAAAAATTAAAAAGCATATCCAGAATCTACTCTGCACTGTCTTCTGATGAAGCAATTTTCTGTATTTATCATTCTTAGGTTTTATGTTTCTTAGAGTACATTGTGGTAGAAATGTGTTAGGAAAGGCATTTACTTGTGGTTGCACATGGAATAATTTGGTGAAGCAGAGGTGAGCTACCAACCCAACGCCATTTAACACTGCAAAGGAGACTTTATGGTAGTGATGGGAGCAGGGGGCCTGTCGCTGGGTGCTCCTAGGTAATGTTTCTAAAGGATAATTGTTTTAAAAACAGGATCAATTTTTGTTCGAGAACATGAGTGAAATATTTTTCTTGTGCTGGTTTTTTATCACCCTTGTGATTCTTTTGATGCAGGTAAGTGTATACCATAGAAATTTTCAGTTTCGTTTTTTTTTGGAAATATGTGAGAGTGCTGATAACCTGATTGTCTTCCTTTAGATTCGAGAGGCAGCTGCTTAGTGTACTGAAAACCACATCAGGAAAGGCGTAGGAAGTTCCTACTATTTCATGTCTTCAGTTCTTAAGGGAAACTGGGTATGGCCCTTACTTCCATGATGCTAATTCATAGGTCGTGACCTGAATCCTGTGAATGCTGGTCTGAGGGTCACAACATGAGATCAGTTAACCTATGTGGAGCTAGGATCTAGATTTGGGGAAAACAGTATGGCGTCTTCTAACTGAGGCTAGCAGATACCACAGAGTAATTAATTTCTCTGCCAGCTGATAAGTGAGAGAGTAATGACAGTTTCAATAAACCAAGTACTTAGCCAGACAAGCCTAAAATCAAACAGTTCAAAGGAAACCACAGTTTCTTTTTACGTTAAATCATCAAGATCATTGTGATTGGAAGGAACGAGAAGATTTTTTTTCCATATTAATCTTTTTAACACTGTTAAGTAAAGAGCAGAGCAGGAAACTCCTCTCCACGAATATCCACTTCTTTATAGCCTATGATGAACTCTTAACTATGGGATTAATCGTGTTGCATTTTGCTCAGTTGAATATAGAACTAATAAATTTATACATTTTAATTATGGTAACTTTTGTACAGTGCACTGTTTGTATTAGATTCTGCCTCTCTTCTTAAAAGGTGTATTTTGTCCCAGTGATTATTTATCAAACTCTCATTGTGACTTAATTATTTTTATACATTGCACAGTTTTAAGCTAAGCAAGCACGATAATATGAAGTCATTGTATGATTGCATATGATTCAGTAATAGGGTAAGAACTTTCCCTTTGGTACGCTGGTTTAGGACTTGTTCAGGTGTGTGGATATTAAAATTACATTACTGAGATACATTCTTTGTCTCTAAAGAAAATGGAAATTTATATAGTATTTGATAGAAATTGAAAAATGAGCCTAGAATAAGAGTTCAAATAACACAGAACTCAGAGATTCCCCATAATCATTTTCCTCTGAATAAGTCATTTGTAGTTCAATACTGCTCTATTGAGTTAACTAATCACCATGGGTGCCTGCTCCAAAGTAAGCCTGTGGATAAATTAGATGTATACCTTGGAGAAATATGAGAAGCTGAGTAATTTTATGCCATTTTACTCTCAAAGTATATTCAGCTTTGTTCTAAAAGGACCATTCTTGTAGTTTGTTAGGAATAATAAAGGGAAGTTACTGCACATTTAATAGTTGCAAAGTAATTACTCAAGATTACATCTTTTTTTCAAAAATAGGAATTTATTAATGATCAGATTCTACATTGAGTAAATTCAGTGCATCTATGTATATTTTGATAGTACTGCTTTTCTTTTCTTTTCTTTTCTTTTTTTCATACATTTTCCCCTTGGGTTTTGGATTGTCTTCTTCCAAGGAGACCTGGGCAGATTCCTTTTGGCTGTTTTCCTTCTCTCTCTCTCTCTCTCTCTCTCTCTCTCTCTCTCTCTCTCTCTCTCTCTCTCTCAGGTCAATATGAGGTCACAATGAAGTAAACAGAGGCTGTTTTCCTCCTTTTTACCTTTGGACTCCTATTTGTTTCACATACTTTTTTTTTCTCCGAAGGATAGTTAAATACCATCTTAATATCATTATTGGGAGGAAAAATGAGCAGGTAGTGAGTTCTTAAAAAAAAAAGAATTAATTCAGATTTATTCATTTCTATTAAGCGAGTTATTAAGTTTCTCTAAGGTACACAGCTGTCTGTTATCCTTTTTTACTTCCCTCCCACATCTCCTCATCCTTTACGCTGTAGATACTAGCCCCCATTGTGAGACTGAACAACATAGAATTCACAGTCTGAAGTATTGCAGTTCTTAAAATTATTTGAATTGATACATTTGTTGAAACATTAAGCTGCATAGATCTTAGAAGATTTATTTTTTAATTTCTATTTTTTTTAGATGAGAGTAGTTTGTATTGGTAGAAACTTATTTTATTACAGTGGCTCCTAGATATTGAAGCTTGTCCATTAAGTTAATTTTCTACTTGCTATTTATATTCATTTCCATGGCAAGCTGTGGTCTTAATACTCCCCTTTTCATTTCTTTAATTTATTAAGGTCTTCATTTTACCTCTTCATATCCTCGAGTCTAGATTCTCCATTGAGGAGGTCTGACAAATTGTGACTTTAGAATAAATGATCAGTTGGCTTTCTAAAATCTTTAATTTTGGTTGTTCATAAGATTTGAATCTAAGCAACTAGAACTCATATTGCTTAGTCTAGTCCCTGTCATTCATTTGTAATATTGCCTATTTTATTTAGAATAGAGAGTTCCTTCTTATATCCGTCAAATATTGTACTTGACAGACTATCAAACCCTAGTTTCCTATTCTTAGTTACCATATAGCTTAGTATTATAATATAAAGTATTCCTGAACATAAGCTTTATGCACTAGTTGTGCTCATTTTAGAATAAATTTAGAATAGAATTATGATTATTTTGGAATTTGTTCTCTGTCACATAATAAAGTCATAGGTCTCTTAAATGTGACTTGCAAGAATTATTTTTGTAATGAAAATGTATTACTAATTGAATAAAAACTGTTATTGACTGAGTATAAAATAAAATTTTCTAATACACAGAGGGTGCCAAAAAAATGTATACACATTTTAAGAAAGGAAAACTGTATTAAAATTGTAATAATATATACTGATAACAAAAGAGGAATACAAGTCACATTTGACGTCTGCAATTACAAGAGGTGCTCAAAGTGGTTACCATCCGCGTCCAGACACTTCTGATTACGGTGAACTACTACTGCTTGAGCAACGCTGACCAAAGTATCCACTTATATACATTTTTTTGGCACCCCAGGTATATTAGGCAAATGATAAACAAGATTTGATTGTAGTTGTATCTTGCCCTTATATTAGTCTTGTTTTACTTCAGTGATGATTTAAGTATGATTATTTTCTTTATAGAATGATTAAGATAATGTGAAGATACCTATGCATGATACATAGCAGGTGTGATTCAACTTCATTTATCAAGAGAATTTAAGTAAATCTTGATTTATAATTTAGTGTTCAAATAGTTTTTGAGGACATTATAAGTTGTTAAAAGAAGGGCATACATATAAACACGAGACAAATATTTCAAGAGAATATTTTTCAAATTTGTAAAATATTAGTGTCTAAAGCTTTAAAAAAATGTGACTATATTGATTTCAATTCCCTTTAGATGCCATAGCTAAAAAGCTCTCATTTTCTCCTTTAAAATATTTTCCTCTAATTAAAAAAAATTAATAGATGTTTTTACTTAAGACCTCATTGATATTGTTAAATATGCATAGATTTACGTAGAAAGCAATTTTCTTTGACCTTATTTGTATTATTAAGTTTATTAATGGACTAAATTACTTTTTAAAATAGCAGGATTGTTAAGTAAGAAGGGACCCATTTTGGTTTATTCTGATGGAATCCTTAAGAACAGCAGCAAAGTCAGAAGTTTGGATGACATTTAATTTCCTTTCCTTTCCCCTTGCTAACATAGTATGTAATGTTGAAAATTAGCTCCCCTAGTGAAATCTGAGCAGATAACTTGCAGCTCCCCCCGCCTCCCATCTCTGGCTTTGTAAAAATGTGTTAAGCATGTTCAAAATGACAGGGCCTGTAGTATTAGAAGTATATTTCAGAGTGCTTGAGAAATGGTATCCTTATTTTACAACTCTGCCTCATATTTGCACCCAATAAATTAGCGCTCCTCTGGCAGAAGAGTTATGAAGAGACTCTTCTTATTTGTGGTGAATAAATCTTTGAAAGTTTTAGAATTAAACTACAGATTCCCTTAAGAAATGACATAAAGTACAGCATTGGGAATATAGTCAATAATATTGTAATAAGTATAATATGTATCGTGCCAGGTGGGTGCTAGACTAATTGGGGGGATCACTTCGTAAATTATATAAATGTCTAACCACTATGCTGTACACCTGAAACTAATATAAAGTAATATTGAATGTCAACTGTAATTGAAAAATAAAAAAAGGTGGGGGTAAGGAATGACAAGTTAAATGCTTGTCTATTTAGTTGTGTATTATTACTTGAGAAATTAGTTTGGACAAATGAACTGAGTGGAAAATTAGAAATTAATTTGTTTTCACTCGAGTAGTTCCTCCCCCCCTGAAGTTTGTCTTTCATGTTCTGTAAGAGGGAATGATTATCATACAAATTTTAGGTATGTTACTTAGTTTAGTGTTTACCCGACTGTGTTTAAAATAGGGCTGTATTTGACAAAACAAGCAGTAAATTGGTTAAATCAACTTCAGTGGTGGTAGGGGTCATGACTGTTCAGCGGCTGTTGGGCTTCAACTCTAGGCATTTAGGAAAAGCTTAATTGATAAGGAGCCATATGAAACAGGAGGGATCTTAGTGACTTGACCCAACTACTATAAATAAAAAAAATGTTTTGCAGAGAACTATGCTGCTGTGGTACGATGAAGCCTGGGTTTTGCTGTGATATTTCAGTTGCCACTGCAAATGGGAAGGGAAGTCTTGGACCATTGTGTTTTAGACTGTTAACTTTGTATCGTTAATTAAACTTTTGAAAGTTGTGGGATAAATCAAATGCTTTTCTAGGGAAACAAGAAACAGTATTAATGAGCAACAACCCCATAATTATCCTTGTGAGTACATAACAGGGACACATTCATGTCTTTTCTCTGCGCAATAACTTTTACAAAGAAGTATTTTTAAACTGATCATTAATTTTATGACCACAGAAATGAGATGCAAAATTTATGCTGTTGTCATTGGCACAGGCTCAAGGCACCACTGACATTATGTGTGATTGTAATCGAATGGCTGCCAACTAATGATTCTGGAGACATTTCATTTGAGCATGCTTTTCTTCTAGATGTCTGATTAGGCTGTAATGCTTTCAATTATGTCTGTAAATTGTATTGGATACGTTTACCTGATGCCCATCGTTGCTTTGGAGTTCAGCTTTCTATTACATAAACACAAGTTGAACATTTTCCTTTTAATTTATAGAACTCTTTGCAGGTATAGCTGCAAATACTCAGCCCCTGGGGAGAAAAAAAATGCCTTGCCCTACTCGACAGCGACCCCTGTGTTCAATTAAAGTTCCTTATAATGCAGCAGCTCTTTAATGAGTTGAAAAAACTCATTAGGATGGGGAAAAGGGATGGTCATCACTGGAACAACAGTAAAAGGAAGAAGGCTGTTTTGAAAAATGACCTTTCAACTTAATGTGGGCGAAAAAGGAAATAACTCTGTACCTATACTGCAGAGATTCTTATTCTTTACTTTCGGAGTTAATTCAAAGAAAGCTTAAAAACAAAAAGGAAGAAATGAGTTTAGTAGCAGTACTTCATTTTTTTTTGTCTTAGATAAATATAAATACCACACATTGTTTTATAAAACAGCATTTCAAATGAGCTGCAGGTCTTAGAATGGGTAAGTTGACAATTTCACGTTAATGTATATAATTCAAACTTTTTTTTTTTTTTTAACAAAAACGAAAACCACAGAGATTTTTAACATGTGGGTGACCAATTTGTGTAGAATATTTGTAACTGAAATATTACTGAATTTATAGCTTTAATAATGTTCTTTTTGTGCGTGTGTGCATGAATATAGATTGGTGTGTACATGTGTATATCTACATGGACGTACATGTAAAATATATAGTGGACATTATCAAAGGAAAACAAACTAATTCTGATTTTCAAAACTTTTTAAGTTTTAATTTTTTTCTGCTTATTTCCACATAGAGTTTAATAGATTTAAGCCTGAACATTTGAATATTTTTCAAAACCTTTTCCATATAACCATTGGTTTTATTGTTGTAGTTTTATATTCATAATAGTGTAATATACTAAGTGCTAAGTTCTGGTGATGTATTTGAAATATCCTAATACCTTTATTTTCACAGCAAGATTTATGGTTATAATATGAAATATCCTTAGAAAATTCACATCATGAAAATTCTTATTTATTAAGAATATAAGGATACTCTTGCAACTAAGAGCACTTGAGAATTTTGTGATCTTTCCAACGCATATTCCATGAGCTATCATTCCATGTTCAAACATATTTTTACTAGCGCTTTATGAGGCTCTCTCTTACCTCATGTTTTTTCGAAATCAGAGCACTGTTCTTTCCATAAGAGAAATATTGTAAGGGATCACTGAATGTTCTGAAAAATACTTTGAACATCTCATAAGAAAGAGAAACTAAGATATGAAGAATGAGTAGTATATGTATGTGTTCCTTGGGATTTTAATTGGGGAAGAAACGTCACCATATATGGTGCACCCAGTGGTGAAATCACTGAGAACAGGAAGATCGTCATCTCTCTATTCTGCTCTTACTGTCTTGATGGGAGATATTCCTATCTTTATTTTCAGGATAAGAATGACAAATGCTGATGAAATATCACACAATTGTAAGAAAATAGAGATGAATGTTGATTTTTTTTATTACTTTGACAGTGTTGTCTTGAAAGAGGCTATTTCCCCTACCAAATATATGGTGAAAAATAGGGTGCTACCCATCAAATGGATGTCAGAGGATACAGATATACTTTTGGAGAGATGAGTAGCTTTAATCTGGACCTGCTCAGCAGCTATGGTCTCAAAGTAATACTGTAGGTACTCTAGCGTTCCTATGGAGATTTTCACCACACTTTTCGGGTAATCCCTACGGTGGTTGGTTTTCTCTTGAATTGTTAACAGCTAGATAACAGGTAACTAGAATTAACAGTTAGATAACTGATTTAGTGTTAAATATATATTTTCTTTGTTGTTGAATATAGGTGAAAAATGAATGCTTATATATAACTGGGATAGCAAATATCTGATTCACTCTTTTTTAAAAAAATATTCTAAATGAGTATGTGGGAAACACTCAAACCACAAAGTTTAATTGTGGGGATTAAATTACTTCAACCAACCAACCAACCAACCACCCTCCCACCCACCCAACCACTCACCCACCAACCAACCAAGCTGGGATTTGAAAATCATGTAGAAAACAAGCTAGAACACTTTACAATAGATTAAAAATACTTAGTTGCATTTTCAAGAGCAGGAATCCTTTTTGGGAAAAGTTGCTTTAAAACTCAGATAAACCTTTTAAATTCAAACAGGGTTATTTACAAATTAGACACCTTCAGTTTTCATTCAGAGAAATGTTATACCATTTTTTAACGTACTCTAATGTTATGGGATTTTTAATGAAAACATAAAATGTTCATATGGCTTTGAATTATACATTTCTCATCATAATTTTTCAAATATCGAGTAGGTAAATGGTAGGCAAATTGAAGTATTTTTTCTGTTGTGCTTTCCATGTTTTTTTTGTGTGTGTCATTTTGGTTTCATTTGTTTTATTCGTTTATTTTGGATACAGACTCTGTTTTACCTTACTTCTACTTTTTTTGTATTCATCTTTATAGAGAGCATCATAATTTTGGAACTTGTATCCTTTTGTACTAGAAATAAGCAGTTGTATACTGACCTTCAAAAACTCCTGCTTTATCTAAATTACAGTGGATATACATTAAAATAGGACCTGTTTTTTTTTCAGTTCAAAATGTTTTCTTTGTTTTTCCATGACAGTGACTGAATTTAATAGGAAAATTTACCTCTTCCGACAAAGTAACATTTTTTTAAGATGGCTAAATTATAAGAGGCTTTTCTCTGATTCTTTTATAGGTGATGCAGAAGATGGAGACGAATATGATGACCCTTTTGCTGGACCTCCAGACACTATTTCATTAGCTTCAGAAAGATATGATAAAGATGATGAAGCCCCCTCTGATGGTATGTGATATTTTCCCATAGTATATACTTCTTGACACTCTAACGCAAAACAATGTGGTGAGTAGAGATGGTGGTCGTGTCAGAATGCAGATAAATACAGAGGCTTCAGTTAACTTATCTTTAAGGAACAGAAGAGCTCTCTCTAGTGGTTTTCCTAAGTATGTAGTTCCTTCTTAGGAAATTTTCTTCGCTAGAATTTTTAGAAGAGTGTTTGCATCATCGCATGAATATTATTAGTAAATTTGTTGGTTAATTTAATATTATCAGATTCATGCTTAATTTTATTGTGTTGCTAATGGCTTGTTGTATTATTTATTTTATAAATAATGAAAAAGGTTTTTGATCTCTTTTTTCCTGAAAACTTCATACATAATGAGTTCATAAAATATTAAATCAATTATTCCTACATTGCCTTCTCACATTGAGACAGGTTTTCATCAAATGCTTCTTTTAATACACATTTTCATTTTTCTGATTGTCACCTAAAAATGCTCCACATTACGCAGTAACATTATAGTGCTTTGTATTAATTGAATTAGCAATAAAGTTGATTATTTATCTCTTAGTGATGTTGAAAAACTTGCCAAAGTTATGAAACTTGTTTTTAGTGTAGTATGTGCTTTCTCTGTTACAGCCCGTTGAGTGTGTCTGTATTATAGAGATCTTGAAAGGGTGATAAGTAGTTATAAACTAAGAATGTGTATCGATAAATTAGCCGTGCATATTAATTTGTGGCACTCAAAGTTTCACATAGACATAGAAATGAAGAATGCCTTCTGCCTCTATATGATGATCAGACTGTGCGGTTCTGTCTCTAAATACAATTGCTGAATGAAAATATGCTTCCTGCAACAGAGCACTCCACATTTTATGTTATCCAGATTATTCCCTCTGGAAACATAAATTGCTTTTATGAGGTATAAAATTATGTCTATTGCAGAACAGGGATAAGTCAAGTACATGCATAAGTGATAAACATTCTAACCACTGATTCAGAACAACACAATCTTTTTTTTTACATTCAGAACTTCATACAGTGTGTAGCAATAATAATCATATCCATTTTAAGTTGAATTTTACATTTTGACAAACATTTAATTTCTGTTTTTAAAGAGATTTCTGTTTCCTATCTATTTTTTTTTAAAGATACTTACTATCCGAAACAGAGCATTACTCTTTCTAAGGTGATCTTCAAAAGCATTTGTACTAGAAAATATTTTATAAATGATGAAATGATATTTCCAGGCAAAACATTGAATTATTATATGAGTTGAACTATTTTTCAGAAACATTACAATGATTTGTTTTGCTTCTCTGTAAAATGTTAGTAAGATAGAAATGAGTATGTGTTTATGTATACATATACAGAGACAGAATGTTTATACTCAAGAGAATGTACATATATACATATACACATACACAGAATATGTTCATAGAATATATATATATACACACACATATACATACACACACACATATACACATATATACACACTCAGGATTTCTCAAAATAGCATAAATATTTTGATGTACAAGGAAACATTATGTGCATTCTTTAAAAAAATTGAAACCTAAGAAATCCAACAATTAAACATCTGTGGGAGCCAGTGCTTTGTTAGAAAAAGTGAATTGTTATTAAATTATATTGCATTTACATGATTATTGTGTTTTCTCTTTTATGAATAAATAATTTATATATTTATTTTTATAACCATATATACAGGGAATACATTAATAGCAGAAAAATATTTATTGTTAAAAGATTACTTTATCAGTATTTCAATATTATTTAATAACATTTATGTATAACATTAATTTTTTGTTAAATATTGGTGCATTTTCATTAGTGTTTATGTAAGCAATTCTTAAGCAGATTGAAAATTTAACTTTTAGTATTATTCTTTATTGGTATATAAATGATATCATTTTTGATAGTTTTACATTTTCTTCTAAGAATATTATAAATTAATTTTAAAACCACCACTTGGACTTTAAATTCCCACTCTAAAATATCATCTAGTCATATCAGTTTTTCTCCCTGCACCTTAGATTTTGTATATGTTTTCTTTCCTTTGCTGAATAAATTTACTTTCATTATGTGACCTCAGTCTAATGATATATTAATTATAAAAAGATAATGCATTTAACAATAAGTATAACTAAATTAGCACAGGTCACCCAAAGGCCTTTTGTCAAATCAGATTGTTGTTTTGTCCTTTTGACTTTTACCTTATGGTAGGCACTAACAAAGTATCTGAACTCTGATGGATTATAAACTCTAAACATGATATGTATTTTTCATAATGTTAATGTAATTTTCAAGGTACTGAAAAGGTCAAACCTGCACATCTCTGTGTGCATTCTAAGTCTGTCTTTTCCTTTAATATTTCTTTTTCTCTGTTCCTCTGGTTCAAAAGTTCACTCAGTTCCCAAATGGCTACCTAATTTTCCAGTTATTCCCTCAAGCCATATGTGTTTTGGTTTCTTTATGGTTTATTAGGTACTGTAGGAAAGTAGCATAAGTTATATCTTCTAATGAAATTCAAGCACACTTCAGTGATGCTTCGACTTGATTGCTGGTAGCAATTAAATCAGAGCCAAGGAGAATAATGCATAATCTCACAAGGTCCAGACATCCTATAGAAACTGAAAGGGGATGAAAACAGAAAACAAAAACAAAGTCTCCCAACCCTGCCAGACACGCTGTTGCCAGCCTGCCCCCTCCCTTTTTTTTTATTGGCCAACTGCCTGATTGATAGCAAAATCATAACTTGCTGCATGCTAACAGGCAGAGTTCACGTGTAGGTTATTGTGAGCTGAGAAAGGGTTAGATGGAGTTTTGATTTTCGCATTGGACCTTGGTCCACCAGATTAATGGAATTTCAATGAGAGGCTAGAGTAGCCACAGCTTTGTCAGAGAAACAGATGGAGATTCTATAGTCATGTCTACTCATTAATACTAGTTGCCTGAAAGGTGTGCTGCTTCTCTATACAAAAGAGTTGATATAATTGATTTTTGAGTGGTGCATTGAAAAAAAGTACCTTATTGATGACTAGAATTGTAACATTGATGGTGACAGATTTTTGGATAGTTTGTAGCTTAAAAAATACTGTACTTTGTAATTTTTTTCTTCTCTCTCTTTGGACGTGCTTTTTATTTTTATTTTTTTGGGGAGAAATACATTTTAAGACCAATGGCAAAAAAGGAGAAAATGACACGCTAAATTACCTTTTAAGAAAAAGAGTAGGAGAGTCTGTATTTTATTTATAAATGATTGCATGTCTGCTGTTAGTTTCATTTTGATGTGGTAATAGTTATGTAAAAAAATCATACTTATTAGAAATTGCATTATATTAGCTTTGTGCTTTATCTTTTCTCTGGAAAATTTAAAACAAATCACAATGGGTTCTAGACTGTTACAGAGCACCGTTAGGAGTTTTATGCTATTGTGTGTCTGGATATATTGAAGTGTTAATGGTGCATGTCAGTAATCAGATAAAATTAGACATAGTTGACACTTAAAATCTTAAGGGAGAGTATCCCTTATTGTATACGTTAGAGTGTTTGTTTGGGCACTAAGGTGGTAGATGCAGGGCAGCCTTCAGACACTGTATAATGATTTGGGTTTCCATTTTTCTGTTCTGAAATCATTTTTCATTCATTTTCATCATTTGTGGAAGAAAGCTTCTAACCATACAGCATTGTGGAAAGTCCCTGAGGTGAGGTGAAAGGATTTAGTGAGCTAGAAGACATATCGCTTCTGCCCGTCGATGATAGGTCGAAGGATCCCAGTGGACATTTGCTACAAATCTGATTCAGTCCTAGAGCATAATCACTTTGTGGATAAGAATCTGGAACCTCTAGGGTGTGAATATAGGAAGGCTAAAATGAAGCTAAAGAGATAAAACAGTCATTTATTTCCCTGATATCTTCCTAACTAAAAATTCCCAAGTAACACACGTTACTGAGAACTGTGGGCATTGCAAGGACATAGGTTTATATGAAAAAATATTGATTTAGGAATGGAACTATTTTTTAAAACTTGGAGATAAAGAAAAAAGCCTCATTTGATCATAGCTTATAATAGTAAATAATGATTTTCTTCTTTGTTTGGTATACTTTTCTTTAAGAAAATCCAGTGTATGAAAATTTGGATTTATAAAACATATAAATCACTTATTCCAAAGGATTGCTTTGAAAAGGATTATCTCCAGGATGCCTATAAATAATGAACTCTCACAATGCATCTCAAAGAAGCTTAGCAATAAACCCATCTGTGTGTACACATAAATTTAATGTGTAAATTTTTACCCATTACACATCAAACTTTTGAGTAAGATTTTTTTTGTGTGTGTAAAATTAGGTGTAGCACTAATCCAGCAGAATATGAAACAATGTTTAAAACCAGGCAAAAAAAGGTTCTTTCAATAACTTAACCATTTAGGATAAATGTTTTTCTACAATATTATCATATGGTTTTTGATACTTAAAGTCATGTTTTTGTACTCTGAGAATTTAGATTAGTTTTCAACTTGCACATATCTTTGCATATATAGCATATATCATTGTTGCATTTGTGTTTTTTTTTAAACTTTTTTTGTTATTTCAATATGTCAATTGCTAGCTTGTATGTGTTATAACAGTATAAGAATAATGATTATTTTAGTCCTGTAATGTGTATGGCATAGCTTCAAGTACTTTGGTAGAAGTGAGAGGTTATAGTTTAGGGAAATGATAAGAAGTAGAAGACATGTTTTTAACACTCAAGATATATGCTGTGTGATTGGAGATATAAAATACACAGATGTGAAATATTTTTATGCTACAAAGCTATATATGAATAAGTAAAAACACATAGCTGTTGAGAATCATCTTTCTAAGTTTTATGCCATTGAATGGGAAAATGTATCAGAATAAAACAATGTGGGCAAATAAGCCTATGACAAAGTAGGTTATATGAGAAATATTGCAAAGGTAATAAAACTCAACATTATGAAATACAATGCATCTTTAATACAGTAAATTAGCAGTTACTTATACAGTAGATGAAGAAGGGAGCAAGATACCTTGACAGGACAATGGGGAATTCAAAGATTTAGAATAAGGCAAAGTTCCTATTTTTAAGAGACATGTAAAGAGATGGAAAGACAAGACAATCACCTAAAATAAGGTAAGTAGCAATCTAAGTACTAGTAAGGCAGATCCCCAAAATAGTAACTAGTATGTATTGTACTGTGCTTCCCTGAAAATAAGACCGGATCTTATATTAATTTTTGCTCCAAAAGACGCATTAGGGCTTATGTTCAGGGGATGTCCTCCTGAAAAATCATGCTAGGGCTTATTTTCCGGTTAGGTCTTATTTTCGGGGAAACACGGTAATAGTCAATTGATTTGGTCTATACCAAGGCAAAAAAATTGGTATCACTGATTTTCTTCCTTAATTTGTTGACTCAGTCAATTGTATGTTTTGGCACCATGTTGAACAAACCAAAGCATAAACTTTACACTACATTCTGAGAAGTTGTGGAGTAAATTGTGGAGGGGAGGGCCTTTTGTTTAAGTGAGTTTTCCCTGCTTCTCGAGGGTTCCTGGAGAGAAAGTGGGAAAAGATGCAGAAAAGAACATTTGGAGTGGAAATCCAAAAACCAGTTTTCTTATTAATAATATTGCTAATAATTTTGTTGTCAAGGCCGAGTCACTTATCTCTCTGGATTTGTACTTTCTGGTTTGTGAAATGAAGAATTTGGACCAGGAGATTGCTTAGAAGTTGCCTAGATCTCTAAATGCTTGTGTCCGCATTTCAGAATTAGTAAATTTAGTGGTGGCACAGAGGTGATTTGCCTGCAGAAGGTAATAACCAGAGGTGATGTTGAATGGGAAGGAGTGGGAGGGGTCTGGGCAGTGGGAGCTGAATACTGAGTGAAGTTAAGGATTCTACCTTTGATTTGGTCATTAAGACATTCCCGAAGCAATATACTGATGTGATGAATGCAAATTTGAGGGAAATTGCCCTGGCAGTTTAAACGTATGATGAATTAAGGCAAAGAGACCATCTAGTGGAAGCAGCAAGCTAAGTGCTTTGCTACATTATTTGTAATCTTGACAGCCTCTCTGTGAGGTAGATATTATCACTATATGACAGTTGAGGCAGCTCGAGGATGGAGAGGTTTAAATGATTTGCCCAAGGTCACGTAGCTACTAAGTGGCAGAACTGAAATTTGAATTCATGTCTGTCTGAGTCCAAGGACCTGTTCTGCTCTCGAAACCACTCTCCGTCGCCTCTTCCCCAGCTAGGATACTGTTGCTTTTGGGGGTGTTGATGAGAGCCAGGGTTAGTGTGGTGGACATTGCATTGAAAAGGAAGGGATTTCTAGCTCCTTTCTGCCCAAAGTCTGGTTGGCAGACCGGCAGGATCAGTGTCACCTGGGAGCTTGTTAGAAATGCAGAATCTCTGTCCCCACCCAAGACCTACTGAATCTGAATTAGCATTTTAACAAGATCCCCAGATACACATTCAAGCTTGAGAAGCTCTGTTCTTCAGGCATTTATCATATTGGCCCACGCAGCTAAGAAGGAGCATGAGCCAGACCATGCCCGTTGCTCTTGGGCTGTTTGTGCAAATGGGTGACCTGGCATGGCAACGGGGCAATGCCTTGAAATAGATAACAAATATCCTTCTAGTGTACACCTGCCTTAACTTCCAGCACTCTTCTGGGGTCCCTCAGCACCCTAATACTTGGCTTCCTTGGCTGCACAGGGCCCTCTCCCGAGACTGCTGTCTGTGAGTAGTTGTCTCATTTTGGAACCTGTTTTCAGTGGCACTTCCCTGTCAACTCCAAGTCTGGGTTAAGCACATAGGAAAGGTTCTGATCAATTACTCCTAGGAATATTTGCACATCAATAGAGAAAATGCCTTAACCCGAGGGAGTTAAGTCCCACTCATAGATCTTTAGGTATCAGTCTCAGGCCAGTGCTGACGATGTTTTTGGCTGTTGCAGAGTACCATGTCTCACAATGTTTAAGCACAGAGCAGGCTTTTCTTCCTTGCTGGCATCTGTGGATTTGACCTGCAGACTTCGGAGAAGTGGCAGTGGAGAGCTCCCTATTTGCAGGTGTGTCTCCTGTTTGAGTCAAAGTATGAATTTAGAGTTTGACAATGGAAAAGCAAAGATTCTTTAAGACACTGGACTGACCCATTTGATTTTAGAGGAAGGCATGCTAGCCTAGCACAGGATTCCAAAGAAAGCGTCCTTTCTCTACAAGTACCTTAGAGGGGGCTGTGCTGGTGGTTGGGGGAGCATCTATAAGAATGGAAATGTTAAACAATCTTTAATTAATATTTATTGGGAAGCAAGTCTGGCACTGAACTAGGTTTATTCAGAATCAGATTATTTCCTTTAATTGGCTCAAAACTGCCCTGTGAGGGAGACAGTTTCCGTATTTTGCTGTTGTGGAAACTGAGCTTCAGAAAGGTCTAGGTCTCTTGGCCAGAACATCCAGCTCGTAAGCAGCAAACATCACCTCCTTTGGCCCTTCCTTCTATGTCGTGCTACTTAAAAAAAGTAGACTAGTTTTTTTTTTTTTTTTTTTTTAATTAGAAGAGATATGCTATGATTAAAAATGAAAAAGAACAGAAGTGTGTACAATAAAAAGTAAGAGCCCTCTTTTCCACCCGACCCTGGCCCCTACATCTGCTTCCCAAAGCAGCCACTTGTTACAGTTCCTTCTGTTGGTACCACAGTAGCTGTGGACACTGTACTTCTAGTTTTTGTCTGATCACCTTGAACAGTGTCTGTTGTCTCCCTCTTATGATGGTTGGTTCTTCACATGTCCTCTCCCACTTCTGCTTCCTGTTTTTTTTTGTTCTCTTATTTTTAGTTCTTTTTGTGTTTGCTTTCGACTTAAGTAATGTTCTTCCTAGTTTGTAATGTGCCAACCTCAGTGTCTATTGACTCTTTGTTATTAAATGTGTGCAAGTCAGTTATTAAATGTGTGCAAGTCACCCCTGCTTCTCCTATCCATTAACCCCAAAATTATTTAGGGACCCTATACTGTAAATATAGTTTAAACCAAAACGTTAGATTGTGAGTCTAATAATAGAATATAAAACTTCTTATTTACCAAGAAAGTATGCAAGACCTGCTAACTCATGCCTCCATACTTGACAATATGGCTTTCTTACACTTCTAAAGGATGGTAGTTATCCGTTGGCCTTAGGAGTCAAAAAATTGGTGCAACTCCAAACCTTCCATCTCTTCTCCTACTCTTCAACTCCAGTTTTGTTAATTAAGTTATGTTTGTATTGTTACGGCCTCTAACAGTTATATTTGATTCTCCGAGTTCACTGTACTTTGTCTACAAGTTGGATTGTAAACATTGGTCCTTGTCATTCATGTTTATTGGTTTTCCTCAACTGTCCGGAGAGCCTTGGCTATTGACTCATGTTGATGAGTGAAAGACCCGGTTGAGTAGTGTATGTGAGTAGCTGGGGGCGGGGCGGGAGGTGGGGGTTCCTTTGCTTTTGCATGTCTGTTATGCCAGCCTTTCCCTTTTAATGGGAGGTCTGAGAGGGGGGTTGAGGAAAGTAAGGAAGCCTTGCTTCGAAGCAGCCTGCCTACAAGGCATCTTAGTGAGGAGCAGAGAGGCAGAACGGGACCCTACAGCTGTCAGAATAAGTAGCACATTACTGAGGGGGAAGTTGAATGCTTTTATTTCATTCCTAGTTACAGGTTTTTTTAACCCCTTGTGGTTTTTTGTGTGTGTGTGTGCGTGTGTTGGTCTGGGGGCAGTCTCAAACTCTCTGAAGCTCTGCTCAGCTTCCCTCCCAGCTTTAGTTCCCTCCCTGGGACCCCTCAGAGGGCTAGTGCACTTTGTTTAGAGAGCGGAGTTCGGGATTTAGTTCGAGCACAAATGCCTTTACAGCTAGCTGCTTTGGACTGGAGCGTTCTAGCTTCTTTGATTCTAGTTCTTTAAGGAGTGACCTCCTCACCACCCTGTAATTCTGCTTGTAGCATTTCCGAGGCTTCTTTGGGAAAACTAGCACTTACTCTCCTTGGTGTCCTGGCCTTTGGGATCCTCTGCTGTGTCTTCGTCACTCCAGCCTCATCTGCCTTCCAGTTGCTGGGAATTACTCAAAATTACCCATTGAAGATACTCTTTCTTGATTGCCAATGTTATTAAGGCTTTAGTCTTTAAAAACAGCAACAAAAAAGAATTTCAAGGGGACTCTTAGGAGGAAAGGTTTGTACTCAGTCTATGTTCCCTTTTTAATGGTACCAGGAGGCCGCTTTATTCTAAAACATTTTCACAACCATTTCACAACTGTTCCAGTGATCTGTTGGCATCATTCCTTGGGGAAGAGGTATACTGCCTGGCTACAGATCAAAGGTAGTCCAAATACGTATGTCAATCAAGCTTAGATATAGTCACTTGGACTGAATGCTAACTTTCTAGAAGAACCCAGATGCTATAAGCAATAGTAAAAAACTATCCATTGGCCTAAAATAATTACAATCTTACTGTGTGGATACAAGACACAATGCCTAATAGTTGGGAGCCATATAAACTTTGTTCAAATACAAAAATGTGTGCCATTGACACTCAATACTCTAGGAGGTCAGAAAAGGAAGAACCTATTACAAACTGGTGTCAGTGAATGTTTTATGGAAGAAATTGGAGTTTGAACTGGAACTTAACAAGGATGGGTAGAATTTTAATTAGTAGACGTGGAGGGGAGAATGCTTTTCAGATAAGCTGAGGGAATGGGGACAAAAGGCAATGGAACTGGAAATAGGCCTAGTATGAGGAGCTGTGAAAAGAGTAAGATGACTGAGAAAGAGTGACGAAGATTGGGAGATGAAGATGCAAGAGTGACATGTAAAAAGCACGGGCTCTGGCTTCCGGTCCTCCTTCGGCCACTGAGTTACTCTGGCCAAGGTACTACTTTCATGGATTGGTTTTTACTTCTTTAAAAAGAATTCCATTGTTTTAGGCAAGGTGGAATTTAAGTGTAGAAGACTTTAAATGGTGTCATAAGGAGTTGATTTCGTAGACAAAAGGAATATTCATTTTAGACTTTTGAGCAAGAGAATGTTGCAATGAAAAATATTTTAGAAGTATTTTGCTAGTTGTGGGATATAGGTGGGTTGACGGGGATAACAACTTTAGTCTGTGAGATAAGAGAACACTCCATTACGCCAGATGTAGAGTAATCGGAGACTAGATCAGGGTAGGGACCCTGAAATTGAAAAGGAAAGGATACATTTGAGGAAGAATGGACATGACGTGGCAAGTGGATATGTGTGGAATTTTAAAAAGAGAAAAGCCAAAAATGATTACAAAATTCTAAATTTGGATGACTGGGAAACTTGACTGAAATGTGAAAATTGAGAAGAGAATAAGTTTGGAGGAAGATAAAAATGATGATGAGTTTGGGGTTGAACAATTGAGTCTGTGGTAAGAACAGACATCCAAACTAGTAATTAGTTAGAAATACAGGAATAGAGCTTAAGCGAGCCTGAGCTCGCTCTTCTCTTTCTAGTTTCATCCCTTTTGGGGCAGATATGGGGTGAGACCTACTTTGTTCACCCTAAAAATGAAACAATGATTGGAACAGGTTCTACAATGATCATACAGCTGGGGTCAGATATTGGCCTCTTCATTACTTATCTCTGTGACCTCCAGTAAGTTGCTTAACCTGTTTGAGTTTCCTCATCTATCAAGTGAGGATAAATACACCAACTATATCCTATGGTTATTAAGAGAATTAAACAGGGTAAAGCACATAAAATGGTCAGAATACTTCCTGGCCTGTCATAAGGACATAATAAATGCAAGATATTACTGTTATCCAGCTTATTTTGGGGATTGCCTTCAATAAATGTTTCTTTCTCTGTTTGACCCAGCTATGTGCCTGAGATGTTGTCTGCTTTCTGTATTATATAGCTCTTCTGTTTCACTGGCTAAGTTGGATTTTGTAGGATTTGCAGTTGGAAGTTTTAGAGATCCAAAATACATGATCATTTTTTAAATTGAGTATTCTATGTTGAAAATTGTTCATGGTTAAATATGCTGTAGCAAATTTATCATGCTATTTCCCTTTCTACCTCTCTGTGCCGTAGCTTTTCCCTGTTGAGTAAATAATGAGAATATGAGAATAAAGGACTTTTATACCTGGAAACATTTTGTGGATTGGCATCATGAGCTCATGAAAGGAGTCCCTCATTTTATACATGAGCTCAGTAACCAGTCACTAAAAAAATTTGCAAACTTGAGAGTATTTGAATGAGCTTGAACTATATTAGATTTCATACACTGTATGTGGGGGAAAAAAGTGAGGCAAAAAGTGGACTGAAATTATTGTGAAACAAGGATACCAATTAATGTCTCGTTAGTCTCATTCAAGAGCCAAATGGGATAATGTTAAAGAAAATAGCAGGTCCAAACAGAAAGAGTAGTACACACAACTCAAAATACAGGGCTGGAAAGTCATTAGTAGCAAATAAAGGCTCTGTTTATAAATAAACCCAGAGTGGATTATGGCAAAAAATTGTTTTTATTTTTACACAATTAAACATGGAATACAGTATTTGGTATCTGCTTACCAAAGTATTTTTTCAAACTGAGAGTTGATATCTAGGATTCTTGCTTCATTACTTGAGGGAAAATTGGCTACAGCATGCTATAGATGTTAAAATAATACAGATACGACTGAGGAAAATGTCCCTGCAAGGAAGGAGTAAGAATCAACTTGAGTACATTATTTTCTTGAGGAGCTTTTTCTCTACAAAAAGCAACTTGCAGTACAGAATTAGGGGTGAGATTAAGGCACCCCATTTTCAACTGGGCTGTCTTTTTATTCTTAAGTTCCAAGAGTTCTTTATATATTTTTGCTATCAGTCTCTTATCAGACACGTGATTTGTAAATATTTTCTCCAGTTCTGTGGCCTGAACTTTATTGATGGTGTTCGTTGAAACACAAAAGTTTTTAATTTTGATAAAGTCTAATTTATTTTTTCTTTTGTTTCTTGTACTTCTGGTATTATGTCTAAGAAGTCATTACCTAACTAAAGATTCTCAAGGTTTTCATACTTGAGACTAAGCTACTTCTCAAAATAATGAGTTCTTTTACTCTAAAGAATTGTGAGATTAATATACTAATTAGAACAAGGACATATTTTAGCCCACCTTTAATGTTATTGTTATTGCTGCTTAGTGCATTTTTAAAAAATTGTGCAAATGGCAAAAAGTAATTTTCTTGCTGTGCCTTTTGGGTTCAGTGAACTCTCGAATGCTGTAGCCTTTAACATCACTGAAAAAAAGAGTTCTTGTTTTATGTTGTTGCATATGATATCACTCTTCTCACTTTGAGTAATATCATTCATGCCTTTTGAAATGTAAATGCAGTAAGGTTTGGTGCATTACAAATATAAATGTGTCATCACATAGCTCTTCTTCATGTCAGTTTAACAAATGATTTCAGAGAACATATAGTCTAAGTAGATTATTTTGTTGATTTTCTGGCTCTTTTTGGGCTAAGCTTTGTCTATGTATAGTTGTGGTGGTGGAATTTAACGGGGGGCTGGGATGATCAGCTTAGAAAAATGATTACTATTTTTAGCTTTCAAAACGAAAGTTGGTTTGTTTCTTTGAATTTGTCTCTTCTTTGTAAGGACACGGAGGTTTTTCTTTTTTCTTTTTTCCTCCTTCTGTGTCAGTCGCTAAACTGAGCAGTCTGGCCAGGTAAGGAAACTGAGATACCAGGAAACCGTGTAAATTATCTAAGCAGTGCTACTCAGTGTGTAGTCTGCAGACGGGTCTGGGTCTGTCATCTATTTGTTACTAGCTTGCAACAACATAAGTACAGAAATTGAGAGTAAGCCCTTAATGGTGGAAATGTTTATAGCACTTTGACATTCGTGCATTATACAAATATGTGATCATTATTTTTTCTTGTAATTCATATATATATACATATATATACATATGTATGTATGTATACATATGTGCGTGTGTGTGTGTGTGTGTGTGTGTATATATATATATATATATATATATATATATATATATATATAGTGGTGTGTGTGTGTGTGTGTGTGTGTGTGTATTTCTTTTTAACCAAAGTATTAATTTGTGATGTCTTGGGAGGAAACTGATTCTTCACTACAGCTTGAAATATTGATCTAGGGTTAGAAAGAGATTTTTATTATTATTTTTAGTTTCAGGTATACAAAAACAACATAGTGATTAGACATTTATATACCTTACACAGTAATAACCCCAATAAGTCTATTACCCGTCTTATACTGTACATAGTTATTACAATATTATTTAACTGTATTCCCTATGCTGTACTATATATCCCAGTGACTATTTTTTAAAAATTATACTTGACATTCAATATTATTCTATATTACTTTCAGGTTATGGCATAGTGGTTAGACATTTATATAATTTATGAAGTGATCCTCCTGATAAGTCTAGTAACCATCTGACACTATGCATAGTTTTTACAAAATTATTGACAATATTCCCCACACTGTACATCCCCGTGACTGTTTTGTAATGACTAATTTATACTTTCCAATCCCTTCACCTTTCTCACCCAGTTCCCCAACCCCCCTCCTATCTAGTAATCATCAGTTTGTTCTCTGTATCTATGGGTCTGTTTCTGTTTTATTTGTTCATTTATTTTGTTCTTTAGATTCCACATATAAGTGAGATAATACGGTATTCGTCTTCCTCAGTCTGATTTATTTTACTTGGCAAATAACCTCTAGGTTCATCCATGTTGTCGTAAATGGTAAGATTTCATTCTTTTTTATGGCAGAGTAATATTCCATTACATATACATACCACAGTTTCTTATCCAGTTACCTGTTGATGGGCATTTTGGTTACTTCCATATCTTGGCTATTGTCAATAATGCTGCAGTGAACATAGTGGTGCGCTTATCTTTTCGAATTAATGTTCTGGATTTCTTTGGATAAATACCCAGGAGTGGAATTGGGTCATAAGGTAGTTCTAGTTTTAATTTTTTGAGGAATCGCCTTAGTGGACATTTTCCATAGTGGCTGCACCAATTTGCCATTCCACCAACAGTGCATGAGGGTTCCCTTTTCTCCTCATCCTCACCAACATATGTTGAATGTTGATTTATTGATGATGGTTATTTTGATAGGTGTGAGGTGATATCTCATTGTGGTTTTGATTTGAATTTCTCTGATGATTAAGTGACACTGAGCATCTTTTCATATGTGTATTGGCCATCTGTATGTCCTCTTTGGAGAAATGTCTATTCAGGTCCTTTGCCCATATGTTAATTGGATTGTTTGTTGTTTTGGTGTTGAGTTGTATGAGGTTTTTTTAATTACAGATTTTGGATATTAACCCCTTATCAGATATATCCTTGGCAAACATCTTCTCCTATTCATTAGGATGTCTTGTCATTTTGTTGATGGTTTCCTTTGCTGTGCAAAACGTTTTTAGTTGATGTAGTCCCATTTGTTTATTTTTTAACTTTGTTTCCCTTGTCTGAGGAGATATATCAGTAAAAATACTACTAAAGGTAATGTGTGAGAGTTTACTGCCTATCTTTTCTTCTAGGAGTTTTATGGTTTCGGGTCTTACCTTTAAATCTTTAATCCATTTTGAGTTTATTTTTGTATGTGGAGTAAGAAGGTGATCCAGTTGCTTTTTTTTTTTTTTTTTTTTTTTTGCATGTATCTGTCCAGATGTCCTGGCAGCATTTATTAAATAGACTGGCTTTACCCTAGTGTTTATTTTTGCTTCCATTATCATAGATTAAATGACCATATAGGCATGGATTTATTTCTGGGCTCTCCATTCTGTTCCACTGGTCCATGTATTGGTTTTTATGCCAGTGCCATGCTGTTTGGATTGCTATGGCCTTGTAGTATAGTTTTATATCAGGTAGCGTGATACCTCCAGCTTTGTTTTTCTTTCTCAAGATTGCCATGGCTGTTTGGGGTCTTTTGTGGTTTGATATACATTTTAGAATTATTTATTCTAATTCTGTGAAAAATTCCATTGGTATTTTGATAGAGATTGCGTTGAATCTATAGATTGCTTTGGGTTGTATGGATATTTTAGCTATATTAATTCTTCCTATTCATGAGCATGGTATATACTTCCATTTATTTGTATCTTCTTTCTTTAATTTCTCTCTTTAATGTCTTACACTTTTGAGTACAGGTCTTTTACTTTCTTGGTTAAAATTATTCCTAAGTATTTTATTATTATTATTTTTTGATGCAGTTCTGAGTGGGATTGTTTTCCTAATTTCTCTTTCTGATAGTTTGTTATTGGTGTATAAAATGCAACTGATTTCTGAATATTAATTTTGTATCCTGCTACTTTACTAAATTTATTTATCAGTTATAATAGTTTTTTTGGTGGACTTTTTGGGATTATCTCTATATAGTATCATGTCAACTGCAAATAATGACAATTTTACTTTTTCCTTTCCAATTTGGATGCCTTTTATTTCTTGTCTGATTGCTGTGGCTAGGACTTCCAGTACTATGTTGAATAAAAGTTGTAAAAGTGGGCAACCTTGCCTTGTTCCTGATCTTAAGGGGAATGCTTTTAGCTTTTCCCCAATGAATATATTAGCTGTGGGTTTGTCATACGTGGCCTTTATTATGTTGAGATATGTTCCCTTTATTCCCACTTTGCTGAGAGTTTTTTAAAAAATCATAAATGGTGATGGATTTTGTCAGTCACTTTTTCTGCATCTATTGATATGATCATATGATTTTTATTTCTCATTTTGTTGATGTGGTGTATCACTTTGACTAATCTGTGGATATTGAAGAGAGATTTCATTATAGTAGTCTTAGAACTCTTAACTTCTAAATTTTGGGTTTTTTGGGGGGAGCCATACATCTCCATTCATTGTCGTAGTCATATTTTAATTTAAATATTAAGTTCATTTTCACTTGAGAAATTTTAATGATTCTAAACCCATATTTCTTGTCAAATATACTTACAAGTTCCAGTATCATATTCAGATATTTAATTACGTTTTCATGTGAAAGTCCTGAGAGCAGTCAATGAGTTTGGGTGTTATGGAGCAATGGGATAGCTGCAAAAGTTTTCATTCAGAAGATCTAAAGACAAGGTTAATGTAATTTGAATAATATCTAGTTCTTTTTCATGCCCCAAAAGCAGAAACAGATGGTGTCATACTTAAAAGTCTACCAGGAAAGTAATTTCATCTCAGAGATGTGCTTTTGGTTCATTTTATTTAAATGTCTTCAAAAGCTCCTCCCCACTTTCTAATACCACTTTTAAGCTTTACTGTTTTGAACATGCCCATTGCTTTCTTTAATACCAAAGGAGGTTGATTAAAAACAATATTTTAATATCAAAAATAGTAAAATGTCTTACCATGGAGAAAAAGAAATACACACATATTTCTTTCATTGACTAGGACTTGTTTTGGAATTGGTATCCAGGGATCTGTGTCCTGGGATGTATGCATGCTATAAACCTCTAATATGCTTAGAATAGGATTTCTTTGCTAAAAGAAAATGTGTCTTATAGTAGGTGAAGAATTGATTTTTAAAAATATAAGTCGTGAGAGAGAGTAAAAGTGTTTTATGTTTTAGGCAGTGTGTTAGATGGAATAAAAGTTTAATTCAACAGATTTTATTTGTTTTGTTAGACCGGGGAAATAAAATGATTAATAAGACATATCACTGTGTTTAAGGATCTTATAGATTAGTAGAAGAAAGAGAGAGATAAATATCAACTCCAATTCAAGGCAGATTGATAGAATCACTACTATAAGACAGATAAAGGGACAAAGAAGACCATAATTATGATTGGAATAAAGACAGCCTTCATAGGGGACGTGGCATTTGAGCCAGGTATGGGACAATAAGGTTTATGACATGTGCAATGGAAGCATTTCAGATTTGTGAAACAGCCTGGTAAAGGGATGTATTGGTTAGGACTCTCAGTGCGTGGGCCAGGAAAACCCAGCTCAAACCGGTTTAAGCAACAAGCATGGAATTTATTGGTTTGCCTGTGAGAGAAGGATAGAGCTGGAGTCTTGCTTCATGGCCACCTGAACGCAGGTGGGTGTTCAAACTGTAGTCACTATTCTCACTCACATCCTGCTTTGCTATGTATAGCTTCCTTTAAGATGGCCACTAGCAACCAGCAGCTTCTTAGGTGTTTTCTACCAGCTTAGTAAACTGAATGGAAAAAGAGATCTCTCAGCAGTTGTAGCAAAAGTCCTTGCCTTGGTCACGTGTGCATCTGAATCAATCTCTAGGGTCTGGGCAAGAAAGGGGTTAGGAGGCTGGGGGTCATAGTGTTCCAATTGGCCAGAACTGGGTCATATGTGCAGAAAGGATTTGGGGGTGGGGGAGGGGCGGTGAGGTCAGCTCTACCTGAACCACATAGAGGTTCCAAAGGAACATTGAGGCACTCTTACTGATAGAAAGAAGCAATTCAGGGCAGGCAAAAACAGATATCGACTACAAGGTATGATGATATAAAGGTATGACTAAACTTAGACGTTGTAAAGGCATGTATAGGGAGATAGGAAAATAAAGGGCTGGGGTAGACAGTATTTTCAGATACTCAGTCAGCAGTGGGTATTTCAAACTGATTTGAGAGTGATATCCTTAAAGCAGTAGGTTAAAATCATTATTTAGCATGCTAAATTTTGGATTGATTTATAGAAGGAAGACCTGGAGGCAAAAAAAAAAAAAAAATGCTGTTAAGAAGGTTAACTGTCTAGACTGGTTAACCTTTTTTTTTTTTTTTTTTTTTTTTAAACCTGTTTGCTGTTTGGCTATCCTATTCTCTCTCTCTCTCTCTCTCTCTCTCTCTCTCTCTCTCTCTCTCTCTTTCTCTCTTTCTCTCTCTCCCCCACCCCTCTCCCTCTTGCCCTTTCTCTCTCTCTCTCTAGCAGTATAAGTATAACTAGATTAAATAGATGAAACAAATACTAAAAATATGAAATATTACAAATATAAAGGATTAAATAGATGAAATGATCACCTACTTTTTAGCATCCATATAGAAAGGTAGAGTTGTATATATTAGAGCTAACAGCATATAGATTTTTAGATTATTTGAATTCATTGTCTACAACAAACCTGCCTTTTAATTTAGTTTTTTTCTAATTTGCCTTGTTTTACACCAAAACTTGAGGCAGTTAACAAAGATAAATATATTATATACCAAGGTTAAAAAATGAGTTAGGGAAAAATATGGGGAGAAGGAAGGTAGCTAGCAAAACTAAAGTGAAACTAGGATTAATATTTGTGTCTCAAATGTGTACCATAACTACTCTAGACTTTTGCTGGAGACCAACCCCTTATTTGGCCCTGAGCTTTTTATCAGCCAGTGTGAAGAGGGAGAACTGAACAGGTGTATGATTTATAGTGCCATTGATATAAAAATAAATAAGATACTCAAGAGACGTGTAGCTCTTAGTAGTACTGGAATCTAGCAAAATGTCTTTCAAGGGGGCGCCCAAAACAAGGATGCCATATGGCGTGATAAACAAAACCCTCAAGAGTACATTCAGTGACGCTCTGGAGTTCTTCCTTACAAGATCCATCAACATAGGCATGTAGCATAACGCCAAAACACAGTTTAGGGCAAGTCATTTAATGCAGGGACAAAATAGCTGTCTGCATCAGGGGTTGGCAATCTATGGCCCATAGACCAAACTTGGCCTGCTGTTATTTTTATAACTAATTTTTAACTGGGACACAGCCACACCCATTTGTTTACATATTAGCTATGGCTGTTTGTTTGCTACAACAACAGCAGTAGGTAGTTGTGACTGAGTCCAAATGTCCCACCCACAAAGCCTGGAATATTTCCTATCTGACCCTTTACTGAAAAAGTTTGCCAACCTCTGGTTTAGATAGACAACTCTCTGATGGATTGGTTTAAAATGAAAATTAAGATAGCATGCAAAGTGTGGAGAGCGGAGGTTGCAGTTTATAAATTTGTATTTCATTTAGCCAAATCAGTATTTGTTTTTTGAAAATTTATACCAACCCAGAAAAACTCAGATTTGTGCCTTCTCTGGAATGAGTGGATGATCTGGCATCCCTGGGCTTGTGTGTTTGTCATCTCCTGAGATGCACCGTCTCTTTTCAGTTTGCATTTCGTACTATTCTGTTACTTCCCAGCCCTGGTCTTCTTCACATACTTTTTTTGGGGACTGGAGAGATTTAGCTCTTGGCCAATGAATTAGAAGAATAGCCGAGATGTACATTCTTCAGCTATGTTCAAATACATGTATATTTGAAATGGTGTTGGATAGCAGAGAAATTTAGGATATATTTTTTGATTGCTGCTTGGAGTGTAGTAATCTGTGTTGCTAATTATAGTCATATCTGTTCAGCCAGCAGAATTGGGAGTAGGGGGGATACTCAATTAAGAAGATAAGCAGCTTGTCAAGGATGTGTGCCTACATAGAAAACCATCACACCTGTACGAGACAGTGGTCTCAGGGATTTGGCCCAGAGGCAGAACAAATTTTCCGCTGAAAATAATTTTAGTTCTATACCAATACAAAGACAGTTGGGGAGTCGAGGACCAAATGACATATCTCTTATATTTACTACTTGGGCTCATCAGTTGTCATATTTAACAAAGGTGATAATGGATAAGCTATCACCATAGAAATAAATTAATAAAGATCAGATATGGCAAAGAAAATACTTATCAGATTAGTTATTAATTATTACTAATTATCTAATAAATGTGAATCTATCAGATTAAGCAAGTAGGGATAAGGGTTGTATGGAGCGCATATAAGACAAGTAAAAATTTAAAAGTTTGTTGTGGGAGGGGAGATGGGAGTGAAGAGAGACAGATTGGTACAGTTCTGGGGAGTTCAGGCCTGAGAAGTCCCGATGGAAGGCTCAATGGTCACCTTGATGGTTAGGGACAAGGGAGGAAAAGTACTCAGAGGGAGCCGAGGAAGGACCACTGGTTGACTTTGTGGTGATGCCTAAGGTAAACCCTGACACTTAGATTCTTTTCTCAAGGAAGTGATACCATCTATAAAGAAAATGGAAAAGTGAGTAAGAAAGATCAAGTCTGTGGAACTTGAAGGAGTATTGAGAAATTCAGTAAAAGATATTTAAGAGAAAGTCTGAGCTATTGGATACAGATATGGAGACGATTGATTTATTTGCCTAAACATGTTGAATGTCATGAAAAAGATAAGACTTGCCAGAGATTGTAGGAGATAGATGAAGAGGTTCAGAATAGGTTCATCTGCCCGAACTTTCCTCACAGGTAAACCAGAATTGCTGCTTTTGCTTCTAAACGTATGATCCCAATTTACAGAATTTTAGAGGCCGTTAATTACTTTCCGTCCTTAATGTACATTAAGGGACACATTTTATCTTGACAGTTTTCTTTGGCATTCATTTAAATCTTAGGCTTTTCTCTTTGTTTTTATTGTCTAATTATTTTCCTGCTTGTAATTCGGGTATCATGTTTATTAACTATGGTTTGCCCTGGCAGCTTAAACAATATTAAGTAATATTGAAGGCAGACCAGATGCACTTCTAGTATCTGAAAACTAAATTTTCAAAGGCTTTAAAGGGGCTATATTTTGTACTTCATCATATCAAGGATCAAATTGTATTATTGTGGTTAAGTGTACAGATGATGGTTTCACATATACACCTGGGTTCAATCCTAGTTTATCGTTATGGCTTTGGAAAAATTATTTTCCCTCTAAACCTGAGTTTCTTAATTTATTAAAAAAATAGGGATAATTGTAGTATCTCATAGGATGATTGTAAGGACAAGTGCCTGACACACAAGACTTGTCCATTGTTAGCTCTTGGCTATTATAATGTGTCATAAAATGACTAAGGGATTAGATGATTAGATAATTAGTTTTAGTACATATTTTCTCTGGAATTTTAACCCATGTTTGAATCTAGGTAATTTAAGTTGTGTTAGATGGTATTTCATTTAATCATGTCATACTGTGAGTAGCTAAATGATGTGTTGATAACTCTAGGGTTGTTTTTTATGATTTAATATTCAACTTTTTTACTGTAAATATGGCAGGCACTTTAATATAGTGGTTCACACATGTCACAACCTATGTTAAATTTCAGTGATCCGTTTCTTTTTTATTGGTGTGAATTGTGTTTAGCTTCCTGTCTCTGTTGGACAGTAGGAAAGTAATGAAACAATAGCATATGAATTTGATCAAAATGAGCCTTAATCTTGAGAACCATCAGCTGGATTATTTTGCCAGAATAATAAAAACGTGGATACTTATGCAATTCCAATGGCTCTATTCTTTGGTTGGATAATTGCATACTTGATGGCCAAAAAAAGATACATAGTTATTACAGAGTTGTATTATGACAAAATTTTATAAACCAAGTTGCGTTTTAAATGTAGTAGGAGGTAACATTTACAGAACTTGTTAATGGATCCTATTTTATAAAAGGAAGAGTTATTTTTTGTGACAATTGGTCCAAATTTTAGAAATCACGTTTTTAAGTAGTTGATTTTTTTCTAAAGAGGTAAACCTGTATCATGCAACTATATGTTTGATAATTAAATACAAATTGAAGCCTTAATATTGTTGCTTGAACTTTATCAACTGCAATTTCGCAAAGTTGTCCTTTGGATGATAAAAATATATGAAATAGAAGTTAGTGGTGTTCGTTATATGCATAATATTTGGATTTTATATAGTAGTAGCTCCTTTCGTTTAAGATTGTTCCCCGATACATTTTTTTCTTGCTGTTTTACTACCCATTGAGCTTTTATAAGGTATCTTATCATGAGCTGTTTCTTCTCTGTTGACATTATTTTAACTCCTCTACTCTTTCTGCTCTGATTTTCACCTACCACTAAAGTACATTTAATGCATTTTTATGAATCTTTATGGATATAGGAGCCTATTGACCTGTGTGAATACCGACACTTCTGTGAACTAGCTGCATTCCTCTGAGACTATAAAAGCATTGCTACTCTATTATTGAATCCAGAAATATGAAGGTTGAATGACTATTTATCCCCAAATTATGATGAGGAAATGTGTCCTAAGAAGTTGAAATGCTGATGTCCATTTTAAATTTTACAACAGTGTTCAAACAAGCGACTTGGAGTATACATACACAGTTTTAGTTAGATAAGGAAAAATGAGTTAGGTATAGTTTGGATAAAGTGTAGCCTCTGAGATTAATTTCTCCATCACTGTGGCTGTCAGTACCCACAACAGGGATTCACATAGTGCATTGCACAACTCTTGTTAGCAATTCATATCCTATCCTTCTGCAATATGCTAGAAAATGGATTGGAAAGGGTTTCAGTGAACATCAATCAAATTAGTTTATACCTGTGATTTGATTAATCCTTTTTTAGAAGACTTGTAAATTCAGTCCTTGCTTTTGTACTTACAGACTAATTAACCAAAAAACGTTTTTGCCTTATCAAATTTATTTATTAATCAAATCTCATTGATCTGTCAACTGGTTTTTGAAACGAAATCCAAAGGCCGTCTGTCAGCATAATTGCTAACATATTAAGTCAATCAGCACATATTTATATTGTGCGATTATATATTCTTAGGATTTTAAAAAATCAAGTCTGAATTTTTTTATCTTTAATATCTTAATATTCTTGATTTTCTTATCTTATTATCTGACCTACTTAAGCTACAGTAGTACAAAACAGCTGTTTACATTCATAGGTGATGGTAGGCTAGGGAAAGGTGGTAATAAAAAAACTCAAAAACTCTCCCTTAGCGTAAGTTTTCCCAGCTGCTTCTAGGCATGTAAACTGCCTTACATTTCAGAAGTATGACTAAAACTGACATTGAATTTCTTATAATTGCATAATTTAACAGTATACATCATCTTTTCCTACCATGATTTGACTTTGAACATTTCTTGAGAGGTTACTGTTTCTTTAGCATTCGTTAGCTATCACAAAGTCAGAAGTGTTTTTTTAGTGAATAAAAACATAAATGAAATATTTTTCAATGAAATATGTAAGTCAATTATTAGTCATGACACCATCACAAGTAACTATTATCTCTTCATAATTCTCTTTTTGGAAAATATGCAGAATTTTACTGTCATTGATTATAAGTAAAAAAATAGAAAAAGTATAGCTTTATTTTTCACAACAAAGCCATAACTAAAATACCGGTACTTTGGTTTTTGTTGCATGTGGATCTTAGGCAATTGGGTCAGGTTATCAATGTATTTTGCCAGGGCCTATGATGAAATGCTGAGATGGTCTTACTTTTTACTGTATAGTAGTTTATCATTCTCAGCTAATATTGGGACTCTTGAAACCTTGAACAATTCACTGGTATGGTATTTAGAATCTGTTGTTAGGGTATGATAGGAAGGATGTAGTGAGTGCTGTAATTGATTTATCCCCATCCTACTGAACCTCCCGCTCTTCTTCCACTTTGTCCTCCCTTGGGCAATAATCACAGGGTGGAGCTGCCAATCTGTAGACTTAATTTTTTCCAGCAGTACCATCTGGCTCCTTGGCACCAGAAGTTATATCGCTTCTTTGTGGTTGCTGCTGAATTTGTCATATTGTTAGGCAGCTGATGGGATGTTTCTTGCTATTTGATCCTAATATTCTTTTAACTAATTATTGATTTTTATTTAGAGAATCTTCTTTAGCCATTTCAGAGAACATTGCAGAATTTTATTGTGAAAGGAATAGAAAGCACCTAAACACATACTATGTGGCAGCCTTGAGATTCTCCTCTCTGAACTGTATTCTATTTAGTTCGTTAGTAGTCCTCCCTTTCAAGGGAGATTAATTTAAACTTAATTGTGGAGGTTTTCTGTTTCATTTGAAAACGTGTGTCTCTGTTTAAAAATTATTTGACTGTGTATTTAAAATCCTGTTATGACTGCTGTCATTTCCCAATAATGAATATTTAGAAATCCGTATCAGGGGCACAGATAACCTTTTAACATCCAGCAATACTTTATTCCCTTAAAAAAAAAAAAAGGCCACTTGTGTATATCTTGTGTTTTATTTTGTAGATGAGGTAATTTTGCTGTCATGCCTAGTAACACCCATAAACAGTTTAAAAGAATAGTTGTGAAAAGCACATCTGAATTTCAGTAATTAAAAAAAAATTTCCTAAGCACGCATTTCTCCACACTTAAGTAGTTTTTTCTTATTACATAGTAAACTACATGTTTTTGGTGAAGGCAAAGAGTTACTTGATCTATTTGTTTCTAAAATAAAGATCATAAACAAAAACAAATTATTGCTTAAACTCTCAAAGAATCTACACATAAAGCAGTTCATTTTGACATGCGTTTACTTTATCATATAGGTTGCATTCATTTTTAATGGAATAAAATATGTCTCTTAGCAAGTTTTTAGATGTGGTCATTCATATACTAGTGTTTGGTTTTTTTCTGAGTTTAAACTAACTATGTATAACCGATGTTGGATTGTAATAATGACAGGGTACTGATATGTTAGAAATATTTACTTCAAATCCTTATGGTTTCTGGCATGTGGGTGTTTGAAGTTCTTAAATGGTGCCCTAGCTGGCATTATTTTAATACCACTGTATTAGAAGCCCACTAACTGAAAACTGGATGAAATCAAATATATAGCTGCACTGCTGTAATTTGGTCATGTGGTGATGTTCAGTCCAGTTGTTTATAATTGTTTTGGTTTCAAGTATATAGAGAAAAGGAGCAATAAATGTCACTCTGTAAGAAGAGCTAAATCAGATGCCAGTGAAATGATTCATGTGCTAACTGGAATAGTTAACATGCATTTTATTCTACTGTCTAGCAGGAGGAGGTGGCTATAGAAAAATGAATTCTTCACTGAATAATTTACAACAATTATATCAAATTTTAATAACTTCAGCTAAGAAGGCATACATATGATTCATGTTCTCAAAATCACCGACATTAGAGATTAACTGTGCTTTCTTTAAACAAAAATGTACGCTTATAAATGTTTTTAATTGGTAGATCATCGTTAGTTTTATCTTTATCGAGTAGCATCATTTGATCAGTTTTTAGCTGTAACTTAATGTGAAGCTAAAATATTACAGTTAATCTGTTGTCTCACATGCCAGCTCATTAGAATTTGCCCCTTATATCAAAAAATGCCCTGAATTGTTTGTTGGCTTTATCTTAACTCAAATATGTAAAGGGGACAGTAGAGCATTTTTCTTTGGAATCACAAAGAGTTCAGTGACCTTTCTGTGGCAAATTATGTAGAAAGAAAATATTTATATTCATTTAAAATAACCTCCGTGAAGAAATAGTCTCATTACCCTGTTTGATCAATTTCTTGTAGCCTGAGCTGTAGCATGCGGCTGTTGCCATTGGTTGATGGAATACACTGAGTAGTGGCTAATGGTGATGGGCTCATCAGGAAGGGTTCAGCCAGCGGTCAGCAACAAATAATTCAAGACTGTTTCTAAGTTTGTGGCTGGTGGAATTTGCTTCTTGCCCCAAGCCAGCGGCATTGCTGAGCTGGGCTATTTGATTAGAAGAGAGGCATATTTGCTTCTTAGCAACTGCACATTTGCACAACCCATAGTCCTCTACTGCCTCTTTTCCTTTTGTGATGGGAGAATAATACTTTATTGTTGATTGACGGACAAAAGAAGTTCTAATACAGGGCGAGCTTCTAATCATTTTTGTTGTTGGCTTTAAATATTTTCATCTACACGTAACATTTTTTTTTGTTGAAAAAGCACAGAATAAATGTATGTATAGTGTAAATAGGCATGGAAAACCCAAGTGTGTTAGAATTTTAATATGCATATTACCAAGGAGGTTTGCACAGCATGAATACAATTGCATACTGTTACTTTTTTGCCCAGCAGGCTCAATGATAGGAAATCAATTCTGACCCTAGTGTATGTGTGTACATATATATCCATACTCTGGGTGTATCTTCCAACTAGAACTAATGCTAGAGAAAATTTAAGTAATAACGTTGAAAGAAAAATTAGTGGAGTTTTATATGGCTTCATCAAATTTAAGAACTAGTCTTTACATAAGAAGTCAAATTTTAAATTCTCATACATGTGGATATATAGAATTTGGGACATTTCTCACAAGAATGAATCTGCAGAAGGAAATGTGTGTCTTTAGAATACAAAGGTATTTATAACCCAGCAGTTAAGAAACAAGTGATAAAAGATAAATTTGGGAAGGATACTCTGAGTTTTATGATCCTGGGAAGCCAGGACCAGAAAAAAATAGATTTATTTTTCTTTTTTAAAAACATAGTTTTATGGCTTTTCTCATTCAAACTATGTGGTTAATACTTGAGTTTCAAGATTTTAAGGAAGATGGTATAAAAAGTGTTATGACCACAGATGATATTAATTTTACTCTTGTATTATTTTTGATAATTAAAGAAACATACCTACTATACGTTAGAGCAATAATGCAAAACTGTTTGAGCCTAGGTGTTTTGATACGCATAGTTTAAATTCATTATTTTGTATAAATTGTTGATATAAATCATGGTAAGATGAAATGGCATATGTAAGATTAATATAAGGTTAAATTTTTTAATATTCTATAATGTTGTATTTAGCATAACATAGGACTTTTTTTTTTCCAACTTAAGGGATGTTTTTTCTATTTTTGTCTCCTAAGGTTCATGACAGATATGAGAGAGTTTCCATAATTTAAAATGAACAACAAAAAAGTGCATCGGTGTGAAAATTTCCAGTTAACAAATCTTGAAACGTGTTTTGGGATTTAGGGAAAGTTAAAAGCAAGTGCAGACATTAACATAGACATAAAGTGTATATGGGCAAATACACTCATTTCCCAATAAAAGGACCTTAGGGCATATCAGTGTGCATAATATGACCATCACTGTATTTACTTACTAATAAATAGCCACTTTAGTGGCAACCTAGAGCCCCAAAACAGGAACAGGAGTGAGGTTGAGTGATTTACTATTGCAAGGCAGTAATATGCACCATCGTATCAAGCAGCTGTCCCTTTGCTATTTCGTTAACATCTTTGAAACAATTCCTTTAAAAACAAATTGGAGATCTAGGAGGAAATGGAAAACACATTCAAGAATGGTTTTAAATTGTTTAAAAATTAACATGCCTGCAAGTAAATTGCCAAAGTTAGGATGTGAGTTTGATGTTATATAAATTAAGATTATAGCTTTTGCAAACGTTTTATTTATAAGGTAAATTATGAGTTAGATTTAATAAGCAAATTGTTCTTTAAATTACTAAACTCTTGCAAATAGTTGCAAAAATGGCATTTAAAAAACTCTATAATCTACTACATTAAAATTACTTGTATTTATTAGTCTATATCATTAGATGGCATTTATTCTAAGTGTCCTTTTTCCCTGTTAGCAATTTCTTATTTGGGTGTATGTAGTAAAAGACAGTTTCTTAGTGGGACTTTTATAACAATTGTCACCTACAGGTAGGGGTATCTATTTTATTATCAACTAGGTTCGTCCCTCCACCTCTCATTGTGACTCTAAGAAATACTAAGTAACGTACAAATTGTGTTGTCCTTTTGGACTTCAGTTTTTACAAATATGTCCATTTGCTGGGGGTGAAGGGAAACAGGGACAAATAGACGTTTCTGGTGCTCTTCTTGTAGATAAGGAGGATATAAGAGTAGAGAATGAGCAAGGAGAGGAGGTGGAAGAAAATAATGGGATTTTATTATCTGTTCATCAGAAATTTCAGTGTTTAGGTAGCTTGCTTAGGTCTTTAAGGTAAAGTCTCTAGAGAAATATATCAGAATAAATTTCAATGGCATGCATTGCGGATTGTTGTTTTATTATTGAAGAAGCTATGGCCCAGAGACATTAAGTGATTTGTTCAAAGCCACATTAGGTTGGAGCTGTGGTGGAAATTTAGGTCTTTTTTTTTTTTTTCTTCTCCAAAGCTTATCATCTTTCTCCTGTACAACACTAATACTTGTCCTGCAGGCTTGTAGTGTTTAATAACATATGCTTTGGATACTGACAAACAGGAAATGAAATCTCTGATACCGTGTTTCCCCAAAAATAAGGTGGGGTCTTATATTAAGTTGTGCTCCAAAGGACGCATTAGGGCTTATATTCAGGGGATGTCATCCTGAAAAATCATGCTAGGACTTATTTTCCGGTTAGGTCTTATTTTCGGGAAAACATGGTATTATCTTTGTGACCTGGCCACACTATTTGGCTGCTTTATAGTTCATTTTCTAATTAGATTAACATAAGGATAATAATAATATCTATTGCATGAGGTTATTTGAGGCCCCGATGAGATAATGTATGCAAATTTTCTTTGTGAATCACAATATTTTACAATAAGAGATTGTTGTTTTCCTAAGTTAATGGTGTATCTAAAGTCCAGATGTTTTGAAAAAGGTGAATTCACGTTTCTTGATTTCTAGCCATGGGAATTATATAGTCTTTATATAGTTTAGAAAGTCATTTAGTATGCTACTTCCTCATCTGACAGGTGAGCACATAAGACTTAGACTGGTTCATTGGCTTCTCAAGGTCACTATATCTAATTAATGGCATCACCACCCCTACTGGCACCATGTACTGAACTTGTATGTACCAGGCACTGTGCTGGGTATTTCTAATGTGCTATTTTGAATCCTCATACCATCCTTATGTAGGAAGTGTTATACCCATTTTACTGGTAAAAAAACTGAAATTAAGGGTAGATATGAAAACATATTAATTGAAATAGATATTACCAAAATAAATTTCACTTTAAAGCTATAATCATCTAATTATTATTTTCCTTAAAGAAGGAAAATAGTGACAATTCATACAGTAAACTATTCCAAAAACTATGCTGAGGCACATAATACTAATTTTCAGATGATTTTTATTTTCTCCATGGAAGATTTATCTTCTTAATATAATTTTGCTTGGATTAATAGAGAAATTATTTTATACAACAATAGTGCAAAATGCCTGGGGAATAGGTGGTGGCAACTTTATGATATTCAGTGCACTGGGAGAAACTGGTCAGTATAAAATATTTAAAAACGGGTGAGACAATAAACAATTGTGGGTTGATTTATTTTTTTCAAAATGGTCTTATAGTTTCTCCCTCACAAATAATCAAGTGGTATGTTGTGATAATGCATCTTGGGACTGCCTTATAGTGAGATCACTTTACAAGGATGTTCTTTTGTTACTTCAGTAACTACCGTATTTTGCCATGTATAATGCACACTTTTTTTGCACAAATTTGTGAGGGAAATATAAGGATGTGCATTATACATCGGTAGTACTAATTCCGTATCTATATAAATGTTTTACATTCTTTTATTTATGCTGTGAGTTAAAAGTGTAACTCTAGAAATCAATAATGGTATCCATATGTAAACTCATACTCTGTAATACAATAATCGGTTTTGTTGAATTTATGGCGAACTTGCAATGACGAAGAGCCTTCTACCATATTTCCCCGAAAATAAGATCTAGCCAGACCATCAGCTCTAATGCATCTTTTGAAGCAAAAATTAAGACCCGGTATTATAGTATATTATATTATATTAGACCCAGTATTATATTATATTATATTATGTTATGTTATATAAAACCCAGTCTTATATTAAGATAAGATCGGGCCTTATATTAATTTTTGCTCCAAAAGACACATTATAGCTGATGGTCCGGCTAGGTCTTATTTTTGGGGAAACACAGTATGATAAATATCGTAAATTTGTTACTGGTACATAAAATTTCTTGTACCTTGTATCTGATTTTGTGTTTTGTAATTATTTGTTACATAAAATTTCCTGTACCATAATATGTTAAAAAATAAATGCTAAAATTTCTTTATAATGCAAAACAAGTACCTAAATGTAAACAAATAAAAATTTGAATTAAAAGTTAAAATGAATGATTTTTTCCCCTGAAAATTTGGGCCAAAAACGTGGGTGTGCATTATACACGGAAAATATGGTAAATCTCTTTTTGATGTTTAACATCATCTGCCTTTTAATTAACGAATTTTGTTTTATAGCTAATAGTGTTTTAATTAGGGTAGAAGACTATATAATTGGTATATAAAATAGCACTTTTAAAATAAATATTTTATAGTATAATTTTTTTTTAAATTAAATTTATTGGGGTGACAATTGTTAGTAAAATTACATAGATTTCAGGTGTACAATTCTGTATTACATCATCTATAAATCCCATCGTGTGTTCATCACCCATAGTATAATTTTTTAAGTAACAAAATTCTGGGGTAATTAAGAAAATATGAGAAACCTAGAACATGTGAATATTTTGAGGAAAATGCTGTCAGAATAGATAGGAATACTAATACGAATTAATGATTTCCTGCTAGGGAAACACAAAATAAGACAAGGTCTTATATGACCCTGCTTGTGGTCATATACATTAAAAATTGCAGAACAAAAGCTAAGGGTGATGTAATATATACTATAACATATATGGTTAGACTTTGTTTAACCAGAAGTGAATTAACCAGATTCTCTTTTCAATACCACTTTTAGGCAAAAAGACAAATTCATGTAAGTGCATTTTAAAAAAAATAAGCTCTTTGTTGTGTCTGACCTAGAATTTGTGCATACTCAGCTCACTAGCTAAGACCTTTTATCTTGAAAGCATATTTTAATATAATATTTGTATTTATAATTAAGACTCGGAGGCACTGTAAGATTTAAAAATACAAAACTTCGGTGTGCTGGTAGGCTTTGTATGGAGATACAACAGGATGAGCAAAAGCTTGGAATTATCCCTGAGTATGATGGGGCTGTAATAAAAGGATTCAGTAGAACTTGAGATATAAGGTGCTACCATTGTGGACAGCCAGTTGTCAATGGATGACTTCAAATTCTAAACCCTGTTTAGATTACAAGCAGAGGAGAAGATAAAAATTGCAGTGTGGGAAGGTAAGCTGGTATTTTTATGAAAAGTGGTCTGTTCACAAACAGTAAAATAAAAAATCAACAGTGAGACTACATTAAATTAAAAAGCTTCTGCACAGCAAAGGAGGAAACCATCCACAAAATGAAAACGCAACCTACTGAGTGGGAGAAAATATTTGCAAATCATATATCTGAAAAGGGGTTAATATCCGAAATATACAAAGAACTCATACAACTCAATAGGAAAAACAAAACAAAACCCAAAACAAAAAGCCCCAAGACCCCCCCCCCAAAAAAAAAAAAAATCCAATTTAAAAATGGGCAAAGGGCCTGAATAGCCATTTTCCCAAAGATACTCAAATGGCAAACAGGTACATGAAAAGATGCTCAACATCGCTAATCATTAGGGAAATGCAAATCAAAACTACAGTGAGATACCACCTCATGCCTGTTAGAATGGCCATCATCAAAAGGACAAGAGATAAAAAATGCTGGTGAGGATGTGGAGCAAAGGGAACCCAACCCTTGTGCACTGTTGGTGGGCATGTAAATTAGTGCAACCACTATGGAAAACAGTATGGAGGTTCCTCAAAAAATTAAAAATAGAGCTTTCAGTACCATCCAGCAATCCCACTTCTGGGTATTTATCCAAATGAAATGGAGCACTATGTCAAAGAGGTATATGCATCCCCATGTTCACTGCAGCATATTTACAAGAGCTGAGACATGGAAACAATCTAAGTGTCCAGTGACAGATGAATGCCTAAGGAGAAGGCGCTGTGTATACACAGTGCAATACTATTCAGCCATAAAAAGAAAATCCTGCTGTTTGCAACAACGTGGATGGACCTAGAGGGCATTATGCTAAGTGAAATAAGCCAGACAGAGAAAGACAAATATTGTATGATCTCACTTATATGTGGAATCTAAGAAACAAAACAAACAAAAAACCTCAAACTCAATGAAAAAGAAATCAGATTTGTGGTTATCAGAGGTTGGGGGTGGAGGGTTGGGAAACTGAATGAAGATAATCAAAAGGTACAAACTTCTAATTACAACATAAAAAGTACTGGGGATGTAACATACAACAAGATGACTATAGTTAACAATGCTGATTAGTGTTATTTCAAAGTTACTAAGAGAGTAGGTCCTGAATGTTCTCATCACAAGGAGAAAACCATTTTTTAAATATAATTATATGAAGTGATGGATGTTAACTAAACTTACTGTGGTAATCACTTCACACTAGATGTGTGTCAAGTCATTATGCTGTACACCTTATGCGGTGCTGTATGTCAATTATATCTCGATCAAACTGAAAAAAAGAAAGTGGACGGTTGTAGGAAAAGCATAACGGTGGCCTGGTCACCAACTGTGAGGCTCTTGCAATGAGAACCAAGATGGAAAAAGCCTGATTTTTGCATTTTGATTTTGGAGGGCGAAGTGTCAAATCTTAGAAATGGGATAAAGGAAGGTGAATAAATGAAGTAACTGACAGAAAAAGGAGGGATGGGCAAGAACTCAGTTTGTAAGTCCAGTGACAGGAAATTCATTTTGGCATTTATTCGTTCAACAAAATGTAGGGAGCGTCTCCTATGCTGAATAATTCCTACTGTTAAGTATTGGAGATAGAACTTTGAAAGGATAAGCAGTTATTGAAAGTAATGGGGATGTTACATGAATGATTAGATCACAGGGAAGGGAGTTAAAGTGTTCGCATATCCATGTAAAGATGTCCGTTAGAGTCCTGAACTGTCGTACGAAGTTAGAAGACGAGAAGACAGAAGTAGTTATATAAAATATGAAGCCATCGATATAAAAATTGAGGTTATACTGTGAACTCGTTGAAGACATTGAAATGGCAGAACAGCGAGTTTTTGTTAAATGAGAGGAGGAGAGGAAAGGTACAAAAGAGGTAAAGGTGGCTGAAGGGGGAGTTAAGATGGCACAATGACACAAAGAAAGAGACAGCTTCATTTGAGAGAATAACAGAAAAATTATTCTCACAGAAAAATATTTCTCAGAGAACTGAGAAAAATTATTAGATTCGACAAGGAGGACTTTATTGTTGATCTTAAAGCAATTTAAGTTATTTTTTATACATTATTGTTAACCAGAATGCATACGTCATGCAGATTTCCTTAGTTTTTACGTGATGTCCCTTTTCTGAACCGGGATCCCCGTCCAGGACACCACATTACATTTAGTCAGAATGTCTCCTTAGGCTCCTCTCAGCTGGAGCGGTTTCTCTCAGACTTTCTTATTAATGTCCTAGACAATGGAAGTCAGCAACTTGGTGGAATGTCCCTCGGTTGGGATTTATCTGATATTTTTCTCATGCTTAGGCTCAGGTTTTGGGTTTTTGAGAGGAAGACCCCAGAACTGAAGTGCTGTTTTCATCTTTTATATCAAATACATACTGTCACTGTGATTCTCTCTGTCGATGTAAACCTTGATGGCCTGTCAGAGGGAGTGTGTGTCAAGTTCCTGCACTGTAAAGTACTCTTTTCTCTTCCGTTTTACTTATTTTTTCATTTTTGAATTTTGATATAGTTTGCATATATAGCAAAGTTGCAATAATCTACAGGCAATTCCTGTATACCCCACATAAGTCATGCGCCCCTTACCAATGGGGATATGTCTGAGAAATGTGTTGTTAGGCGATTTCGTTGTGTGAACATCACAGAGTGCAGTTACAGAAACCTAGATGGTACAGCCTGCTACACTCCTGGGCTGTATGCTATAACCTGCTCGCAGGCCACAAGCCTGTACAGCATGTTACTGTACAGAACCACGGGATTAAATCAAGCACAAGAGAAATGATGCACTCAAGAAACTTGGTACATACAAGCTGTATGAGGCTGCTGCCAGCGTAACACGGCGTACTGTTTTACAGCAAACTTTATATAAAGTAGGAAGAGGACACTTGAAAATGATGATAGAAGTATAATATAGTAAATACATAAACCAGCGACATAGTCATTTATTATCATTATCAAGTATTAGGTACTATACATAATTGTATGTGCTGTGCTTTTGCATGACTGGCAGCTCCCTTGGTTTGTTTACACCAGCATCACCACAAACACGTGAGTAATGTGTTGTTGCCCTGTGAGCTTACGACATCTGCAGTGTCACTAAGTGCAGACTAGAAGATAAGAATTTTTCAGCTCCATTGTAATCTCTGGGACCACCGTTGTATATGTGGTTCATTGTTGACCAAAACATCATTATGTAGGGCCATCACTGTACAGCAGGTTTCCAAATAATATAGTATCGTTCAACATTGTTTTCTATAATGTTGATGAGGTGCTGTAGGAACTTAACTCATGTTTATATCAATTAGCCTGTGGTAAAATTGGTTTTGTTAAACATTGTTTCACTTAAAGTCACAGAACCAATCGACACCATTAAGTGAGGACTTATTGTACATAGATTCACCAAATGTTTATTTCTTTCTCCATATGTGTGTGTATGTGTACATATATATACACACACACATATGTATATTTTTTTCTGAGCTACCATTTGAAAACAACATGGAGATATTGTGCCCCATTACTCCCAAATAGTTAAATATGTATTTCATAAGAACAAGAATATTCTCTTATATAGCCAGTGTACAATTATCAACATCAGGAAATTTTGACATTGATTATTACTACATTATCTATCCAAAGTCTTTAATCAAGTTTTATTATTTATCCCAATAATGTCCTTCGTAGCTATTTTTAATTCTGGGTCCGGGATCGACTCCAGGATCACAGATTGCGTTTAATTATTATGTCTCCTTGGTCTCTTTTACTCTGAGACAGTACCTTAGCTTTTCTTTGTTTTTCTTGACCTTGATAGAGTACAGGCCAATTCTTTTATTGAATGTCCATCAATTTGGGTTTGTCTGCTATTCCCTGATGATGAGATGTGGGTTGTGCATCTTTGGCAGGACTTCCACAGATGTGATGTTCTGTTGTCTTCAGTCCATTATAGCAGGAGGCAGTTGAAGTCTGTTCCAGTACTGCTGATGTTAACTTTGGTCACTCGGCTAGGCTAGTATCTTCCAGGTTTCTCCACTTTAAACTTACTGTTGTCTTCTTTGTAATTAATAAATAGATAAGGGGATGTTTTAAGACTATCTAAATAGCCTGTTCCTTGCTGCATTTTCACATACTAGTTTCAGCATCCATTAATGCTTTTCTAATGATATATTTAGTAGTTGGCATTCCACTAAGAATAAAAGTTTCCCTTCTCCATTTATGTATTTATGTCAGTTATGGACTTATAGATGCTTATTTTATTCAATGTGGTTATAACTTTCCCTTACTATCATTATTTTGATGCTGAAATTGTCCCAGATCTGGCCAGCGGGAACCCTTCCAGTTGATCCCTGTGTCCTTATAGTATGATCCCATTAGTTTTAGAGCACTTCATTTAACAAGATGTTCTAGGTCCTTTGGTACCGAAGTCCTGGGCTTGGCCTGTTCTCTAAGAAGCCTTAGATCCTTTTACTGGAGAATTTTGTTTAGAAATCAGGATCTAGGTGCTCAATGTGCTCATGCTGCTGGTGTATCGTCGATTGTAGGTTCTCGTAGTGGGAAGAGCTGGGAAATATGTGTACATATAATTTACATAAGTATTTAAACATATCTTCACATTTCTATATTTATTTCTATGTCTATTGTGTAACTGGTTTCCAAGATGACCCCCCAATGAGCCGTATCTCCTAATGTTCCACCCTTGTGTAGTCCCCTCCTCTTGAATCTGGGCTGGCCCTGTGACTTGCTTCTGACCAGTAGTGTATGATGGAAGTGATGCCGTGTGGCTTCTAATGCTAGGTCAGAAGAAGCCCTGCAGCTTTGTCCTGAGCCTCTTAGAATGTTCCCTGTTGGGATGCTTTCTCTTGGAAACCATCAAATATAAGATGTATCAAAGACTTCTATAACGGCCATGCTAATACTTAACTGTCTTTATTTCTCAGGACTTTCATTCATGCTTATTTTTCTCTAAAGATGCTTCCTCACAATTTTCCCAATTTTACCTTTAAGCCATAAATATTTTTTACCTCCCCCTTTCTTTGAAATCAAGTTCCTTTCCTCTCTGAAAATACCATTCAGAATTTAGCTCCTTCATGTCTTTTGTAGGCCCAAGTCCCCTGGTTCTAATGCTGCAGTCACTCTTCATTCCTTTTAGTGGTTGTATATACTGCTATATATGGCATGAAGTTTGTCTGTCATTATTTGTAATAAAAAAATAACATCTTTTTCAGATATTGGAAGCAAAACATGGTCCTTTTAGTACAATGGTAATTGATATTTTTTGAGCGCTTGCTGAGTGCTAGGTATAGGGCTAAATGCTTCATAGGGATTATGTGGTTTAATCCTTACAACCACCTTATGCATAAGCATTCTTGTTATGCTCATTTTACACAGGAAAAAATTAAAATACACAGAGGCTAGGTCACATGACCAGTAAGTGTTGGAATGAAGATTCAGACCGGAGCAGTCTTAACTCCAGGACCTGCCCCACCTGTTTAATCACTTTTAAGTATGTAATTTGGTGGTATTGAGTACATTCACAATGTTGAGTAACTATCGACACTATTTCCAGAACTTTTCCATCATCCCAAATAGAAACTCTGTACCTGTTTAACAATAGCATTCCCCCTCCCCCAGCCCCTGGTAAGCTCTGTTCTGCTTTCTGTCTCTATGAATTTGCCTATTTCGGGTATGTCCTATAAGTGGAGTCATAATATTTGTCTTCTTGTGTCTGGGTAGCAAAATGTCTTCAAGGTGTATCCATGTTGAAGCATGTATCAGAATTTCATTCCTTTTTAAGGCTGAATAATATCCCATTGTATATGCAGAGGGTGCCAAAAATATGTATATACATTTTAAGAAAGGAAAAAACTGTATTAAAATTGTAATCCAATGAATGACGCTAGCATTCATTTGATTAACACCATTTTTTGAGTGAACGTCATACTATACATTGCTACGTAATTCAATTCAACTTCGAAAAGTAACACATAGATAACATCTCTTGCAAGGTGTACATTTTTTTGGCACCCCTGGTATATGCTGCAGTTTGTTCATTTGTTGATGGACACTTGGGTTTTCTACCTTTTGGCTATTTATGAAAAATGTGTAACCTGCACTTTTAACCACAACCCTATACAGATGTATAGTTATTTATTGCTGCATAGCAAGTAACCTAAAACCTATATATTATTTTATTATTAAATAATAAACATTTTATTATTCTCACATTTTCTGAGGGTCAGGAATTTGGGAACAATTTGGGAGCATGGTTCCAACTTGGGGTCTCTCATGAGGTTGCAGTCAACGTGTTAGCTGGGGCCACAGGCACCTGAAAGTTCGCAGGAGGTGGCAAATGCATGTTCAAGGTGACTCACTCACATGGCTACAAGTTGGTGCTGACTATTGCTGGGGGCTCCAGTTCCTCCACACGTGGGCCTTTCCACTGGCTGCTTCAGTGTCCTCATGACATGGTGGCCTGCTTTCCCCAGAGCTAGTGATCCAAGAGAGAACCAAGTGGAAGCTATACACTTTTTATAACCTGTCCTCAGAAGTCACATAGCATCACTTCAGCTTCATTCTGTTCATTAGAAGCAAATCATTGACGTTGACTGACATTCAGTGGGGGAAGGGATTAGTCTTAGTTTACCATTTTGAAGGGAGGAGTGTCAAGGAATTTGTGAACATATTTACAAATCACCACAACTGGTAAGCATAAAGGAGAAAAGAACCGTAAGTAACAGAAATAATCTCTGCTAAAATTATAGTATGTATCAGTCTCAAGACATTTTTCTGGGTGTGTCCAACCTAACATTCTAGATACTGTTTTAGAATCTGATTTTTCCATATTACATACTGGAGACATCTTTTCATGATGCTGTGTTTTTCTGTATACCAGTTGTAAATTTTTCAACTATTTGCTGAAAGTGGTATTTCATTGTTGTTTTAATTTGCATTTTCCCCCAAATTTTGGGAGATATAATTGACGTTGTTGCATTTCTTTTACTATTAGTGGTGGTGGATTTTTTTCATATTGTTAAAACTTATTTGTATTTTTTGTGAATTGCTTTTTTATATATTTGCTCATTTTTAAAATTGGCATGTTCTTTTTCTATAGTAAACATACATTACATGTTAAGGATTCTAAAACATTATCATGTAAGTTGTAAATATTTCTTCCTTCCTTATCATTTGTATTGATTTAAGAAAAATAAATGTAGAATTTTAGAGTTAGAAAAGATAACAAAGGAAATGTGTCCTCGTATAAATGTTTTAGTTACAAATGAAGATACCTTATTCTCTCTCCCTCCCTGCAGCTCTCTTTCTATTCCTCCCCCACCAAATCTTAACCTGTCAATACTCACTTCCCAGGTATTTTGTGCTCCTCTCATGGTGAAAGAGGATATGATTAATTAGTTGCTATTTGCATTTAGCAAATAAGCATTCCTTAATAACCCCCAACAATTAACCACTGATGATGTATTAGGTAAGAGCCATGAGCTAGTGGGAGAGATTTTGTGTTTTTTTTTTAAGTTAAGCAACTTCCTAGGTTTCTCTAATGGTACCTTACTGGTGACTGCTTTCTTTGTCTCTTTATACAACCATGTCTTGATCATGCAGTTGTTGCCCAGTAAATTAAACAGAACGTGGGTGTCTAAATGACACACCATTTTTATACATTATCTCTTTCCAAAATGGGTTTGAGGTGACTAAGGTTTGGTACTTCACTTATAGTGCTGAAAATTGTACTTTGCTAAAAAAAAAAAAATGTTGATTTAATAAATTAAACTACTTCTAAAGTTATCAAAATGAAGTACTTATTAGTAAGAAAAAAGTTCAAAAATCTACTTAAGAATTTATCCACCCTATGATCTAAGATAAGGTTAAAATGTTTAATACTTAGATAATTTAATCTTATTAGAAAGCTTAGAGCTTTCTGGTGGGAAAAAAGTAGTATGACTTAATATTAGGATATTCATCAGAAGGAATAAATTATTTACTGGAAAAGACCAGCATGTTTTACATTCTTCCTCTTTGGCTGTATATATTACTAAAGTGTATCTATCACAAGTGATAAGAAACTTTGCCCGAGTTTCAGAGATGGGGGATTTTGATGGGATAAACTGAAGCAAATACTGTGTAGCAAGAGGAATATTGGATTTCTGTGGCTCTTATCTTACATACCTTTAGGACTTTCCCTGTTTATATGGTGAAATACCTTGTTTTGTCTACTCCTTTACCCACTTCTCCCTACCCGTAGGAGTATGTGAGGCGAATTATTATCGATAACATATATTGATTTTGCAACTTCTATAAATGAAAATTCAAATTTTACTAATCCTTGCTTAAAAAATATAAGACATCATAAATTATATCATTTCCAAAAAAAAAAAAAAAAAAGGGTCAACTTAAAAATAATTGGGCTCCTGTTGGGAATAGCAGCTCAATTTATTATAGAACCAGATGACTTTAGGGAATTTTCTTTTTTGCTTTTAACTTATTATGACCATTTCCAAAGAGAAAGATTTGATGAAGCACCTTCAGCTAATATATCAAATATTTCTTAGATACTTAACCAGTCTTTTATTCTTGTGTTGGTTTCTTTTGTGCTCTAATTTCCTAGGGCAGGCTCATTTCCTGACAGCCAGGCAAATTAATTGTTTTTAAAGCCTGGATCTTGCTGCTTTAAAAAGTCTGTCAATATTAGCAAGTGTAAAACTTGACTCATTTAATAGTAGCTCTGTATTTCATTCATTTTTAAAAAACGAATCGTTTTTATTCTAGTATGTGAGAGAATCATCAACTGTGAGAGCTGAAAGTGCTCTCAAAGATTATCTTATAGACGAGGAAATTGCAGTACTGATGTGTTTTGTTGTTCATGACTCATCCAAGGTCACACAGCCTGTTAGTGGCAGACATGCTTCTATAACTTAGATTATCTGTCTCTTATTTAAGATTAAGACTTTCTGTCTCTTGGCTTTATTGGTCTAACTTTCTTGCCGGGTCATACACAGTAGTAGTCACTGTTTATACTGCTAAATAAACACTTATTTTAACATTCAGAATGAGGAAAAAGAAGCCTTTCTAGAGAATTTGGCATGATTTCACCTACTGAATGATTTGAGAGTTGTTAGTCTTCTCCCCAGGCTATGGTGGTGAAGTGGCTTCTCTTATCTGGATACCGAGCTGTGAGGAATTTTTATGTACGTGTAGTCCACTTAAGACTTTCCATTTCTGATTCTAGGGCATAGGGTTAAGGAAAGAGCCCCTGGAGGAGTCCTGAAACTTTTTCTCATCTTGGAGAATGAACATAATTTCTGGTCAACCTAGTTGCTTTAAGAGTAGTTGGCAATTGTGCTTTTGCCTGTTTCATATGCAGAAGTTTAAAGTCAGGTAAAAGTAAGCCTGTAGGACCTGGGAGGGTTATCCTAGAAACAGCAGGTAGGTAAAGAAGTTTAGCATTTCAGAAATAAGGTCCTAATTTCTAGCAAACTCCAAATCACTGCCAGTCGGTAGTAGCCTAATTGCCATTAAGAAAGAATTGGTTTCTTAAAAGGGAAAAATAATGGAGAAAACTTCTTAAGAGCTTTATTACATTCTTTTTCATGAAATTATTTCTGCAACGTATTGATTAATATCTAACTTTAAGAATTTTTATGTAGGCATTTCACCATTATGATTTTGAAATATGGAAAGTCCTTGCAAATATTCTTAGATTGCCTTCTGTCTGTCTGCCTTGTAAAAGATCCTTTTAGTTAAATGGACCATCCTCCTTAAATGATGTCATTAGCTCAGATTGAAAAGACATTGCCTGCAGGGAAATCATTTAATTGAACTAAAGTGCCTTATTTCTGTAGATCTTGGAACAGCTCGCTCACTCTTTTCTTCGGATTAGATAATTTATATGAGATAATTTTTTCAACTCTATGAATGATAAAATGTTAAGAAAAGTAATCTCCCTTTTAAGGTATTTTGGTGTTTCATAGTTTTCCATTTATATCAGAGTTAGAATTGATGGTTCTTAAAATGTAGACTAAAGTCTTGTATTCAGATAAAAAGGGTAATAGTTCATTAGACTAAATTATCAGTGCATTTGGGTTATACAGGTCAGTGGTTTCAAAATAAATGTTTGTGACTTCTATAGAAATGAGTCAACTAATTTCACTTTTCAGATCTTTCCCCACTTTTACTGCTTTTTATTTGTTTTGTTTTGAGTCAGGTTTATTGAGGTATAATTTACATGCAATAAAACTCATCCTTTTAAAGTGTATAGTTTGATGAGTTTTGACAGCTGTATGGAGCTGGATAACCACTACCACAGTTATATTGAGATAAGGTACAGAACATTTTTGTTGCTGCAGACAGTTCCCTCGTGCCCCTTTGTAGCCATTCCCATGCCTTCATTCCTGGCTCTTGGCAACCACTGATCTAATTTCTGCCCCCATAATTTTGCCTTTTCCAGAAAGTGGATTGATGTGGTAGGTAGCTAGGGAAGTTTGGCTTCTTATACTTAGCATAATGCTTTTATGATGTATCCATATTGTTGCACGTATCCGTTGTTTATTCCTTTTCATTGCTGAGTAGTATTCCATTGTATGGCTGTACCACAACTTGTTTATTCACTAATGATGGATATTTTGGTTATTTTAAGTTTTGACTTATATGAATAAAACTACTACAAATGTTTGCATCAAATCTTGTGAGGGCATATGTGTTCATTTCTCTTTGAAGTGGGATTGCTGGGTCATATGATAAGTGTATGTTTACTTTATTGCAAACTGTTTTCCAAAGTTGCCGTACCATTTTGCATTCCCATCGGCAATGACAGTAGCATTTGCTTTGCAGCCTCGTCAGCACTTGGTATTGTCGGTCTTTTCATTTTAGTGTTCGTGATTGTACTACCATTTAATTCTACTACCTACCTATCTTTATGGTAATCCTTGAATCCTAAGAAATTAAAATTGGAAACAACTAAAGCATAGCATCTACCTGCTTATTAGTTGAATCTGTTTTAAAGATACTAGGTTGGTTTGGCTCATGGTTCTAAAACTGATTATAATCACTCAGTTCAAAAACTTTTTCATTGAACTCAGTACATTCTAATCACTTTTGTTATTGTGGGAATGAAGCCATTATTATCAAGTATATCCTAAACATATGACATGGTAATGCTGGCTGAAGCAACACATGACTCTTCAACTCTTAGAGTTTGTCCTATTAAGAAACATTTTCTTGAATTTCCTTGGCCATTGTATATATGCTAACATTTTTAAAAAGTTAAGACAAAAAATTTTAAAGTCTCAAGCTACTCTTCAAGAGGTACACCATTCTACTGTCCAAATGTATTTCTTTAAGGAAGACATTTCACCATATTTGACTCTTAAAATCTTGATAATTCTCTACTTTGAAGTGCTCTGATGTCTTAGCATAATAGAAAACATCGCTGTGCTCAAGGCTTTTTACAGAGCATGACTATTTAGTAATAACTTTAAGGTCCTGTTGTTATGTGGTTCCTGCTTCTTTACTTGGATTAGCACGTTTTTGAAAGAGGAATAATTATTTACATAAAAATTAAGGGTGAGTGAATGCTATCCTACAATTTCTTGATAATCTCCAAAGCGTTAATTATTTTTCCTTTAGAAATGCTAGGATATTAGTATGAAAGCAAATACGAATACAAAATGTTTTGTTAAAATAACTAATAAATGAAGGCTCTTATTGAGGTAGAAGATAGCACCAAATAGAACAATATATTAAATCACATCAGTAATTATAACTGGTAAAACCTTTTCTTAGTATTGTTTCTGAAAACTGGTTTGCTCTTAAATAACTGTACCTCATAGGTAGTTTCCTGTATCAAAATGTATCATAACTTGTGTTGTAAAATTCACATGTAAGATTTCTACAAGTTCACCTTATTACATTTAGATGATTTCATGTTATGTAGCTCTTCTATCAGTCATTTGATGTGAACCTCACCCAAATCAGTCGCAACAACATCCAATTTTCTCCTAGTCTCTAGTTCACTGCTAGGTCAGCAAACTTTTATGGAGAAGAGAATGAAAGGGCAAACTGGTCTGAAACAGGTAATAGGCAGCTTTTTGTATCCAGGTGAGAAGGTTCTTTGCTTCCAGACCTAAGTAATTAGGGGGGTAAGAATCCTCCGATAATTCAGCCAATAAAGGTGTTTAATGATAGAATGAACAGTTAGAGGTGATTAATTAGCCTGGGCACTTTGGGCTGGCCAGTGTGCATGCAGTAGTACATACTGGCCATCAGCTGGTAAGCATGCAGTCTTGTAAAGGGCTTTCTGCTCTGACACTGGTCATATATCATTGCAGCTGTGCCCTTTGATTACTGGGAGGGCTTGCAGAGTGATTAATAGCCAGGATCAATGTTTCTGCCCAGCACATGACATTTGGTCACAGAGCAACCATATACTTATTCCCCTTTGGCACAACGCTTAGGAGGAATGAAGGATGAGACCTGCCAATTTATAGCTGAGGAGCTTCCAGTTTATAAAATGAGTCAACTTTGACTGTACAAAATTATTCCCCATTGAAATAATTAGTGCAGCATTAAACACAATTAGAACTAAAGCTACAGGAGCATGCTTGCTGAATCCAAGCCAGTTGACAGATGGTTAAGACCTGATATTTGGCTGCCTGTGATGACCAAGAGTTATTGTTTTGCTGAGAAAATAAAAAAGCTTGAAAGGGAACAGTGGCTACTTAAAAAAAAAAAAAAAAAAAGATTAGGTAATCTGATGCAAAATGCACATTTAAAATACACTGGAATGTTAGAATATTCAGTGTGACAACTCTGTAAATGTCTGTAACACAAACGATTGAATGTCTTTGGTGAATGATGCTTATTAATACAATATACAGCCATTTAAAGCAGATGCTGTTTAAAACAAAATTGGTTACTTGAGAGCTACTTTAATATGATACAGTCTTATTTTGTGACATATGCTGGGCCTCCACTTACTTTCAGTGCCACTTGTAAAGCCTGTTAGAGTAGAAGGTTTCTCAGACATCAAATATTACTAAGAAGTTAACTATATAACAAAAATGTTTGAGTTAAAAAAATCTTTTAATCGAAACCTTTACCTTTGAAATTTTTAGATGTGTAAATTAAGCTCCCTTATGTTAAATATGCCAGCATAATTGAAAAAAGATTATTTTCCAACCATCTAGTTCTTTCATAAATTAAAGTCTATATTCTCTATTTAGTAGAGTAAAACATACATGTTGTAGCCTTTGGTTTTGATAATAATACTTAGAACTAACAGTGGTTCCTATTGCGTTTGAAGTACTGGCATTTAGTTCACAGGGTATTTATTATTTCTACGCCACTGCTAGATGTGCTGAGTCAATTTACATTCTGATCATAATTATTCCAAAAAGGCTACATTCAGAAAATTGTCAAGGTCTGTTGAGTATACCATATAACTTTATAATTATTTCCAAAATACCTATTTACAAAATATCTATATCTGTGTGTGTGTGTGTGTGTGTATATATATACACACACACACACATATATGCTTAAGTATATATACATATATACATATATATACATGCTTTCATGGGTGTGAGAATTTAGTATTTGGAAGAAACACCAAGAAATTGATATGAGTAGAATTTCAGTTTTCCAACTTACACTTGATTAGAGCTAGAGTTGCCTTTTCTACTCATGGTAACAAAAAGTCAGTTTTCTAACCTGATTCTTCTTACTTCTGACTCATTAAAAAGGGATGTAAGACTAATATGCTGTTTGATATTTATATGCCCCTTTGTTTACGGTTAAAAATGGGTAGGGCCAATTTAAATTCTGGCAGTTTGGGGTTAATCACTTAATTTATGACATGTCTCCATTTCTTAGTTTGTAGTGTAAGAAAGACATGCTAATTATTACCTGGATTTATATACTACCTTTTTTTTCTTAAGACTTCTGAGTGCTTTGTGTCTGATTTCTTCTATAAAATCTTTTCCTTTTTTCTCTTAGCTACTGGGAAGACTAAGGGATACAAAGGTTCTGTGCCTTATTCAAGATCCCAGCCAGTGACACTGATGTCATAAGAAAGCAGAGCTTGTTTCTCGTTATCTACCTGCTCTTCTGTTCCTATCACTTTGTAACAACAACCAGTATAATGGTCACAATCAGCTCTCATAGAATCTAATGAAACATCTTTAACAGTATGTTATAAATACTCAGACCCATTTTCTTTTTTCATTCCTTGGACCTACGGTGATTCTGTTCTTATCTAGCCATACATAATATATTCTCTTGACCAATACAAATTTCTGAATTGGTGGGAGTTTGAAAAGAGGTGGTTAAAAGTTACTGATGAATGTGGATTCGAGCAAAATTCTGAGCTCACACCAAGGAATTTAGCTTCATTTTTACCTAATCTGAGATAGCTGGATATGGAGTGCATGAGAGCTAAAAGTGAGGCTTGGATTTCTACTTTTCCTTCATTTCCTGTCCCATGTGGATATACAGTATGTGTTTACATGATTAAAAATTAATTTGTTATGGGGAAAAGAGATGCAAAGAGTTGAGCTAATTACATATTAGGTAATAGCCCTCTGAAAAAGAAGTGATCTGCAGGAGGAGGAGAGATGAGATTTTCCTAACCTAAAAACACTGGAGAACTCTATAGGTAGAATAGAGTCAAAAAGTTGTATGTTCACAGAAACAACATATTCTAGAGCTGTCACTTTGGGGAGGAAGTGTTTGTTTAGGTAGAGACAAGTAATTTACATACTAAAGAGGCCAGAACCCTACTCTAGCTGGGACACTTGTTTATTGTAATTAAGGTCTTTTACCTTTGCCTGTGCACAAGCGCGTGCACACACACGCACCCTTTGAAGGGGCAGACTCACTTCTGCCCGGGGTCTATGTCCTGCCTAGTACTCTGCCTGGACTATTCCCCACCCCCTCCTCCTACTTTATTCCCTCGTGACCTGACTGGCTCTTTTTTATCTCTCAGTTCAGTGTAGAGAAGCCTTCGTGGACCACCCTTTCCAAAATACTCCCCCAACCTCTGCCATCAGTCTGTCCACTAGTCTCTTTTATATTCTCCACAGCACCCTCCATTATCTGAAATTATCTTATTTGTATGTTTCATATTGGTTTCTTCTCACTAGAATGTAATTTCTCTGAGGGTAGAGCCCTTGTTTGTCTCGTGTAACACTGTATCCCCAGTTCTAGAATGGTAGAAAATCAGTTGAAAGAATGCATTTAACTTCTTTGTATTTTCTGCCTTTTTACTTGTAGGTGGGAATTACATGGAATTAAGGTAGTCGTTTCTATGCTATGTTACTCTCTTGGAGGGGGTTGAATTCTAATCTTACTTAAAAAGAAAACTTTTTCCCTGGGTCCTAATTTCTCCTGTCATGACTACTAAATAGTTTGTATGGTATTGCTAATAGTATATTTAGACCCAGAGAAGAGGGGGACCCTGGTTTGGATCCTATACATTAGAGTGCCCTCATGGGCCCTTCTCTAGTTGTACTCACGTCCACAGGTCCAGTGATTGCGGTCAAGGGCAGGTGCCCAACTCATGTATACACCTTATTTCATCTCGCCATGCTCTGGGTACCCAGTGTCCCTAAAAACCTTTCCCAGGTGGCCACAAGTTTGCTTTCAGGGCCTGTGTGGGCCTCTTCCCTGGGTCTGTCATCTGGTAGGTGGACGATAGTACTGGTGTGTGTACACCTGTAGGCGTAGGGAGTAGCTACGGGTTTTGTGCAGGGGAGTGTGGACACAGTATGGAAAGGTGGGCATGTATGCAAAGCTCCTTGCGGGGGTGGGATGGAGCCAGAGGTGGGAAGTAAAGAGATGCAGAACTCAGGAATCGAGATGCTAAATTTAACCCTGGTCTTTTTCTACATTACCATAATGGTGTGTATTTGTTAAATTTGAAGGTTAGGCCATGTTTTAGTTAATAGTTTTGTGAGCTTGATATATAGCATCTTAATATTTAGACGTACGCTATGTGGGCCTCCATTTCTACAGGCCTGCAGAGGTCAGGGGAAGGGCTGAGTGTTGTATCTAAAACTTATTCTTCCTCAGGATCCTAAAGGCATCGTCCTTTTCCCAGAACTTGGGTGTATTACAATGGTTGAGCAGGTTCTTAATGAAGGTGAAAACTATTTGCATACCTTAGGAGCAAAAAGCCTGACAAGTCAGTTTTCCCCCAACATTATGAAAATTTTCAACCATACTGCAGAGAAGTCAAAGAATTTTACAGTGAATGGCTATATACCTACCACATAGATTTATCATGAATACTTTCCTGTCCTTGCTTTATCACACATCAGCTTCCCACCCCTCTGTTCATTCATTCAACTCATTTTTTGATGCATTTCAAAGTAAATTGAAGACACGGGTATACTTTCGCCTAACTACATAAGCATGGGAATTCATTTTTTATAGGGGATTGAAAAAAACCTTACTCTAGACACTTTATGCTTCTAAAACAAAATTTTCCTGTAATTTGATGAACTTAATTATGTTCACTCTTCAACAGTGAGTTTGAGCTTGGGTCCGTCTTCAGAAGGTGCTGATTTGGTGACTGTTGTAACTTGATATAGTACATGGTGATTGACATCTGATTTTGCTCACGTGACTCAGAGTCAGTGAAGAATAGGAATGCCTCAGATCCTTCAGACACAAATTCTAGTGGGAGACCACAGACAGCAACACAGAGAATGATAATACAGGGTGGCAAGTGGTGGTATTCTGGTGCTTGTTTAATCACTGGCTCTTGGGAGGAAGAAACTCTGATTTGTAGCATTTGCTGATTTCCATTGCGTAAATATTCCCACCATGGCCATTTGGGAGGAAAAGCTTTCCTCTATCAGCTTAGGTCTGAACGGTTGTGGTGGTGGTGGGAGTTGTAAATTAACGGACAGTAGACAGATTGGACAGTAGACAGATTAACAGGAGAAAAGATGAGGTTTATTCACACTTGTGTGGGAGCACTCAGTAATAAGTAACTCCCTGAATAGCCAGAGATAAAGGGTTATATACCAGCTTAATAAAAGGAGGGGGTTTAGGGCTTCCAAGGATGGAAGATTCGGCGAGGCTTGTTTACACAAATTTTTTGAAATGCCCCGTGCCCAAGGCTAGTCGCCTCCCTGACTGGAGACCTCTGGAGTGGGGTGGGCTGGGGTGTTATGGCAGTGGACTCTTGTACAGCTCTGTTTTAGTCAGATAAGGGCAGTTTAGGTGAGATTTATTTCTCCATCTGCTGTTGGGTTTTGGTCCCTTCAGCCAATTGATTCCAATAACCAGTGCGATGTCACCGCAGAGTTGGGAAGAGATGCGCACAAGCGGCATGTGATTCAGCTCCCGCCGCCCCAGTGCACCGCCACAAGTGTGTGTTACAAGAGGCCACTAGAAGGATTTCCAGCCCAGAGGATGGGGCTTAAGCTGACTCTTGAAGGATGAATATGAGTCAAATGAGCAGGCGCTGGTAATGCTGGATTAGTAGCTTGTCTGTGTAGGTACTGGAGGTCCTTGTATATATTGCTAAGGAGTTGGAGGTAACCAGGGAGCTAGTGGAGGATATCAGGTTAGGGGAGTGGCATTTTTTCCTCAAAACATCAAGCTAGTAACAGTATCGCTTAGGACCAGAATAAAGGCAGGAAGGAGAGAGAAGAGGGGACAAAAAAGAGATATTTAGGAACTTGTAATAGGACTTGGTTGACTGACTTGAAGAGTACAGAGTCAGTGATAACTTCTAGGTATCTGCCTTTAGCAAATGATGGGGGATGGTACATTTCACCAAGATAATCCAAGGAGGAGAACGATTTGGGGAGATTTAAAAAATAGTAAGTTGGGACTGCTTTGGGGACACGCAGGTTGCAATGTTGGCAGTTAGATATGGGTCTGGAGCTCAGAGAGCCATCTGGAATCATATGTGTATTTCAGAAGAGGCAGTCGTAATTTGTTACATTCTAGTGTACTTTCTGTGCATGTTTCTAAAATGCATTACTTAATACAATCTTTTTTTTAGGTAACTTTTTTTGTGTGGAAACAAAGATAAACTGTAGCCATTCTCTTCAGAAGATGCCTTAGCTAATATTTATTTATTACAATTTGATATCGCATGTGGTGATTGACATTTGACTTTGTTCTGGGAAATCAGACTTTATGGCTGATTGAGACTTATCATTACCTTATATTAACTATCAGTTACATAATTGCCGGTTTAGGTGATTCTTCAATGCGGACAAAAAAATTCTTCAACCTGTGGACAAGTGATTTAATAATGTCTTATAGCATATGTGGCAGTCAGTAAAATCATCAAATTCTTGTTCTGTGTTAGGATTGTGTCAGGTATTGGAAATTCATCAACCCTGCCCCTGTTAAACTTAACGTCTAGTGGAGAAAACAGATATGAATCACACAAGCATGGAAACATAAAAACAATATTAACTACAAGTTCACATGCTGTAAAGGAGAGGTACATGATGCTGACAGGGGAATGTGACCTCGTCAGGGGGTCAGGAGGGCGTCCCTGAGGAAGAAACAGTGGCTGTAGGGTGGAGAACAGTGTGGATAAGAATGGATGGAGTGGATGCTGCTAAGAGGCTATGTCAGAAGTCTGCGGAAGAGGCAAGCGACAGTGGCTTGATCTAGAGAGGGGATGACCAAGACAGAAGTGATGGAGATTTTTAGGAGGTCAAATCATGGGACTTGGTGATGGATGAGCAGAGAGGAAGGTGTCAAAAGTCGAGTTTTAGCTTTCCATTTAAACTCTCGTATTTTATTTAGGAGTAGTCACTGATTCAGTATTCAGATGAAAAAAAGAAGGCAGCTACACAAAGCCTAGGCAGAATACTTAGCTTCCTTTTAAAAGGTCTCCATTAATAAGTCTCCTTTTGAACTAAGGGTATGTTGCAAAATTGATTCATTGACTATTTTAGTAGCAGGCACATATGCAGTATCTGCCAGGAGCAGAACACCCAGTTGGCATTTGCAGTTCCGTCTTCTTTTGACAGGTATTTGGAATTTTTATGAATTGTAATGATATGCAAAGTGAGCAAATATGCCTTAATTTTTTTACTAGGGAAAAAACCCCAAAAAACATTATTTTTTCCATTGGGTTTTAGATGCATGCTGCTGTGTTCAGAGCTAATGTTATGTGAGACACACTGTTTTCTACACACTGTAAGAGGATCACATTTGTACTGATTGTATGTTTCTGAGGGATAAGCTTCCATTTTTCTGTATTATTAAAAGTATGTCTGTTGGCAGGGGTTTAGTGAGACTGGATAAGTATTTTCTTTTGTTCTGTTAATGAAAATTGACAACAGCTCTAGTTATCTTGTAAAATGAGCACTGGTAAATAAAGTAACATCATAATGGAAAGTTTTATGTTACAGTGATCTCCCTGTAAGCTTTGAATTATGTAACCACACCCTTAATACAGTACAACTTCAGACCCAAAAGAAACTTAGTATAATAGTCTTTCCTACTGTCTTAGCCATGATTTTTTTCTCTGGTATGTTTCACTGGAACAAATTGGAGGAAAAATTGAGCCCGTGACCTAGATATTATTCCTCATGTGAAAATAAATGTTGCTTTTGGAACATTTAAAAGTTAGGAAAGCTGACTACATCAATTTGGTTTTATATATTGAGAAATTATGACTGAAAGGGTCATGTATTTTGAAGTGTCTAGACTGGCAAACTATGGCCTGCCACCTGTCTTTACATAGTCTGTAAGCTAAGAGTAGTTTTTATATTTTTAAATGATTGAACAAAAATCAAAGTAATAATATTTTGTGACACAGGGAAATAATATGATATTTACATTTCAGTGCCCAGTTTGTGCTACGCAAGCATTCTCATTAATTTTTGTATTGTCTATGGCTACTTTTGAGCTGCAGCGGTAGATTGAGTAGTTGTGACTGAGTGAGAGTCTTTCTGGCCTGAAAAGCCCAAAATATTTACTGTCTACCCCTGGCCTAGATAGCCCCTCTGTAAGAATGGAAATTATTGAGGTCGTTCAAAACCAAGAGCCTGGTTTTGAAAAAGGCATGACAGAAGTATGAATTGAACTAGCAGAATAAAACAACTCTACTACAATAATAACAGCAATAGCTAACATGTAGTGCAGCTTTGCTTTTTGCCAAGTACTCTTTTGAGTACTTTATACACATTGACTCATTTAATTCGCACAACAACTCTGAGCTTCCAGTTTTTCTCATTTTACAGGAAGCAGCAAAGAGGTTAAACAAAGAGGTTAAACTGTCCAAAGTCAGTCCGTGCTGACAACAGGCTAGTTGAGCTGACTTTCAAATTTATCTCAGTGTTTTCTCACAAGTATTTATCTTGTAAGTACTTTCTGTTGGTATTGCATTTCTTGAGTACGAGGTAAGGATATTGTGCTTTGTACAATGGCAATTGCTTGTTCTCACTGAGGGCACCACCAGGTTGTAAGATGTTTGTACTCGTAAGAGCTTCATCGGTGTAATTCATCTAACTTCAAATTGAAATGGTTTCAAGTGTTTTTCCCATTGTTTATGTTTAATTTATGACCAATCCAATTGTTTTCACCGTTTTTTGTTTGTTTGTTTGTTTGTTTTTTTACATTTTATGTCACTTCCCAGATCATCAAAACCCTCCAGTGGATTCCCATTGCACTTAAAATCCAGCTCCAATTTCTTCACAAGGCTGAGTGAGGTCTCAGCTTCAAAGTCATCTCCTCTGAGAGACCTCCTTGAGCATCCTTTCTAAAATGAGCCTCTCTCTCTGCCCTGTGTTGTCCTTCATCCCTGCTTGTTGCCTAATAACACTCATCACAGTTTGTAATGTTTGTGTTTATTTGTTACTTGTTTTTCGTCCACCTTCTTCATTATATTGTGAGCTCCATAAAAAAAGGGCTCATGAGTCTTGTTTACCATTGTAATCTCCGTGCTTAGCACAGTACCCAACATGTAACAGGCTCTCTCTGTGAAAGGAATGAATGAAAGAGATCTACTTTCAATGCTACCATTTAGTCTGAGACTTCATCACAAAGAATTACTGTGGCTGCCTCCTAAACTAAAAGATCTCTGAAATTTCTTTTATGCTCTCAATTCTAACCTGCAAGGCTGATTTTATAAAATGCACCACTGACAGAATCACTCCCCTTATCAAGATCCTGCAGCAGTTGGAGATTGCTTACCGAGTCAAGTCCAAATTGCTTTGCCTGTGTTGTAAGGCTCTCCACAATCATAATCTTGTACTTTTCTTTCACGTAATCCTTTGCTTTAATTAGGCTGACCTCTTTCACATCAGCATTTGTCTTTTATGCTTACTATCTTCCAACACTCAGAAGAAACCCTAAAGCTTCCGTGCATTCTCCAATAAATCCAACCCTTCATCCCTAAATTCCCATTGTAACTATTGCCTGACCCACCCTTAGAACTTCGATCTTGATCATGTACTTGAATAGATATATTCTCCAAAATAAATCTTGTTTGTACATTGGTATTGAATATTCATTGTGAAAGTTTTGCTTCAGAATCCAATAAGAAGCTAATCCTAACTTCAGACTATGTTTTATAAAATGATAGGAATGGAGGTGCCTTGACATGTGGTTGTCAGTTTTGGGACTAGAGAAAGATTCAAATGATACCATTTCTGTCTTGGATATTAACTGGGATATTTGATACCAATGAACATGGTTGCATTATCTTTATTAAATTCCATTGAGTATAGTTTGGCTTCAGATTTTTCTGATCTGTGGCATGTTGAAAACTGTTTATAATATTAATGGAATTCCATTCCATTAGTTCAGAATTTGTGGTCATAAGAGCAGGAAGTTGTATTCTCTCTTTAAGAGAAAAATGGGTTTATTCACTGCAAAAAACGGTTGTAGAAAAAATATCTTCTTAACTTTATATATACTGTAGTATATATAATACTTGAATTATGTTTACATTACTTAATCATGAAATATATTTCTTTTAGACCTATTAAGAAATATGTGTTTCATATAAGGTGTTGCCTTCTTTCCCAGAAAAGTAGCTTGCTTATGGTCATCTAGCTATGGAGCAGAAGAACTTGAACTGGCAAAGCCAGCCCTGTCTGACTCCTGAGCCCGTGACTTTGACCAATGTGCTAAGCTCTTCACAGACCTACAGATGATCACAGTGCAAAATAATGAATGCAGTGATAGAAGTGTGCCCATTGATTCATTGCTGTTCTTAATGTCCTTTTTATGAACTTAAAAGTCTGAGCATGTATATAGTACTGATTGTTAGCAGAATCATAGACTATGGAGCAAGAAGGGCCTGGAAAACTGTCCAATATTGTTCTAAGTGCTTTACATAAATGATTTCATTTAATCTTCAAAACAATCCTATGAGATTTGTGTTCTTATTATATTATTTACTTCTGCAGGCTAAATAGAGATTAAATAATTTACGTTCCCAAGGGAGCCTATGCTAAACCCAGCCCTATACTTTTAAGCGCTGTGAATTCTGCCTCCCTGAAGAGTTTTTCACAGCTCATAAAAGTAAAGGCTTTCTTATTTACCAGTAATGATTTTCTTGGAACAACTTTTAGACTTGCTTCTACAATTCTCATAGCATGGCAGTGTTCTAAAGTAGGTCTCGGTGGTCAGAAGTCAGTTCAGGGTCATGGAAAGGATTCTGTTACCTTTTGATGTACTTACGTAAAATGTAAGTAATGATGTCGTCATGTAAAAATTTATAGCTCATAAAATTATACATTTCCAGTATTTTGTCAGTTTAAATATATACAAATCAGTTCATTTATAGATGTTGAGTTGTAAAACAATGGGTATGTCTTATTTTACCAGGAACGTAGTTTATTTTTCTGTTTGTTTTTTTTTCCAACCTCAGAATACCTTTTATGCTTTTTTTGGGCATGTTTTCTTATTACAAGTATTTTGTTGTTTGTTGGTCTTGACACCACACTCTGCACACACAAAGTGACAGCCTGTTACCCTGGTAGTCTTATGGTTGCGTGTGTGCAAACAAGGGCCAGCTGCTTTCTGCAGACATGTTAGGTCCTCATTTATATTCCCACAGTGGTGATCTTATTTTGAAACACACTGCTACCCTGTGGATAAGCTGAAGAATACACTGCCCGGGGTGCAGATCGATCAGTCTGTTATCAGTGCTTAAAGGCATAGCAGGAATAATGAAAGACGATTAAAGCTAAATCATTGGGAGGCCTGTAAATCTGAGAACATGTCACAACTTCAAAGAGCTGTTAATGTATACTATTTAATATTTAGCAAATTTCGTCAGAAGCAACTTTTATTTCCTGTTTTTCTGTCATCATTTAGTTTCTTTGGAGAGCAAAGGATCTCACAATATCTCTGGAAAAAAATCCATAATTTAGACTTTCTTTTGTGTTATATTCAAGTATCTAGAAAGATGATAACAACCACCACACTTCTCTTTCTGCCCTAAGTAGGAGGGTATTTTAACCTCATCCTTTGGAGTTAAAGGAACAAAATGGCTACCATCTCCAGACAGGATGTGTTTTATGTTAAATGTTTGAAATGTTTGTTCTTTCCTTTAAATTTAGAATATTTTTAAGCATTGAAAATGTCTTTTCCTCTGACTATCAAATCAATGAGTTATTTCAATCTTCTGCCCTCCTTGGAGTCCCAGCTACCATTTTGGTTCCCTCATAGCGTACCCGATTCTACATTTGGAGACCCAAATCACGGGTTTGTGAAACAGAACATTTGGGAACTGGAAGTAGTTTGGAATGGTGAGATCATAGGATGCAGATGAATGAATGGTGAAAGAAGATGAAGAGGTAGGCAAGGGCCTTGGGTACTGCGCCAAGGAGCTAGGCTTTAGGAACCATTGTGAGATCTTCAGGCAGGAATGACACACCAGATTTGTCTCTAGGTAAGAGCACTTAGCAGATGTTTGCAGAATGGCCTGGAAGACCAGAGTAGGGAGAAGTGGTTGTGGTGATGCAAGTGCGAAATGATAAGAGCTTAAACTAAAGACATGGTAGTGGGGAGTAAGAGGAGGGAACTAATTCAAATATTTCAGGCATAGAGTTGATGGGACTTAGCGATGTGAAAGTGACGGGAAGGAAGTTGAGCTAAGTCTGAAGTTTTGGGATGACTAAACAGACGGGGTACCGTTCGTTGAGATAGGGGTTACAGGAAGTAGAGGAAATGGTTGGAATTGGGCCAGTTGTAGTGAAGAGAAAGGGTAGTTCAGTTTTAGACACATTAAATATTGAAGGTGAACAATTTAGTCATTTGAAAATGCGGATTTGGACTTCAGGAGAAAGACGTCTGCTGGAGTCTTCAGCATATAGGGAACAGTGACAGTTATGTGTGCGGCTGGATTACACTGGGGGGTGTGTGGAGTTTTACAAGAGAGAACGCTGAAGATGGAATGCTGGGCGGCTGTCAACAGGAAGGACTGTGACAGGAGGGCAAGAGCCTGCAAAAGTAGATTGAAAATGATTAGTATAAGATGGCCAAGAGAGAACGGTCTGACTAGGAGCCCAGGGAGCAGAGATTTTTAGGGGAAGGGTGAGTAGTCAGTAGTGTCAGTTGCTTCAGAAGTGCCAAGAAAGATAAGTACCAAAAATTACCCATTAAATATGTAAATTAGGAGGTTGTGGTGATTTTATGAGGTATCTGTGGAGCAATATGGGCTGAAGTCAAACTGCAGTGTATTGAGGAATGAGGAATAAGAAGTAGAGAACACATTTCTTTTTAAAAAATCTAGGTCGTAACGAACTATGGTCCACGAACTGTGGTACCTGGAACACTGCTCAGCAACAGGCAGGAGGGACTACTCATACACGTGACAACTGGGATGAATCTCCAGACAATTGCGCTGCTTGGAGACTGAAAAAATCCAGTCTCTAAAGTATGATTCCTCTTATATAACAGTTTTGAAAGGACAAAATTATAGAAGTGGAGGATGGAGCAGTGGCTGCCAGAAGTCAGGGAGGGGGATGGGTGTATAAAGGACAATAGAGGAGGTCCCTGTGGTGTCGGGACTGTTCAGTGTCTTGACTGTAGTACACACGTTAACCTACGCAGGTGAGAAAATTGTACAGAACTTAACACACACACACACTCAAATGAGCACAGGTAAAACTGGGAAAATCTGAAAAAGATTGGGTGGTTGTATCAACATCAGTATCCTTTACGATATTATGCTACAGGTTTTAGAAATGTTACCATTGGGGGAAACTGGGCAAAGTGTACAAGCGCTGCTGGGTTACGTCTTATAACGGTATGTAAATCTATAATGATCTCAATAAACATTTCAAAAAAAGATCCAAGTAGTGAAGGGGAGGTAAGAGGGAATAGCCAGGGAGAGATGCAAAGTTAAGGGAGGGACTTGATCACGTGTATATGTTGCAGGAGAGGCAGCAGTGGGGAGGGAGGGATTCAAGATGCGAGGGAGAGAGAACTGTCTCTGAATCGGGAGGAAAGTATGAGGATGGGTGTGAATATAAATGCATGTGTTTGTGTGTGTGTGTGTGTGTGTGTGTATGTGTCTCTGAGTGTGTGTGTCTATGGGGGAAAGCTGAGGGTTCCCTCTTAATAGTGTCTCTCCCCTACTCCATCTCTCTATCTCTATCTCTGTCTCTGTCTCTCTGATTCATAAAAACGACAATCCTAGTCATTGCAAATTATCTTTTTAGTTAATGACTGTGACAGACTTGGGTATCCTGACTTTAAAATAAGGTTTAGCAACTCCTTATTCCATATCAGCATGTATGACATGATGCCATTTATCCACCAGAGGCAATAACAAATAAGGTGTTTGTAAGCTTATGGTAGCAGCATCCTGCTCTTATTTTTTTAATTGCAATTGATCTTTCTGATCTATAATTTGAATCAGCACCACAATGCATAGTTTACTATTTATAGCATATCTCGAGACCCAGCGTTTTAGAATGGTATTGCATGCTTATTAGGCTTTGGTAAAAGAAGTTGTGGCATCATTCACATTCATTCAGGGAAAGAGTGTCTCAGGATGATCACCCTGAACTAAGGGGTTTCGAGCTGCCTAGGGATTGGCTACTCACTGGGAGAGACCCTTTCAACTGGTGCATGTATACATTGCATGCAACTTGATTTTGTCCTTTCCTCCACTACCAAATTCCAGCAAGGCAAAGACTCTGGAATTAGTACTCGCCTTTTTCTGCCTTTCAAGATGCATGTTGCTCTTTTTGAAGCCTGTCTCTCCTCCAACTTGTCCTTGATGTGCTTTTAAAATCTGTTTTGACCTGTGAAAAAGATTGACGTGTGGGAGAAAGAGAAGTGTACTAAGGGATCATTTTCCAACCCTGCTTTTCCCACCCGCCCTGGGTTGCACACATCACACCTTACAACCTTACCCTTGGTATTACTGTTTCAGTTAGATCGGGTTTATGGATTAAGCTCGTGTAACACTTGCTGTTTCATCATATGTTGTTGCTTTTTAGGTGTAAGGTATGAGCCTTTTAGAGGCAGAACCGGTGTAGTCTGTGTCTTTATGTCTCCCCAGGGTCTAGCATGGTTCTTGACATCTGCCAGGTTCGTGCTAAATGTTTATTGAATAATGTCTATCGCGCCTTGTTGGTGCAGAATAGAAACGGTGTGAAAAAGATTATATTTTATTCTGAAATAAAGTTCATAATTGAAGTTATGAGGTTTAGATGGAGAAGGAAGAGGGAAAAATTGTTGGGATGGCACTTTATCTTGCTATCCAATTACAGAATTGCTGTATTAAACTGGTGTTTGTTTATGCACCTTTGGAGATGTATTAGCTAGAAGATGCAGAATAAATGTAACTGAGAGAAGCGTGTAGCCTGCCAAGAAGTACCTAAGGGGAATGCCAACTTAATACAAATCATCTTGCCTTCATCCTCCGGAGGGCAATAAATCTCAATTCATATAACCTGAAATGGTAAAAAAGGAGGGTTTTCACCTGTTTATCCTCAGTAGTGAGACAGGAAGAGAAAAAAGTTGATAGGGCATCTCATTCCATTCTGGTGCCCTTCGCCAGTTCTGCGAGAGGGCAGGAGGTGACGTGTGTGGCTGCTAATTGTAGGCTTACAGACTCATACCTGAATCAGCCCCTTTGTTTGGGGGGAGTTTAAAAAGAGTCTAAATTCCAGTTCATACAAAGTGCATTTCTGGAGAACATCATCCTCATCCCACATGGAGATGTGTTTTATAGATGACGGAGTTGTCAAGGCCACGGCCATCAGGGGACTGAGTTAATAGAACCGCGCGAAGGTTGGTGGAACCAGCTACGTCTTAGCACTGAACCCAGCATTGTCGTAAGAGTGCAGAATTTCCCATTAGTGTTAAAAGTTTATTGATTAAATATTCTAGACTCTGTGCAGAAATAAATGAACATGCAGTGTAACTATAAAGTGATATTTTATATCTGCCACCGAGTGAAGTTACATGCCGTAAAAATAACTGGCTCCCACAAAACAAACACACACATGGATTGAGTTTCACTTGGAATTTCCTCCGGCTGGCTGAATATTTGCCAAGTGCTTTGTAAAGTGCTGCATACAAAAAGATTCAATAGGCCTTGGTTTTTATGATGTTTACGTAGTGCTTATGGACTTCAATGAGTTTTATTTGTGTCGGAGGCGATAATATAACTTTATGGTTCACCATGGTTACTCTAATTTCACATAAAAAGTAAAAGTAATCTTGGTGTAAAGGATGACCCCTATAATATATGTCTTTGTTTAATAATCCTTATTTATTCAACATGATTACGTTCCAGGATTTGTGCAATGAGAATAGGCAGATGAATAAAACTTTGAATGTTTCCTCAGTTAAGTAGCTTATGCCCAAACCTGCCTCTCCCCCAGTCAGTTTGTCATCAGATATAACTTTTTCTTTGCTGCTTTTCCGGTGTCATCTTTTAGCCACACATTGAAAGAATGACCTGCATAAAAGTGCTTCAGCTTTTACTTTGATTATTTAAACTATTTTCATAACAGTAATGATTTTTGCTTTATACACAGTACTTATTCGTTGTTTTCAGATCTACCCAATCTGTGGTACTTTCGTCAGGTTTGTATACTTTTTGACAAACAGCTTGTTAATTTCCATTTTATAGATGAAGAAAGTAAATATTAAGTCACAAATATAAAGAAAGCTGGCTACATAGTATTTATTCCATTTTACTAAATATATATTTATTCTGTAAATATTGGTGCATTTTTCTACTAATTACACACACAAGCGTGCATATTTCTGTATTTCCTGCATAAAATCTACATATGTATTTCCTGTGCAAAATCTACAGCTGACTCCAGCCTAGATTTTGTACCCGTTCCCTGATATTACAAGTTCATTATAACTTTGTGAATATCAGTTACATCACCAACTTATCATTAGATGTACAGTAGTCTGTTGTATTCTTGAACTCTACTTGCTGACTTCCTTTCCTTTAAACCATCAAGGCAAGTTTGGACAAGAGTTCAGATTTGTTTTCTCTGTTCAATCTGGGAGAAGAGCTTTAGAAACCAGCCTTTTTGATTAGAATAGGCTGGTATACCTTTTAGTTTGCGTCTTCAGGTCCCAGACTAATTATTATTTAAAAACCTTATTATCACTAGTGATACCTGGGGTAAGTTGGCATATTAACAAGTTATAACACTTAATCTTGCAGAAACAATGCCTCCTTTCTCTGTTAGAGGAAATTTATACCATCTACTATAAACAATAGAAAAATGACTGCTGTGTTATAAATCATAACCAGAAGGTTCCTGAGGAGAGTTACGATTTTACTTCCTTTACAATATTATTGGGTAAGCCTTACCTAAGTATACTTTTCTCCAGTTTTAGTGTTATTTTTTTATACATATAAATAGTATGTGATAAAGAAAAGATTTCAAAAACCATCTTTCCATAAATCAACATATTTTAGTATTATTAGGTTGGTGCAAAAGTAATTGCGGTTTTTGCAAATTTTTTTTTTTTAACCTTTTAAACCACAATTACTTTTGCACCCACCTAGTATTAGAATGTAGAATACTAGAGTTGGAAAGAACCTTACAAATTAGTCTACATGTGAAGTCTAGAGACATTAAATCATCTAGATACCCACAAAAAGTTTAAGGGCTGATAGAAGCAGTCTTCCGTTTCCTAATTTGTTTTTTCTTTTTCTTCTATCAAGAATGACTATGCTATTGCTATTTTTTTATTGCACAGTTTTTCTCAGTATATACATTATGATGTGATACACCTGGTTACAAAAATCTTAACACACACACACACACACACACACACACACACACACAAACACAGAGTCACATTTGCAGTCTACCAGGGCAAGAATCAGCTATTTTTCTTTCCTAAATATTCAATTCTCAAATTGTCATCATTTGTGTAAATTTCAGCTTTTGCATATAAAGAGTATCTGATAGCTTCATTTATTTTTTAAAAAGTTGAAAATACCACCATTTGCAATCATGATAGACATAATTAATTCAGGCAAGAATCATCAATGAATGCTAAAACTTAGTGGGAGAAAGTTGGAGAAGGAACAGGATATTTACGCCATCTTAAAGAATCTTCCCATAAGATGCTTTTGCTTTTAAACTATAAAGTGAAAAATAGTAATGTGACAATGGAGAAATTGGCAGATACTACCTTGAATAGGTATGAAAATTAACATCGTTTGTGATGGCACACATTGACATCACGTGCCTTCTGATATGGTGTACTGCACCATAAGAATGGGATGAAATTTGAAAATGAAATTTTTTTGCTTTTGTATTTTTGTAATTCTTTATAATAAGAAATTCAAACTTTATATATTTATGTCTGAATCCACAAAGAAATTTATGGTGTAACTAGATCAGTTTCAGTGTGACCACTAATTTTCCTGTTTGGGGATTTTCTTATATGGAAAATCTTGATAATTTTTGTTTATTAATATGATTAAAAAACAACAAAAGAACAAGACAAACAAATGAGAAACAGAAACTCATAGACACAGACAATGGTTTGGTGGTTGCCAGAGGGTAAGGGGGGCGGGGGGTGGGGGGTGGGATGAGGGTAAGGGGGATCGAATATATGGTGATGGAAGGAGAACTGACTCTGGGTGATGAACACACAACGGGATTTATAGATGATGTAATACAGAATTGTACACCTGAAATCTATGTAATTTTACTAACAATTGTCACCTCAATAAATTTAATTAAAAAAAAAAAAGAAAAAAAAAACACACAAGAAAAATTGTTTTATTGATACTCTACCTAGAAAATATTTGGTATTATTTAAATAGAAATGAACATATTTATAGAAATCTAAAGTCTAAGACTTGAAGATAACATTTTCTTCAGAACATGTAACTTCAGTTGGTCAATGACACACAAGATTGCTTTCTCATTATATCCTAAGGAAGAAACTAATGCAATTTAGTTCAGTTAAAATGTATTAAGGAGGCCAGCGTTACATGTTTGATCTTATATGGGTGTTATTTTGTTCTCTGGCTATGAATATAACATTGGCAAATTGACTTGCAAGTTTATGGTTTTGGTTACTTGGGTGTCTTAAGTAAGACTATGAAAGGTTTTTGAAAGAAGTTATAAATTGCCTTCCTTTGAAATACTCAGTTACTGTCACCTTAAAAAAATATTTACTGTTTCTTAGAAAAGTATTTTAGTTGTTTTTTTTAAAATAAGCTGTTGATGAACATCACTATGATTTGAAAAATAAGTCAAACAGCTTCCCTGGGATTTATTGGGCAGCATAGCATGTGTGCATTTCACACATTCACCTATGTACACACATTTTACGTGCGTTTGTATGAGAGAAAACATTAAAATAATCATATGTCCAGATTCTTAAGGAATTTCATCAGGAGGTTCAAAGGCAACAGTAGACGTAAAAGATTTCAACATGAGTAAATATGTAGTTTGCACAATAGATGTGTTTTTTTAAAGTTATGTATAAAATGAACTTTGCAATATCATAGTTTAAATATACCAGAGAAATACCACTTTTCAAGATGGTATGAAATAGCATTGGTGACTGTGACCTCTAACTAATTTTTATGATTCAAAAGAGTATTGAAATTTATTTTTCTTAGCTGTTGGCAAACTTCTCTACTTATGTAATGTGCCATATTCTTGACATGGACAGATCACCTATAATATTGAGCTAGTACTGCTGTCTTTTTATTCATTCTATGTATTAGCTTCTTTCAGTAAGGCTAATTAGAACCAGTTGTCTTGTGAGATTTGGTAATGTGTCTAATATAATAGCAAATTTAACTGACTAGCAAATTATTTTGCTTAATATCTGAAAAGCTATTAGATTTTAAGATTGTATTCTTAACATATACAACATACCATATAAGACATTTTGCATTATATTACAGATGTCATTCTAAATTTTCAATGCTAGTTATTATTTTAATTTATTATCATTCATCTTTAACATTACATGTGAATGTATTATTACTAAATAAGGTTAAACATTACCAAAAATTGAAGATTGCGGTATTGGCTTTTAGCTGTTTTAGAGACTAGGTGTTGCATTAAAGTAGAATTTGGAAAAGGGAATATTACTACAAATATTGGATTAGAAAGTAAACTGGAAATGCTTTTCTTCCAGACTGTTATTCCCTTTTTTCTCTCCCCTTTACTACAAGTTTTTTGAAAGATCAATTATCTTTTCCTGCTGCCACTTTCTCCTGTTTTATTCCTTAATTACTACTGGCTTCTGTCCACACTCCCTCTTTCCTGATATCTCAGCAAGATCACTGTAGTGTTCTAATTTCCATAGCTAGTGAACAATTCCTAGTACTTGTCTTTTTTTGTCTTTCTGAAACAACTGATACCACTGAGCATTCGTCCATTCCTCTCCTAAAATTCTACTCGTTTGGCTTCTGGTCAGCCCATTCTCTCTTAGTCTTGTCATACTGTGTCTTCTCAGCCTTTCTGTGGCCTCCTCTTTCTCTTGGGAGGAGTGAAAGGTATAAGACTTAATAGCTTGTTTGATATTCCTTCTTAGACACAACTAACCAGAAGTTGTACATGTAAAGGCGTTGTTCATGTTATCTTTCAAAAAAAATTAATTTCATTTAATAAATATATTGGGTTAGGAAATAATTTTTCTCTCTACGCCTATTCTTTACTCTTAATTTGACAGGAATTTGCATTTTCTTTTCCTTCCACTAGTCTCAATTAGGGATGCATAGACCATCTGAATTGCAGTATCTTTGTTAAGGAGATTTATGTTGCGTCTTTAAATACAATTTAATATATTCCTAAAGAGGAATCTGTTATATCATCTAATTGTTAAGGATCACTAAGCTTCTTTATTTTTTATCTTTATAATATGTTTCTATTAGCACAGAGCACTTTATTTACAATATTGTCAGTCACTTTACAGTATGAAAATGCATCATTTTTTCCATTCAAATGCTTTTTTGAGATTTTCTTCAAGTGTAGAACTTTGAAGTACCGTTAGCTGAGAACAGGGACTTTTATTTTATACATAAGAATTCTCTAAATGGCTCTGTATGTATGAACCTTTTTTCTCGGCTGGAAAACTTCCATATATCTTGACTTAAAAAATTAATAACAAAACAAGCTTTATGAATAAGCATTCTAGAATCAGCCAGAAGACTTTTCAAACCAAACATAGGGATATATTTCTTAAGGAGTGTGAGCTCAGTAAATCAGGTGCCTGGAGTTGGGAAGGGATAGTGGTGAGCCTATTTGTAAACTTTGGGTTTCTGAATGTTAATTTTAAGCTTCCTTTTTAAAAGGCCAGTGTTTGGAGAGCTTATCCTGTCAGCAATATCCTGTGTCAATTGTCAGGCCATGTTTAACGTGTGGAGATGTATTAATCTGCCATAGCTAGCACTATAAGAGGCTGGGATAAATAGAGGGCTCAAGCAGATGAAGAGGGATTAACTGTGTGGATTGAGCAAACTCTTCAATCACTTAGCCAGTGATTTTACAAAGGATTAGCTGCTGCTTTTACAAATATTGATTACTGATTTGCAGCTCAGAATGGAGATGACATAACTTGTGCAGTTGCTGTGTGGCGTGCTCTGTGAACTGTGCATCATTCATATTAATGGATTTGTCATAGGCATTATAGACACTGACAGATTTATTATAGCAGCAGTTGCCAGAACTGTTATGGTTCAGGTTGTGTCAGCATATCTATTAAAACTTCAGGAGTTTAGAAGTTTATGTTATGGCCATAAAATTCATTTCCCAAGTGGATTTTGGAATACCAGTTATAGCCTGGCACAATTATTTTTATGCATATTTTTACATGAATCAGTCTGAAGGCATTTAAGTTGAAATAGAACAACAATAAAAACATTATTGTGTTATTTTTGTAATATCAAAAAGTTTAGATTTGTTTCATTTAAAAAAAAAAAATGTTGAATTAATCATCAGTGCTTGTTTTCCAACCAAGAACATGTCTAGTCCATGTGGACTTCCAAAAATCCACCAGTATTTCGTTCAGAACAGGGTTTGTCTTGAACAGCCTTTGGTTGGAGATTTTCAGAAAATACAGAAATATCTGGATAACTGAAAATCAGTGACTATTTTGTTTCATTTAAGTGACTTTTTTGGAACACTAAAAATCAACAGTAAGAATTATCTATATCAGAGAAAATATCTTCCTTTAATCTTTTTTAAGAAATTAATTCCCTGCTGTTCGATGTTATTAAACGTTTAACGTTTTTGCCAGTATCATAAGTTAAAAACTAGTATCCTGTTTTAGCTTGTTTTCTTTAGTTTTTGTTGGGTTTGTTTATTCATTCAGCAAAATTTAGTAATTATTGTATCCCAGCACTAATCTAGGCACTGGGGATACACAGTGGAAGACAACTGTGATTTCTGAGCTCAAGGAACTTACATCTATCTCCTTACCTAGTGGAGGTAGGAGAATTGCGGTAAAGACAGTTAATCAGTAAACACTCATCTTTTCTCATACTTATTGGCCTTTGTACTTATTCTGTGAATTGCCTGGTTCTATTCTTTACCTGTTTTTCTGTTAAGCTGTTTATCTTTTTCTTATTGATGTAGTTCATTGTCTATTGTGACATGCAAATATTTCCCCCATCCACCCTTTGAAAATGTCATCATTTGACAAATGAATGATTGTATTAATTTTTATCCATGTATGGAATTGTAATACCATATCTGATTTCTTTTTCTGGCAAGAGATCATTGGACCAAGTGTTAAATTTCCATAATTTTCCATCCTTTGAGGAATTTATGAGTTATTTCTTTTCTCTAATTTAATGTATTTTGATATTTTTTAAAAGTACATTGGAAGTTTGGGTCTTGCGTGAGACGTGAGGCTATCCAGATGAAGGGAACTTAATTAATTGATTTAGTAATAACTATTGTCTCATTGTTAGGAAGATCAATATAACATTCAATATGTAAAATAAATTTTTTCAGTGAGAAAATACATCATGATCTATTCACACATTATTTAATTACAGTCTGAGTTCGTAGAAAAACCTGTAGTGGAATATCTTATCATAAGAGCTTACCATACCTGGATCGATTTTGAGTAAGTTGTGTTATCTCATTTATTCCTATGGACATTGAGTGGAATGTATACCTTTTGGATTTTAAGTCTTGTCCATGTTTTTAAGAGATCATTGTGTATTTCAAATATTCACGAGCAAATGACAGAGTCAGAGTTCAGACAGTTTTATCGCCTTAAGCTCCCATGAGGTAACTACCAGCATCTTACATTGCAATGTGAGACTGCAACTGACCTACCTTTGGTGTGATGTTCACCTGTGGCTGAATAGCACTATTTGTTTACATGAAGTTGCATCATTTGTTTCATGTTGCTAGCAAACATTTTATTCCATGTAAAGTTCTATGAATTTTTTTCAAAGTTTTAGTTTTGACATTTTTAATTTTAATAATAATAAAAAAAACTTTAGTGGTGAAATAGTTCTGGTAATGACAACACTTAACTGGGAGAAAAGGAGACCATGAATGATTGGGCTATGTCAGCTCTGTGATCCCAGTGCTGGGATTGTCCACACAGTGAGCGAATTACTGGATTGCCTTATGGTGTCCAAGTCATAGTAAATAATCAGTTTCTGTATTTGGCAGTTGATTTTTTATATCATGGATACTCATTTTTGAAAAACATGCTAAAATCACATGGCTAAAAATGGGCACATTTTATACTCTACATTCAGTCCCAATTTCTGTTTTTTTTTTTTTTTCTTTTTATTGTATTTCTTACTTTATGTTGGTGGTTATAAAGTTTAGAACTGAATTGGAGGGTTGTTAATTGTGAAAGTAGAAGAATTAGAAGGATGACTGCTTTGTTCTTAACTTGTCGTAGCCCTTTCTTGCTATTTTGTCTTTCACTGTGTTTTTCCTCATCAGTTTCTTCTTCCTATACTCTTCATCAGTGGGGGACCACATTAGTTATGGTGAAAGATGGATTAAGTTTTTATAAAATTATTTTATTGACTCAAAAGTTAGATACTCTGTAAATAAAATCATCATCCTCATTATCATTTATATGTCTGATATTTCCCTTCTCTTTTCATTGTTGTGCTGATTTGAGAACTGCATTTTATCTACTTACTGACCTTCTTTTGATTTTGTATTAAACGTTATCTTAGAGCATATTTTATAAACCCTATAAGCAAGTGTTAAATGAGGTTTTAAAAATATACTGTTACCATAGGCAGAAAGAACAGGGCCGCAGGGAGAGAGGGGAGAGGAATGGAAACAGGAAGTGTGGGAAATGAAGGAGGAGATGAGACCATTCTTAAGAAAAGGTGTAGCTACAGCTAATTGTAATAGATTATAATACTGTTAGCATTGTAGGCAGGGAAAAGTCTCCACCCCCTATGTCGCCATGACAGTTCCAACCAGGACCAAGTAAGAATAAGGGAATCCTACCTCCCCATGGGAAGAAGTGGTCAACGGGGACCCACCTTGGGAATTCCTGTGATGCCACCCCTAAATCTTGAATATTCTGTGGCCTCATTTGAATAAAATCTAAGCTTCTTTGTTCTTCAGTGCAGTTGCTCTTCTTCTAGGCCTGCTCACTCCTACCGTCTTGAGAGTGTACTGTACTACTTCCTTTCTTTTAATACATCCACTGCTTGCTCGGCTTTGTGTTGCTTATTCGGTACGCCCCTCAATTCCTTCCTGTTTATCTTTTACCAAGAACCCCCATTTTTCGGTAACAATACTGTTCAGAGCAATGTAGATAGTTTACTTAAGAACTGTACGTCTACATTTTAAATAAGTACGCTTGGTGATTTGACGTACATTCAAGTTTGAGAATCACTCTTATGATCACTTGCTCAAAGTCTAGTGAAAAACACAAACTTATGACCACATTATTTTAGCCTAAGACTGTAGGTACCATGTGAATGTCACTCTCCCTGGCTGGTCTCACACATGGCTGTGAGCAGTCATTCCCCTCTGAAGCTAAGGTTCAGAAAGAGGAGTAAGCACGTGGTATATACTTTTATTTTCAGGTACTGGGGAAAAGCTATGCACTAACTGTTCCAATACTGAAGTTTGAATATGTATTCTCTAGTAATTTACTCAGTTACATGGGTAACAATACTTTCTAAAACTTTCAGTTACGCAGGTGTACATATTATTACCAGTTCATACTGAGGAGTATTTGAGGGCATTTTATCATCCTCACTGACGTGTTCTTTGGATGTTGTTTATGTGAAGTAGGTATATGTTTAAACCTTTTGCAAGCTAGAATTATTCTGGCACTCAGTTTGAACTTTACGGGCAGTTGATTTGTTTTTGTGTTAAGGTGATCTTCATCCAGGCATATGTCCCTGCAAAGCTATTACACTTTATGAACGTATATGTAAATTTATAAATAAGAGCATATCAACATTACCCGTGTCAAGGGTGCTTGATAAGGGACATGGCTCTTAAGCAGTAACATAAAAGAGCTGTGTTAGTTTCTTGCAGAGGTCCATCTTCTGCTTGGGATTTACCAATAGTTGGATGAAGACAAATAGTACTTGGGAAGGATTGTCTGGAAAACGTGCAGGGTGTCTATTCCTATAGAGACTCTATCATCTTATCCTTGAGCTTACTAGTGCTGTTCGGGAGCTATGGACAGTACTTGGCTACCTGGTTTTTGTACTCCGTAGACTTGCTTTTACTGAATTTTGCTTTGGCGTTATGCTGTTGGCTCGATATGAGTGATGTTATACAAAACAGCCCTAATAACTTTTATTTTACTTACTGTAAAAATGTTATTGCGGATATTTAGAACACATGGGAGACATTTTTTTCTCATTTCAGTACCAGGAACCGCAAACAGTTGTTGTATGTTCCTCCCTGAGCAATCATCTGTATTTATCTTATGGGCAGTGAATCACATAATTTATTATTTTTTGCTTCATGTTGGTTGTTATACAGCTTATAAGTGAATTTTTGGCCCACTTCTACTAAGTGTAAATGACTTTGTAGTTTCAGTGTGTTTTGTGTTCTGCCCTGAATCCTAGTTTTGCCTTTTTTTCACTTATGTTTTACATTTTATTTATTTTTTTGTAGTTTACTTTTTGAAATGTAAAATCATGCCATTTATATAAAAGTTGCAAGAATAATACAAAGAATTCCCATCATACCCTTCACTCAAATTTCGTTAACATTAATATTTCTCTACACAGGTATTTGTTTTCTCTCCGTCTGTATACACACACTTTTCTCCTATTTGGTTTTAATTTCCTTACCAAATGTATCTGTACAAATGCCTGTGAAATGCCTTTTTGGGGTCATGAGCAGTGTATTACTAAATTAACAACAATAATAGATAAGAATGTATTAATTTCATACCTATATTGAAAAAAGAGACCTACGGAAAGAACTGTTTCAGATGGAAGATAAATTGTGTGTGAGAGAGAGAGAGAGAGAGAGAGAGAGAGAGAGAGAGAGAGAGAGAGAGAGAGAGAGAGAGAGAAAACACATGTGTCTTAAGAGGATACTTAAAACACTTTGAATGGCAGAAGAAGGGAAATACCAAGGGCTTTTTGATTTAAATAAAAATTCGGGAGCTGTCTTCTTAAACAGAAACAGGTAATAAATACTAAAGCATGAATAATGAGAATGTATTTACTTTAGTAATCCAGCCCAATTTAGTAATCAAGTAATAAGAGTAGGTAGGACGAAAGTAGAGTCTTTATTCAGAAATGTTTACTTTTTATTAATTTAAGTTAGTCATAAAATAATTTCATATTTGATAGTTTTCATACTATTTTCCACTTATGTTAACCACCTCTCAATAATAAGATTCTTTGAGGAGATGGGAATAGAATGACAATTGTTTATATACTTGTTCTCTTTCTTCAAAGCAGAACCAAAAACATGAACTTTGTTATGTCCTACAGTCTAGAGGGCATTCTAACTCTGTATATTCCTATTTCAGATACTTCAGATATGATATGATGTTATTAATGGCTCTAAACTTTTTGTACACAGAATGGGAAAAATAAGTGACTAAAAATGAATGTAAAGAATAATACAGGCTAGAAAAATGTTATTCATATTCTAAAAGTAATTGTACAAAGTTATAGCTTAATACAACATAAAATAGTTGCAAAAGACAAAAAATAAATATTTGCCCTGTAGCCTGTGTGAAAATAAAACTTAGTTGAATGAAAAGGAGTTAAAGGACTCGTTCTAAATTACATTCATTTCTTATGTTCATGCAGTTTGCTAGAGGAATCTGCATACACAAAGAGCCTCCTTTTCGTTCCATAAATATCAGTTTTCCCATTACTAATTTGTCCCATGTTTGTGTCTATGTGTTTGTAAACCAAAATGGAAGTCTTTTAAAATGAGACGATTTTAGGAAGCAAAACTGACTTCTCTAAAATCTTATAGAAAATGGAACAAACGTTTTAGACTTTTAAATGCCTAATATTTTTAAATGTATCATTCTGTTGTTAAGAAAATACTTTTAAATAACCGTGATTACTTTAATGCCATAAAGCAGTAATTCAGTGATGTTTTCTTACACAGTTTCTATAGATGGCATTCACTTATTCCGTTCACAGCAGAGCATGGTATTTCAGAGAATGGGCTTTGCTGGTCAGGTCTGGGATCCTGGCTGCACCACTCACTGTGTGTGACCTTGATTTACGACTTGTAACAGGGAGCTAATAACAGTTACCTCTCGTGGCTGTGTGAGAAGGAAATGAGACGATTACTATATCGTACTTAACTCATGGCAAAGTCTTAATAAATGTTACCTGTTACAGTTCTTATTACCTCACTGAACCACGCTGGTATTTGTTTAAGTATACTTGCTATTTATATTTGATGATGTTTTAATAAAATATGCTTAGCACTTATAGTCTGCCTACATTTTTTTTAAGTGGCTGAAAACAACACAAATTTATTACCTTACAGTTTTGGAGGTCAGAAGTCCACTAGACTAAAATCAAGATGTCTTCCTGTAGACCTATTGGAACTCCCACGAGGCTATTGGAGTTTCCATTTCAAGAAGTAGTGTTAATAAAGGCCAACTTGAATTATCCTAATGGTTATTCAGCTTTTGCTTGGTAGCTTTCAAAGCAACTTGACACTTTACAGAGATGGGGAGGGGGAGACTACTAACAGATGGCAAACCTGTGAGTTGCAACCTCTGCTTTTTGTCCCCAGTGTCATCACATGGGCCACTATATCAGTCTTTAAACCCTTGTCCCCAAGCCTTACCTCCCTGGGAATTCTGTGGTCCTACTATTAAGAAGTTGATTATCTTTGTGTCTGAGCATCACATGAGCCCCCCCGTCTTTTTTACTTTTTAAAGGAAATATCATGATAGCCTCAGAAATTACCAGTATACTAGTTCGTATATTCATTGCTTAATCCTTTCGGAAGAGAGTAATAGTGGTGAGAAAATAAGCTCTGTGAAAGAACCATTCTAAAGTAACATAATTAGTAATCTTTTACTTACTGTAGAGGTTATTTTCTTAAAGGTTGTTGTTGTCTCATTTGTCCATTGAATACATAATAATTTTCTTTTTGCCACTAAAAAAACTGATAAAAATATTTGAAATCCCAAATTTTCTGTGTAAAGAGAATTATTAGAATATGAAAATATTTAATTTATATATTTATTTTCTTTCACAGATATTCCAGGCCAAAATTCTATCTGGAAATGAAACCTTTAAAATGACATAGGATTTTAATTTTAATATTAAGGCTACATTGGGAATATAGTATTTTTCTATTTTTACACAAAATGATAATGCATGAAGTATTGACACTTAAAAATAAACTTCAAGTCTGGTGGCCACTTCTTAATACCAGGAGGTATCACATTTTTATAATACATTAAAATTATTCCTTATAGAATTAGAGATCTAAAGGAAGTTATCAGTTGCTCTACAAAAAAATATGTTGTGAACAATCTCTACATTTGATATCTTTGAAAGTTGACTCCATCTTGGGCCTTGGCTATTTATTACTGAAAGGACAAGAAAAAATATTACTGTATTTATATTTCATGGAATCCTAGAGTTGGGAGGGCCTTAGAGATGACCTAACCTAGTTTTTTTTTTTTTTTTTTTTTTTTTTTTTTTTTTTTTTTTTAATGATTTGGATGAGAAACTGATACCCAGAGGGGCTTACTGACCTGCCGAAGGTCACAAATTTACAGAACTGGGGTTTCATTACAGACCTCTTTGGCCTATACGTGCATCTTGAAGTCAGTATTAATGTAAAACTAAGCTTCTAGGTCTCTGTTATATATACCCTGGAATCATTTCATTTAATATTTATATTCAAGTTAAGTTTAGGTTTCTCTCCCTTGTTAGGGCATAGTCTTTCTCTTTTGTTTTGCTAGTGAATTTTTGGACTTAAAACCTTTTAGAATAATAAGAAAAAAAAAGTCAGCAACTGCGTCTTTGTAGCTATTATTTGTATCTATTCTCTAGAAACTGGAGGAGGGCATCTAAGTTTATGTAAAGTAAAGCGTAATTAAATTGCGCTTGTGAACTGAGTCCTCAGCCAGTAATAGCTCTGGGAACTGAAGATCAATGATACACTGTTTCCTAAAGCTAAGTTCCCAGTGTGCGCTTCAGCCAGAAGTGTCTTGATGTCCAAGATTCTGGACATCATCTGGGAAGATACAGGAAACGGAAAGCATTTTTCTGTTTTCATACAAAATTATAATGCGTGAAATATTGCCACTTAAAAATAAACTTCAATTCGGATGACTACTTCTTAACAAAAATGAACTCGAATGGAGAAGTTAATCTAGAAATAAAATAAGCACCGAGATGATCGGCGTAGGAGAGGGTATTGCCACCTTGAGATGAGAAACTGAAATGATTAGTACTCTTAGAAAATTGAAGTCTAGTATGTGTTTTAAATATAAAGCAATCATTAAGTGGGGGGATACTATTAAAAGAGTCTATCAAATTTGGGAATGCTATAATCAGGCATTTAGTAAAGTTTATCACATGTAAATTTAGAAGAGATAAAAGGAAGCACTAGGTCCTTTTATGTGGTCAATTTATGGAACTCAGTGTCCTGTCAGGTGAAAAGGAAGAATTTAAAAAGACGTAGATAAACTCATGGATGTTTTAGTCATAGGAGTTGAGAGAAAAAAAGATATTGTTGAGGGACTTACCATTAGCTTTTTGTAGTTCGAGGAAAACAGTCACATTATGTGGTGACAGACAGTATTTGACTGACTAAACCAAGAGCCTGACTCAGAGTGAAAATTATTATAAGCAGAAAACAATCTTTTTTATGTATCTTCTTTCTTTTCTAATATTAGTGAAACACAATTTTCAGTTGTGTAAAAGTAGATGGAAAAATTATACTGATTGAAATTTTAGAGTTTGTGTAGAAAACTATGTAAATGCCAAGTAATAAAGGGAAAAGCCAGTAAAAGAAGACTAAATGGAAGCCAGTAAAAGGTGAGACTCAGAAACCAAACAGGAATTTTGTACCAAGTCAAGACTGAACAGCCATATAACTGAATATATTAAAGCAGTCAAGCTCCTAATATTGTAATACTTTATTAATGGCAACATAGTGAAAAAGGAGGCTTTAGATTCCTTAGAAATCTAGCATTTAAAAAATAATCATCAATGTTGCATATCAAAAAATAAAAAGGATAAGGAAAAACAAGTATCTATTTTGAAAAAGTCTCTGAATCACATCCTTTGACACGTATTTAGAGTCCCACAGGAAGAGCCGAATTGATAGAAAGGAAATGGAATAAAAAGTTAATTTCAGGACTCAGTAGTTAGAACGTCTACAGATTGAAAAAAAAAATCTTCTCTTAAAATTGCACTTTGAAATTGATGGCTCACTATATGTGTTAGAAAAATAAATACATATGTAGGAGTGTGAGACTGGGATATAGTTTGAGAGTGTGTGTGTGTGTGTGTGTGTGTGCATTAGGAGATATGTCAATGTGGGAGAAGGCCCAGGAATAGTCCACTGAGACACCCAGTGCTAGACAAAATTGCGAATTCAAGTTTGTTTACTTAGATTATTTTGAGAAAAGAGGCACAAAAGAGAAAGGATGATTGGATCTTTCTTTCCTCTAAACTCTGACTCTTTCTTCCCCCAACTCTTAACTCTCTCTCTTTCTCTTCTCTGCCCTCACTCCCTCTCCTACTCAAGGGATTTCCATGCTGTTCTAGGCCTTTTCTTCCCAGGAAAAGCATTCTATGACCTGGACAATTTTTCCACCTTTCTCTATCTTATGTACAGTAATGCAGCTGTTAACCTTGCTAATGCCAAGACTGGTTTTATACCCAACCAACCTAACATCTGAAACATGCCTAAATACTTCCTGCCAAAGAAAGTTCATTTTGAAATAATTTTTAATAGTTAAAACTTTTCCATAGATAAAACTTACTTCTTAAATATATTACTAGTGTTTAGGCATCCCCAGTATTTTTTTTATCCCAGATTCAAGGAAGAAAAGTTAAAACAATAAAATTGCCAAGATTGGGTAATACCTTAGTTTGTAGGTAATTTCTTTTTTATTTTCATACTTTGGAGCTCTTCTCCATTTTTTTGATTCTAGAATCTATTCCTTTAGCTTGCTGGTAGACTATGTCCACTCTATACACAGTTTGATTTTAAGGCAAAAGTTTCAAGACACATTGTAGAACTCTTGAGTTATCTTTTAAAAACAGAGGACTTGTGAATAAAATACCAACCTAAGAAAGTTTGGATTCCACTACTGCCTTTTCCCCACTGACTTGCTAGGAATATAGTAGGCACTTGATACTTGTTTATTTGAAGCCACTGTGACCTTGTTGCCATTTTTGCATGTTTCAGATTCCCAAATTGCAAGTTAGAGGAAGACCCATTCCTTGTCTGTTCTTGGAGGGTGTTAATTTTAATATCTAATATTTTGAGCTGCTTTCGAAAATTAGACTATTATATAAGCAATACATGCTCATTTTATAAAAAGGAAACTAGTCTATGTCAATATATACGCGTATTTATTTCCTTAGGGTACCGAAAGCTTGTGGCCACTTAAGCCCATGTAGTAAGAGTCTGCAGCAGAAACAGGATGCCCTAGAGTATAGGTTAATTTTTTTTCTCTCCTTAGTTAGAATGTAATTCTCCATCAACCACTTTCACCTAAGGAACAGGAAATCTTTGAACTGCTTTTAAAATAACTACAATGCTTAACTTGCACTGCTACCAAATCATGCTTTTCCCTCCCCATCTTTCTGATTAAAATTCTCTAAGCAACATTAAATAGTCTTACATTTACAATGGCATCCATTTATTTGAATTAATAATTGCAGTTATGCTAACATATAATAATAATATTTAACTATAACAATTAATAAAAGCTAACATTTACTGAATGCCTACTATGTGCCAAAGGATTAAGACTCAGTACGAAATTTATTTTTGGGACAAAGGTGTGAATTTTGATAGTGAAACAGAGCTGAGAATGTAATTGTGAATTTGTTGGACTGTTGTGTAAGTAGCTGTGTTGTATAGTTTCCCATGGTGAGATAATGTAATTGTGGTGTTTGGCACATGTTTGGTTGCTCTTTTTTAGTTGCCTGTCAGATAGGTTGCTATTAGTCTTTACTTTCCTTCCACGTGTCATGATAACTGCATTTGTATAGTCTTAATTCTTTGGATCAATGCGAATCTTCTTCATTGATGACATACTATATTGATCATTGAGGTATAGTGGTATGAGGTCTAAACAATGTGAAAATTTGTGTTGTTTTTAAAGAGAAATTACTACTTTCTATATCTTGTTACAAATTTTCAATTTCTACCATCAAATAGTATTAGGTGTTTATATGTTTACGATGCTATACAAATCAAATAGTTCTTGTGAGAGCATAAAATCTAAAGTATCAAAAGGGATTACTATTAATAAACTTTGGGCTTTTAAAAATTTACATGTATATTAAACAAATCCTAGATATTGGACATGGTTTAAAAAATAAATTTGCCTGTGAGTACAACTAGGAAGAGAGAATATTTGCTACAGATTCAGAGAAACACATTTTAGCATTTGTTTTAGGAGAAAAATTTGTTTTTGAGGAAAAATCATTTTATGTTTTACTTGGTAGGAATACGGACATATAGGTAAGAGTTGATATGCAACAAAACTCTTGAAGAGTTTATCCAACATAAATATAGAGATGCTTGTATGATTTACTTGAAATTCCTGACTCCTCTTTCAGGGATTTATTTCATTTATCTATAATAGTTTCCTAGTCCTTTCCCTACACTGTAGATTGAAAAGTATTGCTCTTTAGAGATCATTCAGTTACATTATTTTACTATATTTTTGGGAGCATAATATATGAAGATACGGGAATACAGAACAATTTTTTTCTCTCTTGAGATTTATAGCAGGAGAGGAACTAGTCTATGGAATGGATCTGAAACAAAATTAATGGACTTGGATTTAATTAATTTGGGTAATTAAAAGTACACTGAATCTAATGAAATCTGGTACTTGATTTTTCTAAAATGGATTACTCACTTTTTTTTTTTCCTTCCTCTGTTTCCCACAGGAAACCAGTTTCCTCCAATTGCAGCACAGGACCTGCCTTCCGTTTTAAAGGCTGGCTATCTTGAAAAACGCAGAAAAGGTAAACTGTAAGATTCTAAGGTTTTATCCTTAGATAAAATATGCTTACCGTATACATGTGGAGCCAGTATTCTCTTTCGGTGATGGAAGAGTTTTAAGACTCTTGAGAAAATCTGGATTACATTATCCGAACCACAAAATGCAGCTTTTAGCTCTCAATAACTTTCAGTAACAAAACATTGGGTCAGGTTTTTAGCTGTCAATCTCGGTTATTTGTAAATGATTCAGGAACTATTTCCTGCCTCTTAGAGGAAGGCTGCAGGCCACAACTGTATTCTCAAGGACGAGACTTCTCACCAGTTTCCGACTCAACTGAGCAGCACGTTATATACGACACACACAGTGTCTGCTGTGGTTCAGGTCCAGCCTGGCACATTGTCTGCCATTTTCTATTATTCGTTCAGTGTTCCTCTTCATTGGCTATGATAATTGGGAGTTGACCATATGGTCCCACTCTTTCAACACCAATATATAATGGAAATGAAATATGGAGGTGGTGTTATGATACAGGAAATGAAAAACAGAAAGTCTCTTCATTACCATTCTGCTTATCTCTCTGGTGGTCACTTTGGGCCATTCTATTTATATTCCATTTGCTTTTCTTAGCTTTCTTAGCTGAGTTTAAAAGCTGAAAGAGATAATAGAAATAATCTAGGTCAACTCCTCCCCCTCCCTTTTCTAACAGATGAGAAAAAGAGGCCCAGATGCATCAGTTATCTCAAGGCTATATGGTCAAATGCCTTTTTGATGGCCCCTGTCAGGAGAGTTTGTTAGCTCGCCATGCCGTTGAGCCCATAAATGTAACAGCTCCTCCTCTGCTTCACTTTATTCCTTTAGGCTTTGTTCTTTGTTTGTCTCTAGGAAAAGAAGATACAAATTAATTAGCCCTAGAATTTGAGAGCTAAAAAAGAAGCTGAGAAATCACATTAACTAACTTTTCCTTTTACGATAAGGAAATGGTGTGTTGTGTTTACATATGTAATGGGTATTATCTAAACTGTTCCTTTTCCGCCTTTGTTGTAGATCACAGCTTTCTGGGATTTGAATGGCAAAAACGGTGGTGTGCTCTCAGTAAAACGGTATTCTACTACTATGGAAGTGATAAAGGTATTACTGGTGTTAGTACTGCTATTGCATGAGTGCTTGGCAGGCCATTTTAACCCTCTTCCTGTTTTGGTACAAAGTAAATTGAAGACAGATGAAGAAAAAATAACTGAGAACTTTAATAGGTATGGTCTAAGACTACTTTATAATTCTATTTCATTATTTGACAAATGCTCCAAATTCCAGGATGCCCTAAAAGTTAACCTGATTGTGTTTTATTGAATTAAAAAAGAGAGTAAAATAACTCATCGGTGTGGCCTTTCAACCTTAGGGAATATTTATCACCCAGGCTATCGTTGTATGGAAAAGTTAAGACCATTAGGATCGTGAGAGTTTTAAAGGGAGGAAAAGATACTTTTTTCCTTGAAATATTCGAAAAGAAAAATTTAGATAAAATGAAATATGTGGAATACTTTTCTCAGCTTATATTACAGATTTAAATAATAGCAGATATCTATACAGAAGTTACTGTTTGAAGTACCTCAGCTGCCTAAGCACTTTAGCTGTATTAACTTGTCTAAATACAGCTTTGTGTGGTAGGTACTATTATTACTAGCCCCGTTTATGTTACTGTTAAAGCTGAGAACAGAGAGGTTAAGTAACTTGTTCAAAGTCACAGAGGTGGTAAATGGCAGATGTGGGATTTGAACCTAGGCATAATGGTTAGAATCCATATTCTTAACCACTGTGGTCACTATATTAATTTAGAAACTACAAGATACATTTTGTAATTTCATTTGTTAGTGAATAAATCTCTTAGTCATAATTCCCCTAATTTTAAGTTTTTTTATTTGAACAAAGAAAGCCATAAAATATTGAAATATAAAGGCTATAAACTTTTTTAGTTTTGCTTTTTTCTAGAAAAAGATCAGAAATTGAAAATTATAAAGTAAGGGTCATATAAAAATAGCTAACATTCATTTCCAGAAAGGACACTTGAGAAAAAGGATAAAAGTCCAATATCAATGAATATGACTTTCCCATGGAATTCTTATCAGTGTTGTTTGGAAATTTATGTTTCACTTGACATTATTTGCAGATTTTAGGTTTTTTCCTTATTATATACATTAAATACAGATATGCATGTATTTCAGAAAAATTTGAAGTGCATATATAATGCTAGAAGTTGATCTCACCTTTTGGCTAATGGGATTACCAAATTAAGAATTAGCTTAGTGGGTAGTTTGCATTCTATCACCAGTTTACAATACGTTCAAGTGTGGTAATGGCATCAGTGAGGTGTAAACTATAAACAGCTGTCAACAGGCAGACTTCTTCTGCTAAGGGTAAGTAGGTGATTTGGTCAGAAACTTTAGAGTCCAAGTTCAGTTATGATTATCATAGGTCATAAACATGTGTTACTATTATAGAAATATCATTTTGTACAGCATTGTGAATTGAGATCAAAATCTTACTTTTCTACAAAGAAATACCCTCTAGTCCATAAGACCAGGGGAGGGAGGTTTCAGATTCTTGTGCCTTTGGTTCAGTTAGGCTCTCATTTCTAACTTCTTTAAGAATCAGATGTCTAAATGTCTTTTTCTTCCGCCCTCAGTCCTAACTCGTATATACCAACTGTTAGGTCAAAGACTAGTAAGTTTTCCCAAACCCTAAGGAGTGTTTATATGTATTTCAAAGGCTACTGTTCAATACATAAATTCTAGGTGCTTTTTTGAAGGGGTGTTAGTTAAATTTCCATTTCTAGTCTTATTTGGTGAGACCTTGTGGTAATAACATTCTTTGTAATTTGTATTTTAAGTCCTTTGTGATCCATTTAGCCACCTCTACCACCACTGCTTTTTAATAGTTACTACTTTAGCATTCCTTTTCTATGTGGATATTTGAAGATCTGGTTTATATTTACTTAAACTCTTCCCTATCTGCTCTGAAGCCTTCTGTTTCCATGGAGATTTCAGATCTGTTTCTAGTGGTTCTTTTCTCTGTGGCTGCTTCCTTTGGAATTCTTGGCCAGTTCTCCTTTTAGGGACTTGGGGGGCAGGGGGGGCGGCGGAATCTATTTTAAGACAGTTTTAATTGCTTGTTTGGCACGATCTGACCTTCCTTCCTTTGTATCTTTTTCTTTCCAGGAAAATGTGTCACATGAAATTTTTATTTTCTTTTGTGAAATCTGATAGCTGATTTGTATAGTCTTGTTTACTGTATGTGTGAATCATTTACCTAAACGTTGGAAAGGGCTATTTAGATATATGAGAACTATAATCCTCCAACTAAGTAGGATTTAGATAAATGGATTATAGAGGCACAGAAGGAGTTGATACCACTTACTAGGTTAAACTGTACTTTGTTACTGTTTGACAGATACATAGTTCATATTTTCTAACATACTGTGTGTGCCAAAAACCATTTTGACCCATCAAGATTGTAATGGCTTAGAAAGAGTAGTTCCAGTCTCTCGGGTAAATAATGCCTTACCTTTTTGTACCCATAAATATTGACTGTATTTATTATTCATGGCCATTTGGGGCCCTTAAATAATATGTGTGTGTGTGTGTGTGTGTGTGTGTGTGTGTGTGTGTGTGTGTGTGTGTGCGTGTGTGGAGATATATATATATATATATATATATATATATATATATATATATATAGAGAGAGAGAGAGAGAGAGAGAGAGAGAGAGAGAGAGAGAAAGAGAGAGAGAGAGAGAGAACATATTTTATCACTTCATGAAATTGCGTCCATCTTTTCATTCTTTGATTGTTCAAATTTCATTCATCAAGCTTCTTTTGTCCTAGATGCTCAGACTGCCATCAAGGTAGTTATTTATTTATTTATTTATTTGATAAACATCTATTGGACACTTGACGGATACCAGGCACTGGGGATCCAAAGCTAATCCTGCCTTAGAAGTACGCACAGTTTAAGTGGAGGAAGAGAGGAAGTCGTGGGATTGGAGGTGGGGGCTGGGTGGGCAAACTGATCATTTCAATCAGGTATAATGAGTGATTTAAATAAAATATCTTTGGATAACATAGGCGGGATGGCTAACTGCCCAGGGGAGTTAGGGAATACTTTCTAGGAGAGACCCTTCATTGGGCCTTAAAGGATGAGTAAGAGTTTGTGGGATGAAGAAGGGTACAATGGGCATTCCAGGCAGGGGGACAGCCGAGATTCTGAGTCGCAAAGGCCTTGGATGAGACCACAGTTGGAATCAAGGCCGAGTGTAGAGTGAGTCAAGGAGGGGGCACATCAGGCTGAGGAGCGGGTTAGGAGCCCGTGAAGCCTCGGGCTCCGTGACCAGGTGTAGGTTTTAGGAAGCCGTTGTGGTAGTATCGTGGAGGATGGATTGGGCTGGACAGAGGCTGGGCCAGCCGGATCATTTTGGAGGACACTGAGCTGGTCCAGGCGGGAGAGGTGATCACAGGCTGCTGAGAGGCAGATTGAGGAGAGGTGCAGACCTTTCCGGCTCCAAAGCCACGTTCCTTGCACAACTGCGTTGTTTGCAGCCCTTCCGATGGGCCTGTAAATGATGGCCCCTTTAGGAACCTGTTCTAAACTCACGTTTTGTTTTGCTTTTTTCCTTTTTCTGTTTACCCTCCATGTGATCTTAAATCAGCATTATGAACCTTACTTATCTGTTCCCATTTCTAAGGGGGGAGTGTTTAGTTTGTAGTATTTTTGCTTTCCACTTACCGGGTTTGCTGCCCCTATCCTCACTCCCCAGTTAAAGAAAATTCTAACGCCATCCAGTATGTGGCAGCTGCAAGTAGCCTTGGTCCTACCAAGTGATTCTAAGTGTAGATCAAAAGGTATTTATTACATCAGGTGGTTATAATTTTTTCACTGTGATATCTTTTCAATATATAATAAAAGTCATTAGAAAATTGGACTTAATATGGATAATTTAAAATAACGAAACTTTCAGGTTGGCAGGGAAGTAAAATTTTTCATTGAAATTGACCTTTCTGCCCTCTTACTTCCCCCAGAACTTCACCATTGATAGGAAAAATAGGACATATCTGTTCAGTGTGGATGAAAATTATAAAGTGTCTTTTGATGTTGAAATAGCATCATAGTTTTAATATTTAAAAAAATATTGTTAAAGTGACAGAGTGTACAATTGAAAGTTTTGTTGTTTTATAACAACTTTAGTAACATCTATAAAAGCTTTCCTTTTTTCTTGATTCATTTGATGGAGGTGAATTCCTAGGTCAAGGGATCAGCATTTCATAATTATATCATGAGCATACACATAAAATGTGTAAATAAACTCTGATATTTAAAAAAATTTGTATTATAATTTTGTTTGTAAATAAGGATAATACCTTTGTTATTCCTTAAGAAATAGGAATACTTAATTCTATTTTTTATCAGGATTATTGCAATTTTATAGACTTTTGGGCCTTTGATATACAAATAACATTTATTACAATAAGTGTTAAATACGAGGCCTTTATTTTCTGCCTTTATAGTTCTCTCACCTTGTAACTGTACAGAGGAGTTAAAACGTACATCTGATATTTAGAAGGATTCCATCAACATGCAGAAACCAGGTGCAAACTAAGTCTTATGAGGAGTCCGATGATGGTGAATCATGTTGGTTTGCAATAAAACAGGACACAGTTTGATTTAAATTTAAAATATAACGACATCTATCTATAGATTGAAGACATAGAGATCGAAGGTAGATCTGTTCTAAATCAGATTGTGCACTGCTATTTCTATATGTAGAGCTATTAGTATAGAGATGTTTTTGTGTCTGTATAGATGGATAGATACAGCAACACCTATACCGGAAGCTTTTCTTTGAACATCTGTGTGCCAGGTATTATTACTACAAAGTGGGATGATACATTGGGTCAGAGGAGTGGGCACGGAGGACCCATAGAACAGTATGCGATGTAGAAGCCGGCTGCCTGGGCAGTAGGTAAGTGACGGCTGTGTGCCAGGAAGGGGCGAGGTTAAGCTGGTACATGTTAGGAGGTTAGCCTTTCCTGTCTAAGGGACAGGTGGTGTGTCTGAGCATTGAAGGTCAGTAGATGGCATGACAGACTCTGATTGGACGTTGGAGAAATCACGTGGACAGCTGTCAGGAGCAGGTGAGACTGAAGGCAAGATGTGTTCTGAAGTTGAGAGTGACTAAAGAGTTCAGAGAGTTTGTTTACCATCTCAGGTGCGTGAAAGAGCTGCAGGTTATCGGAGATGTTTGTCGTCACTCTCATGTTCCATGAGGAGCAGCGGTGTCCTTTATTTAGTTATCGTAGGAGGCTCTAAGAGGACAATACATAAATATATATTATTATGAAGCTATTCTCTGTGTAATGTTTATCTTAATAGCTATATGTTATGATAGTCTCATAGACCATATCATAATTATTATCTAAATTTCAGTTGTAGAGGAAAGTAGTAAGCATAGCCAAAAAAGTAGAAAGAGGGTTTTAAACTCCCAATCTATAAAAATGCCTGTAACTTATTTATTCTCCATTCACAGATACCTCATACTATCTTATTTTTTAATCACGTTTATACCTGTGGTTGAAAATGTGGGGCTGTACAAAAACCGCTTGGTTTTTATGCTTGCAGTGCACTTTGCTTTGCTTTCAAAGAAAAAAAAAAAAGGTTTTGGAAATACCTAACATTTCCTGCCACCAGACCATATCAGCCAAACTTTTAATTCTAAGTAACATGCTTCCCTTTGGACCCATAACTATTGCCTGAGTTTATTATTCAGAGCCATTTGGGGCCCGTAAGTAACAAATATATAGAGCATATAGTATTTTTCACTTCAAATAGTAATAATTTGATACTTCCTCACAGTATAACTCAAAACCCCAGAAGTATGTTTCTGAATTAGCATTAGTAGCTGTATTTCCGTGAGCTGTATAAGCAAGGACAATGTTCGTGTATCTTTAACTGAGGGCCTAGAACAACATGGTAATCAGTTTGATCAAGTTTATTGGACAGGTTTAGTGTTAAGGGGTACATTTTCCTCTTTACTGCTAACGAGCATTAGTACTTATAGAAATAACACGAGTTATTCACTAGGGGGAAAGGCCTTCTTAAGTAAAAGAAGCAAATGTTATTGAAAAATTTCAGAACACATTGCATATCTTTCTGTTTGCTAGCCATTTGTCCCCAAGTAGCATTCTTAGTATGAATGGCAGAAACCACCCTTGTTTAACTGTGCAGAAAAGGAAATTATTGGGAGAATATCGGCTGTCAGACAAAAGTGAGGGGCAGGCTAAACCACCAGGCTCAGAAAGCAGGCAGGGACGAAGGGCAGTAAGGCGGCGAGAACTTCAGCCCAGTCCATGCCCCGAGAGAGTCCACCTGCGCCCCTGCTGGCCCTGCCTGCGAACCCAGGACTGCTCTGTTGCCATGGTGCCCTGGCACCAGTCAGGGAATGCTGCTGCCCCAGGAATGGATTCTGAGCGCTCCCCTCATTCTGCTGTTGCTCGGTGCAGATTTAGGTCCCAGGCTGGAGAGTCTGCTCGAAACAGTAGAGGTCTGCCTCCTTCCAGTGTCTGTGGCAGGAAGCTGGCTGTACCCTGACAACCTCAGGATGGAAATAATGAAGATAGTTGGGTGCTGGGGATTCTCAGATGACAAATGCTCGCACCTTATAGGGATACTCAAATGATCTGGAATCATTTCATTGCTATAGTTATACTGTATTTAAAATGGTAGGAAAGTCATTGGTGTTTTAAGCCTATTTTCTGAGATCCAGTAAAGCAGAGAAACAGTAAGCACATTTGCAAGAAAAATAGGACTGATTGAATTTTAGTAGGTGGTCGTGAGATGGAGGGAGAGGACATGGGAGCCGCTGATGAAAGAAAGGGAGCAATAAAGAGTGGTGTTCAGTTTTCTGGTTGGGAGCGTCCTTTAATGGAGGTGCCAGTTAAGGAGAAGGTGGACCCAAGACGAAAGATCCCAAAGGTTGGGGGAGTGGACATGAGGTGCTGTCCGTTGTGGGCCTATTGGATCCATTGTACCCATGGGCCATGCAAGAGGTGAAACAGATATAGTGAGCAGATGAAGATTTGGATATACAATTCTGAAGCTGGACGAAAATGGAGGATTATGAGTCACAAGCATATTGCTAGGAATTTAATCCTTGGAATTGAGTGAGGTTGCCCAGTGAAACTTGTAAAGTTGGAAAAGAGGAAGGTTTAGACTATAACCTATTATGGCTGTGGAAGAGAGAAGCAAACGCAGAGGAGCCTGTAAAGCAAGCTGAGAAAGTTGGACTCAAGTCGCGGGAGGAAATGTAAGATCATATTTATCTTCTCTACCGAGATGTCATAAATTACATGTTCTAGAACAGTGGTTTTTCAAACATTGAATGTGTATCAAAATCATCTGGGGTGCTTGCTGAAAATTCAGTTCCCTGGGCTCACCCCCAGAGATTCCTATACAGCAAGTACAGGGTGGTAGCCCTTTCTAACATAGATGATTCTGGAAATATACCTGGAGAAACACCTTTCTAGGAGACAGTAGGAAATGATTGAATAAGCAAGGCTTTGGAATCAGACTTACACGAGAGTCCTGGTTTTTACCGCTTACCGGTTGGTGTGGCTGTGAGCAAGTTAGTTATTTTCGGGTTTGTGTTTCCCATCAGTGCTGGGGATATAATAAATACTTTCTCTCTCTTAGAATGATTACAAGGCATATATGACATATGCTGCATTAAGTTCCTGGGATATAGAAGGAGCTCAGTAGGTGTGAGTTGTCTCTTTTGGCATTTAAAAATACCCAGAACACAGCTGTAAACCTAAAAGCCAGTGAAAAAGTAAAAGGAAATAACTATCATCAACTTTGTGCATTTTGTTTCATAGGAGATCAGCACCAACTGCTTTTTACCTTGAACCTATTGAATTAGAATTGTATAAAATTAAGTTACTGATTTAATAGATTTTATTATCTAGTTTCTCCTGGCAGCCTTCAGTTTTGTGGACATTAAATTCGAACAGCATGATGTAAGCAAGGTTAACGTGTGAAATAGAAGCTGAGGGAAATTTAATAGAGGGACGAACACCTCAGAAATCCTGAGGTCACCAGTGTGTTGTAATATAAAAACTAATACTCAAGTTAATACTAGGTCATCAATAATATGTTAAATTATATTTAAAATAATTATTTGAGAAGTCAGGGGAGTGTATATTTTATAAAGATGTCCATTATAATTACACAAACATTTTGGAATTTTGGCACTTAATGGAATAAACTTCTGCTATTTGGGCAGTTAACTTAGATAAAAAATTTTATTAGTCTTTGATAGTTCTGGGTAAATGGACTTATATGACCTTGTTTCTCATTTGATTGGCATTTTACTATTTTTTTTTAAAAAAATCTGTCTCAAGTCAACAAGTATCCTTGAAACTATCCCAGAAAGCACTGTGGAACTGACCTGTACACAAATTATTATGGATTGCCATGGAACGCTAAGGTTTTCTCCTTTTTCTCTGTCTAAAAGAGATGCACATGTGAAGAGAGAAGAGCAGAGTCTTATTAGAGCCAGATTCTGTCCATTTCATGTCTTGAGCTTCTCATCTCACATTTGCTAATTGGAAATAAGGCTACTTTATGGTTATGGATTTGCAAAAGCTATTGAGAAAGCTATGAATTTCCTTTCATTTTCTTCAAACTTTCTGGTACGATATTCTCACCGGCCCTCCTGCCCCCCTCAGATATTTATGTGATTATTTATCCTTGAATACTCAACAGTCAGCTGAATAGGTCTAGATTTTAGTTTCTCTTTATTATTTTTACATAGTTAAATAGTTAACTACGTAAAACAACAATACTCTTTGTTTTGTAGCTTATGTCTTTCTTTGGTGGAATGAGTTTTTTTTCTGTAACATCTTTGATTATTGTGTTGGCACTGCTTTATTTGTTACTCTTCTTCCAGGACACCAATTTTTTTCTTTGATATTTTTGTTAGTCTTCCATATACATTTTGTCACTCTTTCCCCTTATTCTTTTTTTCTACCTACTGAGGGAATTTTTTTTTAAGTACGTATATCTGATCTGATTTTTCAGTGGTGTTCAAAATTTTTAACTTTTTATCACATTAATATATCATTTGTTTTGCTGCTGTATTTCTCATTTCCTTGTACAGTACTTTTCTATTATTTTAGCACCTCCATTCCAATTCGACTCATCTCAGCCATTTCTCTTTATTTTATGTTACATTGTTTCATCTTTAATCTTTTTCAGAATATTTTTTTTCTTTTTACTTTATCAAAGATGCAAAACAATTGTCTAACATTTATTTCTGTTTCTCGTAGTCTTCTGCTTTCTACATTGTGAGTGTTATGTTACGTTTTTGTGTTATGGAATATTTTTATGGCACTTGTGTTTGTTTGTTTGCTTTTCCTCTTTTACTTATCCTTGGACAAGGATATACTGTCCATGTGTCTATAACCTGGGATGCTTAACTGTAGTTTGGATCAGTCGCTTCTCTCTGGTTCATCTGACTAGAGACTGCTCACGTCCCTCTCTTAGACTGTAACAGAAGATCTAATGCATAGCCCCATAGCATATATCTGAGGATTTTATCTAAAGTGGGTCTGCTAGTCTAAAGAGGGAATCAGTTCATTCAGCTGCTGGTTGTCTTATTCCTAAATAATCTAGCACAGGAAGGTATCCTGCTCCCTGCTGCTCTTTTAAACTCAGTCTTTGTAGTGCTAAGTTTGCATCTCCAGATGTAAAGTCCCAATCCTTGTGCATTTGCCATCCCCACTCCTTACATTGCTAAGAATTTTAGACCCAGATTAGAGGTAGAAAGCATGGGCTTTAGATCATATGAGCCATGTGAGTAGAGCAATTGAGCCCTTGTGCAGTAAGAGAGCCAGTTTCCTCCAACTGGTCCTGAAAATCCTGTTTTTCCTGGGAAATTAAAGGAAATCTCTCAAAATTGTCCAGTATGGCTTTGATATTTTGCTTCCAATTACTTCCATACCTTAAAGTGAAAAATTAAATTTTTTTGCAGTCTAGTGGATCATTGACTAATGTTTCTGGAACACTTAAATTTGTTGTGTGTGTGTGTGTGTGTGTGTGTGTGTTTCAATGAGAAGGTGGGAAAGGTCTGGTAAGGTGGTTAACAGCTTTTGTTTCACCATCCTTATTACACTCTCTTGCTTGTTTTAAGTACTCAGTATAAATTTGTTGAATGAGTGAATGAATGACTTAGTCTTCTTGGGGCATTTTAGAAGAACCAACTGTGCTTAACTATTATTTTAATACTTTTTCCTCAATATTATTTTTCTAGTTAAGTATTTTGCAAAATATGTCCCGGGAGTACCAGTTCCATAAAATGCTCTGTGAAAAAGTGTTCTATGGACAAATAATTTTGGGAAATGCCACATTCTGTATCTTTCTCATAGAAATTCAATCAATATGTAAATATATTAAGAACTTCAAGAGGGCCTGCACTAACGAAACCTGCTTAACTTTATTTAATTCAGCATTTCCCAAACTTATTTGATCATAGAAACCTATTAAGATCCCATAAAACACACTTTGGGAAATGTTGGTCTAATTTTTATAGTTTTCCTGAACCTCATAGAGTTCACTGTAGACTTTTCCAACAAAGCAAACTTCAAATTTTTGAATCTGAATTGTCTATTCAATCATCCAAAGAGATGTAAGTTATGACTAACTATGATTAGAATATCCAGATTTAAGGCAGAGATTGCTAACTCAGATTTTTTTCTCATTTGATGTTTTGAACAAGGTGTGATCTTGGTGACCTTTTTAAAAATGTGTGTTATTTCAGGAATTAAATTAGTATAGTTAAGAAAAGGAGATAAGTATTATTTGGTGCATTGAGGTGAAAAAGCCCTTCATCCCCCAATATGGAAGCATTTCTACATTTCCCCCAAGCTCAGTAAAAATGACAGTTGTCCTTATGATTTTAATATTGTGTATTAATCTAGGAAATAAACCTATAGCTGCGCCACTTTTTCTCTCAGAACGGTATTAAGTGGGAGAACTAGGAAAGCTGATTTTATTTTCAGTCTCAGAGTATCAGATCCTTTGTTGTATTCCTACTTTGTCTTTAAAATAATATCTGACTAAGTTAAAGCTCAAGTTATCATTTCTTTCGATCCTTCATCACATGGGGTTCAAACGTGCTTTACCAGTTTAATTGTTCACTGACTGGTTAAGAAACCTACTTTTTTTTCTGGTTTTGTTTGGGTAACTAATGCTTCTGTATTTGCCTTACCACTTTTCTCCAACCAAATACTTTGTTTTCCCCTCACATCTCTTAATAATTAATTTTGTTTGTTCTGCTTTGCTTTTTACATTTAAAGTTCAATTCATACCAATTTAGAATTTTTTTTTTTTTTTTTTAAGTTGTGTTTTTAGAGGTTTTTGAATGGTGAGGGTGGGAGGGTGGTAATGAGAAGAGATAGTGGTAAATAAAGCCCAGTGAGTTTTCAACTAGATGGGTTTTCCCCCTGTAGTGAGTTTGTCTATTAAGTTCTGAGTTCCAGTTCCTGAATTTTCCATACATGAAAGTGTCTTATTTCTATTCATCCTGCTGAGTAAGACCACTATCTGCAGACCTCTTCTCCGATTCCATTAAATACCCTTTTTTTTTTTTTTTAATTTTATTGGGGAATATTGGGGAACAGTATGTTTCTCCAGGGCCCATCAGCTCCAAGTTGTTGTCCTTCAATCTAGTTGTGGAGGGTGCAGCTCAGCTCCAAGTCCAGTCACCATTTTCAATCTTAGTTGCAGGGGGCACAGCCCACCATCCCATGTGGGGATCGAACCGGCAACCTTGTTGTTGAAAGCTCATGCTCTAACCAACTGAGCCATCTGGCCGCCCCGAGATATCCTTTTTAGACCCAACAATCCTAAATACGTCTATGATTTTAGAATTAAAAGTGATATCTAGGAACATTATTTAAACATTATACTATGGAAGCAAGTATATTCTTTCCAAGAACTGACAAAGAAAATCTCAATAAGAGAAAATCGACCGGGTATTTATACTCACTGTAGTAATGAAATTCTGACTTTCGTTTTATCTTCCACAGACAAACAACAGAAAGGTGAATTTGCAATCGATGGCTACAATGTCAGAATGAATCACACTCTCAGGAAGGATGCGAAGAAGGATTGCTGTTTTGAAATCTCTGCTCCCGATAAACGCGTCTACCAGGTTGGAGTGCTTACGTCGTTTTGAAATGAAGTTGATAGAATGTTCTGATTTTTTTTTTTATAAGGACATTAACATTTTGTTAAAACAACTCTCCCTGACATGTTAGAAATAAAGAGAATACTGGTTTTTATACACTGAACGTTCACATAAGAGGTAATACATGTATACAAAAAATTCTGATTAATAAGTGATATCTTCTTGAAAAAGAACAAGTGATATGTAATTTATCAGTTACTTCACATATTGCATCTTATATCTATTTTAATAGAACTGTGTGATTTCTTCAAAGAATTACATAGCAGAAAGAGTAAAATTATCAAACGAAAAATATCAGAGTGTTACTGCATATTGTATTGCTTAGGCTTGTGGGAGAAAACGAAGGTAAAGGCACGTATCAGCTTTGCAATTCAAGAGCTATCAGCTAGCATCAATATGGAATGTATGTTTAATAAGTTTTAAATATCTGAGATTGCAGTTGAAAGCCAGTTAATTAAGTTGTCAGGTAGTGTGTTGGAATCTGACAAGAACATTTTTAAGAAAACTATATCCAGCAGTCTAAAGAAATTCATGGGTGTCTTCTAATTGTCAAGGGCAAATTTTGTTCATCAGTTCTGTCTTTGACATTGATGAAGAGAAGCAGCTTTTTTTCTTGCACAGCTGCCAGCTGCTGATCAGAGTTTCAAATCCATCATCCTCTGCTTCAATTACGTAAATTTGTCAAAATTAACTGTACATTATAAGAAGCATCCTTGCAAGAAAAGTAGTACTAGACATGAAAAGAATTACTAATGGTCTTAAAGAACTGATAAGAGTGTGACATACCTTTCATTTCTACTGTGGTGATTTTTCTTGTTATTGTTTGTTTTTTATTAGTTCACAGCAGCTTCTCCCAAAGATGCCGAAGAATGGGTACAGCAGCTGAAATTTGTATTACAAGGTAAGTGCGATCCATTGAACAAGTTATCACAGTCTTTGAATACTGAATAACTGAATGATTTGGATTTTCATATATAAAAGCTTATTGAATTTCTGTGAGAATGACCACAGGGACGTGACTGGTATGAATACAGACCATGGACCTCAAATTTACAAAAGTATTCTATAAGTACCAATTGGCAATTTTGGAATTCACATATTTGTGCAACCATCAATTTTTAACAATGTTTTAAGTTAAGGATATAGCGTATAACAATGTTGCGACTTTGTAGGGCTGCATTAATTTAGAAAATAGGGTTTGACAACCTCTTTTGCATTCTTTAAAAATTTGCTTCCTGAAATGTGTTTTGTAGATATGGGATCTGATATTATTCCTGAGGATGATGATGAAAGAGGAGATTTATATGATGACGTTGATCATCCTCTACCAGTCAGCAGTGCGCCAGCAGGCGGTCAACCAATCGATGATGAAATTTATGAAGAACTTCCAGGTATTTATTATCTGGCGAATCATTTAAGGATTTTAGAGCTTTTTTTTTTTTTTTTTTATGTCATCAAGTTGACAGTTTGCGTAGAAAATGATGAGCTATTAAGAACAAGGACAAAGAAAATCTTCAAAACTCTATTTTACGAAAAGGGTTCTGCTTGAGATATTTCAAGTGAGTGGATGTACGCTTATGAAAAGTGAACGGAATGTTAAAATGAAGCAGATACAGTCCTGATCTCCTGGGACTTTTGGCTCATTAGCATTGTTTATGCTACATAATTTTTTAATTAAAAAATTGACTTGCCTTACAGTTTTTTCCACCAACTCACACATCATTTTTTATTTATACATCTTGGAACTTCCATTAACCAGAAGTTCTGTGCACACCCCATATGTCAACAACTTCTGCCTCATACATTCCTTGCTGTAGTGTGTGGCGTTGTCTTGGAGGAATATTGTTGAACTGTAAACAAAGGGCTTTTAAGGCTTGAAGTTTTCTCATTTGATGGTTTACTACTGATACGAATAAGTTTTCTTATTATACATTTTCAGGTGTGGTTTAGTGTTTATATGCCCCAGGATCCGTTATGTAACATAAAATTGCCTATTAGCTATTTGACCTGTAGTTTTGAGGGTCAACCTAAAACAGAAAAGCAGGCATCTGGAACTCAGGATACTTAGAATATGAAAATATTCAGGGAATTATTGCATTACTAATACTCTAGGTTGAAGTGAGCCTCTCTCTGGCTGTTAGAAGTGTCAGTACTCAGAGAAGGAAAGGGGATTATAAGCAACATAAGTGAGATTTAACTAACATCTCATGTAGAGAGTCTATTTTTCTCTGAATAGAACAATTGAACAACAGAGTATAAACCTTTAAAGTTGATTTCAAAAAGACTTAAAACGCTCCAATTTAATGTACAAGTGTTATTTTCAGTGAAGTCAGCAGAGCATAACAACTAGCAGATGGACTTCAGAGTCAGAAAGGTTAAATTCTGGCGGTACCGTCTAGCTTGGTGACCTTACAAGTCAGTTCCTCCATCTATAAAATGGGGATAATCTCATGGGCGGGGGAGTGAGGTAATGTATCCAGCGCTCTTACCACAGTGCTTGAATCATCGCAAGCCCACAAGCCCATGTTACATTGCACATCGTCATTGTTTTCATTGGTGTCTCTGCTACGTTCTTGCAAGTACTTGTATGAAGGTATAATAATCATTTTCTGAACAAGTAAGATTAATGGTTTTAATGGTATCATAAATTCAAGATATAAAAACTACTCAGAATAGGCATCTATGTGTTGTCTTTTACTACCCTAGAAGAAGATGATTAGTATAAAAGCATAATTTTGTCGAATAGTAATCTGTATCTTTCTGTTAGTTTAATGAGCTATATGTTCGTAGGTCCTTCCTTTCTGATTTATTGTATGGAAATGCCACCTGCCATAGCACCAGTTCTCCTCCAGTAGGGAAGAGTATTCTCTGACTGCTTGCTTTTAGGCACCCCATATCATTAATACCATTATTTCAGTTTTTAAGATGTCCGTAAGAGCTTGTGGGAATGTATACTGATGTAAAATGGGGGGAGTGTATTACCTTTAAACATACTGTTACTGTCATAGACATTATTCCTTTAAAACCCTGCAATGAATGGATTACATTAGAATCCTTGAACTAACTGTTAAGTTCTGCATTTCTTCAACTTGACCATTCTCTCCCCGCCCTCCCAGTAAAATATTGGTAAGGAATAAAGATCAACTATTCATAGTCATTTTCCTAACAAAGACCCAAGGAAAATCTTCTGTAAGTAGCTTGAAATCTTAGAAATGTGAAACATCTTTTATTTTCTCTTATTACAGATGTGCTTCATTTTTTTGGCCTGGGGCCAAATAATTGTTGGAAATACCTAGTTACTCTTTAAGTAGTCTTATTTCTTGCTGTGGGACTGGAAGAAATCTGAGCTGCTCTGGGATTCCTTGGCCCCTGCCTGGGATCCCAGTTGCTGTACAGAGTGATTGAGCTCGATAGAACCTACAACTGTGCTCCTGGGAAGGAAGCTGGTATAGGCAGCTGTGGAATATCTAGTTCTTTCTTCCCCAGTGGAACCCAGACCCACTGCAACATCTGCACAGCTCAAGTTTGTCCAGTTTGAGCCAGCCGTTACAAAGGGGATTTTTCTTAATGAAAGCCCTACAGTTGTCTCAGTGTTAGAGCTTTTGTTTGATTAAATATCTAAAACTAGAAAGGTAACTTTTTTCCGTTAAAAAATGATCTCTCTTTCAGGATAAGAATTAAGCTAATTGCTTTCATTTCTGTAAAATAGGAATATAATTTTGAGAGGAGGCGAAAACAGTGGAAAGGCAGTGAACACATTTACAAACTGTTGGTCTTTTTCCAGTTCTGTACAAAGAACTGCATTTCTGAGAAATCTGATTGATTAAATTCCCAGAATGAATTAATACTGCCATTTCAACACAATTTTCTGTCAATTACATATAGTTGAAAACTAATCCTCTTAGTTGAAAGATGAAGCATATAAATGTTGAAGAAAAATCTAAGCAAACATTCAACATGTTACTTTAAATCACAGAGTTCTTTTTCTGAGAAAGTAAAAGCTCTTACTCTAATAAATGTATTTTTTAATGTAAAATAAACCTGCAGTGTTTAAGTCTCAAGAGTAAGAAGAAGAAAACATTGTTTAAAAAAATTGTATTGCAAAATATCCCTTGAAAAATGTTTATAATTCTGTGGGAGTGTAAGTAGTTTCATTGTAATTGTTTTTCAGTTAGAATATTCTAACTTTATTACAGCAGCTTCTCTTTAATTTCTTGTTCATTAATTTTTAACTAACTTCATAAAAGAATAAGAATAAATATGTAAGGTTTCTTTGCATTTAGGGGATTTGTGCATATGTACAGAAGAGCTGAGGGAGTGCCATTTCTGGGGAGTAATCAAGGTATTTGGCTTTTCTTCAAATACCCTAATGCACCTTTTATGTCTTAGTACCTATTAGCATAGGTCAGTCAGGTTTGCTTACATTGTAATATTACTAGAGCATGTGTGTGCTAATATATTGATCAAAGTGTATTAAACGGTTTCATAACACAGTAATGAGTTCATAATTTCAGAAGTTATTGCTCATTATTTCATTAAAAATACAGAGGAGCGCTTTTGTTTGATTTTGAATCTTGAAAGGGAAAAGCAATACTAGGGAAATTGCCGTAGAAATCAACCCAGCTTGCTCTTGTCTTCTAGTTACCATGTCACTTGCTTTCTTTTTTTCTTTAATGTCAGGAAATGATGCAGAAGCAACAACAACAAAACAATTTTTCTAGATAGAGACTGAATGGAATCAGCCCAGTAACAAGAATGGTAACCGCCCATTAGCCTATTAAATCTGCAGCTTTCAGGGGAATTGCATTTGAAATTCTTCTGGCAAGTGGACTAGAGGAGAGAGGGCAACATAAAACAGGAAGACAAATTTCCAGTTCCATTAACCTATTTTGTTAAAGTGTTAATTCATTTTTTTTTTTTTTTAATGTAATGACAGATTAAACTATTCTGAGCCAGAAAAGGATGTTTTTGTCCTCTGGTCATTCGATTGCGTTTTAAATTTATTCAGTCCAACTATCCGTATCGAAAATGGGATATAAAGCAAAATGCAGCTGTAATTTTTTTCAATGAAACTGTGATAATTACATAAAAAAGAACAGTGTTTGGGTACTTAAATTTGGAGTAATCTCCAGCAAGTGGACACAAGTGGTAACTTAATAAGGGGTTACAACTCTCCGCCCCCAATACATCATAGCTTTATTTTCTTGCTGAATAATTATCACTTATATTACCAACTTAATATCAAGATTATAGGGGATCCTGGAGTCTTTAGTATTAACATCATTATAAGTGATGGTAGGTTGTGGTTTCACCAAAGAAATTTTCTCATTATTTCTTTAGAATACAATGTAAAAATACCAGTGACTTTCACAGAACCACATATATTCAGAATTTTAATATTGTTTGTGCAGGCAGCCTGCTGGCATTCTTTTTTCTCCAACTATGGTACTGAATTACAAAGTTATTAAGGGTGGTGATAGAGTGTCCTCATAAATGGTATGGTAAATATTTTTTTCCAAGTATGTAACTAGATTAGAGTCGATTTTTTTGGATGATGTTAGCTCTGAACTCTGCTGAGAGGGTTATCTGAAGTTATAGAATATAAGGGAAACATTCATAAATTAGGGTCACTGCACACAACTAATTGTTTCTATTTTTATCTTTGCTGAATATAAATGTGATTTTAGTGTTCTTCATAGAGTTGCCTGTGTCATAATGTGGTGTGAAGCTTTGGAACAGTTGTGCCTGTCATGCAGCTTTTCTCTGCTTTGCTCTTGGTGTGGCAGATGATTTCTTGTCATTATAAGAGTTCGTTTAATACATATTAAAACCCCAAATACCTGTCTGTGTGCATGCAAAACATATTTCCATTAGTAGAAATATAAACTAACCCATCTTTGCAACTTGGAGCTACTTTAGTTGTTCTTGACCAGGGGAGATTTGGGCCCCCAGGCTACACTTAATGATTTAATTAATACTTAGAGACATTTTTGGCTGCCACAACTGGTGTGTGTGTGTGTGTGTGTGTGTGTGTGTGTGTGTGTGTGTGAGAGAGGGAGAGAGAGAGAGAGAGAGAGAGAGAGAGAGAGAGAGACAGGTATCTAATGCATAGGGGCCAGGGACGCTGCTAAACATCTTGTAATATAAAGGACAACCTCCCACAAAGAATTACGTGGTCCAAAACGTCAGTAGTGCTGAGATTGAGAAATCCTGGCACAGGGATGTATAATAGACAGCTTTTGGTTTATCACCTTTTTATCTGTATCTCCTGAGTTGCAAAAACCCATAATCCACACTCAGTATGAGAATTTATTTTTATGGACCTGACATAGGTTTCCTTACATATATGAAACTAGGATTACATAGAATGCCTCTGGATCATAGGGACCAGCTGGACTTGTCTGTCACTGTTTCTTTCGGGGGATTGAAGTGCTGTCAGTCTTAAGAGAAAGGAGAAAACCATGAAAGACAAAAAAGGAGGGAAACATTTTTTCTATTTTCATAAGCTACAATCTGTGAAGGAAGAGTCTTCTTTGATATTGTACATATGTACCTTTCTTATATAGGTACTTGGTTTATCATATCCTGCTGGGGTTCTTTTGAGGCGGAATTGAAAGACCTGTGTGTGAGGTATTGGATTTTCTGTAAAAGGAGTAGGGCATCTTGGAAGAATGCAGGCTAAGAAATTCCAGGACCACCTGGAATTTGACAAGTAGCTTTAAGAGGAACAGGAAGCCCTCTTATGGGGCTTCTCTCCCTTCTTGGGCCTAGATTTTGAAGAGATTAATGGAAGAATGGCAGGAAAAATGGTCTCTGTTTCTGGAGGTCGACAGGGAGTCCCTGAGGCAGCCCCAGAGAGGCTCAGTGAAGATGGGCTCACCTGAGTGTACGTCACAAACCACACGCGATGGTTCTTTATTATTCTTTGTTCATTTCCCCTTTGCTCTTGCTGAGTCTTAATTTTTAATTTTTATTTACAGACAGTACACGCTCACTGGAAAAACCTTAAGCCATTCACCCCCCAACCTAAATAAACATTGTTAACAGTTTGATATGAATCTTTAGTCTTGTTTTGCCCATTTACAAATATGCAAATGCATATACAATTTTTTAAAAATGAGATCTTTTTTCATTTACTTTCTTCTGCCCTTTTATTTCCTTTCATTTTCTTCCTACTCTCTTATTACCTGCCTCCATTTCTCATTCTTTTATTTTCCTCCCTCCTATTTTTCATTTCCATCCTTTCTTTTTTCTTTCTTACTTTCATTTCCTTCATTCCAGACATATTCTTGAGCACATATTGTGTTCCAGGCACTTTTACTAGATGCTAGGAATCCCCCTGCCATTCTTATACAGGCCTCAGAGTATAGTTATCTCTGTCTTTTCTGGCCCAAGCCTTGACTTCTACACACATAATCCCCACGTTTATTTATGTCGTACATATTTTTGCTATATTTATGTCCTGAGTCTGTTGTTTTTGCTTTTCTGATATAGGAATCCTATCTTCTAGCAGATAGTGTAAATATTAACCTTGTGTCAAAGCTTCATGACAAAACTATGGTGACACCTTCTTTCCAGCCATCCTCCACTTCCCCTCCTTCTCTCCATCTGCCTCTTATCTGCTGGTTCCACCCACAGCCTCCATACACAGAATACCTTGCTGTATATCTACACCCAGAAGTCTCTGTGGTTGAGAGCAAGGACTCTGGGAGCAAGCACAGATTGCTTGTCTTCTGGCTGCAGTACGTGCTAAGGGGCAGAGCTTTGAATCCCAGCTCTGCCCCTTACCACGTACTGCAGCCAGAAGACAAGTGAACACCGCAAAGGCAGAGAATACAAGAAACAACAGTGAACTGGGTAAAATATGTCAATAACATTAACTATTGATTATTTTGAAATAAACTTTTTTTTTAAATTTAAAAAATGGGTTACACTAAATTTATCTAACAGTTAAAACATTACCTGGGGCAAGATGGAGATGTGGGTCGTGAAAGCATGCTAAGTGTTGTTTTGTTCAGGAGCAGGAAGAAGAGAAATGCTGAGTAACTTCAGTCTTTGTTAGGAAATGCATGTCAAAATTACAAAATAAGTACTCAATAAATAGAGATGCAACCTCCGAGTTCCCAAAGCAGCAGAGGGGAAATAAAAGGTGATCACAGAAAACAACTAAATCCAAGAGAAGGCGGGAAAAGAGAAAAAAGGAACAAAGAGAAAATATGGTAAAAATATGCCCCAATGCAAAAGTAATTACAATAAATGTAGCTTGATTAAATTAAACTATTAAAAGACAGAAATAATCATACTGAATATTTTTAAAAAGAATCTAGCAACATTTTTCTTACAGGTGATATACTTGAAACAAAATGACATAGAAAGTTTCAAAGTAAAGGAATGTAAATAAATATACCTATCCAAAGAAAGCAAGTATAACAACGTAATGCTCAGACAATATAGAAGATAAGGCATGAAGCAATAATAGAACTACAGAAGGACACTACATAATGATAGTAAAAGAAGGTAAAACTTGCATGCATCTAACTATTAAGCAAAGAAGCAAGTACATTTTTGTGAAGCCACTACAAATTGAAATCTATAGAGCAAAAACGCGTAAGACAAATCTGACAAATCCTCAATCATAGTGAGAGATTTTAACATACCACTTTTAGAAACTGGTAGACCATGGAGGCAAAAAATTAGTAAGGATATGGAAGATTTGAACCAAAGAATTAATAAACTTCATATAATCTATCTGAAAAGATAAGAAAGATATATGTTCTTTTCGGTACACATAGACTATTCATGGAAATTAACTATATGTAAGTTCACAAGTGAAATCTCAACAAATTTCAGTGACTCTGTATCATACAGACCACATTCTTTAATGACAATGAAATTTAATTAGAAACCAACACTAAAAAAATAGTTAAAAATACCAGACTCCCTGTGTTTGGAGGCTGAAAAATAAACTTCAAAACAGCTCATGAGTTAAAAGAGGAAATCACAATGGAAATTACAAAATACGTAGTTCTGAAAGACAATGGAAACAGTACAGATAAAAACTATGGCGTGGTGCTTTACCGGGAATTTCGAGGGAGACAGTGATGAATAAGACAAATGAGAGAATCCCTAAAGAACTGGAATTGGGAGAACATTCTAGAAATTATTGATTGATTGGATTATTTAGCCACCAAATTCTAATTTTTTGGACTCAATGTTTATGTTACATTGTCTAATGGGAATGTAACATTCTAATGGGGACCATTAGAATGCATATTAAAAATTCTGAACCAAAATGTAAACAAATGTCAGCCATTCTAATCAGACTAAAATGCTAACATATATAAAGCAAGAAGAAACATTACACTAATGTGGCTGGGCTATTAAGATTTTTCTGTGAACCTTAGGTGAAGAATCCCAAAAGTGTGCCAGAAGGTCAAATATTCACACTGTAGGTTTTGTATCTGTACCCGGTAAAGCACCGTGCCATAGTTTTTATGTGTGCCTAACTGAGTACTTCATCCTTTAACACCAAGAAATCTCAACAATTAGTTTCAAGGCCTAGCTTCAAATCACCTTTGTATCACACTTTTTAACTGGAGTCTTCCTTCCACAGATATGATTTGCCTCCCATGTAGAATATAAACAGGTCGGAGCCGGCTTTTGTTTGTAATTCCTCCATGCTTTCAGACGACAGAATATGATAAAATTTGTAGCGGCTTCACAAAAATCTACTTGTTTCTTTAGGTCCCAGAAAAAATAGATACACACACACACACACACACACACACACACACACACACACCTCCATGAACACATTGATTGCAGCAGGAGCGCATCAAGCTCCAATATTTTTGCAGATAGGTCAGCTGGGAATATCAACTTCCTAAGAGTACTCAGCTGCTTACTTTAAAGCAATGATTAATACGAATGGACAAGTTCAACAAAATGTCAGTGATAAATATAAGCACTTTTCATATCTGGTCTCAGCAAGTGCTGCAGTGGAATAAGTGCAAAGCCTACAAGAAGGTGGAAGAAAACCAGCTTAACTTAAGCTTAAGTGAAACTTTACCTTGATTTTGTTTCAAATAAAACCTTCTTCTATAGATTTGTTCCTCTTTATTAGAACTTCATTAGAACTCTTGCAAAGAAATAACAGCTCCTCATATCTGCTGACCTTGAGCCCCTGTGTCCTTATTACGGGAGTTGAGCTGGGGCAGGACATGTTTCTGGTAGATGAACAAGGAAAGCAGATGCAGAGTGGCCGTTTTCTAGCTCCCTTTGGAACCAGATCCCAGATCTCCTGCCTCCTTTCGGGGCCCCTTTCCACATTCCTCGTCTGGGTTCACGGTGCTACAACCTAACTCTGCTTCTCTTGAGCATTAAATCCTTGGGAGAACTGTTTGTCCCGTTCTTCATTGTCTGTTCACCTGCTCACTCCTTAACTCCTGGCAGTTTGGTTTTCTGTCCTTATGCCTTCACTCAGCTTCCCCAAAGTCGTCAACGCTCTCAGTCATCAACCTCATCCGCAAATTCATCTCTGGAAATTTCATTGTACTGGTCACCTCTTTCTTCTGGAAACTGTCTCCTCCTTTGACCTTTCCTGTTTTGTTTTCTTGCTGCAGATCATATTTATAAATAAGCATGTCAGCACTGTTTTAGATCCCCTCATCTCCTGAGGCTTGCTGATTGTTTCAGATTGTTTTCCTATTTATCCTGTATTTCTTTAGTAGTGAAGCTTTTTGTTTCTACTTTGTCTTTTCTTATCTTCTCATCATTTGATGTTATTTTGCATTTAATTAATTGATTCAACAAATGTTTACTGCAAGTCCATTATATGCCAGATTCTGTTCTAGCTGTTGGGGGTTTAGGCATAAAAAGGCAGACCTGGGGGTCTCTATTAAGATCATGACAGATTGTAGTAAGCGCTGCAAAGATAAGAGCATGATGTGAGAGGAGTCACTATTTTATAGTCTGTGGTCAAGGAAGAGGTGACTTTTAAACTGCAACCTCTTAGCTAAAACTGGCAAATACAAAAAGCTAAGGGAAGCACCTTCTAGGCAGAGGGAGCACCATGCAAAGGCTCTGAGGCCGGAGAATGCTGAGGTGTTCAGGAATCAGAAAGGAGAACCACAGGCAGCCTCGCAGAGAGAGGTTAGAACGAGATTGGAGAGGCAAAAGCCAGGTCAAGCCGGGTCTTTGCAGGAGGAACTGATCCTTAATACGTCTTGTGTGCATCGATAACACTTGGGAAATGTGTACTGAATTGCTAACGTGAGACGGACATGTATGTTATGTGAGGTGGCCCATGTACATCAAATGCTGTTTAATGGTCCTATGTGACAAAACAAATGGATTTTAAGAGCTCTTGATCTCTTTATTCTCTCCTTGGGCAACGTTATACAATTTTGTGTGACTCCATATACCTACATGTGGTTTGAGCATGTAAAGCATCTTCACTTTGTAGCTAGTTCATCAAAAGAATTTAGAAGGTGACATGATGATAATTAGAACAACAGTGGCTCACAGTGTGTGCCAGGTATTTTCCTAAGTGTTATCTCATTTAACAAGCATACTTATTTTATGGCCCAGCTACTTTTACTATCTCTATTTTACAGGTGGAAGCTAAGGCACAGGCAGATTCAGTAACTTGTTTAGAGTCACAAGCTAGGAAGTGGTGGGATTGGGATTTGAACCTGGGTATTCTGGCTCTGGAGGTCAAGCTTTTAGCCAATAACTAGACTACCTCGCAACAGAATTGTGGTAAGAATCCTTTGTTCTTAGCTATCAAGTAAGCAGTTACTGGCACATGTGTACAGAAAACACCAGAAAGGAGAATATACCAACGTTTTCATAGCTAGCCTCTCCCCTGAGCTTTGGCCTCACATTTCAAGTGACTTTTGCCCATCGTTTCAAACTCGTATCGAAGATCAAATTCACCATCTCTTACAAATACTGTTCCTCCTCCTTTCTTTTCTATTTCTATTAACAGCATCAATACCCATGCACATTTAAAAAAATAAAACAAAACTCAAAACTATCCTTGACTCCTTCCTTGAGTCCCCTCCCCGCCCCGCCCCCCCCCCCCCCCCCCCCAGTCCAATCAGTTGTCAGTTGTCACTGATTCTGCCTCTAAAGCATCCTTCATCCCCAGCTTCACTTGCTCAGGCTTTAATGATTTCTGGGTCATTGTCAGAGCTCCTAAGTGCTCTCTCCACTTCCTGTGTGTCTCTGTCTCTGTCTCTCTCTGTCTCTCTCTCTCACCAGCCAACGTGATAATCTGTTCTACACACTGCCAACTGATAGATCTTCCTAAAATATAACATGGTCAAATAATTGCCTTGCTCAGTAATCTTTATGGGTCTTAACTGCCTAGTGAATCAAGTTCAAACGCCCTGGCCAGGCCCGAACCCCTTCCATGGTCTGACTCACGTCTACATTTCCAGTCCCATTCCTGTTGCTCAGACCCCTCATGCTCCAGACCGACCGAACTCATAATCGCTCCTTACTCCTGCCCTGTGCTTCGCCTCACTGCTTTCGTCACCCACCTAGCACTAGGTACCTTGTGCTAAATTAACATGTTGAGTTAATGAAGTAATTAGAGGACAAAAAAATTCACTCAAATGGTGTATAGATAAAACTGTTGGTTGATTAAGTTTTTTATTTTTTCATCTACACAATCCACAACTCTCCCATATTTTCTAATGTATCTCACTATTTATAAGACACAGAGTGGATGCTAAGATGACGAATAAATAGCCCCTGTCCTCAAATATGCTGTAATTTAATCAGAGAAATGGGTGTATGAATATCTAGCTATAGAAAACACCAAACCTAAACACATAGAGGTAGATCCATGAGCATTAGCTATCAATCATCTATCATCTATCTATCTGTCTGTCTGTCTGTCTATCTATCTGGTATCTATCTATCTAGTCTATCTAAATCACACTCTTACCAATTCCAAGGTCCGACAGTGTTAACTATACACTTTGGCCATGTTTTCCTTATCCACACCTTTTATAGTCACCCTTTATATATAAAGAACCTTCAAAGTCGCCCATCAGAAACAATGAAAATGCCCTTGTTGATTCTGTGTGTTTATCACACCACTGCACAGTACTGGTATGAATATAGTACTTGCTCTAAATGTGCTTAGGTGGAATCTTTGTGGTCTTTCCATTCAAAACAATTCCACAGTGCCCTTGAAGGTTCTGTATATTTATTGGGCACAGTATGGTATTTTTATAGTATAGGATGGTATAATACTAAGCACAGTATAGTATTATGGTAGACAGCTAAATACAGTGTTATAATATATCCTCTACCATTCTCGGTATTAGCACTTTTATTAAGAATGTCTCATCTGATAGTAGGAATCTGATGCATATATAAGAGACTTGAAAACCTTTATAAGTTGATTAATACTTTTTCATTTAATGGGGAAAATATTTTCCAGAAAACAGAAGTCTGAAGTTTCTTTTTTAAAAAATTATTTTTTTCTTTTTCTTTTTTCAATTAAAGTTTATTGGGGTGACAATTGTTAGTAAAGTTACATAGGTTTCAGGTGATGAAAGGAGAACTGAGTCTGGGTGGTGAACACAGTGTGACATATAGATGACGTATCACACAATTGTACACTGGAAGTTTCTTAAGGCATATCTTTCTGTTGCTCTCAAATGTGGGATGGCTCTCCACTGCCCACAGGATGAAGCCTGCACTCCTTACTTCGGGGTTCAGAGGTCTTCCACAGGCTCACTGAAACCTCACACTCGAGCCCAATTTCTATTATGCTACACCAACTTGCCCATTTCAACCGACTGACTGACTTTTCAGTCTCCCCTAGACATGCCGTACTTTTCCAACCTCACATTTTTGTTCGTACACTCCCCTCTGTATGGAGTGCTCTCAGTTCAGTTTCTAACCAGATCCTCCCCACTTTCCAGGCCCAGGCCAAATCCCGTATTCCCAGAAAAGCCTCTCCTACCCATCCCAGCATGAAATGACCTCTGCTTCTCTGAACTTCTATAGCAGCATTCATTTGAAAATTAATCACACCATGTTGTGACATTTTTGTTGTTATCTAGTGTTCTCTAAAGCTTATAGTAATATTTTACTTTTCATGTGATTATTTATTCATCAGACAAGCAAATGGATGGATCTTTATAACTTATCTTTATTATATTTACAAGCTCCTTGAGGGCAGGTACCAAACCCTGTATTTCTTGGCATGCCCTAGAGTACTTAGATAAATGCCTTCCTCATAAAAAGTCAACAAACTAATACCTGAATAATGTAGTCGATAGTTAGAGGTGCATGAAGTTAAATTAGGAGAATATCTCTCTCTCTCTCTCTCTTTTTCTCTCTCTCTCTCTTGCTCTCACTCTCGCTCTGATGACGCTTTTCCTAGTAACACCAGTTACTGCAGAATTCTAAAAGAATGAGATAACTAAGTAGCACATTATGACTAGTACACTGAGGTATGGCTGATCTCCCAAAGCCTCATTAAAATCTAACATTACTGTTCCAGTGAGCATAGTCTCAAATAAATAAACTCATGAAATGGAGTACATTGAGTGATGAAAAGCTCTAATACCATCAATCTTGTGTGCCATTAAAGAGAGATCATGCACTGAAGCAGCGGGACCAACCCGAGTTACCAGTTCCCTGAAGTAGGTTAGTTGTCTCAAGTAAGACATTTCCCAGGAAATGACCTTCTCCTTTGCTTCCACGCATTCATAAAAGACCACAGGTAACGTAGGTTTAAAGAGCACAGGACCGTAACTCTGATTTTAGAAAGCTAACACATGCAAGGACAAAAATCAGAGGGCTTAATGTAACTGGTAAGAAAATATTGAGCTTCATGTTTAAAAATAATCTCAGATATGGGAAGTTGCATAAGCAGCTTAAAGGATGGTGAAACAAAGGTTAAGTAAGAATCAGTGATTAGAGAGATGCTTGGGGAAAGGATTTAAAAAACTGTATTTCAAGCCACTGCTTTGATTCAGTGGGCATGGAGGAGTCATTGCGGGGTCTCGAGAACAGGAGAGCTGAGGTGGAGATTTGCTGTGCTCCCTCCTAGTTCCTTATATTAAGCCTTTGCTTCCCTTCTCCACTCCACACCCTTTCCTTCAATTAGGCAAGCTCCTTTCTCAGCCCGCTTGTTTACGTGTCCTGCTCCACACTTCACATCGCATATTGCACTCTCTCGTCCACAGATAACCTCATTTCACGTCCCTGGTCAGCCTATGTTTTCTTTCAGAAATTACCTTACAAATCATTTCTTCCTGGAAACCCAGCTTGATTGTGAAGGTTGAGGCGAAGGTCATCTGTAGCCATAATAAAATCTAATCTTTTGCTATGTTGCTTAAGATATAATTGTAAGAAACAGTGACCCCAAAACATGTAACCATAGCTATCTAAATGCTTTATAATATGTGAGTTTTGAGCCTACTTGTTATATTTGATAGTTTCTGAGAGCCCAGCATTCATTTAAAGGTATTCTGAAGAGATCATTTAATATTCTAATACGTGAACTGTAAAGAAAGGACAAAGAACATGAAACGTAAAATGAAATGAGGAAAGAAAAACCCCAACATTTATGTAATTCAATGATTCATGCATAAATATAAATATAAATTATTTATTAGGCAGCCATTATGTGTCAGGCAGGTGCTAGGCACTGGGGATGCAGGCGTGACCAGTATGACTCAGAGTTTGTTAAGTAGAAATATAAAATATAACAAATAATAAGAAATAGTTTCGGAAGAGTGATCGGAGACTGATAAGAAACAAAGATCAAAGCCGAGTCTATGCCAGTAGATGAGATATCTGAAAGGACCTATTCAGTCAGTGCTGTGCATACCTGAGGGGCTAGATGTGGTTCTGAGCGCTACCTACAGGACATTCCGAAGATGAAAATAAAGTGGTTACGGTCCGGGTGTATATTAAACAAAGACCCTTTAAAGAGTGTTTAGATATACCAAGCAGTCGGTATATTTGGAAGAGGCCAGATTATAGCATATTCATGTCATAGGAAAAGAGGGGCAATTATATTCATGAAAAGATTTAAGAAAGAGTTAACAAGAAAGAAAAAGACTAAATACAACTGCCAAGTCCCCTCAACATTTAAACCTATTTTTTTTGGTCCCAATGACAACAACAAAAAAAACTTTCCAAAGGAAGTGGTAGAAGAAACCCCATTGCTTGAGACATTAAAAACCAGATGGTCCAAAGCCCCAGAAAATATTCACATGGGATCAATCCTTCACTGGGTGAAAGCAAAGGGACCAGACTAGTGCAATTTTTATTTTGAATCTCTAGCTTAGTAATGCTATAAAAATAAAGAATTACATCTCCTTGGACTTTAATTTCTTAGCTCTTCTCTGTGTTCTTACAGCATTCTGCGTTGATTTCTATTAGAAGAGTACACAGGAATTGCCTGTTTACTTGGGTGTCTCTTCTGCTAGCTACAAGTATTGCGAACTTGTCAGGTTTTCTCCCTTCCGCTGCGGGAGTGCTGTGTGCCCTGGGTTCTGGAATGCTCCTGTACAGTGGTTTTGCACTTGCTTCTGCCACAGCCCAGGAGTTTCACAGTTTTTATGTTAAATTTCTTGGCTTGGGAATACCACACTTGAAGATAGTATAAATTTGGATCTCACACTATACAGGCTTGGAGTTTTGATTTCTCACAGGAAACCCTTTCCCTCCTCCTCTGACTTCCATGGTCCAGAGCCCTGGAAAGACAAAAAAACTTCCTTGTGGCTTCCCTGGGGTGGGGGTTAGGGGGTGTCTTACTTCCAGCTGTCCGCTTCTCATGGCCCCAAGGCCATGTGTCCTGTATCCCTGAAGATGTTAAAACTCCAGCCGCAACCCCGCCCTGCACAGAGTCAGTATTCCTCTTTGAGCAAGTGGGGAGAGACAGGCCTGTCTCATCTTGGTTGGCCATATTGCTAGAGGATGAATTTCTAGTCACCAGTAATCAATTCTTGCAAAAACATTACAGTAGAGACTTAGCTTAATTATAAGTGCTTGATTTATAAACTTTAATTCAAGTCAAATAAACAAAAAAATGTATATATACTGTAGGCAAGGCTCTATGCTAGGGGTCTAATATCTTCTGTCTCCTGAGTGCTAATAGGATTTAGACTCTTAATTACTTCTTGACAAGAAATTATTGTTGAATTTATGAAGGAAGAGATCTTAAATGGATACTGAATTCATGAAGTGAATGACCCTCAATGGTTGCTTATTACTATTTAGGGGAAAATGACGTTTGTATTCGTATATACAAAGAATTACTCAAAAGTTATACCAAGGTCGAGATCCGTCCAGATCCAAATGTGTACCTTGGTTTTATAAGCTAAGAATAAAACATATTTGCATTTGAGGTCATATTAAATGAGGTTAATATGGTTACATGAGAATGTCTTTAAAATGGGGTTGGCATTCCAATCAAACGAAGTCCTCCTAATTTACATAAGGTATTTTATTCCCTGTGCCATCAGTCGTCTCCTCTCCCAGAATGTCAGACCAGTTTTTGCACTATTGATTTGCAAAACTTACATGACATAAACATTATGTGACAGAAGTTGTTTATTATTAAGAGAGAGAATATTATCTCCCAGAAACTTGTCATCTGGAAATAGGAAAAATCACACAAAGTAATTTTATTTGTATCATGGCTTTTTTACTGTTGGCTACATTTGTGACAGCAGATTTCATATTAAATATTAACAGTATTTTGTTTATGCTTGAATGTGTTATAGTAGGACGTAGATTTTACTCAGAATCTTCCTGGTTAGAAAGTGTATCATCCCAGCTAAATGACATACTTGCGGGCTAGTTATAAAGATCACAGACATTGTCTAAGAAATTTACACTACCACTCTAGGGTCAAAATTTTGAATTTTTACTTTACCCCTGAATCTCATCAAGTTAACTGTTTTTGGAGGTCAAAAATGGTAATATATGGTTCAAACTAATACGTAGAAACAGTTGTTAGCAACAAGTATGGCTTTTAGGAAATCATGGATGTTAATATAAATTGCATGGTTATAATGAATGAGTTATGGAAACAATTACTCTAATGCTGGAAAGAGTTATTGTTGGACTTTTGATATAGAAATCAAATTAGAGTTTATATTTTTCACTTTTAAGAACACTAGGACAATAAAAAACATTATGTTTTATTTGTGTTTCTTACTGGGTCTAACAAGCCTTCCTTGTAAATTTTTATGTAACTTTGGTGACATCTACTTTAAAAAAGCCTAACTGAATTGTGTTGAATCTTTTGGGTTTGTGAAGTGTGCCTATGATTTGTTTTGTTTTGATATTACTTTTCAATATATGAAAATACCCAGGAGACGGGCTCCCGCTGAATTTTTGGTCACTGTGTCATCAGTGCTATGAGTGCACATTGTCAGTTGTTTAAACATTGTTGAATCCACTGTGGGCTGGCAAGAAGCATCTGGGAGCCAGACTTTTCCTGTGGACACATGCCAAGTAGTGTATTATATTTCCTCACTAAAGGGAACTCTATTGAGATAATTTTTCTTCTTGAGTTGTTTTAACCCAGAAATTATTTTCCAAAGCTAAGTGAGGATCATATGATAACATTGTTTATAACTACCTGAATTCTATAATAGCTGGTTGAGAATTACTTTTATTTAGCTAGAGTAGGTGTAAATAAGTCGTGCAATTAAACTACATTCAGATCATTAACATTATTCTCCTAATTAGACTGTTCAGGAAAGTTCATATGTCCTTTCATGTATTCTCTTTAAATCAATGATTTACTCTAAGGAAGGACAATAAACATTGAATGACCCTTTAATTAAGTACGATAGTTGGGCATGTCATTAAATTTACATGTGTGATTGCATTATTTAATTAGCTGGAAATAAACCCTAAATTGCATTTTAATATATGCAATTATAGCATAACATTTATGTTAACTAAAAATGCCAGGAAAAGTTTGTAAAATGTTACATTTAACTTAAAAAATTCAAACAGTTGTGGTTTGGGGATGAGAAGGCAAGAATACTTTGTCATACTGGGAAAGAGGCGAGGGGTTAGTCTTGGAGTGCTGACACTGCCTGGATTTGGGGACCCTTGGGTGGCAGGGATTTGTCTTTCCAGAGTAGATACGATTACTCCATCTGCTACCCCAGGGACACTGCTGGGAGAGACCTTCAAAAAGTCAGATCTGGTTGACCTGCCATGTATATTCAAAATACCCTGGCTCTTGTACGTAAGCGCAGACATTTTGTTTATGTTGGCTTTATTTCTAGAATCCAAGTAAGAGACACTTTGCAAATGAAAGTTCAACCTGTCCCATTCGGGGGCCCAAACTGAGCAAGTGTGTTGTTTTTTTAAGCTCAAATGTTTCTTCTTATGTACTTTGAAGAACATCAAATACTATTTTGCAGGAGCAAACCCCCAGACCTCCATCAAAGGAGCCTTCTCTTCTTCCCCTGCAGGTTCTACCTTGCTTCTTCTTGGCAACTCCTCTCTACAGAAATACTCTACTTCTAGATCCTTCATTTTCTAGACCCTGTAACATATTTTGTCATGAATTTGTGTGTCCAAAAAAATACCTCTTATCTTAGAATTGAACATGTCTTGAAAACGTAATTCCGAAAGTCTGTGCACAACCCCTCATAGGTACATGGAAATTTGTGCCATTCTTTCGTATTATATAAAGTGCTTTAATTTGCTGCATTTTTCATGTCTCACCGCAGTCAAATCTGGTGAGGAGCTATAGCTGTCTTCCTCAGGATTAATCAATCTTCTTAGGCTCCTGGCTAGGACGGAAGCTGCTTTCAGCTCTGCTTGCTTCAGGGCTTGGCCTTCCTCTGTTTTTTCATCATATTCAGTCTCTGAGAAGGAGGTGATGGGAGATGATTTTTCCATTTGCAAGCTGCCTTCCAACTGAAAGAAAAATGGACGGGGCAAATGCCAAGCTTTTCACTTTCTATGGCCATTACAAACATGACTCTTCTCCTGTTTTTCTGCAGTGTACACTATTTTTCAAGGGAGGCACTTTTTTTTTTTAGTCTGTCATGGTTAGCCAAGTTATTTTGTCATTGAAGAGTGTTAAAAATAAGAGTATATGTCAGTATGACATCATGAATATTAACTTTCTCATAGGTTGTTATGGCAGTAGGTTAAAGTGCTGTTTAATTAGTTAGCAAATACAGGAACAGGTGATCTATGTAAGGTCTTACATCAAAAGGGAAGGAAAAGTATAGCACCTCAGAACTTGGGCTCTGGAGGCAGACTGCCTGGGTTCAAATCCTGACCCTACTTCTTACAGCTGTGTTATGCTGAATAAGGTCCTTAAATGTTTCTATGCCTCTGTTTCTTCATCTGTAAAATGGGAACAACAGCAATACCTTCCTCATAGGGTTTTGAGGCTTGAATGAGATTTATGTGTATAGTGTTAGCATGGTGCTTAGTACACAGTAAGTCCTCAGATTATTATTATAATCACTGTGATTATAAATCTGTGTACTGGGCATTGTGTTGCCTACTTTACCTTCTTTTATCCTCACACTGATTTTCTAAAGTAGATTTTGTATTTTTATTTTCCAGATTGAAAATTGAGGTTCAGAGAATGTAATTAGCTTGTCTGTGTTTGTACAGCCAATAAAAGAGGGTAATATGAACTTCTGGAATATGAATTTCATTTGCATTTCTATAGTTCCATTGTATCTTTTGGGATTAATATGAAATTAATCTCTGCTTTACTTATTTCATTATAATTAATTTTCCATTAGTATTATTTAGTTAGATATACCTATAGTTTGAAGCTTAAAAGACAAGTGACATTTGAAGATACAGTGTTCTAATTAATTTACTTCAAAGAATGGTAGAACACAAACCATTGAAATGTTATGTAAAAGAAATCCTTGGAAGACACGGCTCAAGATTAGTCATTCTCAAAATGTGGTCCCAGGAGCAGAAGCATGGATGGGAACTTGTTAGCAATGCACATTCTTGGGCCCACCCCAAACTACTGAATCAGAAACTACGGGTGGGGCCCACAATCCTTGTTTTAACAAGCCCTCCAAGTGATTCCGATGGCTGCTAAAGTTTGAAAACCACGGCTCTAGGTAAACAGCATGTCATGGAATTATGCCAGGCACATTGATGTAGCTCAGAATATCTACTCCCAAACTGGAAATTATGCATTGCAAAGGGAGTATGTGGTGTTAACAGAAAAATACAAGTGGGGCTGTTACTTGATAATTGCCCTATAAATATTAAATATCCAATACTGTGTGCTCCGTCCCTTCCATTCCTTGAATTTAGGGCTTCTGAGCAGGTGGTAGTATTAGTTTCAGGCTCCGCCAATTGAGCACAGATACTAAGTAATGGAGAGTGACTCCCCACCATCAGCTTCTCATGGCTGAGACTCAGAGCCAGGGATCAAGGTGGTTACTTCTAGCATTTAGCAACTAGGAATCTTCAACTAAGAGGAACTGATGCTAAGAATATGGAGAGAAAGAAAAAGCAATAAACAGTCATTATCATTGCATCTTTTTCTTTCTTCAGATACAGTTTAAACGTGGAAGTAGCATATTGAAAAGATGAGTGAGGCTGAAGGATATAGGAAATAAATAGGGAACCTGCTGCTGTATCCAGATTTAATGGTGGAAAAAAATAGACAAAAGCAGTTGTCATCTTAGAATCCATCATAGCTAGCGAGGAAAAAACTGGCCATCAGCCAAACATACTTGCCTACATTTTAGGAAGGCAGAGTTCAGAAAATTCAGAGAAAGAATAGGTGCAACTGGATGGTATTAAATGCAAACAAGTATTTAAAAAATACCATTTAATCTCAGATGATCCCAATGATGAAAAAAGGGAGAGAAACTAAAATATGTGAATATTCTTGTGCTAGAATCTATCCAAAGAGTGCAACTTTTAAACATAGATTAACCACTGAAATAGCCAGATAACCAAAGAACACATAAAATAGCTGAAATGTGTAAATTATGCTATGTACAGCAAAAGGTATACAATTGCTATGTGATTTTTTTTTTTTTTTTTTTTTTTTGGAATTTGCTAGGGGCAGTAATTCAAAGAAAACAACTCAGTTTCTATTTTATTTGCTCCTTTTCTGTCAAGAATTATCTTCCAACTGATAAGATTGGTAAGAGGTAACAGAAGCCCAGAATGGGCAAAGAGATTCAAATAAAATACCTAGATAGCCAAAATCCATTTAGTTTTCACTCGACAAACATTCATGGAAAATATTTTTTTGTCCCAGCCTGTGTTAGGCTGTGTAATATAAATATACTCTTGGGGAGTTCACACTTGGAGGAAAAATAGACTTGTAGAGAAGTTTCGAGTCCTCTATGAGAGCAACGATAAGGGAGATCTGCTCCGAGGCTGTGAGAGCATCCTAAATTGGGGGACATTTGAGCCATGTCTTAAAGGAGAGTTTGTTTTTTGGCCCAGATAAGACTACATCACAAGACAACTTGTGAATGAAGTCACTGAACGGCTGTCACTGATTTTGAAGGAAACGTACAGGATGAAAGAGAGATGTTAGACGTATGGAGTCTTTCAATTGAATTGTGAACTTTTTAAAAAGAGTAGAAAGTTGTAGTATCTTAAGTTGGTTTCCCTGAAGCAGACGCTGCGACAGTTTTATATGTAGATGTATTGGTGAGTGATCTTGGAAGATACCCTTGTGTGAAAGGCAGGAAGGCAGAATTGGACCAGAGAAGCTGACCCGCAATGCAGCTGTGACCGAGGCCTCAGCTGGACTTGTTCGGGGAGCTGTGGGATTGGGATGATTCTTCAGAGTTGTGCCAAATTGAGGCAAAGGGGCATGTCTGTATCCCCACACCAACTAATCATTGGCTCCAGGCTGTCCTCTGGGAGGGGTGTGACCTTGAGTGAGGCAATTTCCTGCAGCCAAGGGCAACGCCTGGGGAGGGACACAGCTGTGAGCCAGCAGCAATCTGAGTCCTGCAGTTGGAGGACGGCTGTGTTGGCCCTGAAGAGGACCTCTGGGAGCAACACTGCATTATCCACTACAGGTGGATTCTGCAAACTGTAGACAGTTGAGGAACTTTGAAGTGGACTCCAGAGAAGCTACTAAAATAAGGCGTCCAAGAGTCCTTTGTGCGATCTGAAAGATGAAATGGTAATTACTAGAACCAATATGGGTTCAAAGAAATTTCGGACATATAACTGTACTTCAGTAAGGCATTTGGCCAGGATCCTCATAAAATCTTTTTTTTTTTTCTTTTTAAAAATCTTTATAGATACAAAGACCATTAGATAACTGACCATATAGCTGTGCCCAAAGGGTGGTGGTGAATTGATTTTGTGAGAATGCCTTAGAGCTTAATATTGTCTCAATATTGTCATACCATCATATTCATCAATGTCGTGGATGAAGATATACAGGCAGTGCTCTCAATAGACCTAACTCATGGATCAAATCTAACAAGATGAAATATGATAGGATATCACACTTACTCCAGAAATCTCGTTGCACAAGTATGAGAAAGGAGAGACTTGGCTCTACAGCAAATGGGAAAAACACAAAGAGATTTTGGTCAGTAACTCAGTATGAGTCAACCGTGCAATGTAATTCATTCCTGAGATTGTGTGCTTAGGGAATATAAAGTAATTATCAAAAATGTTCTGGGTTTCATGTTGTGGATCAACAATATTTAGATATTTAACTAAACTGCCCTAGGAAGCATAAGGCAGTGATTCTCAAACTTTTTGGTCTCAGGAGCCCTTTACAATCTTAAAAATTATTGAGAACCCCAAAAAGCTTTGTTTATGTGGGTTATGCCTCTCAGTATTTACTGTATTAGAAATTAAAACTGAGAAATATTAAAAATGTTTATTAATAAATTTAAAAATCACAATGATAAGCCCATTACATATGAATATGACATAGTCTTAGGAAAAATAGCTGTATTTCCCCAAAATATCAGTGAGATGAGTGGCCTGGTTTCCATTTTTACAGATTTCTTGAATGTCTATCTTAATAGGAGACATTTAGAGTCTCATATATTCTTTTTTATTCACTCTGTTATGGTATGTTGTTTTAGTTTAAGTACAATCAGCATATGAAGAAAAACCAGCCTCACACAGATATGTAGTAGGAAAAGGGAACTATTTTTTTTAAAACTTGTATTTATTTAAGTGTGTTTTTCCAGGACCCATCAGCTCCAAATCAAGTAGTTGTTTCAATCTAGTTGTGGAGGGCGCAGCTCACAGTGGCCCATGTGGGGATCGAACCGGTAACCTTGTTGTTAAGAGCACCGCCCTCTAACCAACTGAGCTAACCGGCCACCCCAAAAGGGAATTATTTTAATAGTCCTTGCAGGTAATTGTGGATATTCTTTGATACTGTACTCAAACTTGACCAGAGGTACTTAAATGTTAGTTGCAATGTGGAATCCAAAACCATTATCAGTGAACTTTTCAGACTCTGTTACATTAAAATCCATGAGTCTGTCTTGTTTTGAATGGGTCTTCAACCCATGTGTGTTTTTGTAACTCATTCATCAGTCAGTTGGAAAATATTGGTTCACTACATTGTGCATAAATATTGACACAATGATGATACGATGAAAAAAACCCCACATTCGTTAATAGCACCACCAATCTCATTAGAAAAGTCTTTAAATACTAGGGAGCTGTCAAGCTTCCAGTGGAAGATACAAGTTTCTAAAATACAAGTTTCTAATTTTTGCTTGAAAGCTCAAATTTGATCATTGGCAATAAATAACTGTTCGTTGTTTTCTTTGAAATAAGAAGCTCACTTAATTCATTTCTCAGAAAATTTCTGCCAAATTCCCAAGTCTGAGTAGCATAGTTTGTCTGTCAGTCATTCTTTCGAGTGAAAACAGTGTCCCATGGAAAAAGCTGCTGGTTCAGCATGCCAGTCAGTCTCTGCGTATCTGGAAATGCAGCAGAAATGCTTTATGCATTCATCCCATTTTGTCACACAGAATACTAAAAAGCCATATACTCAAGGTTACCGTGGAATAAAAATAATTTTTTCTGCTTTATCAAGGACGTTCTTAGGTGAGACTGGCCTGTTTGTTTTTAATACTCGTGCAAGGCGGTGAACAATACAGTGACAGTTTGGTGCCACACTGTGTTGATTTATGCTCAAGTGTCAGCAGTTTACCCACCATGGCGTTGCAGCATCAGTGCAAATGTTAGCACAACGAAAAAGGCTAATGTCTTAATTTTATTATGAAAATAGTTTTGATCTCATAGACCTTCCAGCCCCCAAAAAGGCCTTGGAAACCACGGCTGGTGCAAGGGATATGGAACCAATAAGTCTAATGGGCGACAGTTCCTCTTATGGATCTATGTTTTCTCTTTCTTGGATCTTGAAAATTAGGTTAAGGAACTCTGCCCGTAAAGGCGACGAGTGTATTTACATAAACAAATGGATGAAACAGAGCCAAAGCCTATAACAAATGCACTCTGCATCTGTGTATCTACTTTCCCCCTAAGGTTATAATAGACAGTTGTAGATCCTTATAAAACAGCCACGTTACAATTAAATGATCTTAACACAACCTATTTATCATTAGGTGGTATTTTTTTTTTTACAGATTAAGACTTAAAACAAACGAAAATCTAAATTGAGATGAAATAATTTACTGTCTAAAAGGGGATTCAGAACAGTTCAAATGAAATACATATCATTTGGGGATAGTCTTATTAAAAATGAGAATAAAGAAAAACCAGAAACTGAATACAGGTCGTCTGCAAGGAGATGTCAGTTGTGGTTATGGATACGTCTTGGATGACTTGAAAACATTTTTATTTTTTGCTTATCTTTGTTTTCTGACTTCCAACAATGAACAGATACTGTTTTTGTAACAAGAACAATAAGAAAAAGGTTCATTTAAATTTTAAATAAAGAACTTACATGTAGCAAACTATAATTGTACCAGAAATCCAGAGCCAGACAGCAGTTACTATAATTGAGAAATAATTTCATTTGGACCTTCTTGGGTTAAATGAATTTTAATGTTGCAGCATTTATAACACATTTTAATTAAAAAACTAAGAATTTGAGCATTATAGAATAGTTAGAAGAATTTCATATTATAGCCTACGGTGAAGATAAAACCCTGGGACAAGGAGCCACGTTTCATAATTTCCCCTCGTCGAGTAATCTTTAGGAGTCGGATCATTGCCTGACTCACAGCGGCTTCTGACAGAATCTGGCCTGTTAAAACCTGATTTTTAACCTGTGTGCTTTTCTCACCTGCCGTAGTTGCCTGCAGGTGGTCAAGTTTATGTAAGACGCTCCTGAGTAGAGAAGTACATTTAGAGCAGCCGCAGACTTTTTCAGAAATATCTGCAGTGCAAGGTGAGCAGAGCAGGGTCCAAGCTGCATGACCTTGATCCCGTCACTCAACACCCCCCCCGTCCCCCCCCCTTGTCTGGTTACCCTTTAATGAAAGCAGGAAGTTGAACTAGATTATATTTAAGGTTTCTTTCCAAGTTTTCGTCCTTTTCCATTGTCAAATGAGATCCTTGCTTGAATTTGCATTTTTTTCCTCACCATCCTAGCCATGATGTTAACAAGTTTAATGTCCGGGAAAAATAATTATTTTTGCGTGTATCAGATTAATTTTAATATCATAGTGCAGAAATGTGCTGCAATCTAATGGCATGTCTTTCTGCTTTTGAAGTGCAATGATAACCTTTTACTGTTAAGCCCAATAAGAATAGAATGTCAAAGCTGGAAATTGGATTGTATGATTGAACAACTATTGCTTATTGTGTTACCTTTTATATCACATTAACCTTCTTGGTTGCTAAATTAATAAATGGTTGCAAAACACCTAGCTCCTATGGTAATGAACTTGATAGTACATGCTAATTGTGCATTTCCGCCTCCCCTGAGAAATCTGATTATCTCATTGTCCTCCCCAAATCCTGTTCAAAGTGCTATGGAATAGACATTCTTTCTACTTTACAGAGATGACACTGAGAATTAGAAACAGTGTCAAGGTTACATGAGTAACTAGAACTTGAGCAAGAGTTCCCAGTTTGCCTGATTTCCAGAAGAGTAAACATGACTCTACGTTCTTTCAGTCTTATCTTTCTGTTTATTTTGAAGTTCCTATAATACTAAAAGGCACATGCTTCTAACTTTATAAAAGTATATCTTTTATTGCTGTAAAATATATGGCAGTCTGTTAAATAGATACAAAAATTCTTTACAAGTGTCCTATTTTAAATGACCAGTAGTACAGGATCCATAGGCCCTTAAGGAACTCACTTTTCCTCATTGTCCTAATTTTGAATTCCATTGCCCACATCCCTTTGACTCTACGCTTCCACTTTCCTAACCTTCCCACCAGCTTCATAGCTTGCCCCAGGTATGAGCGAGAAGAGGGGGTGAGGTGCCATTTGTGTAAATCCTTCCTGCATTTCTCCCTCCTCTGCATGGTGCTGCTAGGACCAGCCAGAGGTGTCTTCGCTTCCCCTTCCCGTCTGCTCGCTTTTCTCCCCACTCAGGAGCGTCTTGCACGCAGCACCCTGGAGCCTGAACCTGTGGTGCCACGTGCAGGGTAGCCTGTTGCTCTGAAATGTAGGTGAACTTCTTTCAGATCTATGTTTGCAGAAAAACTCACCTTTACCCTCTACATTTAAACGTGTTTTCCTTATTGAAATTAAGTGAGGAAGAAAAGCTGGTTGGCCTGGAAATAAATCCGTTTGCAATTACAAGTTGCATTAGAGTCCTTACCAAGTATCAAACACTGCGAGCTGGCTTTCGGGGCAGTTGAGTATGTGCCACGTTCGAGGTGGGGAGGGAGAGCTGGGAGAATAGAAAGGAGAAGATGGAGATTTGGGGCATCCCAACATGAAATTCCGTTTTTAAATCATCACTAAATGATCACTTAAGATGTACCTCAAATGCAATGCTATGGTAGGACAGAACTCACCCACTTCCGTGAAAATGTTTTCCAAGTCCATGAACAGCCAATATTCAAATGAAATTTTGGGAAACAATCCATCTACAAACTGAAGATTTTAATGAAAATCAAAGAAGTGGCGCTATGGCTCAGAGCTGGGGCTGTAGAGGCACAGGCTGAAATGGAAAGCCCAGCTCTTGTTCTAACTGGATGTGTGAACCTGGACAAATTATTCAAGCTCTGTAAATTTCACTTTTGCATCCATAAAATGATGATAAAGGTACTATTACCTATAACAATAGAATTGTTACAAGGATTTAGTTACATAATAAATATAAATGCATATAGTATGAACATTTAAGCAATAAATATTAACTGGGGACAAATACGTAGTCACGTAATCAAATGAGTCCTGGACAGCTAGGGATCTAAACCCAAGCTTTATTTTGGAGCATAACTGTCGGTTCTGTGTTTTATATCTTTTGAAATACATTCTAATTCAGCAGCGCTCTTTTCTAAAGGTATTTAGTGAGAAAGGTAATCATTGTGTGCGTCAAAGATTTGTCTTTTTTTTTCCGTTTTCTCTGCCAAGTTTTATTTATTTTTCATATTTTTTATTAGCTGAAGGTGTACAAAACAACATAATGATTAGACGTTTGCACCCCTCACAAAGTTCAAAGATTTTTCATGTGTTGTCATCTTCTTCTCCCTGGAAGACATGATAAAATCAATGTCAGCCCTGATGTGAACGTCACACATCCTGTTTGGGTGCTAACACGTTGTCCTTAGCCTTTTTCAAGCAATGCCAGTTACATGTGCCATTTGCTTATCACTTTCCTTTTTTTTTGGCCATTTATCCTTTAAAAAAGAACATTAGTAAACCAGAAATAGCCATTTTGTAAAACCTGCATAGCTAGACAGATTTGTGATACTTATTAGGGTAATAATCCATCTGTTACAGAACTGGATCAATTTGTAAATTAAATTGATTACTCGAGCAGGAAAAAAATAAGGTCTTGACTTTTCCCACAGTAAGCGTTTCCTCAAATAGTCGTCATCCTAAAAAGATTTGGAAAGACTCAATTCTCCACTATTCTTCCTCTCTTCACTCAACTCAGAAAGAAGGCTCAATATCTATTAAAAAGAACAATGAGAGTGGAGTTTAAGCTTTTGGATTCTTTCGGGTCTGATTGCTCCTGGAAGTTTCATATTTTTGATAGGGTTTAATGTTAAAACCTTTCAGTGCCTACCAGAACATTTCTGATACTCATCGATTAGTTTAGTAAATGTATAACTCTATTTGAATTATCTTCTGCAATGAGTTCACTTTACTGTTATTTTCATCTTGTCTGATCAAAAAAATCTCCTGATGATTCTTCTAACAATGTGTGATTGGAATAATAACTTCACATGTTGAAGAGTTTTGTGCTGCAGCTGAGAGGCATGTAAATACAAGCTGCTTATTTGCAAGAAGCTTCCAGATTTCCAATATGATTGCTATGGAAACCACATAATGAAAACCTTATAACCATCTGTGTGGTTTGATGGATTTACTGCATAGCTGAGCTGTTTTTGTTTACTGTTATTAAAATGTTGAATGGAATATATTAACCCACAAACATTGACTATTTGAGGTATTAATTAGTGTTGTATAATGACATTGTGCCTCAACACCAAAATAAAATATGTTTAATAATAAACCTAAATAAAACAACATGTGTGTATTTCTAATATATTGTGAAGGTGATTATTGCCTAGAATTTGAGTCACTTGCCCTTATATATTTTTTGAGTGGTGTGGACAGGTTTGTTCTGTTAAATGAATATAATAGGATATATTTTCATGATTTTTGACTCCATTTGTTCACTCAGTATTTTTTAAAATAATTTTTCAATTATAGTTGACATATAATAATATACTAGTTTCAGGTGTACAATATAGTGATTAGACATTCATATAATTTATGAAATGCGCCTTGATAAATCCAATACCCATCTGACACCATATGAAGTTATTACAATATTATTGACTTATTCCCTATGCTATATATTTGCTAAATATATTCCCTATGCTGTACTTTACATCTCTGTGACTGTTTTGTGACTACCAATTTGCACTGCTTAATCCCTTCCCCCTTTTCACCCACCTCCTCAACCCCATCTGGCGACCATCAAAATGTTCTCTGTATCTCTGAGTTTGTTTCTGTTTTGTTTGTTTATTTTGTTTTCTAGATTCCACATATAAGTGAAATCATATGGTATTTGTCTTTCTCTGTCTAATTTATTTCATTTAGCACAATACCCTCTAGGTCCATCCATGTTGTTGCAAATGGCAAGATTTCATTCTTTTTTATGGCTGAGTAATATTCCATTGTATATATGTACCACTTCTTTACCCATTCATCTACTGATGGATGCTTAGGTTGCTTCTGTAGCTTGGCTGTTATAAAGAATGCTGCAATGAACATAAAGATTCAAAAATCTTTTCAAATTAGTGTTTTGGGTTTCTTCAGCTAAATACCCAGAAGTGGAATTACTGGGTCCTTCTTTGTCTCTTGTTATAAAGTCTGTTTTGTCTGCTGTAAGTATTGCTACCTAAGCCTTTTTTTTTATTTATTTCCATTTTCATGAAATATCTTTTCCATCCCTCTACTTTCAGTCTGTATGTGTCTTTTGATCTGAAATGAGTCTCTTGTTGGCAGCACATGTAAAGGTCTTGTTTTCTCATTCATTTAGCCACCCTGTCTTTTCATTGGAGCATTTAATCCATTTACATTTAAAGTAATTGTTGATAGATATGTAATTATTGCCATTTTATTCATAATTTTGATTATTTCTTCTCTCTTTTTGTTTTTTTAATTTTTTTTATTGGGGAATATTGGGGAACACTGTGTTTTTTCAGGACACATCAGTTCCAAGTCAAGTCACTGTCTTAAACCTAGTTGTGGAGGGTGCAGCTCACTGGCCCATGTGGGGATCAAACTGGCCACCGTGTTGTTCAGAACTCGTGCTCTAAACCAACTGAGCCATCTGGCCGCCCCTCTTCTCGTCTTAAAGCAGTCCCTTTAACATTCCTTGTAATACTGGTTTGGTGGTGATGAACTCCTTTAGCTTCTTCTTGTCTGGGGAGCTCTTTATCTGGCCTTTGATTCTAAATGATGGCTTTGCTGTGTAATCTCGGTTGTAGGTCCTAGCTTTTCATCACTTTGAGTATTTTGTGCCATTCCCTTCTGGCCTGCAAAGTTTCTGTTGAGAAATCAGCTGATAGTCTTATGGGTGTTCCCTAGTAAGTAACTAACTGTTTTTCTCTTGCTGCTTTTAAGATTCTGTCTTTGTCTTTAACCTTTAGCATTTTAATTATGATGTGTCTTGGTGTCACTCAGTGAACATCTTGATTGTATCATATTCAAGATTCAGCCCAAGTTGTTTTCCCTAAGATTAAACACACACACACTCACACACACATACACACACACACACACACACACACACACACATACACACTCACACCATACTTGATTTGTTATCTTTTATATGGAAACTGTTTGTATTGTTAGTTCAAATAAGATGAGTTGTTTGAATATTGTTAAGAAAAAATTGATGTATGAAACGCAGAAAGATTTGGATTAAAAATATCAGTACTAGGTTTGAAATGGAGAAAGGAAGTGTTGTTGATGAGCATCTCATCCTCTAAAATACTGCTTCTTCAGCATCTTACATGGATTTCAATTTGGATACGTCACAGTAAATATTGATTCTTAAGTAAAAATTTTTAATAGTCTGGTAATTTAAGAATAGACTGTGCACATTATAGGTACTTACATTTTAATAAAATAAGAATACATTCCTAGTAATAAATTTCTCTGAATTCATTGTTAACGTTGCCAAAAGCAGTTTTTCTATTTAATTACTGTAATTAGTTTATGTGATAGCTTGACGCTGACTTTGAGTAGAGTCTAAATCTCATAGTCTCTTAAGAGCAAAGTAGGGCTTGATGTGGTTATGGCTTTTGACTCGAGGACAAGCGCCCTTAACTATTTTTTAACTTACTCTTTACTGTTGAATGTGTGACCAAATCGTAAGAGAGGGCGTGCTGGAGGAAGAGCAAGTAAGTGTGAAAAGTAAGGAACGCTTTCTCCTTCACCTTTAAAAAAATTAATCATCTGTAAAATGAGTAGGTTAGACTAAATACTGCAGATGTCCCTGATACCTTTAAATTTATATGAAAACACACTATTCACCCATTTATGATAACTAGTCCTTGAGATTTGGTATAAGTGAGATAACTGTTGTTGAAAAGAGACAGGATTTAGTATCAGACTTTTTATTAGGTCTTCTATGTAATAATTACTACTTGAACTATATGAAATTGCCAATGTTAGGTTCAACTTAATATTATAAAGTGCCAAATATTTCCAGCTGTTCCTTATATTGGAGCTTTCATTATTTTGTTTGAATTGAGTTACAAAAATTCAAAATAGTTATATTTGTCTTATAAGTACAGTAACTCTCCAGCTTTGTTTAAATGCTGGTTTTTATTAATCACCACTTTCAAGTTTGCCTGAGACTTCTAAATTTACATCTGTAGTCCTGACCTCTCTACCAAACTTTCCAGTTGCTCATGGGCATTTCCTCTGAGGAGCCCCACCAGTATGTTAAATCTCTCATGTCAGAAACACAACCCCTTATGTTTCCTCAGCAAAATAGCTTAGCTTGGCTATTCTCGTTTTAGTAATGATGTTCCTATTTCTCAGTTAAATAAGCTCTAAACCTCAGTCATCTTCGTTGCTCTTTTTTTCCCCCTTAGCCTTTCACATCCAGTCCGGCACAAAGTTTATCAGTTCTAGTTCCTTTAGTTTTCATAACCATCTCCTTTCCATTTCCTCTGCCCCTGCAGCTCGGGACCGCCTTCCCCTTTAGCCAGACTCCCAGGTCCTTGCCCCCACGCCCCTCCTCCAGGATCTGACCCAATGGGATCGGATGACCATTCCTCAACCATAGTTTCTATCCTGCCCTTTCTCTGCTCAAAAGTCTTCTGGGGCTTGTGTTGCTTACCAAATAAAAGTCTAAAGTCCATAGCAGATGTTCATGGCCATTCCTCAACCATAGTTTCTATCCTGCCCTTTCTCTGCTCAAAAGTCTTCTGGGGCTTGTGTTGCTTACCAAATAAAAGTCTAAAGTCCATAGCAGATGTTCGTGGCCCGTCAACAACTGGTGCAAACCACCAGCATTGCCTCCCACCCTGCTCGTCCCCTCTGAGGACCACATTTTTTAGCCAAAATGAACATGATGGTGCCTTGTTCTTTTCTTCATGCTTCTCCCTCTGGAAGTTTTCTCCTGCCCATCTCTTCTTATTCAGATTCTCTCCATCCCTCAGAGCCTTCATGGTATCCCCCCGTTGGGTGGTTTCTTCTCTGCAGTCCTCGGGTCCCCACATGTCAGGTTTCTGCCCCTCCTCCCATTTTCCTTTAGACCCTGTCTCTGCCCCCTCTGGGCTGTCAGCTTCCTGAAGGCAGAAGCCCCCTAATGTTCTTGCCTCCCTGGTAGACTCTCTCTCCCTTACAGGTACTTAATAGTCAATGAAGATTTATCGGTTGGATTATTTAACTGTCATATTTGCTATATTTACATATTCTGTGGGTTTTTTTTTTTTTTTTTTTTTTTTTTTTTTTTTTTTTTTTTTACAGTTTTGGGTTTTCTTGAAATTATGATTCTTTTTGAACCAGTTTTTCTGTGGCATGTCATTTTGTTCATATGTCCTGCCGTAAATAGTTTTAAATTGTATATAAATCCTTAGGTGAGGAAAGTGGTAGTGTAATACATGTTTCTTTGATGTAAAAGAATTAAATGGTCTACTGACTCTGTTTAAAACTCTTCTCATTTAATTTTAGCATATTTCTTCCTATTACTTGGGGAAGGAATGTAGCAGGAGCGTGTGGAAATAACATAGTTAAGGTACTGAATATATGCAGGATAAAGAACATGGACTTTATAATCACAGACCTAAATTTGAATGACAAACATTGGAAATTTCTTCACCTTTTTGAGTCTCAATTTACTAGTTTGTAAAATGGGGATTTAAAGATTGTTTACTTATGAAACCTTAACATCTGCTGCAGTGCAGGACACCTAGTAGGTCCTCAGTGTAATTTGGGGGGATTATCTGAAAGGGTAAGGATCCTGTTAGTGTCCTCCTGTGAAGATCAAGTGAGAAAACTTATGAAGCCTCTAATACTAACAAGTGACTTACAGGTATTTTTATATCACACATTTGTCTTTGCGGAGCTGATATTTTAGGGCTCATGATTTTATTCTCTGTTGTGCGCCTGCCACAGTATCATGTAGGCAAGGCATCATTTTACTGGATCTCAGGGCTTTTCTGGATTTAAGGTTGTCCCAGATGAGTTTTGGTAAGTATTTAAAACAACGTATGTACATATCTTAAGTTTATTAAGCCAACTGATAAGGTTGCTATTTGGAAATTGCTAGAGGTTTATTTGTTTAGCTTTAGATCGTGGACAAAGGAATGTGAATGTTGGTGGTTTCCTTCTTTGCAAAGGATGCTTTCTGGGTTATACACTTTGAGTTTTGCTCTTAGGGTGGCGTGAGGGCCGTATTGTGATTCCCAAGGAAACCCTTCAGTGTGTTGTTTTTGTTGTTTCTTTACAGAAGAGGAAGAGGACACTGCCCCTGTCAAAGTGGAGGAACAAAGGAAGATGAGTCAGGACATTGCTCATCACACCACAGGTAATGGGTTGTGTCGCTTCCTGGGAAAGTGGCGCTCGCTTTTGTTCACTTCCTTTTAGTCACTTTCTCACCGCCCTAAAGATGTTTGTGCAGCTCCCTGAAGTTGGCTCCTTCAGTCTAGATATCTTATGGCTGATAAGCTGCTTAGTCCAATTTAGGATGCATGAAAACCACTTGAGGAGGATTTATAAAGTAAGCCAATTTATACAAGGTATTCCTTCCTGAATTACTTTGTAATGACTCAATTAGCTTTCATTTCTGCACAAAGGAGATTTAGTTGCATAAATTAGCTTATCATCATTGAGGAAGTGTCACTGCTAAAGGACAGTTTATAGATACAACATGCAGTTGCTGTCAAACCTATAAGAATGTAATATAGACATCTGTGTATACTTTATGCTTGAGCAGAACAGACTTCTGCCATTCAGAGACTAACAGGGGACAACCAGTTGCCCAGGGGACTGGCAATGTAGACATCTCTGAAAAGGTCAACTTGACACAGCCTCTGACAATCGACCCACAGCTCTGTCTTCTTTGATAAAAATCAGATAAACTTAAGACCGCTAATTGATCTGCAGCCTGTTTAAATGTTGGCCATGCATATCTTCATTGCATATGATTAACACAGAAAGCAAATGAATTGGGTAAGAAATGCCAGGGTCCAGTGACAGCAGCTTCAACATTGGAAAAGGACACTGGTGGCTAGAACGCTAGGCAGGATATTCCCATTATCCATTTCCACTTGGCTCGTGGCCCCAGGTACTAATTAGGCCTGAGACTAGAAAAATAACTATACACGCTGATGTACAAAAGCACATGATATGGGCAACTTTTCTTGCTGGTTGTTATTTGGAAATAGCCGGAGATAAACCATATCTGTAGTGCAAGCATGAGGTTAGTTTTGATAAACTAGCAATGATTTTACACAGAAAGAAGAGAAGGACTGCCTTCTTATCAGGACTTTACACCTCTTCACAGCCGCGTGTCAGCTGGGGCAAGGTCTGCCATATCATCCCACGTCCTGCAAAGAGCTCTAGTTGAGGGTCACCTTCCCCTCCCTGATATGTCCGTACATCACTCTTCCAAGCTGTCAGAGGCAGGGTGGACAAGAAGTGTGTGTTCAGGAAGTAGCTTTCCAGAGTCCTTCCTACTGTGACATGTGGAAAGGAAACAGAGGCCTGATTTCCGGACCTGAACAGGAAAGCAGGAGCAGGTTGCTGCAAAAGGTTTTGGTTTGCTTTTTTCAGAAAGGAAGTGAGGACGAAGTCATTAGATGTTCGCTCTCAGGCCCTGTAAAATGCAGCTATAAAACACTAAGGCTGAGTGAAACCTTGAGGACGATGTTTGGTAGTAATTTAAGTATCTATGTTTTATTACGTGTCATAAAGCTTCTGCCAAGAGCATGTAGTTTCCTTTTTTAAAATTTCAATGCAGGTGTAGAAGATAGACACGTATACATATTCTTTCCACAAATATAGTAAGTATTTTGGCTTAAAGCAATTCTATTTTTCAAAAACCCTTTTATAGCAACTATCTCCTAAGTTTTTGCCTTTGAGGGAAGGGGGAAAAAAAATCAGTTTTTCCTCAGAGGAATGCAGTAACTAGACCTAGCTTTTCATGCAATAGCTATAAATTAGCACTGCAATAATTCTTATCTTTAGTGACATGAAATTCTTTTCAAGCAACAGTTTTAATGCTTTTGCATAGCAGTGACCTTTGCTCTCGCTAGGCTGTCAAAGATGTAACACTAGAAGTTTGTTTGCTGTGCAGGGCAGTGAATTGACAAGGGTATTACTATCTTGCTGAGCATCACATGATGTGAACTTCTAACCTTACTCAAGAATGTTACATATTTTTCACACTGGCTGATTTTACTAAAAAAGAAGGAAAAAAGTCAGACTGTTGTAAAATACGTAAGCACAAACAAAATTAATCTTGTATTTCTTACAAGTTCTTTCATGTTCGAGCTTATATATCTTGCATATATTTATTATATGTACAGTAAAGATTCCCTTTGATTTTCTTTGAACATAGTATATATAATACGCTTACCTTTCTAGAATAGTTTTTAAACCTGTAATACTGTTCAAGGAGAGATTCTGCATTATCTTATTATTTTACATTTCATCGATTGTCATATTTTTAAAAACCTTTTCATGTTTGCAAAACTATCTCCACCGTTTAGTTTCTACTTTCGTAATAATTTTATTATTATTGCCCAGCGATCCGTTTTGTATTTTTAAAAAAGCAAGTACATTGCTTAAATCCTTCACAGGCTGGCTAATTTACAATGTTTTTTTTGTTTTTTTGTTTAACCGTTCATGCCTCTCAGGACAAGAAACATAATGAGGTGATTTTGTTGTTGTAATTTTTGGAAACATAGATCATCATGTGGCTAAAATAGGAAAATTAATGCATGTGGTAGAGACAACTAAACAGACTTAATTTGTACTCAAAATGTATGTTTGTCTGTGGTTTATGACATTATGCTCCATCCAATGTTCTGCTGTTTTTTTTTTTTTAAATCACATCCCACGTGGGTTATTTTTCAATGTATAGTGAACAATGTTAACTTTTGTGCACCCACCGTGCTTCTGGGGCTGTATCTATGTGTATGTAATGTTTTGTGTATGTTTAACCACAGTTAAATTTTTACAAAGTAAACCAGAAGAGCGTGCTGCTTTCTAAGGGAAAATTAATTCCTAATTTTATGTCTAGAATTTAAACCAAGAATCTTAATAGTACTTCCCTGGGGCTAATAAACACACTGCCAGGTTTTCTCCCTAGTTGTGATTCTTCTACTTTGTAACGAGTACTGCACGCTAAAATTGATAGAATAGTGAATTGTATGTACATGTAACCACGTAACATTAGCAACTTATTGTTCTTTACCAGAACTCACATACAGGACACAGAAAAAGGTTCCTTTTTTTGAGTAACATCATCATCAAGAGTATAGAAAGCACAGTAGAAAATGCCTCTTTCCCCAGTATGACCAAATCGCTAGCTCTGTTGCCTCTTACAGCAGTGAGATTTAATGAAATGCTCACCATGCACATCTAGGGAGAGATGCGTCTTGCACACTGGGGGGCGGGGGTGGGTCTGTCTACCCCTCATGTGCTCCTGTGACTCCCATTAGTGTTAATGGGAGATTCTCCAAGTGCATCGAGCGGAAGAGAGACCCCAAAGTGATAAGGATGATTATGTGTTAGAAATCATCATCTACTTTTCCTTCTTTCTTCCCTCCCCCCCTTGAGAATATATTGAACAACAACTATTGTGAGAAAGTCTGAAAAAGGGAAGAGCAGGCAGCAGGCTGGATGGCTGAGGAAGCTAGTAGGACGCCCTAGCTAAGCCAGAACTTCTGCTCTAGTTTTTTGCCCAAGTTTTGTTTCTTCAACCTTTTTTTGGATCCAGCCTAAGGCAGAGCGGCATGGGGAACACACAGGAGCCTTGACTGGGGAAACCAGCGACTTAGCTCCTTTTACCTCCTGGCCAGTGACTGTGGGGGAGGGCCTTGCATGTGAAATGATGTCATCCTCTCTTTGCTCTAATTCCTTGACTTTTAAACTGACACTGACGGACTGCATGGGGCACAACATTTGACCCATTTAGCAGCTGATTTAATCTGACTAGGATGTTTCAACTTCTAAATCTCTATTTGTCTAAATAAGTGGTTTTTAAAGGAAATCAGTCACTTTATTATTTAGTAATTTTTTTCAAAAAAAAAAAAATTGACAATGTTTGGAGTGATCTGTCCAGCCAGAGTGCCCTCTAGTGTCCATTTATAGAATTTACTTAATCTATGCTTTGGGGGGGAAAATGTAATGAAGGGCTGCCAGGAGATGAGCGTTGTTAGTTCTTGGTTGGATTCCCAGGCGTGTGCACATCCCTGCTGGTATCAGTGATGAGTGCTCAAATGCTAGAGTCGAGAAGTCAATAAGGTATCACTCTCTCCCTGTCCTTCGGGGAGATCCCCCTCTTCCTCTTTCCTTTCTATTCTCTTGCCTCCTGCCATTTCCATCCTCCCTCCCATCCCCCCATTTAATTCTTAGAAAAACAAAAGGAAAAAAATATAATAGGGGGCTTTTGCTAGGCTGTGTAGTCTAGTCCTTGTTTATTTTCTTAAAAGTCTAATTGAGAAGCAGCATCTTACCTCCTAAATATTCAGACTCCGTATTATTCAGATTTTCTTTTTGGCTTAAAAAAAAAGTCTCAGGTATTAAAGAGAATTTCACAAATTTCTAATGAGCATACCACTTTGTATGTATCACAAACGAGGTGTAATAAGACGAACGCCCTAATGACACACTAATGTGACTAGTTGTGTGGAAATTGCCAAGAAGCCTGCTGTTTGAGAGGCATGTAACACAAGATGACACCCCTGATGCAACGTGTGTCTCCACAGCGATCCCCTCTGAATTCAAAGATGACATTCCAATGATGGAAGTTGTCAGCACGTGTATGTTCTGCCTGGGTAGTGAATGCGTGGACATCTTATTGATACGACTTGCATTCTTTTTGCGTGAACTCATCAAAACTCAATTATCATGAAATTAAAAACAGGAAACAGTTCTCAGTGTAACAAAAGCACCCAGTGTATTTAACTCTGTGCAGTGTTTCAGGAGACCCACATTGTATAAGTGACAAAGCATTTATTACCCGGTTTATTGTGGTATTGCAGAGCGGAGAGCGCTAAATAATCAATCAGTTAATGGTCTGTATGGCAGTTCGAACACATCACATCCATTGTGCTTATGCTGTTAGAAGGATGAGCTGATAACCGCAGTGTATGTTGCATGTTTATTCAGAGCCTAATGTCCTAAACTAGGGCTGACTGAAATCTTGAAAAATGCAGCTTCAGCATTGGCAATTTCTAAGTTGTTAGATATTTCTAAAATAACTTTGAGAGGCTTTGGGTACAAAAGTCCCTAAAGAACCCTTTGTATTATTTCCACTTTATCCTCTTTCTTTAACCATCTTTAGGTTTTAGAATTAAAAAAAAAAAAAATTTGTTCCCTAGAAAAAATTTGTTCTAAAATTTGGGTTAGATTTATTCCTTAGCTCCTTTATTATTATTATTTTTTATGAAGTGTCCCAGATTTTGTAAGGTGGTTATTTCACAATGTATTTATCACATCTCATGGATATTGCCCATTATGCAGTGTGGGTCTCTTTTTTAAAACAGGTTTCAAGTGGGCTTATGTTCGTATGTAAAATAAGTTAGAAGTGCTGGTATGATGAGACACACAGACAGATTTCAATGACAGATTTTACATAAACAAGAAAGAGTCAGAAAAAAAGACATTCAAAATCAGATTTTTCTGAAATGGTCCTTAATTAGACGATAAAAGGAAGTAGGATTCTTGTGTGGATGTAATAAAATGTTTTTTGAATCAGTAAAGAATTTTTTTAGATTATTTTGGTGGTTTGGGGTGCCCTTTAATTTCTCTGGGTTTATTTTTAAATGAGGGTCCATTACATGAAAGCTCTAACTAGTGTTTTCTCTTTCTTCTTTCCAGGCGATAAAAGCACTGATTATGCTAATTTTTACCAGGGTTTGTGGGACTGCACAGGTTCTCTTTCTGATGAGTTGTCATTTAAACGTGGTGATGTGATTTACATTCTTAGCAAGGTAAGAAGATACCCCAAAATGACAACTGTAAAGGGTGAATACAAAGCTCGATTTTTATCCATTGGATTACAACACTGGGGAAAAATGCCAATTGGAATTCTTCTAGATCCTTGGTAACAATTGGGAGTTCACAATAATTAATTATTTTGTCAAGTGAAATATAATCAAAATTTAAACACAATCAGATAACAGGATTCAACTTAACAGTGTGTTTACCTATCACTTCAGCCTTTGGCTCACATCCACTCACTGCCTTCTCCAGAAACAATATACTTATGTGAAAGTTAACATTGTAAGGTATTAGGTTATTTATTATGTTTTTCTTTCCTCTTCCTTTTTATTCTTCTGTGTGCTTATTCTGATTTTGTCTGCCATTCACTACTGGAAACACTATGTTTATAGTACAAGTTTTTCATCTTTATGTAAATACATCGGGTGTTCCGACAATTTAAGAGCAATGCTTTTCTATTCAGACAGGTTTAGGTAATTTTTTTTAAGTTTAACATAATTGTATTTGTAAACATAATAGCAAAATACATTGCTACAAACTCATCTTTATATATAAAAAATCATGTCTCTGCCTCTTAAGATACTGGTTTATTCAAAATCTTTCTGTCCTTAGATCTAAAAGTTTCTTATTGTGATTACACTTCTGATGACGTGTGTGAGTTCCCTTAAACTTCACATTTTAACTTTCCCTACTGTAATATGGCTATTAAAAATTATCTCCTTCCATCTACTTTATGAGACTATTTTAGAAACAAATGATGTATGGAAACTATTTAAACAGAAGTATGGAAATGTTATATAAATCACAAGTCTAGGAGTTTAATGTGGTTTCTTGATTAGAAAAATATTTGGGGCTTTTCAGAAAAATCATATGACTTGTTAGATACAGAAGACAGTTTGGAAATAAATAAGATCACTTAATGAATTTTAACAATAGGTGGCCAGTACATAAAATTGTAACAGAAAATCATGGAATGCTTGCGTGAGGGATCTTAGGGATCATCTATCTATTCTTCTTTTTTACAGGTTAGGGAACTTGGGTCAAGAAAGTGAAAGAGCCAGTACTTAGCTAGGCATCCTGACGCCCAGATAGGGTTTTCTGCTCTGTTTTTCTTTTTCTTGTGCTTCTATCTGTCTTCCTTCCTTCTTCCCTCCCTCCCTCTCTCTTTTCCTCTTTCCTCCTTCCTTCTCTCCCTCCTTTTCTTCCTTTCTTGTGTTTTATTTGAAACTGTCATAAACTACTTGTAATATGCCAGAACACATTCTAGGTACCAGGCATCCAAAAGAAATAAGCACTTGTAGATAGTTGGGGGAAAATATTTAATAAGTAAATATAGCCAACTGTGATGATTGCTAGTTGGGGTTCCCAAAGCTGAGACTTGTCATTTATTTCTCAGTCCTCTGCTCATCAGTTTGGGATTTTTTTTTTTTAAGATGCTTTTTTGGGAGATGCAGATAGGTATATCACAACTCTTGGATTAAGTCTATTATTGAGCATTTAATTGTCCTGAGTTAAGATAACAGTTTTTTTAGTTAATTACTAAATATAAGAACCAAACTGATTAGTTTCAGTTCTTGACAAACTCTTTTGCCAGCTTTCCTCAAATTTACCTAGCTCACAGTGCTTTCACCAGTTTAGCCACAATTGTGTATAAAATTGAAAGGTTGGTTAGCTTCCACTTGGAATTTCAGATTATAGGGATAAATGGCAGGTAGCCATTATATTCCTATGGTAAAGTAGGAAACTTACAAAGCCTGTGTGGATTTGTTCTTCAAACCTTCTTTCTGAGTCACTGTTACTGGACACCTCAGAGTGCCAACATCCAGGACAGGCTGTGAAGCAAGCAGCATTCCCATAGGCATGTCTCCTTCCTACCATTGCCTTAGAAAATCGTTTTCTGTTAATACGAAATTAAAAATATAATCGTATGGGTGTACCATGCTTCTAGGATTCCAGGGGAGGTAATCCCGGCACTCCCCAAACTGTTTTGTGCTGATTGTAATTTTATGTGTGGAGCCTGACCATAGATCTAAGGTTAGTGGTGGCCCAACATATAGGAAGAGCATACGACCAACTGAAATTTCTAAATGCTATTTGGGTATGGACTGAGAAAGAATACTTCCTGTATCACCCTTTTAAAAGGCTTGAAGTTTCACCTTCAGCATCATTTCGTGAAGGGCCTTCTAGAGGTGGGTATTTTGTGTGGAGCTCATTTTGGTTTTTGAAGGAAGAGACAAGACATTGTTTGCCAGCAAAATGTACCATTGGCTGAATGATTACCTACCCATATTTATTCAGCTGTGAAACCTAGTAGACTCAACCAGGTAAATCTTGGTGATGGTAAAAAGAAAGGACACTTAGCGCTCCCTTGATGGAATTTGGACAAATTCTGGGCCACTGATAGGTGCTTGACTGTTGGTTGTCAGGTTGCTTTGGGGTTCAGTATATTTTGCTTTGGGCAAGTTCAGAATGGAATCTCTGGAGACACTAATAATTTTTTTGTGGCTTGGCCTTCTGGTTTTTATCAAAAGTTTGGCAAACACAGACCATAAGTTAATATCATAAGTTTATTCACTATATGAATGGTGACAGCAGTTTGAATGCTTGGTATTATTATTTATAAATGCAGAACTAAAGGGCCTTATTAGAATGAAAAATTGCTCAAAAGTTTGTTTCTAGATCAAGGTAGAGCTGATGTTATATATTGACAGATTTTTTTAAGTATAATAGTATAGAAATCACGCATTGTTTTATGCCTAGAAATTTGTTGAATCTTTCTCAGAGTTATATTTAGGCTTCGTGGTGATGGAATGAAATTTTACCATTTTAATTTATTTTTTACACCATCTAGTGGCTCAGAATGAGTGGTGCAGGTAATTGCCTCTAATGTGCACAATCAAAATGATGTCATAAATCCAACTTTAAATCGAGCTATGGGTTATTACTTTCCTATCTCATGTCAATAAAGTATTAGCATTAATCATGAAAATTTTTTTCATCATTCTGAATTAAATATAAAAATTGTATACACAAGGAAGAATACGTTTTAAGGAGTCTTAACATAATATTTAAAGAGACGTAGAAAATATGTACTTTGTAAAGAAATGAAAGCCATGACTTTCTAATAACTAACACCATTGAAAATATTTTAAAGAAATACAGCTTGCTTTAATAATTCACTGATCTATAATTTGCAATATTTAAGTATCACCGTTTTTGCCTTATCTTCCAGAAGGTTGTCATTTCTGAAGATGCTCTTTAAAAAAAGAGTTTAAGAAAAGATGCATTCTTTCAATATAAATAAACATTGAAACAAATCAGGAAACCAAATGACATGCGTTATAATAAAGAGGGTTTTGATTTTGTAAATGTAATGACAGAAATAGATTTAACTATTTTGGTGATTAGGCTGTCTTTAAAATTCACTATAGAAATACACTTTGATTCTAAAATTCAGCTTTCTTTTTCTATTTTTGCAAGGAAGCCTTGATGGGGTGTCAGCTGTGCTCAGTCAGCCTGGGGTGATTTATTTATTTTAGATCGCTTTTGAGAGTTTTACAAATCAGCCTTTGTTTTAAAATTTTTGGTGAAAATCAAATGTTGCAATTAAGAAAGAAGAGCAGGCAGATACCCTGCCCCTCCCCCTTCTCTTCTTAACATTTTCCAATTAGCAGCTGTCACGTGACCCCTGGCTGAGCTAGCCCCTCCTTCAAAGGGTCGGGCATTTTCTTAGTTTTAACCCTTGAACCTCACCAATAATAAATCTAAATACTGCTTGCCTAAAAAGGTGAGCCAGTAGCATTTTGCTTACAGTTCTTTTCATATAGGGTTGCTGCTGTTTTTTATGTATTAACATAAAACACTTTAAATACTTTAATAGTTAAGTGGAGATTTAGAAATCTCCCCCTATCGTCCTCCCCCTACCCAAAATGGAGCACATTTTCTAGAGTGGATAAAACTGGAATTTGTAATTTTAATAACAGCTGCATTGTTAGTGAATTAACTCTGAAACACAAGGCCTGGTTTCAGATTAATTTGATGGGGAAGAAATTGTGTTTGAAATAGAAACTCATATTTATTTAGGAATCGGTTGTTTAAAATCATGCTAAATTCTTTTACTAGTCTTCATTTCAATTTTATAACCACCTCAAACGTGGACATAATATCATTGTTAATAGTATTTTCTTAGAACTGTGTTTATGAAATTTTATAATTTTAATCGCAGGATCCAGGTTATATAGCTATAGGCATATTCTGTAGCCCCGCATGCTTCTCTGGTATGTTATTCTACTTGCTGTTCTGGATTTACACCCTCTCTTAGTTTATCTTTCAATCTGTTCCCATCGGTAAATTGCTCACCACATTCCTACTCTTACTTTTAAAGCAATAAATTATTTTTAGAGACTTAATGACAGAAGAGCTATGCTTCAGCAGGAAAGAGGCATGCTACTTTGTCTGGTATTAACAGAAAAATAAGAGAGTTAAGAATCCTGGAATATTTTATCTAGTCTAGGGCCTATGTGACTTGAGCTTTGCAGCTTTTTGAGAAGTGTTTTCATTAAGTCAAAAACAGGAAATGTAGGTTGTCCACTAATACACAATTAAGGGCTTTTTTTTTTTTTTAAGTGTGTATCAGTTGGAGTTCCAAGCATGGCCTCCTTTTATATTTGTGACTTTTTCTAGCGATTGGTGGAGGCTGTCACTGATCATTTGCTTCTTGTTGTGAAAAGGTAAAGATTCCATTTCTAGGGCGTTGTTTGGCTTCAAACCTACCAGAAAAATGGAATAAATAGGAAGTCCTGGTGAGCTCTCCTGGCAGAGGGAAATACAGGTGTTCACCTCAGCTCTTAGTTTTTCCTCTGTGACCCTCTGGCCCATTGTGCCACAAATAGCATAACCAACTGCTGAAGAGTAACTGGGACGTCTCAAAATAGGACACACGTTCTTGACACAAAGCTAGTTCCCAAACTGCTGTCCTCTCTTACAGCCTTTAGGGAAGGAGCAGTACTGCAGTTTGTACTTGTGACTGCGTTTGTTTGGGTCTGGTAGCATTTAGTTTTTAGGCTGTCAGGACGGGATGCTGTGGACGGGGTACAGAGAAGCAGGAACCGGGCAGACCTGCTAGTACCCACCGCTCCCGCGGAGCAGTACGCAGTTTGTGGAAACAGCACCAGTCAGAAGATGTCCTTATCTACCTGGGAACCATGCTCGAGGACTTCCCTATTTTCTCTTGCATAAGATGGAGGAAGCATTCCGGGAAAATGTTGACAGATGAAAGGGGAAGGTGTTTGTGGAGGCAGGCTGGCAGGCTGAGCCCCTGCAAGGGCTTTAGAGGTCGCGGAGAAGACAGAAGGCCATGCGGGAGAGGCCAGGTGAGCGGAGGTGGCTGTGGAGGGGCTGCAGGGCCTATGGGGTTTGATTCTATGTGGATTAATCAAGTGTTTGCCACAAGCCAAAAAAACACACAAAACAACAACAACAAAAACAACCACTATGCTGATCGTTTTGTTTTAAATCCTAAATTGAAAAATCCATGCTCCCATATGTTCCCCCCACCCCAATCAGGAACCCCCTCAATGTATGTATGGCACAGTTTCACTCCTTTAAGATATCTCCCTCCACAGCCCTTTAAAAGTCAGATTCCCTTTGGCTGAGCAGGGTAGAGAACTGCCTGTAATCCTCAGATTGCTTTACAGTACACTCCAAAATACTCAATTTTTTGTTGCCCTGGTATTTTGCCACACCAGTTAGTGGGAAGGGAGAGGGAGAGAATGAACAAGTATTTGTTGCATGCCTATAGTATCCTGTCTTAGACTCAAACACTTGCATTCGTAAGAGGAGCCGGTGGCACAGGTGGTGTAACAATTTTGCAGATGAGGAAACTGATGCTCAGTGAGGTTATTGTGTAAATCGCCTGAGGACACCAGCTAGTAAGTACTTTCTGGAATCAACTTAGATCTGACCCTAAAGCCTTTTCTCTTTCTGCTTTGTTCCCCCTAATGGGCCACGACTAGGATTATCCGTGTCTCTCTCTCAGCCCTGAAATCCTTGAGGTAGACAATATGTCGTAGGTATTGTTGTATGCCCAATAGCTAACGTTATGGCAGACAGATGTTTAATATGTTAATGAAAAAACAGTTTAACATAGGAAATAATCCTGAACTTCTTAAAAGAATTTAGAATCATAGAGTCAGTGGAAACTTCATGCTAGCCCTTCACTTTATAGGTGAGGAAATCTTGAGGCTCAAGATAATGGGGGGGAAATAAATAAAAAGCTGAAGAGAAAAGGACTACACTGTGGAGACCTTAAAAGACAATGGAGTTTCTGCACTCGAGCTTCCAGCTTGGCCCTGAGCTTCTTGGCAACCAGACTAAAAAAGGGAGAGACGAAGAGCTAATAATTCCTTTTAATCATAAAGTCGAGATCTTAGCTTTTCCCAGTACTGGCTACTTAAAAACAAAATTCTCACATGAATTTCTAGAATGTTCACTGATTATTGGACCTCAACAGCTTTTTATAATCTGTACAACAAGCATAGAAAATACCCTCAACAAAAAAATTTAGTATGACAACAAAAAAAATAGTATGACAACAGATTTCATAAAAGTAATTCTGTGAGCGTCCAAATACATAGTAATTTGACTTTTTGATTTATGTTAAGTATGTAACTGGATTATTGTGGAGTCTCAAGGAATGAAGCAAACAGACAAACAGAAAATCATCCCTAAAGAACTTAGGTATTGCCCAAAGTTGCATACATAGTTAGTAACAGAGTATGTATGTTACTACTCTGGGATCAGACTTTGGATCTTCTGAGAAAGTAATCACAAGAATAATAAGAAGGATCTGACAACCCAGCAAATTGTCCCTTAAACCTGCCACACTCTTTCTACCTTTTCAGGGTTCCGTCTTTACCTCTTCAGTACTTCAAATAAATTCAACGGAATTCATTTATTTGAAGAACTGGAATTATTTGGTCCCATTCTGCAGGAGACAGTTACCTTTTTTTCAGCAGGTGAAATTTAAGCTCTTTAGATGAGTTATCATATATAATGTATTGGGAAACGTGGTGGGCCACAGCCAACCATGTGTAGGAGCAACACACTTCTGATTGAAAAGCTAAGCATGTTTCGGAACAAATCTTTGTTGAATCATTATCGAAATTCTTCAAGTATGTCTAATATACACAAAGGAAAGGCTATTCCTTTGGAAACTTCATTTCTTAAGAAAATATTTAGGATAGTCAACTGGTGCATCATCCAAAATAAAGATAGGGTGTGTTTCATCACCCTGTACATATTTATTGAACATGTTTTACACATTCTGCAGTGCGGGGCATACAGATTTAGTGTCAGACATTTCCCTGATCTCAGTGAGTTTGTACTTTTAGTTGAAGGGACAAAACTACAGTATACATGTGGGTATGGATTAGATGATTCGGAGAAAACTTCATGACGGATGGGTAACTTGAGTCGGGTCTCAGTCTCTGGTTGGGATTTGGATGAGGGAGGAGAGACGTCCTCTGGAGACGGAGCACCACGTACAGAGGTAAGAATGCATGTATTGTGGAAGGTTGGACGGTGCAGACCAGAGCAGTGAGCAAAGAATGTTGGAAAAAAGCTAAGCTGAGGCGTTCATAGTTAACGCGTCGAGGAGCTAGTATACATTCTTGAGCGGAAGAGTAAACTGACAAAGGCAGCTTCTGGGAAGAACGGTGAGGCAGAGTTGATGATGCAGTGATCCAGGGTGAGACGATGAAGGCCTGAACAAGAGTAGGGACCGTTGGAATAGAGAGGAGTTGGGTGAGCCTGAGAACAGTTAACAGAGGCATGTATTGGTTGGTGAATACACTTGGTGTGAGTACCAAGACCACGTCCTCCTGAGCTGGATTTGATCCTCCTTTGCCTAACAGTATTTACCATCGTCAGTTTGAACATCACTTTTTACTGTACGGTATTGTAAATGTTGACTTGGTAGCAGTTTGAATTAAGTGTGTCTTGACTCTGGCATATAAACCAAAATTTGTTCTAAGAATTAAATTCTTACTATCAGTTTGCTTACTTGTCCTTTGTCTTTCTTGCTTTAAAAATGGAAGACACAGTGCAAGAAGGAAAAAAAAAGTAATTCTTCAAATGAGAGTAACTCAGAGTCACACCTGCATAGTAAATTATAAAGTAATTAGGTTGATTTCCATAAGCCACCGGGAGACTTAGTGTCTTCAAGCAGGTACATGAATGGTGGCGTTCAAACGTCCTGGAGGAACTTAGAGATTGTTAGTGTCAGTTTCCTCATTTAACAGGTCAGGAGACTGATTGGAGCAGCTAATGTGTAGATAAAAATAGTAAAACACTGAGGCTGTCAAGTTCTTGTGCATTTTAAGAGGACCTTTGAAATGATAGATGTATGAGAAATGAAAGAATTCTTGCAAAGTTTCTAACTGGAGCTAGGAAAAAGGAAGTGATTGAAGAGGTAGTCTTGAAGAAAGTATTTCCGTATTTTAAATAGTTGTCTAGTTCTTGTACTGCTGCCGTTTTATGAATAATTTGAAAAATTGAAATTATCATAGTGCATAGTTGGAACACAGATATATGTTTGAAGAAAGGACCTTTTTAACACCTGTTGCTTTCAAACAGATTGGTAACTAATTTATGGAAGGGGTAGTACATCGCAAAATCTTATTAGTGTTTCAAGTTTCTGTAAAGGCAGCATTCTTTTACCATATGGTTAGCAGAAAGTGGATTAACATACTTGAAAAATGAGAATCATGGTGCTGAAAAGGACTTAAGTAGTAAATGTGGGGACCTTATTTAAGTGTAAAATAACACACCGACAGAGACAGAAGACGTAGTTGTGGTGGGTAAACATGGACATATGTTTACTATTGTGTTGGAGAAAGCCCCTGTTTCACTTTATCAAAACTAGTCCTTTTTTCCTGCCTTATTACATAATCACTTTAATTTATTGCTTAATACCTATTAACTGAGGCCTAAAATTTTAACTACAATAACAATGATTTTAATGGTATGAATATTGAAAACAGACGAGTTAGACCACAACTGTACAGTGCTGCTTTACGATTCTTTTCTTGGATTATTAGGCAAGTTTGGCTTTCTTCTTTGACTGCCACATTACATTTTGCCTTGAAGCCATCTGTTTTGCAGATACTGAATTTCGTTTGAGTAGGATTTTTATACAATAAGCATCACTACACCTCTGGATCTTGATAGCATTACTACGGGAGGAGAAAGAAGCTTTGTGTTAGTAATTACCTAACATTGTCAGAAGCTGACTGCAGGCTTCTTTCTAGTGATAACAGAATAACCGCATAATGTAGCTTTATAGCACATGATTAATAGAAAATAATTACACGTCCTACAAAGGGATGCAATATTTCTTATAAATTGACTAGAATGGTTTCCTGTAGATTAAAGGACTCTTCATTATTTTATCAGTCCTCCTGAAGTGCAGTCACTTGCCCATGTTAGCGTTTCAGTGATGTGAAGAGCCGAATAGGCTGAGGGATACCAGATGGCAGATCGTCTTGTACCTGAGCTCTTGTGTGCCATAAAGATGACATGGTGCTGCCTAACCTTTCCAAGATTTATATGCAGCCTGGTATGGTTTTGTCTCTTTATTTTTTGTTTATGAACAAGATCAGGTTTGAGGGTTGTTGTTTTTTAATGACCCACCTGTGACTTTTAGAATAATCCTCTAATCAGTATGTGGACCACAAGGCAGCATTGCATGGATTGCATTATTTTCCATTGTAAGTAATGTGTTATTCATAATCACATTTGTTTGGGGGAAGGCAAAGAAAGGCAGATTTTCTTCTTCCAAAGGCAACCTTGCATGATACTGAATCTTCAGGCCGAAATTTAGAATACTGTACTCCAGGAAGCATCTTCATTCCAATTTATAGGCTGCAAATGGTTTAATTGGGATTCATGTTGCTCAGGAGGCTCATACAGAGGGAGGTAATAATAAAAGTAACGGCTTCTGTGTTTGCAGTCTTGTAGACATACTCAACGGCGGCAGTGGAAATCCATAAATTTGCCTACTAGATTTTTACCTCACTATATTTTATCTTACCTCTTAATTCCACACAGGAGTATTATCTGGAATCCTTTACGAATGTAAAATAATAAACATTCTGTTTTTTTATTTTTTTTTTATTTTTACCCTTTTCTGATTGAAACCTGTGATATTTTAGAATACTTTTATGAGGTGTGCATTTCACATGCTTTTCAATTATTTTAAATTAAGTGAAGCAGTTAAGATGCTTTTAGTCTAAAACTTTAATTTTTTTCCTAGAATGTTACTTTTAAGGGATTTGTTTACAGCTGAATAAGCTCCTCCCTGCTGTTTACTACTGTGCTTCCTACTTAATGAATCTTACCAGTTAGCGTCATGCAGAATTCTCTCACGTGTGAACTATGTCATTGGTCCTTTGTTGAAGTGATTTGCTGGAAATCAATTTCTTAAATTTGGATGTGAGTCAGCTTTCTGAGAACAATAATATTCTCTTAATTGAGAGCACAGGTTATAACCAAAGCAGAATATTATAAAGTAATATGAACTTTCTGGCTTGTAATTTGAATCTAAACATTGAAACTCAGATTGTGGGCCATTCTCTGAAAGCAGGTTTGGGTCATTGAATGTGTTCTCACTGAACGTGTTCTGTGTCTGCCCTTTGGGGGGCTGGTTCCTTTACTCTTTCCAAATAATCAATTGGAAAAGTCTTTGGTTGGCATTGAGTAAGAGCTTTCGCACTTACGCTTACCCTGTTAACCATCCATTTTGAAATCTTACAGGGGAAGCCTTTGGCCTCTGAAAGGTTAAATACATTTGTTTTGTTAAGCATTAGGCTCTAATTGTATTCATTGCCTTAAAAATTGAAAAGGGCAGTTTTATTAGGTACCTATTAGGATATAATGGTCGCTAATCTTAGCTTTCAGTAAGCTGGTATTTTTTTCTGATAAATACATCCTTCATACACTTTTGTCATCATCCTTGAGTTTTGGGCAGCAGACTATTTTCGTTTCTTAGATAGTTTTGTCCACTAGTTCACATTATCAGTGAACTTTTAAAATCTTGTATCCACTGCCTCATAAGCCAGGGCTATGCCCTAATTAGATTAAGAAGTGTAGGGTTCTCCCCCTTTTTCTTCCACCTTATTCTTTCAATAAACCTAATTCTGATACATCTCACTGTTAAAAAGCACATAATAAATTTTAACCCGATAATCTCTCTATAGACTACATACCAATACACACATACTAACGTTACTACATTTGTTTTGAAGAACTGTATCATTTTTTTCCTTCCTGGTCAATAGCAGACTAATCAGTACAGATGTTAAGTCTGTGCCTGTATTAACTTTCCTCCCCACATGGAACAATATGCATATGCACATTTATCTATGACTCAGATGTTGGAAAATCATAGCCGATTGAATTACGGTGGGGATTGATTTTAAAAATTTATCTATATGAAAAATTAAATTTGGGTCCTACAATGCTTTTGCAGAGTATTGCTTTTGAAAGATATTATTCTTGAAACTTGTAATTCATTTTACTTTGTTTGTATCTCAGTAAACATAAATAAATTTGAGATAAAAATACATTAGTCAATCTGGCAGATATATGAGACCAGTTACAGAGTGTTCACGATGCCTAAAGCGGTGGTGTGTCTATCGGGAGACCGAGGGGAGAAACGAAAGTGGAGGTTGGGCCCACATTGCAAAGTAAAGGCAAAAGTGACGCCCCAGTCACTCTTCTTTACAGCTGGGTTAATATTTCACCATTATAACTTGAGATGCTTTTATTTCCCATTGATCTTCCACTGTAATGGTGACTCGAACACCACCTTTAAATTCTTTCTACCCATCTTTTATCTAATGTAGTTTATGATCAATAAAAAGAACAATTAAATGCCTTAGGGAAGCTTTTTAAAGGGAAACCTTTTGTGAATGGTTTTGTAAAAAAAAAAGATATTTCTTTTTGGTGTTATTGGTGTGTCTTTATTCTCTAATGTATCTGTTTAAAATGTCTATACTTGTAGATTAGAATTTCTACATTCTAAATAATTTTTGGTTATACGAGTTTTTTAAGTAGGAATTAAGTAGTTCACTGTGAAAAAGAAAAATTGTATCTTTGCTAGATGATAAGCTTCTTGAAGGCAAAGATAGACTCCTAAGGATGGGGTTGGGGGGGTGGGAGGGGAGAGAGAGAGAGAGAGAGAGAGAGAGAGAGAGAGAGAGAGAGAGAGAGAGAGAGAGAGAGAGAGAGAGAGAGAGAGAGAGAGAGAGAGAGAGAGAGAGAGAGAGAGAGAGAGAGAGAGAGAGAGAGAGAGAGAGAGAGAGAGAGAGAGAGAGAGAGAGAGAGAGAGAGAGAGAGAGAGAGAGAGAGAGAGAGAAAGGGGCCCCGATAGCTGTACATAGTTCCACTTGCTAGGTTCTTATAAGTGACTGTTTCTGTGTTCTACACAGTAATAAACAGGCTTTGTCTTATACTTTAATTTAAATCTTTGCCTAACAGCATTTTTAAAGTGTCCTGAAACAAAAAAGATTAAAATGTTTCAATTTGCAGCTCCAGCTCTTGTAACTTTATAAAAAGAAATAACATTTCTAAGAAGTTGCATACAAACGACATTGTACTTCCACCAGTCTAAAGCTTAATATTGCATATTGTTTTCAATTAGGAATACAATAGATATGGCTGGTGGGTAGGAGAAATGAAGGGAGCCATTGGCTTGGTGCCGAAAGCCTACATAATGGAGATGTATGATATTTGAGAGTCCTGGGTAAGTACATTTTAATCCAATATTCTGTAATAGCTCATATGTTCTCTTGGTCTCTGCATTATGAGTCTTTGCCTTTTTGGAAGTCTTTGTAGTTTTCTGATAACACAGAAATTATGCTCCCAAATCATCATCTTTTAAAAAAATCTGGTTTAATTTAAACAATAACTTCATAAAATTTGCTTTGGAAATAAATAGTTAGAGAAAGTCCCTTTCATAGTAGCCAGCTGTTTTTCCAAACCTCTTCCTCTTTAGTAAAATACCACTTTTATGGCCTTTCTGAGGAACCAAATTGGCAAAAGGTTGAGTAAACATTCATTTTTCCTTGGCTAAAGATGTCATTCTTTTCTAAGCAGAAAAAATCAACATTTTGATTGCAGAAAAAAAATTACAATGCAACTTTCCCTTTCTGCCTTCAGGAAAGGAGGATTCTCCGACTCTGCCAAAGCTTTGGATTTAGAATCGTCATGAAAGCATGAGTGACTGCTCATAACCTTTCTTTGTTGAACGTCATTCTTCGTGATTTTATGTATTCATTATAGTATTCCTCGGATGTGAAATTAAATGAAGGATATTACTGTAAATTAGAGGCAAGCAGTAAAGTTATACCTGTTGCTATTTTGCAAAGACATAATTATAGTTTTTATTTACTTATTTGATTTGTGTGAAGAATTCAGCACTATTTTATATGTACCACATAGTCGCTGCTACTTATGAGTTGCAATTTCTCTTGATACTGGACATCAATTATTTTTTTAAACTGTAATACATAATTTCATAGAAATTCAAACTGAAATCATGTAAGCTTTTGGTAGATGCTATCTAAAGAGTAAGGATGTGTTAAAACTTTGTAGATGATTTACCTTAGTATTTATTTTTCACACAAGAGTAACACATTTTCATGAAGGAATTTGTACTGATTGGCAAATTTGCTTTATGTGTAATATAGCCACAAGAAAGAAAACAAAGATAGAATTGCAAGGGGCAGGGCTGCTGTTACCTTCTGCAACCCATGTGCAGACCAGAACCATGGTTTGTGCAAAGCCTTGTATCAATAACAAATATCCTGGTTAGGTAATGGGCTTGCCAACATTTACTACCATAGTTTTGTTTAAATTTAATAAAATTAAAAATTCATTAGAAACCCCATTTTCCATGAATATAATGGCATAAAGAATCTCAATGTATTCTCAGAGTAGGAAGCCATAGCCCCAGCCCTCTCTTATCCTGCCTGGTCATGGTGATGCTCTTAAAATCCTACCACAAAACAGCACAATTCCAGATGTGAGTCTCCACTGCACCCCTCCGTGAAAAGAAAAGAAAGACTCAGGGTGGAGAGCATAGATATCCCAGTGAGCACACACACCAACAGGTGAGTGAAGGGTAGCTTTAGCGTGACATTGATTGGAGCTCTCAGCTGTGCTACCTGAGCAAGATTTGCAGAATTATATCATTACTTATCATGTCTATTTGAAATCAGAGGTATTCTAAATGCCTATAAAGTACCAGTATGGCCTTACTATAGTATATCAAAATGCACTGCTGAATGGATAATTATTTAGAGTAGATATAATCTCCTCATATTGACTCACTGATTAATAGTAGGTGCTACCTTCATTGAACTTTTCAGATCTTTGCTTTAAAAAGATAAAGATTCTAACCATGCAAATAAGCTGATAATATTTTAAAACCTCCATTATTTACATAAAACTATTGACAAGCAATATTTCAGAGCGTGTATGTTACCATTATCCCCTCAATACCACGATCATGTGATTTGAAATGTTAAAAAGTACTAAGTTTAGGGATTGTGGGTAAACCCGAGTGTATATTAATAAATTAGACACTGTTGAGCTAAAGCTTTCAGAAATTGATCTGTGCACTCGTTCATCTTTTCCTAATAGCGAGCCCTTGGAATAGATTGAAATCATCTTGAGAAAAGTAAGACAACCGGAGATGAAACTAATGGACTGGTTTTCAAAGCCTGGGAGGTTGAAAAGCAGAAGCAGTTGTGGGTTTGCACATGTAGGCTGCTTGTGGACTGGATGCAGGTTTCATGCTCCTGGTTAAAGCGAAGGTTTTAGCCCTGGGCCAGGAGATGGCAGCAGCTTTTCATTGCAGACCAAGCTGCTTGGAAACCCCTCCCCCACTCAGACACAAACACACAGAATGTAAAGCATTCAGAACATTTCTGCCTCCTTTTACAGTTAATCCAGGAGAGGGAGTCCTTTGCCAACTGATGGCCAACAATTCCAAGCCAGACAGTCTCTCCATGAATGGTGACAATACAGAAATCAAGTATTACTTCTGTCCAAAGCTCCTCTGGCCTTTGTTCTTTTTTTAACTTGAACCTAGGTGGGGAGATAGGAAATAAAACAAAAGATTTAAAATTGGAGTGACAGGAAAAGTAATCATTACTTTCAATTCATGACAACTTGATATTCATTTGGTGAAATCATTTGTACACTGCTAGGGAGAAAGTTTTCTTTACACCCTTGACAATATATCACACACTATTCAAGATCATAATAATATCATTAATGTGAATTTAAACAACATGGCTTGTTAGAAAATATGCTAATCGCTATGTTCTCATTATGTTTGCTTAGCTTTTATTTGTTTTTCTATGAACAGTTAGAGAGCTAATTTTTTTCAAAGGTGATTGTAAGTCATATTTTATATAGCATTTTGCTTGATTATTTGCTCTGTACTGAATTTGTACTCTATTGCCATTAGATCTTACAATAATGTTCCACTCTGCAAATTTTTAAGGTTCAAATAAAGTTTAATTGTTTGCAAACTGTTATGATGCTAATAATTCAACAGCCTGCTGTGTTACTAATGAAATTACTTTGTTATGATTAATTTGGAAAATAGTGTGTTGATTGTAGTAATTAAGCACAACAAGGTGAAGTAAATGATTCTAATGCCATCTGGCCTCCAAACTGAATGAAGAAATGAAATAGGGCTGTCATCTGAATTTATTCAAAGAAGTAAGGATAGTACAAATGACTTGTATTGCTGTCAGGATTTACACTAAACCACAGCTCGCTGCATTCTGTTTTTACCACTTTGTTACACGTGACACTTTCTTTTATGAAAAAAATGTTGTTTAGCCTGGCAATTGTTTTCAATACTTTATATTATTTTAAGTTGATTACTTTTACCTTGTGTTAATTTAATTACATAAAGTATTATAGGATCATAGAAAATCACTTTTCAACCATTCTGTACGTGAAATCTATATATGTAGAGGTTTTTTTTTTTTTTTTTGCTACTAGTGTACAAACACGTGGAATATAGCCTTTCATAAGAAGAGTCCATTCAACTGTTTCTAAAATGTTTCTAGTTAAGACTCTCTCATAGTTCTTATGATTTCTACTTTTTCTATACTTTCTCCAGTCTAATCTATTTCTACTCACTTCATAGAGTCTGGTACCTTCCAGGGTCGTGATTAGAAATACAACCCACAACCGGTTTATGTATTAGAGATCCAGATTTATAGTTCAGTCAGTATAAGAAAACTGATCCTAACATACATGTTATTTAAAAGCTTAAAGTTCATCAGTGAGACTGAGTGAAGAATTTTTAAATCAGGTAAAGTACTTCTAAATTTCAGGTAAGTCAATTGTTTATATATCAATTGTTGAATGGAATTGTACACTCAAACTGTGTAGATATCGCTTTTATTTCTCTTGAGTTCAGTAGATCTCAGGATATTGAAAAGCAATCCTGTGGTAAAAAGAGAGGTGTGGTGGAGATTAAAACTGCATCAAACCCTAGGAAACATAGCTTCACCCAGAGGTTGAAGGAATATCATTAATACATAAAACATAAAAACATTTGTTAAAATGGCCTCGTTTGTTAGTAAAATCCTGAGTATTCCGAAATACAGAGAAACAAATAAATAGAATATTATTAAAGTGACTTTCTACAAACGTAACCTACATCCAAGTGCATTAACTGAAAACAGTTGATCGTCTGAATTGGGAACAAGGAGTTTGTGACATCCTCAACTTCAGCCCACGTTACCATCCACGGCCTTGTTGTTAGTCCTCCTAGAATATCTGTTAGAACCCCTGATAGGGTAACATTTTGATGTGATGAGGTAAATACTTACAAGATTATGTGATTGCAGTAACGGGACGACTACTTCTAATTTCACTACTACTGTGTTTCAGGGGCCTTTGCTGCTGCTTTTGGTAGAATCTGCTCTGTCATTACTCGGTCACACACACACGGTTTATTGCCAGCGCGGTACTTCAGAGTATATGGTGTGGGTCCAGTGAATATTTGTTAGTTAACTGATCTCAAGACCTGAGATTTAAGAAGAGCGTGACTTCTCTACCTGGTAGTACATTCATCGGCTTGTATCAGTTAGGACATTCGCTTTCTGACTGACAATATTCTCTGAGTCCAAAAACCCGTCCCTTTTACTGAGTCTAAAAGTAGTTTCATTGTCCCCATAATACCATCAGCAAGTGGATTGGATTTGATTGTTGCTAACTGAATTGAGTTGAGTGTGGCAGCTGGTCTTTAGATGTTTCCTCCCTTCCTTTTCCAGCGTTCAGTGTTGTCACACTTTCAAAGAAGACAGGTGATTCAGGCAGCTGGGGGCAAGCGGTCTAGTTTCGCTTCCCAGTACATCCCAAATCTGCCCCCAAATGCTGCCCCCGCTGCATGCCACCTGGGCGACATCCGGAGCTCCTGATCTTGGAAGCATTCAAGCTGTCCTCAGATGGATCAAAAAGGAAGTTCTGTAAGTGGGAAGTTTCACAATGATTGCCAAATCCAACCATAATCCAACTTTTGTCTTTTTGCCCTCTGCTCCCCATTTCTTTGAAGCGGTCTGATTATGTTGAGTGCTGTGGCCCCCAACATGGCAGGAACCCGATTGCAGAAAGTGGTCTTAGTTGTATCTTGCTCAGTTTGTAATGTTGGGAAAGAGGCTGGAGGTTGAGCATGACAAAAACAAACAAACACGTGTGAATATGTGAAAAAGAAATTGCCCCCAAAGCCCATCTCTTAAATGCTTTTCTTGATGTGATGTTGGAACTTTGGAAAGTGTTTCCGATTTCTCTCTTCACCATTTTCACGGTTTCCTTTGCTGTTCACCATTACTCAGAGATGTAATACAGCATAGCACTTGCCTGTTTTCTGTTTACTGGCCTCAACATTGTCCTAGAAAACTGTCACTCCTGCTAGAGTAAAAGCAGGTGACATTTTGTAGCTTGAGCCTCTTATTTAAGGAAAGGATACTCTCAAAGGAGAAAATTAATGGCAGCAATGTATGCCAATTAAAAATGGCTGCTTTAGAGGAGGAGAAAATTCCAAAAAATAAGCTGATTCCCATACACAGCCTCCCTCTCCCATCTCCTGGGAGTCCATTTAGAAAACCTTGTGTTCTTAAACTATTATGCCAAAATGATGATAATTTAACTAACTAGAGATAGCAATAGCTAACATTAACTATTTACTACTTGTCGTGTACTTTTCATTCAGTCTTCTAACAACCCTATGAGGTAAGTTCTGTCGTTTATTCCCATTTTCCTGATTAGGAAACTGAGGGTAAGTAACTTATCCCAAGGTCCAGACCTAGTGAGTTACCCAGCCTTCCTCCCTCAAATTCAGCACCCTTCTGCTGCCCAGGACTGTGACAAATGCAAACCAAATACTTTATTCTTTGTATGTAGCAGGCACTCAATAAAAATGTATTGCCCGTTCTTACAAAATAGGCTGGAGCATGTGAGAAGAATACCATGCTTCCCCGAAAATAAGACCCAGCCAGACCATCATCTCTAATGCGTCTTTTGGAGCAAAAATTAATATAAGACCCGGTCTTATTTTACTATAATACAAGACCGGGTCTTATCTAACATAAGACGGGGTCTTATATTAACTTTTGCTCCAAAAGACGCATTAGAGCTGATGGTCCAGCCAGGTCTTATTTTCAGGGAAACACGGTAGTTCAAGGATGGACAGGCGTTCAGCCGAATTTGCACCAGTTAAAGCAGACCGTGGTGACTGTAAGGAACCAAAAGCAGCGAATCCACCATGGAGAAGAGAGTAACAGGAATATTTCTCTCCACAAACTTCCAGTCTGGCTGAAAATAGTCAGTCCAGGCAGCAGAGGGACGAGAGAAAACACCAGGCCAAAGGGACCCTTTTCAAATGACCTTTTCCTATCCCCTCCCCCTCCTCAAAGTCAAGCCCAAGGACACAGGCCAGCAGGGAGGCCTTAGAGAGGACAGTAAAGCTGGCTGCTTCTGTCTCAAACGGTTTTCAATTCTGTAGTTGTTTTGGAGGGTAGGGTTTAAATTACTGTGTTTTTCACCAGTTTAAAGGATTGTTATTAAATGGTTCGAGACTTTACAATTAATAAGCAAACTTCATTATACAACTTGTATAATTTTGTAACTAAGTGATGGCAATGTCTGACATGAGACTTTTACTAGTGGCGATACGAATTCATTTAAGGAGAACTTTTATTAGCATGTCTGGCACTTAAGTATGAGGACTTATTCCTTGGGTACCTGCGTGGTGCCTTGTACAGGGCTCCATAATGAGTCTTCTGCTGTGTATTTTAAACAAACCTTTAAAAAGAAAATCTTTTGTAGCTCAGTGATTGGAGGCTGGCAGGGTTCGGGGGCTTGGGAGCTAAGAACTGCATCCATTATGGGGCTCTGGAATTTAGCTGAAGGAGGGGTCAGATTGAGCCCACTCGTGGTCTAAAATGCACCCTGAAATATTGGCTATCTTACAGCCCCAAATGAGAGGATGTGCGGAAGGTCGCTTTCCAAGGGGTACTTCATTCTGTATTGTACCCGACCTGTTTCTATGCCTAGTCCTCAGAATATCATGCAGGGAACAAATGACTGCATTGTTCTGATTTCCAGCTGCCCTCTAAGTGGATCCTGTTGGTGTACAATGACCTGTCCCTTGCAGGTGGGTACACAACTCCTTCCTAATTCCAGTTCAGCATCCAGGGTACACTTTCGTAGAGTCTCCAGCACTCCCTGCTTTCATCTCCTTGCTCCACTTTCCTCCTCCTCCTCAGGTTTTCCCAAGGAGCTAAGTCATATGAGGCATGAGGCCTAGAATTCTTATCACTCTGCAGAGTTATCAATATCAGTTATGTTCTCTGCTTTATGTGAACCCAGCAAAAGCAAGGGATGCAACTATGTGTTTACCCTGTTCTGTGCATCCAGAATCGAAAAATTGCAACGTGCTTATCTTGTGAGTGCGCGTTGTTACCTATCTGTTGCTTTGCTTCAGTCGGTCAGCACATTTGCTTTATTCTTTATTATCATCTCCGGGCTTGCTATTTCTCTTCCTATCTAATTAAATGATTCCATTTTGAATAATTGCATTTAAGTACCAACAGTGTGCTAGGGGCATTTCAAACATAGAATTCGACACAGTCTTTCCCAAGCAGACTCCTAGTCTAAATACAATAGACAGGACGTTAACTCTGGGAAGGAGAACAGCCCCGGGTAGCTCACCTCCGTGCAATTCTTAGCAGGTTTAATCACTAGCAGTGTCCTAAGACTTATCAAATTTTGTTACATCTGAATCGAGGAGACTAGCTTGGAAACAAACTGAGAATCCTTTCACGTATATATTTGAATGTACAGAGAGGAAGGGATGGTTTCAATGTTGGTTCAGATGAAAACATTGGTTTTGGGAAATTTTATGAAATGCCTGTAGTTCGTACTGAATTAAGTGTGAGGGGAACCAAATTGCTGGGTTTGAATAACCTGAGCATCTTTTGCAGAGTTGCTGCCAATTATGGTAAAGCACAATTCTGGGAGCCAAGAATGACCCCTCCCACTTTGGGAAAAAGGACTCTTTTCCTTCAGTGGGAGACAGAGGTGTACCAGTGGTATTCAGCTGGCAGTGGGTAATAGGACGACCACTGGAACTGCAGTCAATCAACATTCTAGTTTCAGCTCTCTACGCCTTGTGCCCTAGAAAAAGTTCCCTTGCCTGCAAAATACTTGTTCTCTCTACCTCACAGGGTGTCGTTAGGCTCAAGTGAGGTTATATTTGGAGGTGACTTGAAAAATCAGTGACAGTGTTAAATATGTCTTTCCTGCATCGGAAGACATGAGAACTGAAATGGAACGATGGGTCAAAATAAAAATTGCTCCTTCACACCAAAAACAAGCAAGGGGAAAGTTTTTTTTTAACACTCAGCATTAGCTGTAAGATTGCTTGGAATAATGATAGTGAGCTGTTGGTTTTGTTATTTTATAACGAAAATTGATGTGGGTCATCCTGAAGGAGTTTGGGATTAAACTCTCCAATAATCTTCAATACAATTTTGAAGGAAGCCGTTGGTTTCCAAGCCTTGGTCACTTTCTGTTAATGGAGATTTCAATAACAGAGATGTTACTTCTGTCTGTAAAATTTCAAAATGAACTTTTCCTTTGATACATAAAAACATGAATCTGAATAACAGGCTTTAGGTACATGTTGTCTGTAGTTGGTTGGACTTAACAGAGCATTTCTTTTTGGAATAGACACTCTAAAGAAAATGTTTATACAGATTTCCTTTGAGCAGTATCTACTCTCTTTATGAACTGTTTCTTCCAATGGGTATCTGTGATTGTTTGCATGTGAATACACACTGTAGTTAAACATTTTCTTCAGGTGCCTATCTAGAAATAAGACAAGTTTATTTGATGGAATTAGCTCTGTAATATAGCACTGATATCTCAGTTTGTAGTTTGTAAAAGTATGGGACTAGAAATAAGGGCAAACCAGAACATCATTACATGTAACCTTAATGCTTTACTGTTATAACTTTAGGCAAAGCTAATAAAAAATGCAAAGGACTCTTAAATAATTTAAATTATCTAAAAAATTGAGCATATTCCTTCAAATAATAATGGCTTTCATGATCTGATTTTTTAAAATTCATTTCTCATGTCTTGAATAACTTAGAAGTGTAGATATCAAAGTAAGTTTGAGTTTATTTAAGATTATTAAATATACTTGTTATCACACAGCATCATTGAAGATTCCATTTTTTTTAGCCTAGCAATGATAATCTGTACTGTTATGCAGTATATAATTCCAGTAACACGTTTGGTAATGTCGTTATAGTATAGAGTTAATTTTCAGCACTTCTCTTTAAAATAGTGCTCTGTAATGTGAATTCTTGGTTATTTTGAACCATTAATCAATTCCATTAACTTTTAAAAATAGTCATATTACTTACCTATTATTTACTTTCTAAAATAAAAGCTTCTCTGACCATCTTAAACTTTACAGGGAAATTATCACTTTCATAATGTATTTTCTTTACTATACTCTTTTGGTAAAGGAAAGTAGTGGGGAATACAATAAACTGGGGTAACTGATTAAAGTAAAAATCAGTCCATTCCTAAAACTTTGTTCTCTTTTTCTAAATGATTACAGTAGAGAATTTTGACTTCTAACCATACCATCCTTTGCTTCCTCTGGTGCTGTGGTTTATAGCAATAAATACTCTATATTGATTACTGCTTAATTCTAATGGAAGTATACTAAGGCTGGAAACAAATTATAGCTTAGCATTTAGTGCCTTAATTTTTAAACAGTTTTAAAATTTAAAAATTAATATAATTGCCCCAACTATACTTCTATTATTGGATCCATATCATGCTATAAAATTATTCTCATTTCATATCTTTTCTAGAGATTGTTTTGTTCACATATTTTTCCTGGCACTTCCTTGCTATTTTTACATAACTGAAAATCTGTCATTTCCATTTCAGCTCCGGTTTGGAAATATGGAAGCCATATCAGAGCAACACATTAAAGATTAGTATAGAAGCACAAAAAATTAATGGAAGAGAGCCATGTGGAGAATTTAAATTTAGTCAGATTTTTCAAATGTGCAATTTTGATCCATTAATCTGGTTTGAGACTGCTGAAGAGAAATATTTCTCTCCAAACGAGGTTTTTCTCTTTCAATATGTACTGAGAAGAGAAACCTCTCATCCAAAATAAATACTGTTGTTGTTTTTTTTAAGAAAAGAGTGAAGCAAGAGCTGCCCTAATACTCTGCTATACTTTATTCTTAGTCAAAACAGATTGCCATTTACACACTAGGTATTAAAGCTAGTTATAGCCATTCAAGGTGGTCTCTAATATGTGTTAAGATATTCAATACAAGATTTATTTTCAAGCTATTTTGGGGCCAGGAGAGAAGTTGTTTTCCTTGTGAAGGGAATTCTGTATTTTACTTCATTATTTGTAGATTTTTTTTAAAAAAAATATAAAACAGAGACGGGGAGATCAGGACTGGCTGTTTCTTTGAATTCTAATACAGTATGTCTTCTTAATGAACCTGCTGCCGTCCCCAGAAAACGGCTCCCTGCAAATAAACATGCTCCAAGTGATTTAGCCACAATGTCCAGACTGTGTAAACATCTAATTATTACAATAAAATTGTCAATAAATTTACGTTACTGCTCCCTTTTCAAACGTTAAACAACTTTTTCTTCGCTTGATAAAAGAGCATAAATTGCATTTTTATGTGTCGGTGTTTTTGTTTTCATTACACTTCTTGCCGCACTCTAAACAAAAGACCCCAAGCTTTAATGCCCTGAGTTATTCCTGGATGAAGAAAACTCCTACAGTTGTTTATTAATGTGATGTGCTGTGTTTCCTTTCACAGGGAGGTGGCCTCGGAGGCCTCACAATCTCATCTTTAGTCATGGCATTAAAAAAAAAAAAAAAAAAAAAAAAAAAAAAAAAAGCGATAAAGCCAGTATTGTAGTCACTGCGGCTTTAAGAGAGACACAAAGAATTAAGGCGTCTTCTAATCCACTGTGAGAATGGGAATTTAAGTTATATTAGAAGCAAAAGATAAAATGGTAAAAATGCAATAATTTCCTTTAACAAAGATTACATCCAGTTTTCAGAATTATGATATCACGTTGAACATAATTGTGGAAGGACCCTCCCAACACCCCGTATTTCTTATATAACTGGTACATTAACATTAGAAAAGCAGAGTGATATTGAATTCTAATGAGGTCTGGCCTATATGCTCTGCTAGGAGAAGAATGAGGATAATTCATTTGTATTCTACACGCGCTCGGAAATCCACGAGCATCCCTGTGGCTTCAGCGCGTGGTGCTGATCATCTGTTCCTCCTGGGGGGGTCGGCTGGGGGGGAGTCATTGCTTTGAACAGCATCTGAGCTGGGGAAATAGTTAACCACTTTCCTGCACAATGTTGTTTCCTAACGACTCTTTAATATGGTGGTTCTACGCATGCATTTGCTTTACCTGTTCTCTTCAAGGATCTTAAAAACTGGGGTACCCCTGTTGGGGATGGCGCACCTCTGTCAAAGCCAAACAAAGAAACTGGGGTGAACTTCAGTGGGGTAGATGCGGTTTCGCCACCCTCAGTAAACATGTCGCTTTTAAGTAAACAATGAAATGACAGTGAGGTATTTGTTCATTAAAAAAAAAAAGGCTGATAAATGCTCCATTTGATCTGATATTGGCTGTTCAGGAAAAACTGCGCCCATTTGTGAGTCTTGCTGACATTCTGAGAAAACAGCCCATTTTGGAGAGTTATATTTAGCAAAACCAAGGAATGAAAGATTTTTAGCGAATTGCCACGTAAAATGATCTGCACAAAAAGGCATTGGGGAAGTGAGTGAAGGCCTGTGCCAAACAGATGGCACCCCCTGCTGTGTTTTTGATTGAAAAAGAAAGGTAACATTTGCAGCCACGTCAAAGAGACAGTGATCAGCTAAACAAATTGGTCTCCGAAGTACCCCATCGCTGGAGCAAACCCCGCTGCAGGGTATCAGCGAGGCTGTATTTCAAAATAATGCTATGTTTGCGTCTTTCCTAAGTGAGGGGAGATGTCCCCTTTTTGTGCAGCAAAGGGGAGACGCGATCTTTGCTGAAGTTGGCTGCGGTGTTATCTGCAGAATAAGCAACAGAACTCGGAAGCACAAGTGCCTGTTTTCTCTGATCGCCACCAAACGTCTGCAGACATTTGGGAAGACCCCAGCAGCTTTTCATATGGCGTTCGCTCCCCAGTGTAAGGGCTCCGGGGTGTACAGAGAGGAAACTGGTATGTGGCTGACAGGAAAACAAAACCAAAACCCCAAAACACACACATGGAAAAAAACACACAGCGAATCATCACAAAGGCACACATGGAGGAGGAGGAAGCGGTGGAGATGACCAGGAAATCTCTCCTTGCTCTTGACTTCAGTTCCAAAATACAAACATCACAAATGGCAAAGAGCGTGTCAGTGCACCCGAGTGTGAGTGTCTGTGAGGGAGGGGGGAGATTTTTTTTTTTTTTTTGGCTCATCTCAGCTGGCAGCCTTATTCCGCTTCAGTAAAGACAAGGTACAGAAATGTCCTTTGGGTGACATTCAAAACTCGATATAAATCCTCCGCTTTATGAGACTGCAGTGCAATAAATTACTTAGCCTAATTGTAGATGTAATGAATTACCATAATTAGTCATGGGCTACATTAAATTAATCAGCATGGTACATTATTTTGCTAAATTACATCTTTGCCTTCCAAAGCCACCAGTGCAGCAATCAGTGCTTTTTGCAAGAGGGGAATGATGCTATAATGAGAAGCCTTTCTGCTCTTAGAACAGTGACAGGATATGAATTTTGATGGGAGGCAGGGAGGTTTGGAAACGCTGGAGTTTCAGCTTGTGCCTGAAGTGTCTTTGGTTGTTAATAGCACCCCTGTCCTCCTGCAGGGGAGCAGTGGGCTGTGTCTTGCGAAGGTTGTGGAAGACCCTCTCACAGGGGAAGAAAAACACTTAGATGGTGCTTTAAGGCAAATAATATAGCTGATACAACAAGTCACAAAGCAGTGGGGTGGCAGAAAGATAATGTCTTTGAAAATATTAATAGATTTAGAATGTTCTCTTACATTGGTAGATGAGATTTATAGTTACCAGGTATTTTTTTTTTTTTTTGTATGATGATGATTATATTCATACCGTTTGGATCCAAGATAAAGCCTGTAGCTATTCTTGTTTTTTACTTAAACCTCCAGCTGTTCCAAGTCTTGCTTCTTCTTCTCAGTGGGTGGCCTGGAGGCAACCCACATATGATCTAAATATTATTCACTACTCAGGAAAATGTTGGGCAGCTCACAGACCCATATTTCTGGGGATATAAGTGCCTGCTTGTGTGGAAGGTATTTTGTGTGTGTGTGTGTTTTTTTTTTTTTCCTTACAGTGAGGCTGGGGGCCGTTCTGTCCAGCAAGCCATAGAAAATAAGAGCTATTCCACCCGTGTTGACTCTTGGTGTGAAGCATCTTTGTACGCTCCACTCTTTGGAAAAGCAAAGCTCATTCTCAAACCCAGTTGCCTGGTCCTTTACCTTCACGTTTTGTTACGAAAGAGAGTTTCTGCAATGAGATTGTCTTGATCCCAGAATAGGTTCTTTTGGGATTTTACGATATTTCCAAGAGCCTCTTGGTTTATTTGGAGAGAAGAACTGTTACCGACCTGCTCATCTGTGTGAGGGAAATCCAAGCAGGGCTCTAGGACAGCGTCAGTGTTTTTGCTTACACACTTGTCAGCGTACACCACAGGAAAATGAGTTAGCCACCAATTTGGAATTTGGGAGCAGTATTAGAGTGGAGTGATACGAAGAATGACTGTGATACACACACAGTCTTTAAATAGTGGAAGTGAATGAAAACCTAATGTCCAAAGACGTGTACAAATAAAGCTTGGTCACAGCTGTAGAAAAATGCAGAGGGATGCAGAAAAGCTCTGTATTGTAATTTGTGTTTTTGTCCTGGTGGGAACCCATTTAATTAGTGCAAGAAGGTATTGAATTTTAGCTTATCATGCATATTGTTTTCCAGCTGTACTGAAGATTGCCAAGTTTCTAATGGCCTGACCCTGTTCTGTAAATCAGCAGTAAATTGCGGCATTTACACTGAGCAGAGGCAAAGGGCTCATTCTGTTGGGTTTGTGCTGTCACAGGAACCCCGGCTCAGGGATTAATGGGCTGATGTTAAACATCTGTCCCCTGTCTTTGGGGGGACGTAAACACACAAAGAGGGACTCTAATGCCATCTACTAAAAGATCTTCAATGAGAGGAAGCCCTTGCTAACATTTCCATCCAGTGGCACCTTAGACACATTGCCTCTTTATGCTAAAACCCCACAGCACTAAGGGCCCTATAAATAGTTTCCATGTGACAGCTCGGAGAAGAAGAGAGGTTTCCTCCAGACATTAGTTGTGCTAAAAGATTCATCATTACCTGCAGTCACGAAATAAATCTTTGATACTTACAACTATAATATCCATGCTCTACGTTTTATTGCAGATATAGGTAGACAGTCATTATTTCTGACACTTTCTCAGCATTACAAGGAGGACTCTAGGGGAAAAAGTAGTGTACAGTGTTACAGACCTAGACTGATACAACCACATGGAAACCAGGTACTTTACCGAGCCATTGTAACCAATACAATATTCCCTTAATGATATTAAACAATCACATAGATTCCAAATTCAATGTAAGACTCCTATCTAAAAACAACCTCAGTTATCTACAAATTAAGTTGCCAAGAGGGACATTTATTATTATTATTTTTTACATCCTGTGGTAGTTTAGAAGACATACATTCCTGAATGACAATGGACTATTTTTTTTAACATTAAAGTGTATTATTATTTAGGGGACATTAAAACAAGGCAATGGTCAACAGCAGTCACTTTACAGCACTTGTGGGACATCAGAAATCAGCACATTGAGAAGCCTCCTGCTAAGAGGGCTGGGCGTGGTTATGTACAGCAGACACCAGTCACAGAAATCGCAGTAACGTGATGTAGCAACAAAAGAGGTGTTAACGTTGTCTTCGGCCACGAGCAATTAAAGAGAGAGGCTCTTGCATGCTGTTTTGGAGTCCAACAAGTGAGTTATGGAATCCTGTCAGTCCCTCGTCACCCGGAAGTCACAGCTTTTAGCAGTGGTGGTCTACTTGACAAAATCCCGGACGTAACAGCGAGGGTAGGATGTCAGCTTCCCTTTCTAGTTTCATCATCTATTTCTTGGTTCTGTCCTTTTCGATGATCGTGTTCGGAGACCAGAAGTTAAAGCGAGGGTGTGTCAGCACCTAGTGGGGAGAGGATTTGCCAAATCCAAGCACTCCGTGGTGGAGGTGGGACGGCTGGAATGAGTACCGTCACTTGCTGCTAAGGCAGGAAGCTCATGGAACCCTCCTGTCGCTAAATGAGCACATGTTCTACTGCAGCCACTCTGCAGGGCCATCTGGTATACCTGGGGACCACCTGATTTCACAGACCGGTCCCTGGGTCCCTGAACTCAACCAGAAGTAGCCACTTCTGAAAAGAGTCATCAATTCAAAAGGAACCTTCATGCTTGCATGTTTAAAGCCACGATAATTATTGGTAGTCTCTGCATAACAAATGTAATTTCAATTAGACTCTTTTTCTAAATTAAAAACTATTACTTGTGTGTAATGAGTATTCCTGCTTTTTTTTTTTAAGTGCATTTTTAATGTTTTTATTCTAGGAACATTAAGAGCATTGAACAAAAGATTGTCCAATTACTATGTAATGTTCACAAATATGCAGAATCCTTCATTTCTGTGGGAGTAAGTGGAGCTAGTGGAGCAAGGCTGATTATCACAGACATTTTCAACACCACCCTAGTTGGGACAATATTTGAAATCGTACGGTTACAGAACAGACTGTTTGGTTTTGAAGAAAAGTTGCAAGGGGTTGTCTAAACACTTATTCGTGGCTTAATATCATAACATTTGATAATGTTGTGTTTCCTGTGTTAAAATAATGCTGAAACTTCTACCCACATTTAGGCTTCTAAATAAAATTCAAAACATGATGTCGACCTCTTATTGTATATGAAAAAATTGATTACACCCCCCGCCCCCAAAATTGGTCACAGTACATAGGATCATTTTAGTGTTTTCAGGCAGATTCCAAAAAGATGGAATTGAATGGAAAAATCAAACCTGAGATCCTTATTTCCTTACCTTGCTAACTGGTTTCTGTGGTTTTTACAGCCTGAGAACTTATCTCCAGCACATGGTCTAGCAGTTGGGACATTATTGATGAAGAGGAGTGTCTTTGGGTTTTTTGCTGGCATCAGGATAAAAGACTTTAGAAAAAGTGAATATCCATATGTAATCTCTTCATCTGACATTGCATCACCGACCTCAGGCTTCTGCATATTGTTGCTTCTTTGTATCGGGAGAGAATTAAAAATCACCTGCTAAAATGCATCTTGGATGCTTGTTTCCTATTTTCTAAAAGCACGTTGGTTATTTTGCCCTTGAGCCTTAAGAAATGTTGCTGATTGGCTGTTTGTTATTTTTTAATAATATATGGCATGTATCCAAGTAAGCATTCCGATGACCTCGACAATAAAATGTGATTCTTGGCTGCAAGGTCTATTGGGGGATGGCAGGCTGCCAGCCTCTCATACATCATTTACAGGTGGCTGTTTCTGACAGGCCAGTGTTAGTTATTGTAAATGAGTGACAGTCCCTATAACTCACCTGTAAGCCTTACTCCGCTGGCCAGGGCTTCCGAGGTCCCCTGGCCCCTTCACCACAGATGCTCCTCCCTCTCGAAGACCCACTTGCATGGACCCTCCCGTGGACGCTGCTGCCTGCCCGAGCTCATCAGTACATGGAGGTACCTTGTATGTGATTGACGATAATTAGGTTTCAACTGCCTCCTGATGCAGAAATACACACCATTACAGCATGGCCAATTCTGCTCTAGCAATCTTGCCTCTGAAAGGGTATTGATTCACTCTTTCACATTTTTAAAAGGTCATGGCAATAATTCCATCTGAACTGTGCTAAGTGAAAATAGTTTGTAGAAATAATATGGTTGCTTCTTAGTTCCATTGTAATTGAAAGCCACAATGGCTTGTTTTTTTAGTATATTTTAATTACATGTGTCTCTTTGCCCCATCGTGCCCTGATGAAGTGTTTGTAAAGTTACAAAGCAGGCGGCCCTCTGTGTGTTAATGTTGTCTGACTTTGTGGCAAAGAGGATTTCTTTTTTGTTTTCCTACTATGTAAGGCGAGGCCTAACCAAACACTCAGTCTCACTACCTTATTAATTTAAGAATTAGAAAGAGAAGACTTGAACCTTTTCCCTGGCACTGTCATCTGCCTGCCTGTTTTAATGAGATTACAATATATCGGCTTTGGTGAACAGGATGCTAAATTTGCTTACTTTCTGCAAATTTTCATTGTAGCTCAACAGCACTTTCTGGGTTGACTGAAAAATATTATTCTCCATAGATATCAGACCAGAATAAAGCGAGTTCATTATGAGAGTGTATAGCTCCTGTAGTGTAACCGCCCTAGCAGGTGACAGGAACCTATGAATGATAAAGCATAAATTGCCGGAATATCCAGGCTGCAGTCTGAGACTTTTCTGCTTTTCTGAGGTAAAAGAGTTTTAAAGTGCTTGAATTGCATGTTTTGTGAAAGTGGGTGATCAGATTTTATGTTGTGAGCTGCTCTGGATGTCTCTCCTACTTGGTGGGGTGGGGGGTGGGGGGATGATGGTGGTGGTGGGGGGGAACGTCTCAGCTGTTTCTAGTTTCAAAAATGAGCCTATCATTGTACTTGCAAACTAAGGGGCATATTCTCATCCCGAGAATGGGGATTTACGCCCATAATTACCATTAATGCTAATGGCATTCATATCTGTACAGCCCCACACATCAAGATGAGAATATATTTCCATGTCTTCACGCTGTGAAAGTCCATTTAATATCATTCATTTTACAACTTATTTTTTAAGATGCTGTCCATATTCTGTCATGGTGTACATATGCCTGGTTGAAAGTAAATGTGGGAAATATGGCGAAGAGATGTGATAGCTAAACTTGTTCGTGTAGATGAAATATTGCCAAACTCAAATCCATTCATACTCTTTAAACACAACGCTCTATTCGGCTTTGAAACTGCTGGCACACTTTTCACAGTGTTATAAATTTGTCAGCCTAATGGGACATTTTGTAGATGTTTTCCTTTTTAAGTGCTTTAACAGGAGTAGGTATTCCATTGATCCAAAAATTCAGCTCAGCATTTCATTTCTTAGACGAGAATCATGCATTTAATGTCTTATCAGAAATTAAGTGCTGGATGGTGCCCTTCATCTCTTCAAGGAAAGAAAATTCACTCCCGACTGAACTCTGCTCCTTTCTGGCCTCTGGGAACATCTCAGGAGCAGGGCATGGCTTGCAGCTGGAAACAGCGTCATCAGAATCCGAGGCAGTTCCAGCTCTTTATTGATTATGTGATCATCTTTCTGCATCAGGCCCAATAGCCCTATTGAAAGGCGTCTTCACATCTGTGCTGGCCAAGCAAATTCACGTCCAGGTCTTGATTTCTCTCTCTTGGGACTTTGACCATTAAAGGAAACGAATGGATCCATCTCACCTGTCCAATCTCTGAAACCCTTATCTTCAAACCAAACCCAAAGCAAAAGGGTTTCATGTTTAGAGCATAGAAATGAGAAGGGGACAGGTGTACAGAAGTCCTTCCTGAGAGGACTCTCCGGGTCTCCTCCATAGGTACTCAGCCTCCTCTGGGGGAAAGAGAACAGCTTCACGACGGATCTCAGATGGCTGCTCCAAGGAGCGAGGTCACTTCTGAATGAGCCAAAGATGGCCAACCGTGCCCAGCTGGGTGACCTCAGGCAAACCACTGGACCTCTCTGAGCCTGTTTCCTCATTAATAAAGAATGAGCAGGATGAATACTGAGTGTTTTCCCACCTTGAAATTTTATAACCAGTGCCCTGTTGTATTAAGCTTTTATAAATATTAGGATTGTGGTGAATTACAATTAATAACCAGAAGAAACACTGGTTTCCAAGGGATTACGCAGGTGAGGAGGTGAGACTCTAGAATATCTAATGCCTTGACACAATCTGTGGGTGGTGCAGATAAGATCCCGTCCCGGAGCCTAATTACCAAGTCTACCCCCTTTCCCTTGCCTTCATCTTGGTGTCTTAACAGCCTGCCTGCTGGAGATGCTGTCAGTGGCACACAGGGCAGAAGGCAGTGGGCACTCGGAGAGGAAACTGTCCCAGCTCTCCCAGCTCTCCCGGCATGACCAAACTGGCAGGTGAGTATTGTTTTACCTCGCCAGTCACCAACAGTCTCTGGGCTTTTTCCTCTTAAGGTAACAGTTCCTCAATCATACTGATCACAGAACTTTTTTCAGCCCCACAGACATTGCCGTCCCAATTCCCTTGGTTCCAGTATCATTTTGTCTTTCCCCAGGGCTCTGTACACCCAAGGCCCCTTCCACTCCACCAACGGTGTTCTGGACAAAGGAAAACACCGTTACTCCACTTTAATCTCATGGGTCACCTTCCTCTCATTTTTGGAAATCGGGCTCTTTAGCATTATTTCAGCGCTGATTGGGCACCTACTGTGTATTAACATGGGGCAAGGCACCTGGGATAGAGTTGAAAGAAACACTGTAGCTTCTGGGGCTTGACTAGTTAATGTTTGTACTGTAGTATTTAACAATCTCAAAGGACTTTCCCGTACATTTCCTCTTGTGCTTTCCATAACAATTTAGAGAGGTAAGCTTAGCATATGATAGATACTATGGTGTGGGGGCGGAGCCCCAGAGAGTAGTTTCCAGGCTCTCGGCCTCACATAGACAGGTGCTGGCTCAGGTAGTAAATGGCCAACTGTGATTGCATGGCCATCAGCTGTGGCTAGTTGGCCGTCAGCTGTAACCAGTGAGCCATTGGCCACAATATAACTGCTGTGGCTACGGAGAGGAGGGAGGGGAGAGAAAGAGAAGAAGGATGGGGCTAGCAAGAAGATGGCGGCTGGGCTGGCAAGCGTGGATGGCGGTTTGCGGACAGTGTGTATCCAGCCTCCAGTGAGAGTATAGTGCCGCCAGAGAGAATAAAGTGGTATGACTCCCCTACCTATGGCTCCGTGGGTGTTCCTTTTTGGCCTCACCATATCCTGCGTTCTTGTATGGGGAGCGGAAGCAGAGACCCCGCAGGCCTCCCCGCACGACAAATGGCGCAGCGAGCAGGGTCCCCCGCACAACATATGGTTTCCATTTCAGAGAAACATGGAGATGAAAGACCAGACCAGTTGCTCAAGTTCCCGTGGGTTAGAAGTGTGGAGTATTGCCTCCACCCCAACTCTTCAGACGCCAGACCTCTTTCGCTCACCTCTCCAGCACGTGCCTCCTCAAAACCACAAGTCACGACAAAGGTATTCCTGGTACCTCCTGAGAAAGGTGGTAAACCGTTCTCAGGGTGTTCCCCATTTCTGGGATGCATCTGACATTGTACGTGAAAGAATAAAATGAGGGCCACGGTGGTTCTCGACAGCTGGGAAGGTGTTTGACCCAAGTCTGTGCCTTGCTTGTTGGATTTGTGCCTCCTTCATGTGCTGAAGCAAGGGCAGCCCTTCCACTCTGGAAGTTTCCAATCTCACAGTTGTGTACTTTTCTGAACTTACACCATTGAAAAATATCAAGGTCAGACCATGATTGAAGAACCTCTTCCTCTCTTTTAAGTCGCTGTGCTTATATGATATTGTTTTCCACTAAAGAAGGTTCTCTTAAAAATGAGGTTGAGGTCCCTAAAGAAATTGCTTCAATCAGCAGCAGGGCTTAATGACTGTTAATGGGAACTGGAGATAGGATAGTAAGTGTTACTTTGATTAATAAGAGAACTGCAGAGAATTTAAATTGTGCCACTGATGGATTATTTTCTTCAAGCTTGATAAGCACTTCTCATTTGTTCTTAAATTTGGTCAATACTGTTAAAGGCAGCAAAATGAAGTATAATTAATTCTATTACTGCTGCTCAGACCAAGTGTTACTAAGAAACAGATTATGATGCCGGCGACAGTAGAAGTCACAGTGTTGACAGTTGGACGCTTTGAATACCTGTCACTGCTTGTTAGCCTGAAAGAATGAAGGAAATATTCCTGTATCCTGATTTTGAGAGACCTAAAACTGCTCGTTCATCTGTGCATGTCCCACTGACCTCATACAGGGAATATCAGTGAGGGGATCAACTGACACTAAAATTATCCTGCTTTGCAAGTACAGGGAGTAAATAAAAGGTGGAGATAATACCTCCGTTAAAACATTAAGAGCTGGGTTCTCATTTGGATTAATCACTCAGAAAATGGGATATTGATTTGATGGTGAAAGAAACCTTTGCCTAGTTCCTCTTTTGCTACGATTCTGCCCTGTATTATGAACCATACTTTCCTTTACCTTTGCTATTAATTTTATCCAGAACTATTGATAAGCGGATGGTATTAAGAGAAAAGGTACCTAATTTCCGTAGACAATTTTATTTCCATGAGTACTAATACCGAGGATGCCTCAAAATTAGACCTAAGTCTTCCCTTGTTTTCTGTAAACAGCAGGCTACACCTGTGTTTTCTGAAAAGGTTTTCTTTTTTTTTACGTTTTTTGGGGTTTTTTTTGGACCCCCTTTAAATTTATCCCTATCTATTTATTTAGGGGCACAAATACTTTATAAGTCATGCTAAAAGTCGTGCCTGCCTGTGGATTCATCCATAGAAGGTCTTGTGTACTGGTTCTCAGCTTCTTAATTCAGTGATTTTTCTCAGCCTTGCAGGCCATTCACTAGGGTATCTCTGGTTAATTCAAGGAGTGCTCCCAAGCCTTAAAACGAAAGTAAAGTAATATTTGTTTTTAAATAAAAGGTGTAACGTGCCAGTTGTGTTTCACACAATGCACCAAATAATAGTAGGCTCTCACAGCTTCAGAAAGACGGGACTCGGACGGCCGCAAACACGCGTCCGTCTGTTTCTGAGTTCTGTTTCCAAGTCTTGCGTCTCCTCCAAAGTATGTAAAGTCACTGGGTGAGTAATCTTGGATGACTAGAAAAATCTAAGTGTGGTGGGCTAAGAGTACCATAGTAAAGTTCTCTGAAGCTCTACTTCTGATATTAAAAATGTAAATCTTATCTGTTATGAGTTGAGAACTGATTCTTTTGTCCAGATGTCCCAGACACATAATTTCTAAAGATGCGAGACTTATAGGAAGTACATTTCAGACCAGAATATGAAAGTCAAACCACTCTAGAAGCCGTTGGCTGGAGAGCTTATCTTTGGAGACAGAGGACAGTATATGAGAAAGAGCCAGAGCCAGCAGGCTGCCAGGAGCCTGGGTTCTGGAGCTACTTCTGCCTCAGCAGAGCACCAAACGACCTTGGACCAGTCTCTTATTCCCCCTGGGACTAAGTGCTGTCCTCTGTAAGGGGAAGGGTTGACCCAACTGATCTCCCACATCCTCTCACCCTTGAAAATGCTGGTCTTTGAGGAAAGTTCAAGCAGAAGATGTTTAAAGGACCCTTTCTAAGCTTTTGGCTCAAAGTGATGTGATCTGTACAGGTACTAGAAATACCCACTGTGCTTCAAGCTCATGCTCTCCTGGGGTGAGTAATTCACTCTGCAAATGGAAAGTGCCCACCCCTCCCCCCACCCCACCCCCCACCATATAGCAGGCCTGTGCTCTGTGCTGGGCATAGAATGATGCATGGTGCGTCAATCTGCCCTTCAAGGCGCTTACATGCTAGTGGGGAGCCAGGCAATAAGCAAGTAAGTACAGAAACCATCAAGTAAGATATCCTCTCCTAAGTGCATTGAAGAGGTGCAAACCAGGAAATGTTTGCATGATAAAGTGGGGTCAGAGAAGGCTGTCTGTCAGGGGGAAATGGACACTGAGAAAACTGACCACTGGAGAAGGGGGAAGGGGAAATGTGGAAAGGATATCAGCCTGCTTGCCTGGCCGATTAAGGCCAAAAGAAGCATGGTGCCCGTTGCCTTGTCAGAGTTTTTCTTTTCTATTACATATACTTGTGAAGTGCTCTTGTTAATTCAAGACAAACCAAGCAGAGAAAAGATGGTTCCCATTGCTCTTTATCCAGTCATTCTCACCTATAGCAACTGGAATAATTTTGACTTCAGTTTTTCCAGATTGCTGCAGTCAATGCAAATTTAAAAACTTCAAGTTGGGTTATTGCCATTCGTATGTTTGCCCCTAGAATTTGGTACAACTTCTGACTTTAGAATGACTGTATAATGCTCAGAGGCGTGAAACGCCATTTCAAGTAATGGCTTTCTTCAGTTAATATAGATAAATATTGATGGCAGGCAACAGTAAAACAAGTCATTAAATTCTTCGGTGCAAGTGTGTCCCACACCTTGCTGGAAGCTGCAGAAATCATACCAGGCTCCCAGAAAACCACTGCACGTGGTGAGACAGACAGCACATTCCTGGCTGCCTCGTTCCAAATTGGAAAACAAGGGCACCCACGTGAGAGACAGGGGATTGGGTTGGAATCGCACTGCTGGCCTATTCCATCTACTGATCTTTCTGCTCCCACCCTAATGAATTCCTGGGTGAGCCAGAAACCCTTGGAAAATGACAAATCATCGACAAATGGGAGCTCTGGTGCTCTGAAAACAAAGAAACTTTACATCTAAACCGGTAACCCTACAAAAACTAGCTAAAGATTCGGAGGGGTAATACACCCCTTCTCTCTGCTGCTGTTTCGATTATTTCATTTACATGTCTTTGTGGCGGTGAGGAACTTGGCTTAGATCACAGAGAGGCGTGGAGGGGCTGGCTTCCGGGGCCAGATAACACGTCTGTTGCTGGATTCCTAGGACGAAAAATGAAAGGAACCGTTCCCTCATAGCACCATCCTCAAGGATTCCAGCCTGGTATAGATTTTGAAGCTCCAGTGTGGGGTGTCCTTTCTGCAAGGTGTTTTTAATGGGCTCTGGGCTGACAAGACACCCCTCTGATAATGAGGCAGAGCCCCGTGTGAGGAGAAAGCTCTATAATGAGGGAGGAGGACAATCTGTTACAGTTATGTGGTTACTTGGCCATAATATCTTTTTGAGGTTTATTAAATCATATAAAATTTCAATTTACACTGTAATATTCTATAAAAGATGGAGCACACAGAAGTAATAAGTATGACAACATTTCTTTCATTTATGAATCGTAGTGTTGATTGTGTTAACACTGCCACATCCAGCAGCAGGATTATTTATGTCGGGACAGTAATTTTCTATCTCCAATTTAATTTTGTAAAAGTTAATTACAAATTAGAATAAAACGAATGCAGTTATGGAAGGCAACGAAATGCTAGATAAGATGTTATTGGGGGAAAATATTTACTCAGGCTTTTCCTGGCAGAGACCATTGTTATGGAAACCCAGTGGCTAACAGGGCTTTTGGCACCTCATGTCACCCATGGAAGAAGAGAAGCTCTTCGTTTTATCTCCTAGGAAATGAATTGTCCACTGGACAATTCATAGGGAATCTCCGTGGACATTCTCATGAAACCCTTTCCTTTGCCGGTAGAGCAACTGGGGCCCAGACAGGTTCCAAAAGTTGCCATTGTCCTCCAGCAAGGTCGTGACACAATGAGGGCTAGAATTCAGGTCTCCTGACACAAGGTCAGTCAACTATCGCATCACTTTAATGTGGGTGAATATTTGTTTCTGCCTTAAAAAGTGGAGGAGAGGGTTTAGCGGAGGCAGAAAGTTTCTCCATATTTCACCACGAGCCAATCGGTCCCTCGGAGACAGAAAACTGAAATGCAAGGGTCCCCTCGATGGGGCCCTTTTCAGTCGTCTTTCCATCTTCTGTTGAACTCTTTCCATCTTGCTGTCAGTGACAACAAAGTTTCTTCGATAGACTTCCTACCAAACAAACCCAACAGAAGAGCCAGTTACAACCCTGCGGGTGTCCCCCTAGCTAACCCAGAACCCCAAGAGAGAAAAGAAACTGAAGCAGAAGTGGAAAAAGCCCCAGGCCCTGTATACGAGTATAAAACCCCAGTCCTTCATTTACTTTCCCTGTCATATCTCCCCTGGGACCTGAGCAACTGCCTTGGGCCTCTTGCTGACAAGGCAGGTGAGCTCAATGACACCCACTTATTTTTCTCCACATTCACTCCCCTCTTTCCAGTCACATGAGCTCTTCCCCTTCCTGTCTCCCCCTTCGCACTTGAACCATTTTAGGTCCCTTTGAAATATCAAGATTGACTTGCTAGGCGAAAGACTTTTATATTTAGTTTTTTTAATAGAGCAAAAGTGACTCTAAATTTGTTAATATTCTTTAGGTTACATAGGACAAATTACAGATAAGTGAATCAGTAATGAAATTTGTAATGAGAATTTCTCAAGTATGAAATGTTGGCGCAAGGAAAGTTAATTGCGGGATTTTACAGCCATTACAGTTTATATCACAAATGCAAAAATGACTAGGGCCATTTAATTACAGTAGGAACACACTAAATTTTTATGGAGTGCCATTTTGTTAAAGAGGTACTCGGAGCATTAAGAACAAATACCGTCCTAACAGTGGGTCCAGGTAGCTTTCACAACATCAAATAAATATGCTATTGCTACAAAATTGTTCCTTAGATACTATAATTGACACGATGACTAATGAGATGGGTTTATTCTCACAGCTTCACATACTCAATTTACAGTGTCTGAAAGTTATTTTTTTCTGCCATCCATAAACCTGGAAGGAACCAGAAAAATCCCTCTTGGAAAACACTGTCTCCGCGCTTCTCTAATTAACCTTCAAAAATGCATTTTGAAATATAGAAGTTGGTGCCTGGCATAGAAATTGGATTGTCTCAGAAAAAAAAAAAAAAGACCCAAGTGCTAATTTGTTCCTTATTAAATATCTGACATGTCAAAATTACAGGCAGTTAATGTTTCTGTGCCTTTCAGCAGGGCTGGGGATGGCTTTTGCTTCCGGCTAGGGAAGAGTGGGGTGTTCTGTGTCCCAGTTACCCCAGAGCTGTCCCCACTGACCCCACCCCAGCCCAATCTTCCCCTTCCCCCCTCAATCTAGCCAGGTTCCTGGGGTGGCAGATCCTGTGGTATGTACTGGAAGGAGGGTGTCCAATGGGACAGACATGGAATCCTGGAACATCCCCCATCATTCTGGGCTTGGGGGATGGGGCCCCTCCTTACTTTCTCATTGCAGGTCTCAGGAGCTTCCAGAATAGAAAAGAAGATTTCATGGAGAAAAGAGCTAGCTTCCCCCTGGACCCCTGAAAATGTTTCAAATTGTTTTGGAAACCTAGGATGGCAGCACCCTGATTGTTTTTGGAAACCTAGGGTGGTTGTACCTCCTTCTATTATCCAGTGAAGCCCCAGGGAGGAGATTCTTCTGGGCAATGTTTTTTTCCTACCAAAAGCAAATGAAAGACATATGTGGTCTCCTGTGTTTAATCAATGGAGCCAAAATTCAAGGACTGTTGGGTTAGGGTTAGGTTTAGGGTGAGAGTTAGGGTTGCGGGTCACGTGTCATTTAACTTTCTTTAGTCCACGCCCTGTGTTGGGTCCCCTATGTCAGTGCTTCTCAGACTTCAGGGTGCACAGAAATTCCCTGGTAATCTTGTTAAAAATGCAGATTCTGATTCAGTAGGTCTGAGGTGGGACCTGAGATTCTGCATTTCTAACAAACAACCAGGTCCTGCTGTTGCTGCTGGTCCATGGACCACACTCTTAAGTTGCAAGACCTTGTGTGGTGTGTGTGACTCAGCTTCCAAGAACCTGTTCCATCCAGAGCCAGTCAACATGCTTGTCCATGATATGCAAAAAACAAAACCAAAAAACAACAACTCAAGGAAAAGCTGACATATTTCCAAGCTGTGCATTCTCCTGTTGACTAAGCTGTTTAATTTCTGATCTAATTATAAGGCAACAACATAAAAACATTAAAGTATGTTTACTGGTGCATAGGATTTATTATAAAACAAAAGCTTTACATTTACTGAAGAGCTGAGCCTACACCTTCGTAGGTATACCTGCTGTGCAAGGAAGCGTAGATGAGGGTATTTGCGGAGCATCTCTGATGTGTGCAAGACTGGATTAAAGTTCAAAGCATCTTAGCCTTGGTGGGTTTTGATTTTACTTCCATCTAAGGAGGGTTAATTTAACCTTGGCCTTCTTCATGGTAGTGATGTGTGTGTAAGACGGTACTGACTCTGCAAAAACCCCTAGGACCTAGCACAGGTTTCCTGAGATGAATTCTTGTTCATGCATGAGAATAAATTCATTCACACACTGTTACTCCTTAATGTCTCTAAAAATGTTTTTATAAAATATGTATGCTTCTAAGTCCAAGGAAGACAGGAAACACATTTTCACACCAGCTTCAAGACCCTATAGGAAGAAAGTACAGGTTGTAAAAGAATTTTCCGTGGTCCGTGTCACTGTATAAGGTTAGCACACCAATTCTACAGTACATTTAGTAATTAAAATAGTGAATTGACTCAAAGGTTCCTGGGAGAAGAAAATATTTTATGAAGTTAGCAGCAAGCTCCTGCCCAATAAGTCGATGGGACAAGGGGCATTCTGTCTTCTATGAAAGCAACACTTGGCTTGACCCTGATTTAGAGACCATTTGTGGATTCTTGGGAAGTACCATTGGTGTCATCCAAGAAACTCATGCATGCTTGAAATCAGGACATTTTCTTTCCTTCACCCAATCCCTCTGATTGCATTTGATTATCTAGTCTGATGGCATGTCTGATTGTGGTTCTGGAGTTTTACTTCCACATTGTTTCTCAAACCCTTCCTCTACTTTCTGTCCTCATTGGCCTCCAGCCCAGACCCCCCCTTCTTCCCCCCCTGAGGTATTGCATCAGCCTCTCACCGGCCCCGGAAGCCATACCATGACTCTCCCAGCTGTGCCACTGTCACAAGAAACTTCCTAAAGCATAGCTTTGATCGTGTCACAGCTGCCCCCTCCAGAGCCTTCCACAGGCCACAAAATTGTCAGCAGATTTCTTCATGCAGGCTTGGTCCAGCCTCCCACCTTACGCACCCACTGGCACTCTGTGGTCCATGCTGCATCATTATTCCTGCAGAGATTCCCCCGTTCCCACGTAGGGCCTCTGCTCTTATTCCTCATTCAACTAGGTTCTCATCCTGCCCTCAGTCTGTGCCTACTGCAGTCTTACTTCTCTTGCAAAATTCATCCTTCCTCCAGGAAGCTTTTTCTGATCTCACAAGAGGACATTATTTTCCAGTCCCTTTTAACCTGTGGCACATGACTTGTGATGCACCACGTTCTGTCCTGGGAGGCAGGGAGTCTTATCTGTCTCCACGTGGTGTCCTCATAGTGGGATTATACTAGGTCCCTCTGTGGGTGGGTGGGGCCATGGAAGGATGTGTGTCCCTTCTGGGTTGAGCTCTTAACTGCTAGAGTGAGCCCGTCCTCCACGTCTGTCTCTTCCCCTCTCCTTGGAGACCTTCAATGTTTGAGGTGGTGGCTGCTTTGTCAGCTGGGGTCCTTGAGAGACCATGATGAGCAGAGAACCCAGCTGACCTGCAATGGTCATGTAGCATGAGTGAGAAATAGACTTCGAATATTTTAAGTCACTGAGATTTTGAGTTTGTTGCCACAACAAAACCTAGTCTCATGGGCTGTAAGATCCATGCAGCTAGGAATTTTGCCTTTTGACTAAAAACATCTATGACATCTAACACAGTACCTACATGTGATAGGAACTCACAAATTACCTTTGGAATTACATTTCACCAACCTGTGTCCAGTGTCAAATGAAAGGCAGGAATAGCAATGAGCAGGCAGGTGGTGTTGCCTAATGGTGAGAAGCAGGCCCTCTGGAGTCAGGCCACCACCTCTTAGCTTCACGATTTGCACAAGCGACCCCTGCACCCTAAGCTTCAGTTTCCCTATCTGTGAAGGTGATAACAATACAACCTCCATTAGAGGTAGGACTTCCAGGTTCCCGTGTGAGATTATGCATACACACCTTGTAAACAGCCAATAAATGTCAGCTGTTATTAATTGTTCTTCTTGTTGTTATTATTATTCATGTAGTCAGTCTCTCAGTGCTGCAGTGGTACTTACTGCGACTTGACTACAAGGGCTGGACTGGAAGAAATATCTGGAAATCAAATAACGTTAGGGCTGGAGTTGCAGTGGCCAGAGACGAGCAGACTGCTGAGGGCTGAGGCTGTCTCCCCCAGTCTGCTGACCTCAGGTCACCCAGGCACCCAGCTCTTCAAGCAGGTGAGCAGAGGAACCCAGCAGGCCAGCAGCAGCTTTCTGACCACCTCGAGTAGATCAGAGGACGTTGGTCTCTACCCACATCTGCTCTCAGCGTCCTGACTTTAAACTCTAAGAACAAAGGTATGTGTGTTGAAACCAAAGACTGAGCATAAGCCAACGTCACCAGTGGGGAAGAATAATAAGCAAATGTGTTAATTAAAGCTAATTAGTTTTCTATTTTTATCTCCAATCATTTCTTGGAACCAAAAAAGAAATCATTATAGTCCGTTGCGTCTCCAAGGAAAGGTATTGTATTTGCATGTCTACATGTGGGCTATATTTTCTTTCTTTTTTAAAAAAATTATTTATTTTTTTTCAGTTACGGTTGACATTCAGTACTATTTTATATTAGTTTCAGGTGTACAACATAGTGGTTAGACATATATATATATAATTGATACACTGATCCCCCAATTAATCTAGTACCCACCTGGCACTATACATAGTCATTACAATATTATTGACTATATTTCCCATACTGTACTTTACATCCCCGTGACTATTTTGTAACTACCAATTTGTACTTCTTAATCCCTTCACCTTTTTCACCCAGCTTCCCAACTCCCCTCCCCTCTGGCAACCATCAGTTTGTTCTCCGTATCTATGAGTTTGTTTCTGTTTTGTTTGTTCGTTTAGTTTGTTCTTTAGTTTCCACGTAGAAGTGAGATCATACGGTATATGTCTTTCTCAGTCTGACTTATTTCACTCAGCACAATACCCTCTAGGTCCATCCATGTTGTCACAAATGGTAAGATTTCATTCTTTTTTATGGCTGAGTAATATTCCATTGTATATATGCACCACCTCTTTTTTATCCATTCATCTATTGATGGACACGAGTTCTTTCCATGACTTGGCCATTGTAAATAGTGCCACAGTGAGCATAGGGGTGCATATCTTTTCAACTTGGTGTTTTGGATTTCTTTGGGTAAATACCCAGAAGTAGAATTGCTGGGATATAAGGCAGTTCTATTTTTAATTTTTTGAGGAACCTCCAAACTGTTTTCCATAGTGGCTGCACCATTTTGCAATCCCAGCAACAGTGCACGAGGGTTCTCTTTTCTCACATCGTCACCACCACTTGTTGTTTGTTGACTTATTGATGACAGCCATCCTGACAGATGTGAGATGATACCTCGTTGTGGTTTTAATTTGCATCTCCCTGATGATTAGTTATGTTGAGCAGCTTTTCATATGTGTATTGGCCATCTGTATGTTCTCTTTGGAGAAATGTCTATTCAGGTCCTCTGCCCATTTTTTAATTGGGTTGTTTGTTGTTTTGGTGTTGAGTTATACGAGTTCTTTATGAATTTTGGATATTAACGCCTTATCAGATGTATCATTGGTGAATATCTCCTATTCAGTAGGCTGTCTTCTCTGGACTACGTTTTCTACGTCACACAATTTATCAGAATCCTAGACACAAGATTTTTAATGTGGTTACCTGAGATCATGCCTGAGTCTTACTTACACTAACATATACTTGTCCTTCTTAATAAAAGAATAAATTAACTCAAAAATTTTTCTTTGCATCTATTCACTAGTATTTACTGAGTGGCCACAGTCCCTGTCCCCAAGAAGCTGATATTCTAGAAGAGGTACAAGCAAACGGCTGACTTAGTAACTCAGGAGAATTATGGCAGACAGGGAGAGGCTTCTAGAGGATGTCACGGGGCTCTGTTCTTGGCCTGAGTGAATATTTTCACCATTGACTTGGCTGAAAACAAAGAAGAAGTGCTTATCAAATTTATAGACACGAGTACGCCAGTGGGCAAAGCAGCTACTTTATAGATGCCACAATCAGGATTCCAAATGTCCTCAATGGGTTGAAACATGGCTGAAACCACAATGAGGAAACTAATAAAAATAAATGGAAAGTCTGATATTTAGGTTCACAGAATCCAGTACCCAAATGCCATCACAGTGGTTCGTATGAAAAACACTGATGGGTTTCAGTGGGTATCCGCTCAGAGCGTGCCAACCACAGGGTGTTTGCTTCACGTTTGAAAGGCAGTATTGGGCCACAAAGACCTTGTCACTGAGTTCAAATGGATGCCTCCGTTGAACAAAAAAACAGAGAAGTATTAAGATGGTGACGTGTCTGTAAACAATCTGAAATGAGGAATAGTTAAACAGAAAAGTACTATTGACAGGTTCAAAAATATCAAGAATTGTGGAGTTAAAAATGGAGAACACAGATTCCGTGTGTTCCAGAGTGTCGATGTCAACGTGGCATGGCATGTCTCATAACTAATACCATACCGTGGTGGCAGAGGGCCCTTAACAGAAATGAGCCTGTGGTGGAAGCGTTCATACGGTACTGAGGTGGCGTTAGCATCCCCTAGGGATCTGTGTAAGGGACAGAAGCTTTGACATGGGCCCTTGCCCCAGATGGCTCTGTCCAGTCCTGCACCAGATTTGTGAATAGGATGGCCTTCTTCTGTCATGGGATTTTCTGTTTTCTTACAGGATACACTTCTAATTTTAAAATGGAAAGCAGTGGAAAAATAGGATTTACTTTACATACATTTGCCCTAATATACATTGAAACATGTAAGTATATGAAACATATATTTTTCAAAAAGTCAATCAGTATACAAAAGTGTTTAGCTCTCTTGCCCAATTTACAAACCAGACCGTGCCATGTGGTATATGTTATGATTGGAGCATGACCTGCCATGCCAGAAAAGTGGGATGACTGGATAACCATTCCACATGGTCTTCTCCATGCCCACTGGACAACAAATGAGTGGAAATTCCAATGTGAAGGAAGTTTATGTGGCTCTTTCCCCCCCATATAATAGATGCTCTGTCGAGTAGTGTGTTTCGTGCTGTGACAATTCATTCCTGCACTTGTGACAGGACCGCCGGCTGATTTCACTATGCTCAATTAGGAGAAAATGCATATTTTAATCTGCCCCGTGGTGAGGTAACACTTTGCTCAGTGGCCTTGGCAAACTGGCCGTTTAACCATTTAGATGGGTGGAGGCTTTCTCTCCAGCCTGTCATTTGGCTGCCAGCAGCTTCTCTAGGCTCGTTTTGTTGCCAACACTTCCCAGGTTTCAGAGTATAAACAATTAAAGACCACTTCATCATTCTTTGCGCCACTGTGCTGCGGCCCAGCTCCTTCGGCAGTGGCCGCCATCCTGGCTGCTAGCGATTAGCCTGGTGCTGTGTGCACACACTTGAAAATGTCTTTCCCTTTCTCCTTTCCTGCCCTGGGAGGTTGAGAGCCCAGCATGGAAGCCTGCACATGGCCTTTCTGCCCGGGATCTGCTATTTCTGCCCCCAGGCCAAGGACAGAGTTTGGGGTCTGCCTTTGTTGGATCTGGGCAGGCTGTGCCAGCCAGCCTGGCCCGCTCAGGGCTGGCGTTGGAGTCCGGCAGCCATCCTGGAAGGTCTGCGGATGGCTACTCCTTGCACTGGCCATCTCACTGCCATCTTGTCAGCGTGGCCCACACCGCCCCTAGAGAGAGCGAGCAAAATTTTCCTTTTTTTGTTGGTTATCTAAATCGTGAGGTGATCCTCTTGAAGTATTTTTCTTCCCTTCTTTCTAGTCCATCTTCCGTCTTCACCTGGCCTTTTAGGTCCCTTAGATTTTCAAGTATACACACACAACCTTGGAATTAGACAGGGGGAGCCTAGGGGGGAAATCAGAGTTGGTGGATCCATCATGCTTCAGGCCCAGAGGGATCTGGAAACTGATCTTGGAACTTCCACTAACTGATTTAAGTTATTAACCTCTCTGAAATCATACTTTTCTCATTTTCAAATGGGAAGAATAACAGTCCTGGCCTGGCTTCATAGGGTTTCTGTGAGCTTTTATTTATTTATGTTTATTGAGCTTTCCCTGTGCTCCCAGGAGGTGCTGACATAGGCACAACATCTCATTTAACGCATGTCACAACCCTCTGATTATCCCCACTTTATGAAGATAGGACCAACCCTCCGAGGGGTTAACAACTGGCCTCGTGAAGGGCTGAGCTCGGTGCCTGGGGAGCGGGCAAGGGCTGGAAAAAGGTTTGCTTTGTTTTCTTCCAAATCTCAAAAAGTTCCAGACTGGAGGTGAAAGCTGGACCCCCGAGGGCAGAATCTCACAGAGTCAAAACTGAGTGTCCCAGTGGCAGATACAATGTCCACAGAGTGTCCTCAGATACAAGCACTTTCCTCTTCCCATTTTGAAACTAAGAAGAATCCCCAGATTTTCCATTGTCCCTGATATGTTTTTCAACCCATTCTTCCTGGATGGTTTCCTCTAACACGGCAGTTGACAGCCTATGGTCAGGCTCAGGACCCCAGCTGGACGCAGGCCCAGATGCTCCAGGTCTCTGCTGCGGGAGCCGCAGTCACTGAGCACTTCCTGCAAACCTGCCTGAGGACCAAGACCAGACGTGAGGTGGGGACCAGACAGCCATAAATTCTGTGCAAGTTTATTCCATTTCTGATGCTTTTATAGAGCTTGTGACGTGCTGCCGCAGGGCCCTTTCACGACATCACCGCCATTCAGGGCTGCGGGAGATACCAGCCCCAGGGTCCAGGGATTGTTGTCTACAGAGGAGATCACAGGCCACAGCAGCCTTCCTCTTCTCCTCGCCCCCCTTCCCACCTGCCCCCTCCTTGTTCAAGCAAAGCAGCACTACAGGATCAAAGGTTCCTAAAGGAGTCCTGGGTCCCATGGAAATGGTTGAGGAGAAACCAGCAGCACTTGCACCCTGAAATGAGTGAGGCCACCCCAGAAGGCACGCTGGAAGATGGGGCCAAATGACTTGAATGTTCCAGGTCATCATTTTCCCTGGCTTTTCTGTAGAGATGTGGTGTGTCCCATCCTTGTTGCAGAATTTCTTTTTGTCGCTGCACAGCCTTTCCTCAAGACCTGGCTCTTGATATCACAGAAATCGTCTCCCACACATAACACTTTTCCTGCAGAGGACCCCTGCTGCGGAGCTGTGGTGTGTGGTGTGTCTATTTGATGTGTGGATGTACATGAGCCGGGGTGAAGGGCGGGGAGGTGGGCCTGAGTTCTGTACTTAGGTTTGTAGAAGGAACCCACCCTTAGAGCCTCACAACCCAAGGCATTTTCTTCTGTAGAGGTCCCTGGCTCTTAGACAAAAATGCTACAAACCCAGCTAGGAGGAGACCCCACCAGAACTACCATGGATCACTTCTTGTTCCCTTTGACCATTGTGTGGTTTCTTTTCTTTCATAACTTAGCGTGAGGACTCGCTCCACTAGAAATGAGAGGAAGGGAGAAAATGAGGGCCCTGGGCTTGCTTTAATGCTCTGCTGTCACCATCTTGAGATTTGGAAAGATTTTTAAACAGGAAAGCCCACAAATTATGCAGCTGGTCCTGGAGACAGCAAACATTTGTTGGCACTAACTACTTTCTAAGTTAATGGCTCCCACAGTTGGCTGTACCATCCAATCATCTGGGGGAGCCTTTAAAACGCCCACTGCCCAGGCCACACCACAGACCAAAGAAATCAGAATGTCTGGACATCAGTATTCTTTTAAAGATCCCCAGGTGTCATGACTCCAATATGACTCCAATGGAGTCACTATTCCAGGCATTCTCATGGTAAGAGGTATTATTACTTACCTGGTGCAGATGAGGTAATGGAGGTCCAGAGAAATTGAATAGTGAACTCAAGCTCACACCCCATCCTGGGGGTGCCATGATTTGAACCCAGTCTAACCTGAGTCTGAACCCCAGTTCTTTCCATTCAACCACGCAACGTAAGCCAATCTGATCTGCGGGTAGACTTGGTCATTTGTAAATTCTACTGGTTTCTGAATAAAATGGTCAGGTATCCAGCCCTTTCTACTCCTAAGAAATTACTCCTATGCCTTTCTTTACTCTTGCCAAGAGAAAGGGAGCATAACTGTCCACATATATTTGGAATTCTGTGTGGGACAGGTGGGCAGATATCCAGAAACTTCCCACAGCTAGCCAAGCTGCAACCAGCTGGAGTTGGTTCTGCTCTGAGCAGGAAACATGCCTGACTGTTCCCTCCATGGACACCCCTCACCCTCTTGGGAAAGGGCACCTCCATTCAGCGAGAGTTGTCGGGCCTCTGCGAGGATGCCCTGCATTTGCCCTTCACGGGGTCCAGCCTGTCACCCCCTCTCTCCCTGCCAACACGTTCCGAGCCCCCGAAATCTGCGGGACATCAGAGAATCTGCTCTGTTGCTGTGCAAACACTGCCTAAATGTGCACGTTCTCTCATTTTCGCCTTTTTCCCAAATGAAGATTTTTTTCTGATGTATATATACATTCATTTACTTTTCAATTACTGTTGACATACAATATTATATTAGTTTCAGGTGTACAACATAGTGATTAGACGTTTATATAACTTATGAAGTGATCACCCTGATAAGTCTAGTACCCATCTGACACCATACATAGTTATTACAATTTTATTGACTATATTCCCTATGCTGTACTTTACATCCCCGTGACTGTTTTTATAACTGAAAATTTGTACTTCTTAATCCCTTTCATCTTTTTCGCCCATCTCCCCAAACCCCCTCCCATCTGGCGACCATCAGTTTGTTCCCCATGTCAATGAATTTGTTTGTTTTGTTTGTTCGTTTATTTTGTTTTTAATCTTCCACATATACATGAAATCATATGGTATTTGTCTTTGTCTGAGAAATGAGTCGTATTCCATTCTATATATATGCCATATCTTCTTTATTAATTTGTCTATCAATGGACACTTAGGTTGCTTCCGTATTGTAAATAATTCTGTAATGAATATAGCGGTGCGTGTATATTTTAGAATCAAAAGGCAAACAATCCAATTAAAAAATAGGCAGATGACACGAATAGACATTTCTCCAAAGAGGACATACACATGGTCAACAGACATATGAAAAGATGCTCAACATCACTAATCATCAGAGAAATGCAAATCAAAACCACAATGAGTTACTACCTCACACCAATCAGAATGGCTATTATCAAAAAGTCAACAAATAACATGTGTCAGTGAGAATGTGGAGAAAAGGGAATCCTCATGCACTATTGGTGGGATTGCAAATTGGTGCAGCCACTATGGAAAACAGGATGGAGATTCCTCAGAAAAATTGACAATAGAACTACCTTATGACCCAGCAATTCCACTTCTGGGTATTTATCCAAAGAAAGACAAAACATCAAATGAGGATTTTTTGTACAAACCCCCAGAGTTTCCTTTCCTCAGAGTTCATTGGCTCTATGCCCGTTTATTTCTGACCTGGCCTTTCCCCTCAGCCTGGGCCCAGCCAGCCCTGGGATGACAGGGTGTGGAAGGCGGTGGTGGGGGGAGCTTCCACGGGGCCTTCCTGCTGCAGATGGTGGCCTCTTCCAAATGTGCTTCCTGCTACCTGGCACCTGCCCCTAGTAGGACACACCCAGCTTAGGAAACAGAAAATGTGCAGGGAAACCTCCTCAGCCACAAAGGCAAGCTTGCCAGAAGGCACCCACAGGCCCATGAGACAACAGGCCACAGGCCCCCACTCCTGCCACCCACCCAGATGCACCCCAGCGCGTGGCTTGGAAGCTGCCTGAATCCTTGTGCCCTGAGGATGTGTTTCTAGCTTGCTCAGTTAGGCTTCTCTTTCTCTTTTTTGCTCCTTGGCAGCAAGCCTGGTACTTGTCTATTGTGCCCACAGGATTAAATGGTCATGGTAAGCCCTGTGCCATCCCCTGACTTTCAAAGGAAGGACGCCAGGGACTTCAGAGCGTACGGAGGACTTCAGGTAGAAGAGTCTGAGGAAAGCTGTGCAAAGGAAGTCAATTGTTAAAAGCAGGTGTCCTCAGGTTTAATTTGTGTATTTGGAAAGAGTCTAAATTAAACAGGTGCTCAGGGATTATTTACCTTCCCTATAGTAATTGGCTTTCACACAGAATAGAAAGCTTTACCAGATAACAAAGACACAGGCCAGAAATATCTTTGCCCAGACAGCTCATGTTCAGCGGTGAGGGACATTTGGCCTGGCTGGGATCGTCGGCTGGCTGCGGGCACCAGTGGGGCAGGGCCCTTCCTCACCTTGTGGGCTCCAGCCCCTGACTAGCTCCTCCCAGCCAGTCTAAAAGAACAGGCCTTTCCATTGACCGAAAACTCCACAAGCCTGCTTTCTCCCTTCTCACCCAAGGATTGGACCTGAGGTGCCTGGGATGGTGCCATTGGCCTTGGTGAGGCTGGAGACTGATGGTCATAAAGGTGCTCAGAGAGAGGACACCTCCCTCTTGGGAGATGGGCGGGCAGGCTGGGAAACGGTGCAAAGCACATCTGTACACCCCGTCACAATTTAACCCAAATGTGCCCAGTTTCAGTGTCTGTGGAAGGTTCTACAAGGCCAGGATCATGGAATCAGAGAGCACAGCGGTGTTCACCTCAAAGGTGTCCGACATACTTGTTAACAAATGTCCCCCTCTGAGTCCGTGGGGACAAGTGAATGGACGGAGGTCTGGGGTGTAATTATTCCCGTAGGTAGCTTGAATAAGCAGAATCAGCCATCGTACATTCTTCCCAGACACACTGGTATCTTATTAGAAATTCAGTAAATAGAATTTAATGCAATTGAAAAGAAATCCAACAGACTCCAATCTAAAGAATGTCATTTCAGGAAAATAGCAGCCACTTACAATTTATTGCTCCTAAATTGGAAAATCAGTTTTAGAACATCGTAAACTTTTAATTGGATGCAGCACGAAAACAGATTAAAAACAGAAAGGAGGGGAAGGAGAGCTCCTATTTACCGAACACCTTCCATCGTGGGCCAGGCACAGTCATATTTTTTTCATATCATCTTCACAACAGTCGAATGAGACTGGAGTTTTTTCCTCTGAGTTATAAGTGAGGAAGTTGAGGCTCAGCAAGGAGAAGTTATCTTGCCCCACATCATGGGGTAGAAAGTTGCAGAGTCTGGATTTGAAATCAGGTCCATTGGGCTCCAGGTCCTGTACTCATTGAATCTGCTATGAAATATATGCGTAAGAGTATTTCCTTCCTACAAATAGTAACAAGTGTTGGAGAGGCTGTGGAGAAAAAGGAACCCTCATACACTGTTGGTGGGAATGCAGACTCGTGCAGCCACTATGGAAGGCAGTGTGGAGGTTCCTCAAAAAATTACGAATAGACTTACCATATGACCCAGCAATCCCTCTCCTGGGTATCTACCCAAAAAATCTGAAAACATTTATCCACGTGTGCTCCAATGTTCATTGCAGCTTTATTTACAGTGGCCAAGACATGGAAACAACCAAAATGTCCTTCGATAGATGAATGGATAAAGAAGTTGTGGTATATATACACAATGGAATACTATTCAGCAGTAAGAAAAGATGAAATAGGACAATTTGTGACAACATGGATGGATCTTGAGATTATAATGCTAAGCGAAATAAGTCAGACAGAAAAAGCAGAGAACCATATGATTTCACTGATATGTGGTATATAAACCAAAAACAAAAGAGCAGACAAACAAATGAGAAACAAAAACTCATAGGCACAGACAATAGTTTAGTGGTTACCAGAGGATAATGGGGGTGGGGGGTGGTAGATGAGGGTAAAGGGGGATCAAATATATGTTGATGGAAGGAGAACTGACTCTGGGTGGTGAATGCACAATAGGATTTATAGATGATGCAATACAGAATTATGCACCTGAAATCTATGTAACTTTACTAACAATTGTCACCACAATAAACTTTAATTAAAAAAAAAAAAAAAAAGAATATTTCCTTCCTTCCACAAATTAACCCCAACAACTGCCACTTAAGTGGTTTCAGAAATCGATGTCTTGACCATGGCTGTTTCTGCTTCTCCATCCTTTAGACCTCTCATGGCACTTGAAACATGGTGCCATGAGAGAGACAAAAGACGGCACGGGAAGGTTCAGCTAACTTCTTTCTAAATTGCGTTCTGGAAGACGTCACCATCCCCATCTCTTCTGAAACATATTTGGAAAGTGGGTGCTACTATGCCCCCAATCTCCAGAACCTTGACCACCTTTCTAGATTTATCTCTGCTCATTACAGCACCCCCACCCCCCACAACTCCCAGCTTGCTCTGTACTTGGTATTTGCCATTCCTTGACAAATGGTGAGAGTTTTGGCTGACGCCGGTTCTCCTTTCTGAAATGTTCTTACCTTCCCTACCCAGATGCTCTTTTCTCCAGGTGGCATTCATGTGGCCAGTGTTTGAATGTTGTTGATGACCAGGCAGGGCAGTGCAATGCGAAATGCTGGCTTTCTGTGGACAACAAACCAGTTCTAGAAGTACAGATAGTATTACAGGTAAATTAAAAGACCCGTGTCTTCCTCCTCTGCACCCTGCAAACTTGTGTGTGAACTTTTTTGGGGCCCTGGCCCAGTGTGTCTGTCTCTCCTCCATGTGGTGAGTTCCCAGAGAATGTTTTACACCCCACAGAGCTCAGCATGGTGCTTTGCAAATAACAGGCATCCAGTGTGTGTTTGTCATACTTAATGCCATGATTCTGAGGGCACAAAAATGTTCTCCTTGAAGCCATCTACCACTACTCGGTGAAGTTTGGAGTTGAGAAGGTTCCAGAAGGAAAGTCAATATGGACAACCAGTCAGTGCGTGAACACCAGAAACCCTCTCCTTTGCTAGCAGGTTAGTAGGAGCTGTAGTCTGCAGTTCCTTTTCTTCACGGAGACAGAGAAGGAAAGTCAAAGAAAGGCCAGTTTGCAAAACAGTGCTTCCAGGAGTTTTATCTGCAACAAGAGTCTTTGTAAGAAATGAGAAAAGGAGTGGGGTCAGCTAACACAGGTCATGTCTTCTCTGCAGGTGCGCCCAGGGGCACTGGACTGCTTTTCCAGGAGGGAGCTGGGGAACCCTCATCCTGTGTGTGTGGTGTCCGTTCTGCCCGGGTTCTGAGAACAGGACTGGCGTTTGTCACGGGTAACCGCACACCACAGGGCACATGCAGCCGCTGTTTCACAGCGCTTATGAACCCAAGTGACACTTTCATGTGTCATGTTAAGTCACGTCCCGCAGCTTCTTGGATCCAAGAGAAAGTGACTGGCTCAGAGGGAGTTGCCACATTTCTTTCTTTTCATTCTCTTTTACCTTCTAATTAATTTTCCTAATGGTCCTCCCTCCTTTTTTTCTTTTTTTTTTTTTTTTTTTAATAGTTTGAGTATTTTATTCAACTGTGTTATAGAAAGATGCTTGGGAAGACATAGCTCTTTCATATCTTTCTGCCAAGACTTTATGTTCCAAACCCTGTTTTTTTCAATGCCAAGGTGTTTTTTTTTTTTTAAGATTTTAATTAGAATATAGCTAAATATAATATTGTATTATTTCAGGTGTACATCATAGTTATTCAACAGTACCCACCTGACACTATATATAGTTATTATCATATTATTGATTATATTCTTTATGCTAAAGAAGTGATCACCATAAGTCCACCAACCATCTGACACCGTACCACACTATCACAATATTATTGACTATATTCCCTATGCTGTACGTTACAGCTCCATGACTGACTTGTTTTATACATGGAAATTTGGACCTCTTATTCCCCTTCACCTTTTCCCCCTCTTTTTAAATTTTGAAATTACAGTTGACATTCAATGTTATTTTATATGAATTTCAGGGATACAGCATAGTGTTTAGACATTTATATAATTTAAGAAGTGATCTCCCTGACTAATCTAGTACCCACCTAGCATTATACATAGTTATTACCATGTTATTGGTTATATTCCTTATGCTTTACTTTACATCCTCATGACTATTTTATAACTACCAATTTGTATTTTTTAATCCCTTCATCTTTTTCATCCTGCCCCCAATCCCTCTCTCGTCTGTCACCCCAACAAATCTAATACCTACCTGACACCATACAACATACATAGTTATTACATTATTGACTTACTCGTATATGCCTGTCGTGCAGGGGACCCTGCTCGCTGCGCCATTTGCCATGCGGGGCGGCCTGCGGGGTCTCTGCTCCCACTCCCCATATAAGAACGCAGGATATGGTGAGGCCAAAAAGGAACACCCACGGAGCCATAGGTAGGGGAGTCATACCACTATATTCTCTCTGGCGGCACTATACTCTCACTGAAGGCTGGATCCACACTGTCTGCAAACCGCCATGCGCGCTTGCCAGCCCAGCCACCATCTTCTTGCTAGCCCCCCCTTTGCTGCTAGCACAGCCACAACAGTTATATTAGTGGCCAATGGCTCACTGGTTACAGCTGACGGCCAACTAGCCACAGCTGATGGCCATCCAATCACATTGATGGCCATTTACTACCTGAGCCAGCACCTGTCTATGTGAGGCCGAGAGCCTGGAAACTGCTTTCTGGGGCTCTGTCCCCACAATGCCTTATGCTGTACCCTACATCCCCATGACTACTGTGTAACCACCAATTTGTGCTTCTTAATCCCTTCCCCTTTTTCACCCATCCCCAACCCGCGCAGTGTTGGAAGTGCCGTGAACCAAGGCCAGCTGCCGCTAGGGCCAGGATCAGGGCTGCTCAGCCAGGTACGGGATACACTAAAGCCAAATGCTGCTTGTCTGGGTTCCATGAACCTTTCAGAGACCCTAGCAGAGTCTGAATCATGAGCCAAGGCAGGCAATTGGTATGAAAAAGCCACTGGAAGCAGCTTGAATATGCCCGAAAGTTGGGTGGGTAGGCTCTCAGGGTACCCCCAGGGCAGGGTGAACATTAGCCAGCTGGAAGATAGGGCTCCCACCTGCTCTGCACGCAGGGAAGGGGAGGACTCAACAAAGAAACGAGGCTTTCGCCAGCTCCTCCGTCCAGGAGCAAGCTGCCTTTCCAGCCTTCGTTGTGAAGCCAGAGAACTTAGTTCTCCAACCTGTGTGTCCCTGTCGCCTCTCCAACTACTGCCCCAGCGCCGGAGCTCAGAGCTAGTAATTTCTGTCGGTAAGTCCATGCACGGTCTATTTAAGAGGGAGCTGCCCTCTGTCTCACTCAGCCACAATCTCCGCTGGTTTTCACCACAAGAAATTATGGAGACTTCTTTCTCTGGCACTGGAACCCTGGGCTGGGGAGCCTGGTGTGGTTCTGGGATCCCTTGCTCTTTTTTGGGGTGGACCTCTGCTGCAGAGATATCCCTCCCGATTTTTAATGGTCACACGTAGGTGTGGGACCAGCCCGTTCTGCGTCTCTGTCCTGCCAACCAGTCTCGAGGTGGCTTCTGTATGTCCTTAATTATGGGGCTTCAGCTCAGCAAGATTTCAGGCGATTCTCAATGATGGTTGTTGTGTAGTTTAGTTGTAATTTTGATGTGGTTGTGGGAGAAAGTAATCACAGCATTTACCGACTCTGCTATCTTGACTGGAGCATCCTAATAGTCCCTTGATGTCATAAACCATACATCATGTGCACCATCTTCTTGGATTTTTCTCCCTCCAAGTTATTAACTTGTCCAGGGCTTTCACAGGGAAAGTTTCTAGGACGTGGGTGTCTGCTGTCCCCAGGAGGACACTGGTGATGTGCAATGGCTCTCTATGTTGTGTGCACAGATAGCAGTCTGTGCTGGGCCAGGGTGGTGCTTTTCATCCACCAATGGCAGAGAATGGAGAACATGCCAGGAAACCGACCCCCACCTGGTGAGGCGCTGTGGCCTGAGCCAGCCCCAGAAGGTACTGGTTCAGACAGTGCACCGCTGAAAGCCTTAGGAGGAGCCGCAGGACCTGAAAGGGGAGGGCAGGCGTTCATTAGTGAAAGAGGGTTGACAAAGGAGATGGAAATCACAAGGGGTGTCCTCCCCAAGAGCCAGTGAGGGCCTGGAAATGATCTTTTGAGTTCAACTTACTCTGATCTGGGCTGCTTGAGATTTGTGAAAGATCTGCTTGGAAAAAGGCCAACCGATACACACGCTCTGCTTTTCATGCCTAATATGATTAGTGACCACAACTGTGGAGTGATTACTGCAGTCTAAGGACTGTTTATACACCATCTCACCTGATCCTCAGGGCGGTGCAAAGAGGTGGGAACCATCCGCCTGGTGTCACAGAGAAGGGCGGAGAGGCTAAGTGACTTGCCTACATCACAGAGGTGAAAAGAAGGAAGCTTGGGACTTGAACTGGGGTCTCGCTGACACCAAAGCCAAGTCACCCTCATGCTGGGCACAGAAAGCAGTTATTTCCTTGGGGCACTGGCCTTTGTGATAAAATTCTAAGATTCGTCTCAGGTGAAGCACATATTTGGCCCACTGTATGTGCTGCCTAACCTAGAAAAGTGCCACCATGAAAGCCAGATGGAACCTGAGTCCTTGGTAAGAGTCTTGGTATTTTGGCAGATTCACACCCTTGAGGAGATGACTGTCTATGACGACAGTTGAATCAAAGTCTTGAGATCATTTTTCATGCGCCACCCAGATTTATTAGTGGGGAGTGTCTTGTGAGGACACCTGGCCAGTGCTTAATTTGACCCAGTAACCTAGAAGCAAGGAGCCCCTTAACCTGTCCCACTGAGGCAGCCCTGCCCCCTGCAAAGACACGTTGATGTGTGCCTCATAAATTCAGCCATTGTGTCTGCGAGTACCTTGGCTAGAGCTGGTTTTGTGAGATATCAAGGTGCTGTGCCGTGCACCTGTGTATCTGAGAGCAGAATGTGCGCTGCAGAGGTGGAAAAAAAAAAAAAAAAGACACTGGAAGGAATTCAAACACAATCCCCTTTTGTTAGCAATAAAAGAGGAGCGTGCAGCCTGGAGTAACTTTGTGAAAGATAATTGAAAGAAACTGATGAGTTTCTGCTTTCCACCCATATCCTCTAATTCTTTGGCTAAAATTTCAAGTACCCAGCAACATAATGCTTTATTTTGGTCCCCATCAGCCAAGATTTTAATGGGAACCTTCAGCTTTTCCTTGTCCCCTCCTCTGACCTGGCCACAGTTAGGATAGGAACTATATTGCAGCATTGCCTCAAAATAGAGCACTTGGTGGAATTTCTTCCTTTGAATGTTGCTCTCCTCCTGGGTAAATCAGAAAATCGCCAGGCCTAAGTGTTTAACCCTTTCCACACCGTGGATATGCCTCCTGTTCCAAAGAGCAGAGCACGTCACTGGAAAAGAAAAGGTCAAAGATAAACCATGATGTGAACCATCTACCTGGAAGGTCAGCTTCAATGACCCCTCACATGCAGACGAGAAAAGGAAAACAAAAGAAACACATCTGCTGGTGACTTAGGCCGTAGTGATTGTGTGCACACTCTGCTTTCTAGGGAGTTTTTCTGAAGACACGTACCCGGGCAGACCAAGGAAGGGTCAGGGGCCTTGGTTTCTTGGGTGGTGCATCTCTGTCGCTTTCTCTCCATCCAGTCAGAATGAAAGATGTCTCTCAGAGGGTCTTCCCCAAGTTCAGAGGAGAACTGGGAGCCAGAGAGTTTAATATTGACAAAGATTGACTTGTCAACAAAGCTTGCCACATGCGTTCTTTCATCTCTGTGGATGGGCAGCTTCCTGTCATCTTTTATGCCTTTTGTTAACTCTGACCACAAGCACTTCACAAGATGGCCCCAGTCAGGAGCCCAGCCCTTTCTTTTGTATGAGAATTCAGCATTTCCATGGTCTTCTCTAACCCTCTTTTTGGTTGTAATATGGATATGTGCATCCTGCACTGACCAATACAGTGAGTTCCCAAGGGAGAGATGGCAGCCAACAGGGGCAGCCATGGGACAGTTCAGGCTGAGCCCAGGAAAAGGAAAGCTTGGTCCAATACCAGGTTCTCTGTACTCATCCTTTTTGGGAAGAAAAATCTCTCTATACATGGTGGTGTCGCCTTCTTACCTTTTCTCTTGAGCTGTCCAGTTTTCAAAGCAGATTATAGAGCATTATGGAGCATATGAGAAGAGCCTAATCTGGCTTTAAGACTAGTATCCCCTTCACCCACCTTCGCAACTCATCTTTAATTAAGTACATGTGAAATGCCCCCACGCTGTTCTGTGGCGGGTAACAAACTGTCCTGGTTTTTCCAGGGCTCTTCTGCCTAAGAAACCTCCCAGTCCTGGGCTAACTGGGAGGATGGGTCACCCTCACAGGAAACAGCAATGGTCCCTTGGCTATTCTGATTTAGTGAGCTTTGGCTCACGTAGGAGTGACCCCATTCCAGGGGTTGTGTGGCTGAGCAGACAAAGAACTTAAAATAGGAGTCTTGCGATGCTGTCCACTTGCTTTTTCACGTTAGGTCAATCAAGTACTTTTCCTGTGTTTCAATGCTTTTCTTCCGCGTGGATGGTGGGACTAATACCTATTGGCCCAATCATTTGAATGCTGTGAGAATGAAGTTACAGAGCAGCTGCAAAATAATCCAGTTTCATTGGAGCTGGGCATTACCTGAATCTAAGTAGAATGATTGTATAAATCTTAATGGCCTCCATCTTCTGGCCAAACTGCCCTGGGTCCAGAACAATGGTTTAGGTCCCAGTTTCTAGCCTATGACAGCATGAGGATGTGGCCACGAGGCCAAAGAGAGGCTGTCACCAGAGTAGGATGATTGCATGGAAATGCTGCCACGTCCTCGACACTCAACAGCTCGAGTTCCTCACGCAGCAAAGGTATTGTGGGATTCCTGGGGATACTGACAGGGAAGGGGGAACAAAGCTCTGAGGAGCAGAAATTGTATTATAATTATTAGCCTGAGAGGTCTGGATTAGATTGTCATCCCTGACTCCAATCTGTTCATCCACTTGATACCTTAAACCTGGAATGTTTGGGACCAATGAACACCTCAGTAAGGGAGTGCCTCTGTTCTCTCTCTCCCTCTGTCTCTCTCTCTCTCCGTCTTCCTCTCCCTCTCTCCCTCTGTCCTCTAAGAAAAAACACTAATAAGCCCCATTCATGTTCCCTCCCTCCTGTACGTCCCAGAACATGGCCCGTGTCTGTTCCTCTGTGGTCGCAGTCAGTGACCTTTTCATTCCTTGACTAAGCCCCACTTGCTCCTGCTTCCAGGCCTCTGCCTTCCCTCTTCCCTCTGCTTGGAATGTTCTTCTCCTGGATCTTGTAGATCTTTTCCTAGCTCCTTGTTGTTCAGATCTCAGCTAAAATCTCACCTCTGTGGAGAGACTTTTCCTGACCATTCCATCTAGAGTGGCCCCATCTTCTGTTACTTTCTTTCACATGGGATTTTACCCATTAAACCACTTATTCCTCTGTGATGTTTTTGTTTGCTTATTTGCTGACTTCTTCCTGTGGAAGAGACAGCCATGTGCCTGCTTCTATCCATTCTCTCCTTCCCTAGCAGAACCCCAGCAGAACCCCAAATCTAAGCCAGGCACGTGGTCATCCAAGAACAAGACCACATATCCCAGGGTTCCTGGCAGTGAGGTGTAGACACATGACTCAGTTCTGGCCAATCCAATGTAAGTAACAGTGCCCTTAGGAGGAAGAGGAGCACTCACTTTAGCCCCTTTCCTCCTTCCTGTTGTCCAGAATGTGAATGTGACGGCTAGGATTTGGGCAGCCATGTTAGACTCTGAGGTAAAGGCCTCACGCCAAGGACAACAGAGCACCAAGATAATAGGATCCTGGGTCTTTGATGACATCATGATGTGGCCCTACCATCCCTAAGTCAAGTACCTCTGGACTTCTTTTATGTGAGAGAGAAATCGGGTTCTAACATGCGTAAGCTGTCATTATGTTGTGTCTTCTATCATTTACAGCTAAACTGACTCCTAACTAATGCCAATTCCTCCCTTTGTGCCCTCCACCTTAAGAGCATATAAGCCCTATAAAAGCAAGGATCTTGCCTGCCTTGTGCAATGCTATATCCGCAGCACTGGAATAATGCCTGCGCACAGTAGGCATATCCATCGAAATGCTTATTCACTGGATAATTTGCTTGTCTCTCTTCTTACTTAATTTTTTTGGTTTATGGCTCCTTTTCCTCTCTGCATTGCACGATTTTAGTTCTCTTTTGATCTCCCTCAAATCCTCTCCTCTCTACATGTCCCCAAATTATAGGCATTTCCCAAGTTTATGTCCTTGGCTGAGGTGGGAAATTCCTGTCATTTCCATGATGATGTCTATATTCTTACAAGCCCCACGTGAAACTTCCCTTACTCCTGATTGGACCAGGAGTTATCACTGGACCCGGGGTGACCCAGACACAGCCAATCCACAGGCTTGTCAGGAACCTATGTCATTTCATTGTATCAAAGAATGAACTATACGAGTGAGATTCCTTCTATCAAGAATATGTTTTCGCTTTCATTTAAATTGTACTTTATATGAAAAATATTCATGAACACATAAAAAAAAAATCACTCCTCAAGATTTTACCACATTTAAAAAACATTATACACAGGGGTGAAATTTCTACTCCGTCTCCTTCCCATACTCCAGATTTGCCCATTGATGCAACTTTCAGGATGTTGTAATGAGTATCCTTAGATATATAGGTTTCCACACTTGTAAGACAGTTACTAAAAGGTAGGATTGTTGAGTCAAAGAGTATGCATTTAAAAAGTGTAATAAAAGTTACCAAATTAATCTCAAAAATGGTTATACTAAGTTTACCCTCCTATCCACGTTTATGAGAATTCCTGTTTCCTTACACTCCAGCACTGGCTATTCATTTTAATATTGGTCAATTAGCTAATTAAAAAAATAGTACCTCTTCTTTATTTCTACTTTCTTGGATAGTGTTAACGTCGTCTCCGGAGAATCAGGTGTGAAGCTGGAGTTGAAGGGATGTGGAGAGGGAAACTGGGAGGTGAAAATTGCATTTTGAGGGAAAGGCAGGTTGAGGCCAAGCAGGGTTGTGGCCGCCTGAGGTGATGAGGCAGCAGAAGCCATAGGAAGAGAAGAGACCTAACGAGGGGAGGGAAGGAATGTGAGGAGATGGGGAGAGACAGCGGTAGCTGAGGCGTGTGGTGTTGGAACAGGAGCTGGGCTGCACACACACCAGCCATGTGGCTGTGGTGACACCTCAGGGGCTAAGGAGCCTCCGCATCTTCCCCTTGTCATTCTCCTCCTCCTCTGTGATGCCTGGCTTTGCCGTGACCCCTGTTCTGTTGCTTTTCCTGAGAATTCCCATTCTTTGTCATGAGGAAAGCCCCTGTCCCTTCTCTCTCTCCCCACTGTCCTCCGTGGGGCTCTGAGACGTCCTTTTTCTCTGTGTCAACTCCACTCGGCGCCATGGTCCCTATGAGGGCATCTTCTGCTCCAGCCTCCTGCTCCACATTTCTCCTGGCTGGCGGGATGCCTTCAACACAGTGTCTGGCTGGCACTTCAAGTACAGCGTGTCCAGACTAACCCAGCTCTCCATCTACCCCCCAGTGGAATCCTCTAGATGCTCCTATTTCTTTGGTCGATTCCCACCAAACTCCTGGTCACAAAGACTTGAAGCTGTAGACATTTTAAAAATGTTATCTCCTCTCATTTATTATTTTCTTGTTTTATTTTTAACTGTGGTATTGTCTGACCGTGTGTGTGTGTGTGTGTGTGTGTGTGTGTGTGTGATAACATGACCATCTTAACGACTGTCAAGCATGCAGTTCAGTGGTGTTATTTACAGTCACACTATAGCACAACCGCCACAGCCATCCTTCTCCAGAACTCTTTCCATCTTGCAAAACTGAAACTCCACACCCATTAAACAATGACACCCCATTCCCCTCTCCGTAAAGACTTATCTGACCCCTCAGTCACTCTGCCCAGTCACCAAGGATGGAGGTCAATCCCCTTGTATGTCTGCAGGACCTGGGATAGTACCTGCCGTATGCAAATAAGTCAAGAAAAGTGAAATGAATGTATGTCCTACTTATGTCACTCCTGTAATGCCCAATCATTGCTATTTATCCAGCCTAGAACTCTACGTAGTTTATTTTTCTGTCTCTGCTTTGTTTTGCTGATGAGGAAACCGAGGCCCAGAGTTTAAGCGACAGCCTGGTTAACACAACCTATAAAAGGCCGGCCAGGTGAGGCTGACAGCGGCCCACGTCTTAACCACCAGATCTTCTGCTCCCTTCGTCCATCTCTTCCCTTATTATGGCCCCCTCAGGCGTCGCCCTTGTCTGTACCCCCCGTGCTCAGGTCGGCAGCACTGGGGGGGAAAGTGCTGCTCTCCCCCCTCCACACTCCCCTCTCTGATTCCTTCTCCGCTCACTGCTGTCACGTCAGGTTTGCTCAGTCCCCTCTCTTCCCATGACACCTCCTACTCGACTTCCCCATGTTCCTACAGACAGGCCTCTGTATCTGCACATTCCCTGAATGCAGTTCAAGCTCACAGTCTGGCATTTGAATCCTCCCACAACTGCCTTCCCATCTGCTGCTACATCCCCATGTCACAGCCACGCTCTGATTTGCATTTTCTGATGTCTGTACCTTTGCTTTTCCTGTTTCTTTTGTCCCAAGTGTTCTTCCTCACTCTCCCACTCAGAGCTGTGTCTGTTTTGTTTGCCATCACCTCCCCACGACCCAGCACAGTGCCTGACACATAGTAGGTGCTCAACAAGTTTTTATCGAATGAGTGAGTGAATGAATGTTGTGGTTTAAAGTTCTGTCTCAGGTACCACTTCCATCAGGATTCCTTCTTCAATACTCTCCACAGGCTTGGATGCCCTCCTTTGTACTTCATTTCTTCCTACCTTTCCACATGCCGTAGTCTGAACTAAATTAAACTTTTTCACTGCTTTTTGTAGCCTCTCAATTAGATTGTAAGCTCCTCGAGACTGAAACTCTATTTTTAAATATTTATATACCTCTCCCGGTACAGACTCATGAGCTCACATGCTCACGTGCACAGACACACACACACACACACACACACACACACACACACACACACACTCTCTACAGACACAGTGCAATGCTAAACACTGGCCTCGTGCATACAGCCACGTCACTCAGCGTGTGTTAGTTTATTTGAACCTAACCAGCAGATAGTATCCCTCCTACCCTCTCTTTTCTCCACAAGCACTGGGATTTCATCTCTCCTCTCCACCCCATTCTGGCCCCACATTCTCCAAATGTGGCCACTGTAGCGTTGCCAACTGGCATCTGTGGCTGGAGGATGATTTACATTGGCTGTCATGCTATCAGCTTTCCCCACACAGCACAACAGGTAGAGGATAAAAATGGATTCTCGTAAGAACCTTAAATTTATATGTCAGAGAAGGACACTAGGTCAAGAATGGTGGCAGGGGATGTCCAGTATAAACCTGACACTCACTGGAATAATAAAAACAGTGAACATTTATTTAGGGCACTTTCCCAAGGTGCCAGGCACTGGTTCAACACTGCACCCTTCATTTAAACCGCCCTGTGAGATGACTATCATCCTCTCCACTTTACAGCTGAGGAGTGAGACAGAGAGGTTAAGCAACTGGCCCAGGATCACACAGCTGGTAAATAGTAGTGCCCAAATTCAAACCCAGGACCTGCACCATGTAGATTCTACCCTCTATCTTCTCCTTGAAAGAAGCCAGACAATTGTCAGAGAACACAACCCTGCGAAGCATCTTATCCTGACTGCTTATTTTACAGGTGAGGAACCTGAGACCTGACAGGGGGAGTCATTTGACTAAAGCCACATAACACTCCCGGGTAGAGCAGGCACCAAAGCCCAGGCTTCCTGATTTCCAGCTCCATGTCCTTCCTACCGTTCCGTACACCCAAGGGCAGGGCCTGGTTTCTTCCAGAATGTCCCGCCTGTTCTTTAATGAGCTACTTATTGAGGGGTTTTGATGGCAAAATCCATTTAGGAGAAGAGGGTTTTTGTTTTGTTTTGTTTTGTTTTCTTAAGAAGGAGAACATACATGGAATGGGGAGATGTTCAGGGCAGCAGTTTGAAATGAAGAGAGAGGAGTGTAAGTAAGGAAAGAACCAAGATCAAGAGTGATGGAGGGAGAAGGCAGCCCCAGATGCCCCAGGGGAGGCCGAGCTTGTCGGAAGAAGGGAGAAGGTCAACCAAGGGCTTCGGATGGAGAGAAGTTAAAGACAAACATTTCCTCTGAACTGGAGGGGGGTGTGGATATTGAGGGGATTGTGGTCATTATGGTCAAAGTAGAAGCAAATGGGGGCCATGGGGGTAGATCTGTGGCTGTGACGATTCAGGTGTTACAGTTTCTCAGCAGGCAGCCAGTGCAGTTGAGAAAAAGTGCCTGTGCAGCCAAGACTGAAGTTCTAATTGTACCGTCATATCTGTGACCGGGCAAATCACGTCACCTTCTTCAAGATCTCAAACTCTCCACAGAGTTGTCATGGGGAGCAAAAGAGATAATGGAGGTGAAGTCATTTTGCAAAGTGGGATGTGCTTTACAAGTGCCTTGTGTTCTTAGCAGGAAAGCAGTAACATGGTTAGGATTTTGGCCCGGGAAATGGGAACTGTGATCCCTGCATTGAAAACATGCTTCCTGATTGATGTGTGCTGGGTGCCAAGCCTGAGTTAGACCTTAGAGGAAATACAAAAATAATCCCACAGGCAGTCGAGGGCGGTGGGTAGGATAGTCATATCGGCACAATACCAGGGAGGAAGCGATGAGGCCGGGAAGAGGGATGAGGGACGGGGAAGAAGAGGAAGGAGCAGCCAAGCATTACTGAGGAAGCCCCGAGTGCCTCCATTAGAGCAGCCTCCAACGAAGATGCAAATGGCAGCTGGGTGTGAGGTTGGTGGCAGAGGAAGGGGAGCGGAGCAGGGGGAGTCAGGACGTGAGCAAGAGGCCTGGTGCTGGAACTGGACGCAAGAGGGAAGCTAAGAGAGTTCTTTCAAAAGGACGATCCCTAGTTCTTGCCAGTTCAGTGATAGGAGGTGGGGGGCAGTGAGAGACTCACAGAAGAGGCGGAGCCCAAGCAGTGAAGGCTGGGGTGGTCTTGAGAACGGAAATAGGGACGTCAGAGAAGGGTCCTGGTAAGAGCATCTGTGGGGATGATATTCTGCTCCCCGGGTGCTCACAACAAACCTGAGAGACTGGGCATGGCATTCTTATTTTGTATTGTGAAGAAGAATGCCTCAATTGTCAGTGCTGGCAATAGATCATTTATTCAGTTGTTCGTTCAACAAGTATTTAATGAGTACCTTCAATTGCCAGGCTGTGTGAGGAACTGCACATAGTGATGGGCCCAGGTTTTTGTTTTTGTTTTGTTTTTCACTCCCAGCCTGGCGCTTCATTTGCCATCTCCAGCCCCCAGCTTCAAGGTTCTTGTATCCATGAATAGCTGTTCTCTGAATCACCACATACTTTGCACCTTGTCTAGCACACCTAGTCCAGTCTGCCCTCTATTACACAGTGAGCCTTTCCCTACTTCTTCCCGCAGGTTATGATCTATTTGAGGACAGGAACTGTTTTCATCTTTATGTTTCCAAACTTACGGGAGGCTGGTCCCTCAAGAACTGAGCACAGAGTGAAACTGAGCTGCATCCCTGGATAGATAGATCCTTCCTGGGGAAGCCAGACACCAAAATCATGTCCTGGTTTGTCTAGGGTCTTTTCAAAGTAGAACATTTCATTTGAAACAACTCCTTTCTACAAGGCACTTAGAGCAGTTTCTAGATCCTAGGTAATTAATCCATGTAACAGCCTGGGGGGAGTGGGAACAGGAGCAGGAAATACTGCATTCCTCTGACCTATGGAGAAATTAAGCACAAAACAGTCAAGTGCCCTTCCTGATGTGATATAGGAAGTCAGCTGAGGGCCCAAGGAGACTAATTCTTTTCCTCCTGGTCCCGAGTTTTGTCCCAACAGCTCTGCTGGGGTGGGGACTGTCTCTTGCACACCAGCCGGCTACAAGGCTTGGATGCAGAGCCGTGACCCAGATTTCCCAAGGACTGAAACATTTATTTTCTCTGGTATTCAAATGGAAAATTCTGGGTTAAAAGATATTTTAAAATATTCACAATCCTCACTTTCAAGTTAACCTAAGATTAAAAATTTTCAATCATTCCTTCAGGACATGAATTTGTGTTTGTTTCCTAAAACGGTGCTAGGCGCATAGTGGATCCTTACGAAATGGTTACTGAATAAATGAGTTTCTGTGTTCACGTATTTAACTTTGGTAAGATTGGATAGAGTCCTGTTTTAATGGCTAGGTAAGCCTAATTGAAAAAGATCAGAGTCTATTACTGTTGAGCTTTAAGGGTCTTTGTAGATTTTGGATACAAGTCCTTTATCAGATATGCGTTTTGCAAAAATTTTTTTCCCATTCTGTGGCCTTTCTTTTCATTCGCTGTACAATACCTTTTACAGAGTAGACACATTTAATTTTAATGAAATATAACTTATTAAGTTTTTCTTTCATGGATCGTGTTTTTGGTTTTTTTTAATCTAAAAATTCACTGCCAAACCCGAGATCACCTAGATTTTCTTTCTCCCTATGTTATCTTCTAGAAGTTTTACAATTTTGCATTTTACATTTAAGTCTATGATCTACTTAAAGTTAATTTTTGTGCAGAGTATAAAGTCAGTTATCAGATTCGTATTTTTTTTTTTTTTTTTTTTTTGCATGTAGATGTCCAGTTTCAACCTTTGGTTGGAAAGATTATTTTTTCTCTACTGAATTGCATTTGCGTCTTTGTCAAAGATGAGGTAGCTATATTTGCGCGCTGTATTGTTGACTATATTTCTGTACTCTCTAGTTTGTTCCATTGATCCATTTGTCTATTCTTTCACCAATACCACACTGTCTTGATTACTGTAGCTTTCTAATAAGTCACGAAGTTGGGGACTGTCAGTCCTCCAACTTTGTTCATCTTTAATATTGAGTTGGCTGTTCCGGGTCTTTTGCCTTTCTATCAAAAATTTAGACTACCCAAAGTCACTTGTTGACATTTTGATTGGAATTGAGTTTAATCTATAAGTCAAGTTGGGAAGAACTTAAAGTTGACAATATTGAGTCTTCCTGTCCATGAACATGAAATATCTCTCCATTTATTTAGACCTTCCTTGACCACTTTCATCAGAGTTTTATAGTTTTCTTCACATAGATCTTATACATATATTTTTAGATTTATACCTAAATACTTCACTTTTTTGGTGCTAATGTAAACCAAACCAATTTTTAAAAGATAAGTTGAACTAATTGTTATTTTTTTAACAACTTGGCTGTTTCTTCTAATTTTGCAAATTAAGCCAAATTGGTTTGCAGAAGTGGAGATACACTCAAGTTGTCAGCTCTTCTTATTTATATCTAATGATTCTATTCATATAGAATAATTATCAACTACACTCTACTTTTGGATATTTGCATGCTCATGAGATCACATAACCCTGAAATTGAATAGAAGTTGAATTAGAATTTTCATTTATCATCAGAAATAAAATGCATTGTTCAGGTCAGACTATTTCACCAGACACTGGATCCCATCCTTCCACGATAAAATTCAGAAGAAGAATGAGGAAATGCTTATTACTTTGTGGTGGACCTTTCCCTTCCCAGCCAAGTAAAAACTTGGATCTTAGAACAGAAAACTTCTCTGTGTGGCTCAAATTTCTGTGTTTCATTTGAAAATAAGGTAATGGCCAACTATCACAATAGGAAATTAAGAAAGTGTTTGACCACACAACTCAGCCTCAGTTTCTCTACCTAGTGACTGGCGAGTCACCATTCTCAAACCTCAGTGTTTAAGTGCTATGGACATAGGAAGCCAATGGGCTGAGATCCTCAAATCCACTTGCTGTGGACCAGACATAGTGTGACATCAATCAGAGCAACACCTTCCAGATTCCAGCAGGCAAATTTTCATGCTTTGACTTATTATGGGTAGGTTTTTAAAAATAAGCTATATGAAGCACTCCCTTCCAAAATGTAGCATTTGAAATAACTGCAGATTTAAGAAATGAGTCCCCAACAATGGCCTGTCCAGACTGTGATGCCTTCTATGCTTTTCCACGTGGCAGGTACACAACTCACCAGGTAACAAGCAGCTCTCTTCCATCAGTACTTCCTCTCCATGAGGCCAGCCGCCTTCTCTTGGGTCTTGGTTCCAGGAGGTCCTGCCTGCTTTGCTTCAGAGCTCTCTGAGGAGCTAGCCTTGAAACGCACACCAGCGCTGTGCTTCACATGCACCCATGGGCTCATTTGCTCAAGCTTGCAACCTTGCAAGCCATTTAACACATGGGCTGTGAAGCCTGATGACCCATTTCTGGGTTTCAGGTGTCAGTATGGACTCATCCTCGCACCAGGACGTTCTCCCTTGAAATTCTCTCTCCCCAGGACTAAAACACTCCTTAAAGCATCAAGGTCAAAACTCCTCATCTCAAGTGTCTGGCTTGAAAAGCATTGCCCATCCAAGCATCTCATTCCATGAAACAGAGTTAATGAATGCCAGCCCACAAGGTTGAAGCTTCCAGTGAAACGAAGGGAAAGTGTTTGGAGTTCTTCAGAGGAAAAAGGATATTTAGGAGCTAAATTGTATTATAGTCCATGGAATAAAAACACGGTTTTTAAATTGTAAGACCTGGTGACAGTTTCTGCAGTGAAACTGTGTATTAGAGCACATGAATTTCAATTTTCGGGTCCAACATGCTCAACCTGCTCTGCAATAGTTTTACGGCAGCCTTCTCATGTAAGTTCTGTGATTTCAGTTTATTAGTTTCTGGCACGGAGACCTGTGTTTTGAACGAGTCCTATAAAATGTATTGGGGAGTTATTAGTTTCTTTTAAAGAATGTGGTACTAAAACAAGTCTTTAATAAAGTGTTTTGAAAGGCAATAGACTGAAAAAAAGCTGAGCAAAACTTCAAGCTAGTAATGAACTGACTACGTCTCTAATTATATTGAATTTACAAGTAATAGAATGAGGCAGAGTTAGCAATTACATTTGAGTGAAATTGCGTGCCTGAAAGATGAGGAATCTCCCTTTAAAGTTAAGAAACATGAATAAAAGTGCTGTATCATTACATTTCATTTTCAGTATCTTTCACTCTAGATTTTCAAAGATCTAATAGGTTCAAAAACAGATTCTCCAAAAAAAATTTTGTAGAAACTGGTGGTTTTCTCAAACCTAAGTTTTGTTTTGAATTTTTTTTTCTTCATAAAGTGTTGAGTGTGCCATGTAGTTCTAATACCCATGAAGTTTCCAGGTGGTACCCAGAGGAAAATTTGGAAAGTGATTAGAGAGTGCTCAATAGAATTCCTGCACATCAGGCTGAAAACTCAGGAGTTAAATAGGTTTGAGTTCTCCAATAAAACAATCTAATCAAATGTATAAATAATTGATTTAATGCTCATAGAACTACCTCAGTATCATTTGTCTTTAATAAGCCAAATCCACAAATAAATAGGGTGCTGGCTGGCACTGAGGCTCTTGTCTCTCATGATGTGACTCTAAATGGAACCCTATGTTGACCAGAGGATCATCTACCTTTTGAACAGATTGCTCAAAGGAGGACAGCCTGGAGTAGGAAAGCCCTGGGCTGTTATGGGGTTTGCATTGTCCAAATCACGCTATTCAGTCCCACACTCACAGTAAACTCAGCTCCAGTGTCTGCAGGTGAAGGCTGAGGGGCCAGGTGACAGGACAGCAGTGAGCCAGGAATTCTGAGGCCAACAGCTCTGTTTCAAGGGAGTCCTTGTTCTCTGTTGTTTAAACACACTTTGAGGTCCTGAGAGCTTTCTGTCTCATCTCCACCACACCAGATAAGTATTATTATTACTATCCACACTTAGTGGATAAGGAAATCAGGATTTAGAAAACTTAGCATCATATACAATGTCCCCAGGACAGAGCCAGACTTCAGTTTGACATTCTGGTTTTTTAACTGCTAGACTATACAGGAATATGCGATCTTCCCCTACGATACCCAGTGCTATAGGGCTCTTCTGAAAGGTTGACAGGCACAGGTATCAAATAGCCGCCTGGGGAAACTGAGGTGCAGAGAACTCAGTGACTTACTAGGGTCACACACTATTGAGTCAAGGGCAGATGGGGGATTGTATTTCAGGGACTCTGCCTTCCAGTTGGAACTACACATATTTGGGGCTTGCGCATGACATTCACACAAGTGGCCTGGCCACCCAAGCACTTCCATCCTGGGGTTGGGCCTCAGTTTCCTTATCTGTCACATAAAGGGAGATAGATTAGCAAGTCCTTTGAGTTCCATTTTATCACGAAAATTCTATAGCCACCACAGCCAAGAAAGATGCTGCATTGTGCCATCAACTATACTTTACCTTTCTAGAATGCAGGGCTATGACCCTGGTGGAAAACTTAACAAGTGATGGCACTACTCCTGTACCCGACTCCTGGTTACCTGCTGAGTGGCAGCATGACCTCTTCTCCCCCAACCCCCACTCCCAATGATAAAAGGACCTTGGGAGGCTTAAACTAAAGTATTATGGCTTCTCTCTAACTGCTCACTACCATCTTGGGCGAAATTTGTGCTTATACGGGAATGGTTCCATATTCCTTTATCCTCCCCTGGAGCCATTTCAGCCACCGGATTATGAGTCCTTGAATCAAGCAGTGAGAGTTTACCTTTAATGTCCTAGAAATCACTGTAAGACATGTCGCAAGGATGAAACAAAGTCATTTTCACCTGAGGCTTTGATAACCCTTTTAGTCAGATGCCTTTGCATAAAGTATAATCCTGGGTGAATTTCCTCTGCCAGGAGTTAATGCACTTACAACAGCGCATTATGGCAAATGCCACTGCCTGTCAGTTGTTTAACATCAGGACCATAAAGAACCCGTCTGCTCCAAGTCGTCTTTCTCTTTCATCTCCTCCCCGCAGATTGGCACTTGCTTCTGTTTTTCTGGTCCATGGATAAAAGACCAAAGAATTGATTCAGGATTTGGACTTCTGTGTAGAACTATATTAGTTTTTTTTGTTTTTTTTCTTACCAAAATCCAATATAATTTATATTCTGATTCCAAAGACACCAATTTAGGTGACCTTTAAGATGACCCCTGACAATAACTGACATACTAGACCGCAGATCACCATATATGCAGGGTCGTTGTTTATCTTTTGATATATTCAGGCGTCTGCCCTCTAATATTTATGTGCCTCCAAATAGTTTTATTATATGTCATCATTCTTATTATCATCGGCATTCTGATGCCTGTTTTCTTTACTTTATCTGTTAAACAGAGGTATGTTCATTGTTCAAAGTGATACATCATAAAAGGTAGAGAAAGGTGAACCCTTTGATATATTGCAAGTCTTTCATAGCATGAAATAACTATTGCCTATTATTTTACTCCTGACGTTTTTATTTTTAAGGGAATTTCATTTGATTTGTGGTGCTGACACCTCTGATATGTTGTTTCCAGTGACCTTACATCCAAAATCAGTAGTGTGTGACATTTGATGGCCCAGATAAAAAACATTAATGGTGGAAGAGAGGGTTTATTTTCCTGGTCATAAATTAAGTTTAAATAACTCTGAATTTATTTTAAACTCTCCAGTACTTTTTACTGTCCAAGCAGTGAGTGCATTTATTACTGGGGGACTACCTGGGTTTCCTACACAGAGCCCTTTGCTTGGCTGTTTGAATCCTTTTCTCCCTCACAGAAAACTCATCTTCCCTGTAAATGCTGATTTGCACAAATCATTCTTTAATTTCCACCAACAGGGATCAGAGAAAGGGCTGCTTTATCAGAGACGTAAACGAAAGCATTTTTGTTGTCAATCAGGTTAAGAAAAACGGAAGTTCATAAAATATTCATGGATGTGGGCAATCCGGTCCTGAATGAATTCTGTTTTGGAATCAGCTGTAGAGATGCAGGCACAGCAGTCATGGCCTGACCCCTCTGTAGCCCTGTGTGAAAAGTTTCCTTTAGACCCTGATTTAATTTTCACAAAGGAGGAAACTCGTTTTTCCCATTTTGATCTTTAGAACGTTCCATCTTTATGTATATGTCTCTTGTACTCATTTATTAGATGTATCGTAAAATTGTACTGAAAATTTCTCAGTTAAAAAAATTTTATGATTTAAAATTTTTTATCTATATGTTTGAAAATTGCCTTGTCTTTTTTTATGGAGATATAATTCACATACCATAAAATTCGCCATTTTTAAGTGTACAATTCAGTAGTTTTTATTATATTCACAAGGTTGTGCAACCATCACCACTATCTAATTCCAGAATATTTCCATCATCCCAAAAAGAAACTCCCTGTACCTGTTAGCAGTCACTCATCATTCCTCCCTTCCCTCTGCCCCTGGCAACCACTAATCTACTCCATCTCTGTAGATTTGCCTATTCTGGATACTTCATATAAATAGAATCAGAATTGTCTATTTATACAATTATAAAATACGTGGCTTTTTGTATTTGGCTTCTTTTATGTAGCATATTTCTCAGGGTCACCCATGTATCAGAACTTCATTCTTTTTTGTGGTTGAATAATATCCCATTATATTGTTGTACCACATTTTGTTTATCCATTCATCAGTTTATGGATAAATTTTACATTTTAAAATTTCCATCTATGTGTTCAAAAGCTGCCTTATAATTAATTCCCCAGGCATTTCTCTTGTTTGGAATAGTTTTAAAAGTTAGATCTTTGAAAAAAATGTTATAAAATATATGTTATTTTAGTATCTTCAATAATAACAATCACATATTTCTTATTGATTGTGTAGAAATTCCTGTAATACCTTAACCGTGGCATTCACTAAATATAAATTCCAATTTAAAGATTACATGTGATTCTTGAATATAAGGAATGCTGTTCAAATGGCTTTTCATGAAAACCAGCAGCCTGAAACCTCTTCGGACCCAGGGCATTTTCCCTTGGAGTACAGTGATATCCGATACCTGTTTATCCTTTACTGGGCTGTAAATTCTTTGCAGGCAGGGACTATATCTGCTTCATCTTTTTCTTTAGAACCCCAACACAGCACTTTGTCCTAGAATTCACTCAGCAGACAGAAGTTTGATGAATGGATTAATTATAGGCTATTCTGCTCTTTGTACTCAGTAGGAAGAAACTTTAGAAAGGCATCTTGGCCATTACCAATTGGCTCCCACTTATATAAAGAGAAGCACAGAATTCACACTGTATTGCTTGATGCATGTCCACCAAGTAAGTACACCTATGTGACCACCACCCAGATCAAAAACCACAATGGACCAGCCCCCCCCCCCCCGAAAGCCCTTGGGCTCTCCCAGTCAATGCCCCACTCTTCTCTCCAGTGGCAGCCACTGTCCTGACTTCTAAAACTACAGGTGATTTTGAACTTTACACAAATGGCTATTCCTTTTGCACTCATGACATTTTCAAAATAAGGATAACAGGCAAAGTTTGCCTCTTATAATAAGGATATGCATGACATACAATCTTTAGAGCCTAAGCAACACAGACTAAAGTGATCTGAAGGACAAAGGTGACAACCAGCCTTCACTTCTGACTACACTGCATGAAAAAAAAAATTCCGTCCCAAAAAAAAAGTTCTGTCGTACTTTCTTATGTTTTAATGATCATTCATGCTATTGCCTAAATTCCAAGCAGAGAAAAGTGTGAAGTAGGCAAAGTTCATCCACCTCCTGCCACCTTGGATTTTTCTTCCTTCATCTCTTCTTCTGTCTCTCAAGGAACTTGTCTTAGTCTGTTTGGGCCACTGTAGCAAAAAACACCATAGAATCAGTGGTTATAAAAAACACATTTATTTCTCACTGTTCTAGAGGCAGGGAAGTTGAAGATCAGGGTGCCAGCAGATATGGAGTCTAGTGAAAGTTTGCTTCCTAGTTCATAGATGGTGGTCTTCTCGCTGTGTCCTCACATGGTGGAGGGACAAGGGGACTTTCTAAGTTCCCTTGTCAGAGTTATGATGCAAAAAGATCTTGACAGAGTTATGATGCAAAAAGATCTTGACAGTGTGAAGTGACAGCTCCAACCTCATTGAATTTAATGGTGATAAACATAAGGTTCTGTGATCAGGATAAATAACTAATGACACACCTACAGGATGAGAGAGGCTGACGAACATTCATTCAGGTGTAAAAAAGTCCTAGAGATTCCAGTTGGCTCTAAGGGCAACATGGTATGGCTGCCAACAGACTACTTTAATCATAGACTTATCCAGAACAAAAGAAGTCAGTCACTGTTCCTTTTTTTTTTTTGCCATAGTCAGAAGCATTTGGGGTATTTTATTTGGTTTTGAACACCACATGTAATGAGGAACATGGTGAAACAAAGGAGGGGTAAAGAAGAGTGAAAGGAGGGTAAATGATGGGGAAAACTTCTCATACAAGGAATGGTTGGAGAGTCTGGGCATCCTAAGTCAGAGGTGCTCTAAGGTTTTCTCACATTTGAAGGGAAATGAGAGGTGGCATGGAGTAGAGACACTAACTTATGAATGACCTTGGATGGCATCTAATCTTTTTGCAAGTTATGAATGAGTTTTGACCAGACGATCACTAAGCTCATTCCAGAAAAAAGCTATGAATTTTATAACCCAAAGATGTATGTGGTTCAGTCTTAGTGTCCCATTCAAAAATAATTTAGCAGCCAGACTTAATTAAAAGCCAATTCCATTAAAAAATTCACTTTCCTCAAAAGACACCATTTTTACCCCACACTCATTCTGATCCATCACCCTGCATTCTCCTCTGCTGCCTTATTCCTTCTAAAAGCCCCAGAAGAGAACTAACATTTGTCAAACACTTGATGTGTGCTAGGTCACTTTTACACACAGTGCCTCATATAATTTTCACAGGAACCATGCAAAAGATATATTATTATGTTGATGACCATTTTATGTGTGACAAAAGGCCTCTCAGAGGGCGTCATTTGCCCTAGGTCACAGCTGGTAGGTGGAGACTGGGATTAGAGCTGAGGTCTCCCTGTCCTAGTAGCAGAAGCCTCACAGAGCCTAGCTAGGTTTGTCTCAAGTTGGCCTGCTCTGTTTGCCATCGGTGGTGCATCTAGCTCCATGCTTCCAACCTCGTTTTTAATCTGGGGACAGAGAGCCAGGCTGATATTATGTGGCAGCATGCTTTTTACTAAGAAAATGGTTCCTCAGCTCTCTAGTTTGCTCTTCCCTGTCAGGATTCCTCTGCTTCTGGTTTTCTCAATGCCCAAAGTACGTATCAGTCCTTCGCCTACTCACCAAGAAGCACATTGTAAAATGAGCTGACCCAAGGAGAAGGGACTCCAAGTGACAATTTTACTTCCTTTAAACTGCTGCCAAGGCCAAATGCTTGACCTGCCCTTAGTTCAGTTCACTTGTCTTTTATGTGCATGGCTTGCTCTCCAGTTTCACAAAGGCTGCTCCATAGCCAACCAGAGACACAAGTGTTGTTTTCAGTACCACTGTGGAAAGGTGACATTGTTCAGAGGCCAGACAGTAGACCACAGGGCATATTGGCTCTGGTGTATTCAGAAGGCTCGTTTCTTTTTATGAGAAAAGAAAATTGGCTCTCCACACTCAGTGCCTATCTCAGTGATGCTGACAAATGTTTATCAAATAAATGAGTGAATGAATGAATGAATGGGTGGGTTCTCAGTATCATGTTCAGCTGCTACTTTCAGAAAACTCCCAACTATCAGTTAGGTAGGCGAGGGATGCTGCTCCTTCCTCCCTGTCTGACTGAGTCTGGCAGCTCATTAGAATTCTGATTTTTGAAGGTCAAGTAGGAATGCACATTTGTATAATATATAGTAATTAAATCTTCTTGTTTGTTAAATAATTTATTAATGAAGCAAAGCTGGTTCCAAGGATTTGTGCAAAAATTTTTTAAAAAGGCATAAAAGAAAAGAAATATGGAAGAAAAAAAAGGAGAAAAGGAAAGAAAAAAGAAATTTTGATTCTACAGATCAGCCCTCATCAGAGTCATACCAAGGGCAACTTTGAAAGCCTGTTAAACTCACCACATAGCAAGAAATCTGAAGACCCACATCCACTTCCTTGTACCCATTTGCTCCAAGGGAAAAAAGCCATGCAAAGCAAGAGAGGCAGAGGAAAATGGATGACAGGGCAAGAAAACCCTACCCAGTAAAAAGAAAAAGGCTAACGTGTCTTTTAGCTTCTTCGTGAAGGAAGGTGGTTAGGTCACTTCACCATGGTGCAAGACAAAGTTTCAGGGAGGGAAGCTGACCTTCCCTTGGTTGGGATTGAATCTAGAGTTGAACAGTGTGGCATTTTGCATTTGGGGAGTCTCTACCGTGCAAGAACGCAATGTCTCATTACTGTGGGGCACTGATAATGGCCTGCTAAGCTCTTTCAGCCATTGCTGATGGATGCCTTTCAGAAGACCTCCGCAGACGAAACACCTCAGCCAATGACAGGAACGCCCTTCTGCTGGATTTGTCATCAACCCCAGCACATTTCTATTGCCAGGAACTCACGCTTTATCAATGGCCATTGAGACTTCTGATTTTTCTTGGAGATCTGGGAGGGTCAGGAAGTGAGGGAGGAAGAAGTGGAGTCTGGTTATCTCTTGAATTTTCAGCAGGAATTCGCGCTGCTCACAGCCAGTAATGGCGAGCAAATGATTGTGAAAACCAGAACCTCCCCCACCTCTGTTCAAACCCCACCTTAACACCGACAAATTCATTAACCAAGGATTCTTGAAGAGAATGATTTGATGAGGGTAATTTATTGAGATGGAATCTTTTGTCATCATTTGTCTTTGAAAACACAGAAGAAAACTGCTTTCAAGGGGACGCAGCCCGCCAACATGAGCAATGGCGGTTGGAGCATCATCAGTTACAGCGGACTGCTCAATTTTGTACCTTTTCAGCTAGTCAAATATCCAACAACCACAGAGGGAGGGAAAAAACACATCCTTACTTTCTGCGTCTTAAACTTTTCCAGCACTGGCTTATGAAAATATTTGGGGTTGTTCACTGCTCTGCTCTCTGTAGCATAAACATTTATTTAAATGGGGCTGTCTCTAGTAATGAAGAATGAAGGAAAAACAATGGTCTGATTTTGACAAATTAACTTGTGATTTGGAGAGTCAGTGAAGCAGGGAAGAGACATTCCTAACTATACTAATTAAATGAGCTTGCAACATTTATTTTAATGCAATGGAACCAGCCATATGAAGATGAACATTTTAATTTATTTTGCAGTGACATTATGAAAAATTTCACTGCTGCAGATTATCTACAAAAACAAATCTCATCAGCATCTAGGTTTGTGCAGGAAATTTCCATCTTTCACATGAGCCTGACCTTCCCCAGTGGAAGCAAGTGTGAATGAGCTAAGTTACTTGAAAAGTTTTTCTGAAGGTTGTCTTTCCACTGAGGCTGGTCTTCATGTTCAAATGACTTCTGTGCCAAACACATTCATTTTTCATGGTGCGGCGTAGATGAAAAATTCCAAATCCATTCTACGGGGAATGCAAATATAGCTCATTAGTTCTAAAACATTTTTCATGAAAGACTGCAGAGTATTTGCCGGCAGATGAGGCTGCATAGTTCCAGCCAAGAATGAACACCACATGTCCCACTAATTGTTTTTTAAAGTTGTTCCTTTCCTCTCTGGCACCCAGTAGCTATTGAAAATAGGAAACAATATGAAAACTGGAGGGGGAGCCTCACATATTTTGACATTATTCTGCGCTTGGTGTCTTGTCCTTTTTCCCCCCCTCCCTTTCTCTACATGTAGTCATTCTAGAAGGAAAAGGCACAGTTTTATAGATGACTGAAGCATTTTTACTTCTTCTTGAGACAAATAGAGTGCATATTTTCTGGAGACTCAACTATTACCTGAGGGCAGTGTTGCAGGAACTCTCCTTCAGGGCCACAGGCTATGGGACTGGCTGGCGCAACACCAGGCAGACAAAATGGCCTCCTCCCAGAGGGGGAGTGGGTGGGCTGCTGGCTGCTGGCCACCACCACAGCCAGCGTAAAGGAAGTCACGCAGTCCAGATGTCGTCCAGACTGACATTCCCGTTGGAGCTCTGCCAAGGAACCCTGGAGGAGAGCAGACCACCTCCCTTTTCAAGCCAGTGCTGCCTGCTAGCTATTATTGCTCAAGGTCTGGTGGGTACAAACCTCTCTTGCTCTGGAGACCCTTTCCCTCCACCCCACCCCCACTCCACCTATTGTTTCCCAGCTGAGGGGCTGAGATGGTCTAGCTGGACCACACTGTTCTGAGTAAACCTCAGTTCCCATGTAAGGCCTCTCTATAGTCTTGGCTTTTTCTATCCAACTCACCACATATCATTGTGACTGAGAAGAGGCCGTACCCTCCTGGGGTTTTGGCCAGTTCTCTTCAGGTGTGGACTCAGCACACACTAGGTTGGGATGGGGGGGGAGCGCTTCCTGGGGTCTGCACTCACCAACAGGAGCTGGGCTTCCCACTCTCCAGTTCTCAGCTAGCGGGAGCCTTGCAGCCCTGCTCCTTGCACTGTCCCTCGGCCTTGGGCATAGGAAGCATCCGAGAGCGCGTTCATACCCCAGTGTATCCTCTGCCTTGGTATCTATTTGCAGGACTAGTGGCCACTGGCCCAGCACATGCATGGCCTGTGGGGTGGGGTGAGTGCACTGTTTTCCCCGCCCTGACCGGAAAATCCTCAGCAGGGTCTGACATCCCTGTGCTGCCCCCAAGCCTTGTGCAGTTACCTGGACAGCTCCCTGGTCTCCTGGAGGACCCAGCGCAGTATGGATTAGGTCTGAGGAGCAGGATAGACTGTCTGCCTCCATCTGCAGGGTGGCAGATGTCCTCTGGAGAGGGTCAGCTTGCTGAAACGTGTTATGTTCTTTGGAATCGAGGGTGAGACTCCTCATACGTGTCCATGGTGTTGTTTAGAAAGGTAACTGTATTACTGTTATTCCCTCAGTTGAGGACATTGCCTTCAGTTTAGCTCCTATCAACTATTTGAGGAATGATTATTTTGTGTAAAAAAAAAATAAAAAATCACTGAGCTCAAAAGAATAAACGCATGGCTTTTTGTGGCAGAGAATTAAAACGAATTACAAACAAATTCATTGATAGGACAAATTGTTCCCACTTATTGGAAATTATTCCCACTCTACCATCTCTTCGCAAAAGCCAAATAAACCAGTTGAAGATTAGGAAGAATATAAATCACAGGGTAAGAAGGGCTCATTTAGGTTCTGTTGGGACTCAGCTGATTGCTCCATGGAGAATTCCTACAGTGTCCTATGAAATGATAGAATTGGGTTTCTTGGAATGAATATGACAGATTTGAATATGAATCCCTAAAAATCATCTTGGAAACTGACCTTATGCAGACAGCCCCGCACCCATTCTGCCCCTTTTAATGGCCCTCAGTTTAGATCCCTGTCGAAGCCCAAGATGACCTGGTACACAGTAGGCATTTAATGAATGTTTGTGAAATGACTAAGTGAGGAAATAATCTTTTAGGAGAAAAAAGGGCACGCTGAAGTAGAAGTGGGCCTTGGCTGTAGGGACTTCTTTGGAGGCTTCCAAACTCAGGAAGGATGGGGTCCCGTCTCCCCAAAGCCAACCTACTGCCTAAGAATTCCTGATGGTGGAGGCAGGACCCTGGGGCCGTCTGCCTGCATTGGAGCCAGCTCCAAGTCTCGCGAACTCTCTTTCCTTGGGCAGGTTACAGCCTATGGATCAGTTTTCCTGTCTGCAAAATGGTAATGGCAATAAGAGGGGCTTCTTTATCGGGTGGTGGTGAGGGCTGAATAGGGTAAACTACATAAAGCTTCATTTCTCCAGAGGGTCCACTGGAAAGACAGGAAAAGATGGAATAAGGGATCTCACATCTTCATACAACTGAGACCTCAGAGAGAACCTTAATAGGCCCCTTTAGCTCAACTGCTTGGTTTTACAGATGTGAAAACTAAGGTCCTAGAATGGAGACGGGCGTATGTAAGATCCCATAACTAATGTCAGGACTGGAGCTCCTCCCAGGAGTCCTCTGCTCGGATTTTGAAACACGCTACAAAATCCAGACACACTCAAGTCCCACGTAGGCAGAGCAGCAATATCACTGCTTAGTTGCCAAATATTTCTCCAAGATCTGTACTCGGCACCCTTTTGGGCTTCTGTTCAAGAGGCATTTATAATGTAGTTGGAAAAATAAAAACATATGCAAATGAGTGCAAGCATCATCCATTGTTAAATCACATGGCACAGTCTCCATATAGTCAGCACATGGGAGACAGAATAATGGGTAGAATGGGAGGGGGGACATCATTTGCACAAACTCCCAAATGTGTACTTTTATAGAATATGGCGGTAGTTGCCCTGGTCCCGACCCCACCTCTCTCAGGGAAGAGGCACACTTCCCACAGTTTATTCTGTAGCAGGTCACACATTCAACGTAAATTGCAACTTGTGTGGGCAGAAAATAGATTACACCTTATTTGCCTGTGACTAAATTGGCCTTCCCCCTGTCCCCACTAGTAAGAGGGGGAAATGAACTAACTGTCCACTCTGGTTCCATGTGGTCCAGATCACTTAGCCATCCTTTAGGCAGTGTCAAGACTTTTTGATAAAAATGTTCCATCTCTTAGTGACACCCCTCCTTCTTCTTCCTCTCTGGGGGTGTTCAAGTACAAGTATATGGAGGGAGTGGGGGACCAATGAGGTCACACTGAGCAGGAAAGATTGGGTGTCCTTGGGCATTAGGTCCTGGCCTCCAGGTCTCCTGGTGCTCTGTGCTCCCCTGGGAGCTGCCTGCTCGCTCTGTTGGCACAGGCAGCTGGGGTCCGAGGCAGCTCGTCTTGTGCTTCTGCTTGGGCAGGGTTCTGCAACAGTCCTGAGCCCTGACTCACACACTCTGCAGACTTTCCTAGAGGGGCCCTCATCCCAGGGACCCCCTCTGGCAAGCTTTTCCCAGCCCGACTCTGAGCAGCTTCTAGGTCCTGCCTGTGCCACATGGACTCCGAGAGATGACGTGACAGCCAGACCTTAAGATCTCCATTTTAGTCTACTTGACATAACATAATACCATATACTGGGTGATCTAAACAACAGAAATTATCTTTCTCACAGTTCTGGAGTCTGGAAGTCCAAGATCAAGGTTCGGCAATGCTGGTTTCTGGTGAGAACTCTCTTCTTGGTTTGCCTTCTCACTGTGTCCTCATGCGGCCTTTCCTCAGTGTGTACACATGGTGTTCTCTCTCTCTCTCTCTCTCTCTCTCTCTCTCTCTCTCTCTCTCTCTCTCTCTCTCTCTCCCTCCCCTCTCTCCCTCTCTCGCTTTAAGGCCACCAATTCTATCAGAGGAGAGGAGGACCCCACCTTCATTACCTCAGTTAACCTTAATTACCTCCTAAAATCACTGTCTCCAAATAGTCACATTGGGGGTTTGGGCTTCAACATATAAACTAGGGGTTGAGGGGCACACAAGTGAGTCCATGGCAATCTCTCTCTACCTGGCCATACTGTGAGGCCAATTTCCCAAGAGAACTCTGAGAGGGGATCACTTTCCAGAGTTCAAAATAGGGCAGAAGGGACAGTGGCCTCTCTTGCCCCGACACGTTGCTTACTTCAGGAAAAATGATACGTACGTGGCTTGTGGATGAGGAAAAGAAGCTAAGATGACATTTCTAACAGCAAAGCAGAGCACCTGAGACTTAAGAGACCTGAGTTTTAATCTTTTAATGATTTTCTGTGTGACCCTAAAGTGACATAATCTCCCCTTGGGCTTTATCCCTTCTTTCCTCACGTAGGAGAAGGGAGCTTTTGACCTGCTTCTTGAGGTGGCTGAGGGGAGCCAGCAGAAGACATAATTGCAAAAGTCTTTTTTTGCAAACATGAGGATGCTTTTAGATGCTGTAACTAAAAGTTATGCAGAAGAATATACCTCCTTTCAAAATCCAGGAACTCTGCAGAGAAAAGCATGAGCGCTAACATCTGAAATCTTAGTTCCCTGTGGTCTGCAGGGTTGGTAAAAGGGAAAATGAGTCTTCCCATCCAGGGTGAAGGGCAAGCTTGGGGAAATTCGCCTAACTGAATGGAGATGAATTCTATGAAATTCGGGAAAGCACAGGAAACATTCTGCACAATCCTCCAGTGACAGTTTGTCAAAGAAAAGCAAATCCTTCAGGACATTCTCTTTAATATACTTTTAGTAAATGTTTTATTGTATTGGATTAAGGGAATTAAGGGAACGAAGGATCCATACCATATTTTTCAAAAGCAATATTTTTAGAATCACAAATTATATTGAAATTTTTATACCAAGAAAATAAAAACAAAGATCAGAAGAACTAAACAGCATTTATATATGTCTCTACAGAGATATATATGTATATTAGCAAATTGAAATATAGCAAATACCCGCAAAAACACCCACATAAAAGAGATGCAAATTATATTTTTGACACATTTTCAGCACAATCACCTAATACAATTTTCTTTTATAGGCAGAGGTAATAAATAGTGCAAATGTATATTTATGGTGTATTTGACAAATGTGTTTGCTTTCAGTCAGAGGGAAAAGCTCCAGTGATTTTACGGTGGAAATGCATCTCATCTACCTGGACTAATTTGCTCTTTTTCTTCTGGATTTCTCAGTGTGACCAAGCCTGAGGTGGGTGCCACCTTTTGGTTTCAGAGCTTGGCACATGCTTGGAATAAGGATTTGGAGCATACTTGAAAATCAAGATGCCATAGTGTGTGTGTTTAGATCTTGTCTCCTTTCTAAGACTTTCCTCTCCTTGAGAGTCAGGACAATGTCTGTTACTTCTCCACAAATCTTTCCACCTCCAGAAGAGGGATTTGCATGTAAGAGGTGCATTATAAGGCTGTCTTTGTTTTCATTCTGCCAGAGTGGTGGTGTGGTCTTCAGGGAACCAGGCCCATGCTATGTGCTCCAAAGTGATGCCACATGCACTTCAGCAGGTTGGAGAATCTGAGCAGTGACTTACTCTTATCGAAAGATACAAGAGTGTTTCCCTAGCTGATGAGCTTAACTTCCAAGTTAAGTGTTCCCCTTTAAGAGCATCCATCTCTCCAGTGTGTCCTGTGGGGGTGCCAATGTTGACAAGTCAGTTTGGTCAAAAGGGGCAGACTTTAGATTAGACACATGGAGAGTGGCACATCCGACAGGTCCAGGTAAGAGAGAAGCAAGTCCAGTGGCTCAACCCTGGCAAGGAAGGGGCAGCCAGAGGGTAGGAGTAGAAAAAGAGGTTGTGGGACCTTGGACCCTTAGCTAGAGAGCCCCTGCCTCACCTCTGGCTGCCCTGCGGGGAGGCTGCCTTGGGCCTTGAGTGTGCTTACAGCCCGGGGTGAGCCTGTGTGTGAATTCACCCTCTCGGAGCAGATAAGGGGCTATTTCACAGGGCAGGGCAATGGGAATAGAGAGGGACTGGGAGCAGTCATCAGACCCACACCAGAGCACAGTGGTGCTCACCTGGGGAGTTTCTGGAAAGAGTATTTGGACTGGTGGCTAATTTCATCACAGACATTCAGCTGGTGAACAGTCTTTCTCATCAATGCCATGAAGTCATAGGTTCCTAGAGGCAGCAAACTTATCAGCCTTCAAATGCAAAGGGACTTCAGGGAAATGAGAGACCATGACTCTTTGGCCCTTCCTCTATTTGGTTCCCTTTCTTAGTTCCATGTCTGGTAAGGAGGGCCTTATCAGGAAGGACCTTTATATGTGCACTTCCCTCTGCAGGCCTGAAAGGGAGCCCAAACCACCCCCGCCATGCTGCTGTGAGCAGATCTATTTAAATTTCTTTAAGCTTGGGTGACGTCCTCAGATGAGGAGTTCTAAGTACCAAGAATTATTGTTATTACTATATAGTTACTGCCTAGCATGCAGCGAATTACCCTGCCCTGCTGTGTAAAAGATGTATAGTGGGATTGGAAGTGTGGAAGGAAGAGAGACATCGAGACTGCGGGAGGAACCAGAGTGAAATGTACTGAAAAGAGATTGGGATAGGGAGCGCCCCATGCATGGGGTCTCCACCAGGTATACTCTTATGGCTGGAAGCAAGTATGATTTCTTTCCACTCAGCAAACATAAGGTGCCATGAAGACGCTAGCCCAAGAGAGGAAGCATGGCACGGGCTTACAGCCCTGGATTTAAATCCCAACTCCAACACTTATAACTATGTGCTTTGGATGAGCTAATGAGCCTGTCTGGACCTTGGTTTGCTGTGCTTGGCACGTAGAAAGCTCTAAATAGTTGTAGCAATTATTATTACTATTATTACTACTGCTATTATTGGGCCTTGAACCAGTTGTCAGTGATTTGCAGAAGGAACTGGTACATAACCTAAAGCATTTTTTTCAAACAGAATCCAGGTTTCCTGGGAGGAGTCACTAAAGAGATCCAAGAGACATAGTGGTTCCAACGTGGAACCACTGACAGGGGTCAAATGGATACCTCCCAGAATTGCCAAGGACCCCCACGGGGGGGGGGGGGGAGCATTTCTCAATTCAAGTTAAAAATAGTCATTGAGAGGTGGCAGTCTTGCTAATGGGTTTGTGTTTCTGGAAGAGCAGCCAATGTGGCATATGCTTGATCAATGAAGAGTGAGATCAGTGACCTACATCTGTCTTTCCATCAAGAAATCCTGAGCCTGTTCTGGACACCAATGCTGCCTACTGTGCGTCTGGTTTCTCCCAAGCCCTGAGGAGCAGATGTGAGCTGGGAGGTCTTTGCTGAGATGTCACATCTCATCTCTGTTTCAAGCACCCACACTAGGAGGGCCTCTGCAGTTTACAATCACTACACAAGCCTTGGGAAGTCTATAATAAGAAATACCCCTCATGGTTCTGCCACAGAGAACTAATGACAAAGGACGTAAGACAAAGCATCAGGAAATATGAGTGACAAAGTGAGAAATGACCAGAGTTTGGATTCAGAGTCCTTTCAACTCCAGTGGTCAGGAGATGCTTCACAGCTTCCTGGGAGATCTTGGGGCAGCTCAGTATGAGAACATCCGGTCTAGAATGCAGATAACCACCCTCCCCACAATGATACACTTAGGTGATGTATATATGCTGTCAAACCAAGATAAAAAATGGTTGCCCAATCGGTTGGTAGTTGAGAATGGTAGTTGGATTGTTTTACACCCAGTTGTTTGAAGTGATCTGATGATTTGGGGACATGTAACTAAAAGCACTTCCCACTCCCCTTTCGCCCAGGAATTGAGTGATATGAATTAATTCAAAAAAAACCTCGAATAAAAACTATAGTTTCTAAGTGGGAGGAACTATTGGGCTGTTGGGTGTATAAGCTGCACCTCCTCATCTTTTGCTTCTTTCCCTCACTTCCCATCTTCCTTTTACTCATCCCTGTGCTGGTCTCTTCTGGATGGTAGAACTTTGGGAGATAAGCATAGTAAGTAGCCACCCATTGGAGCATTAATCGAAAGTTACCTTTTCCATCTTCCCTCTTAAAGGCTCAAGAATTATTTCTCAAACTTCTCTCTCTCTGTTAATAATAAAACAAAATAAAAACACTTTTCAAAAACTGAAAAATACCCCACTAAATAGACTAGGCTGTGAGATGCCAAGCAATTTCAATTCCATCGGTATATTTTATTGACTCTTTTCTACTTCAGAAAACAGGGCACCTGCGAAGACTGAGGAACACACGAGATTCCTCCCTCAGGTGCCCCTCGCACATGCGTGTGTCCTGTTTTGGAAGGAGGCCATTTTGAAACTTGTTCCTGGCCATCATTCTAGACCTTCAGTAAATTAATTTAGGTTTAATTTGTGGGGGAAAACCCACAGAACCACCTTTTCTATACAGTAGTACCTCGGTTTTCGAACGTCTCCATTGACGAACATTTTGATTTACGAACACTGTAAACCCAGAAGTAAATGCTTCGGTTTTCGAACACGCTTTGGAAGTCGAACATATCACACGGCTTCTGCTGAGTGCAAGATCCTGAGGCCTCGCTGTCGGCTGTTTTCGAACGTTTCAGAACTCGAACGGTCTTCCAGAATGGATTACGTTCGAAAACCGAGGTACCGCTGTACATGGTAGAATTTCACTGGGTTGCAAAGTGGGGTTGGAGGAGTATGAACACTTAGTCCCAGTTATGATGCAGGATTTCAGGGGCTGGATAAGTGTGCTCTGTGTCACACCTCTGCTTCCTAGACAGGGCGAGAAGAGGAGGATTAGGAAGGCCTCACTGGTGTGTGACAAAGCAATGGGCTATTTTGCACCCTTTTACTTAAAGTAATGAAAGAAGAATTGCGTGCTCTTCTGGATTAAAGTTTTCAACAGATGACCTGGCTCTGTTCTTTTAAAAACAAACAAACAAACGAACACAAGAGGAGTGAACCACACAACATGCCAATGAGAAGAGCAAATACTTTGTTGGAGATCATTTTTACGGCAAGTTGTTCATTGTGACCAACCTGACAGTCTCTCCCTCCTGCTCCTTCTTTCAGTTTGGCTTTGAGGAAACACGCTTCCAAGTTTGAGAATTCATCTTGTCTGATTAATGATGTGTACATAGAGATTTTGGTCTCATCTTCCTACTCTTGGTCTTTTTTATTCCGTTGTTTGCTGTGCTACAACCCTGCGGATAGATGGTTCTGCCGTGATAAATGTAAAGTTTGCATAAGCCATGTAACAGCAGGACAGCCTATTATCACTGTACATTTTCCATGGCTGTGCAAACCTCTGTAGGCTATTTTATTGCTAATAGATCCATAGAGAAACAGTAGTGATTTTACGACTCTTTTTAAAATGGAAATTCATGTTTGAGAAATACAACTGGGAGGAAACAGATGTAAACCACTTAAGCATTTGCAGAAAATTGAGATGCACACTCTTATTTACAGACCTACATAGCCTCCATCGCTTTATTTTCAAAATTAAAATAAGCAATCTGTTTACCATGGGAAATGAAGAACTGTAAACTTGTTGTTTTTCCTTTTATACGGCAATGGCCACCATCGTTGGGTTTAATGGCAGAGCCGAAACAGGATGGCAATTTTTTCCCCTTAGATTTTATTGTCTATAACACATTCCCTCTGTAATCTGTGTGAGAGGTAGGCAAGTGGGAAAGATTTTAGCGTAACTGTATGTCTGAACTCGCATTATGCTTTAACGGCTAAAATGATTAGCAGACACATTAGAAAGATTTTAACCAAGTATTTAACACTACCTGTAAATGGCTTAAAATATTGGAAGTGTCAACCAACCTCTACAAAAAGTACTTTTATATGTTCAAATACAAAAGCGCAGTCCCTCCAAAAATATTTATCCTTGCCTCCTCCCAACCTCCTCAGAGCTTCAGGAATTGGGACAAATCTCACGTTTTGGAATGGAGATGTAAACTGAAGTATCATGAAACAACACAGCAATGAGATATCCGTGTATTGGGTTCATTAGAGTAAGTCCCTGACGACATGTGAATTCTCCTCTGATTTTTGTTATTTTAAATTTTGGAACCACATTTTAAAAAATTGTGGTAAAATATACATAACATAAATGTTATCATTTTAACCATTTCTAAGCGCATGATTCAGCAGCATGAAGTACATTCACATTGTTATACAACCATCACCACCACCCATCTTCAAAATTTTTTTTATCTTCTCGAATAGAAACTCTGTACCCCTTAAACCCCAGTTCCCTATTCCCCGCCCCCGCCATTGTTCTTTGTAACTTCTGTTCTACTTTCTGTCATGATGAATGCGACTAACTCATGTAAGTGGAGTCACACAATATTTGTTCTCTTGTGACTGGCTTATTTCACTCAGCATAATGTCTTCAAGGTTCATCCATGTTGTCGCGTGTGTCAGAATTTCCTTCCTTTTTAAGGCTGAATAGTATTCCCTCATATGTACATGCCACATTTTATTTATACACTCACGTGCTGACAGTCAGCTGACTTTAATTTCGAGGAGTGTTCTTAGCCCTGTGGGGTGGGTAGCTTGCTATTACTGAGCACGGCAACGTGGGCCACAGCAAATGAAGGAGAAGGAGGACCGCCCAGGCCAGACGTCAAAGCGAGGCAGGGAGGTTTCCTGTGAGCTATGGATTTCTGCTGTCTGTAATCCCTTGCTCTGTGAATCTTTCGCTTTCATCCTAGATCTTTGTTTTAAATGTAAAAGGAGGCTAACCTAGACCCTCTTCTCAGGGACTAGATAAGATGCCCTTCAGCCCAAGGTCAGAGACTAGAACATGTGCTCCATGCTCCTTTGCAGCCCGCTGCCTCCCCCAAGCCACTCACTTCCCCTGTCCCAGACAGAGGCGTCGGTGGGAGACTCCCTGATCATGGCCTTTGGGTCACATTCAATGAGGCACAGGCTTGGCCAGCCAGGTTCGGGCTCACCCATCCTTAGTGAAAACCACACTGAATTGAGACGGTATAAAGGGCACTCAGACACCTATTTGCTGTGCACTGTCATACGCTAGAGGAGTTCAACCACTACCCTCTGTCTATCTACCTTGTTATTTCATGGCCCATGTGATGTATAGGAGCTTCTGTTTATGGCCCCTTGGTGACAGAAGCTAATTACAGACCCATGTGGAAGAAGTTTCGCGGCTTGATTGCTGTTGCTGCCATCATCGTCACCACCGCTTTCCATGGACTCGTCTGTGTTCTCTGCATTGTTGGGTGTCATGATTAACCAAGCAGGATAGTTCACAGTACCTGTGAAATTAATTTCTGTCACCAGTATATTATCCAGTAATTAAATAACCTTGGGGTTTGCCTAAATATCTCTGACATTTTACAAGGGAAAATGGACAATTGTCAAGAGAAATCGTGTTAACGGAGATTCTTTGGCATTACATGTGTGTTGTGGCATTACCATTGACAAAAAAAAAATGTATACATACATTTATTTATTTATTCTACATACTGATGCTGTGAGGTCTTCAGGATAGCTGCATCATTCCCATTTTGTTGATGACGTCAGGTGATTAGTCCACGGACTTCACGCCAGTTGCTCTTTCTTCTGAGGCAAGCCTACATCTTCCCAGGGATGCAGGCCTCATCGCACAGCCTTTTTGCTTTCTCTGTTGATGCCCTCTCCTGTACTGCTCTCACCCTTCCTCCTTTACTTAGCATTTCTGCAACCATTTTCTCATTTACTTCCCCCTGGTCTTCCTCAAAACTTTGCATTCAACTTCTGGCTGCCCTCACTTCTCCACCCACCTTCTCGGGAACAGAGGAGAACACACAGGTGGGCCTCTCCTCCTGGCTCTGGATGCTGCCAGGCCTGGACCACCTACCTCTTCCTCCTGGTGACAGTCTCCCAGAGAGTTTACATGCATTGATGTGCCTTCATGCAAAAGTGAAATACAGCCTCTGCTAAATTCACTTCCTCTATACCTGGGACATGTTGTCTGTTAGACATCAAGATAGTTCTTTTGTTTATTTGTTTGGTTAGCAATTTGGTTTGTCTGTGACCTTAGGAGCCATAATCTTTTGCTTTCTTTAAATCATTGCGTCTGCTCCAAATCACCCCACATACCTCATTCACACTCCCAAAATGGCTTGTCACTCTCACTAATACCAATATGAATGCCAACATTTCTTGAATGTTACCTAAATATCAGACATGTGTCTGATAATCCTTAAAACAACCCTGTGAGATAGGTTTAATTGTTAAACCCACTTCACAGATGAGGAAACTATGCACAGAGCGATGAGTTAACTTGCTCGAAGTCACACAGCTAGTCAGTGGGTAGGTAATAGGGGTTTGTACCCAGACAACCTGACTCCAGAGCACATTAACTGCTCACCCCAGCTGGCTCCCTGCAATGTGTCACTGTCTGTCGTCCTCCCTGTTGCAGGGTCACCTGTGTGTACTACTTCCTTCTTGAAGAGAATGAATAGAGTACTTGACCTTGGCCTGCTGAGTGGAATAGTGATGAAGTTCTTCCAACTTTCCTGACACATCTTTTTTTCCTTGTGATGGCCTCCTGAGCAAAGCCAATTCATCTGCTGATGACGCTCAGGAACTGAATGACTGCAAACACGATCCTTGGTTTTATTCCAACTAACAGCGAATTCGAGGGTTGCCTGGCCTGGCTGGGCATGTGTTCTTCTTAAGTAAGGTGACTTCTCACCATACATCATCTCTCTTGTTTTCCTCTACCTTTTACAGAAGCTTCAGGGATTCTTTTCAATCCTCTTCTCTTCTGGAAGATGAAAGAAAGCAAGCAGCCCGCCCAGCCTTGTCTCTGTCCCTGGATTCCTGGTGCAGCTCTTCTACCATCACTATCTGAACCGTCAGCTCTGTCTCACTTCCACACCAGCGAACTTGCCCCATGGGCCACGGTGCCACATACAGATTCATCTTGGTCACTATTATTCTAGAAACTTCTTGTCTTTTTTCCCACCCCCTGCATGTTTTGGCTACCACTTACCCACTCATTTCCTCCCTCCTGGGATTTCCGTCCATCTCACCAGCTCCTCCCAGATACATGCCTTCATTGAATATGTTTTGAATCTCATTGCACCCTGTGAATGGGAAGGGGGTGCTTCTATCCCCGAGAGATGCTTCTAAGGGAATCCACTTCCCACTTGCTTAACCTGATAACTTCCTCCTCCTCTGGGAAGCCTTTCTGGATCACTTTATCAGTCACTGAACCTTTCTCTGAATTCACAGGATCTACTTTCTGGCTTTCGCATTCTGCAATTCATCCCATTCTGCCTTGTGGCATTTCTTGTATCGCTGTCATGCATTGTTATTAATGTTTCATATACTTATGTTTTTTTCTCCTCAACTAAATTTTAAGTTCCTTGAAGGGGGTTATATTTCTGTATATTCTTCACACTGTCGTGATTTCAAAAAGTTTGCTATTTGATGTAAGCTCTGGTTAAGTAACAAAATACATTTTACTGAGTGCCCAAAGCAAAAGGATTAGGTGAGCCATTTTGAAATTTCTTGAGTTCTAGTTAGTCATTTTCCTTTTGCCAATTGGGATTCTAATTCTAAATGAGTGAATGAACAAAGGGGCTAACAGCAAGCGAGTCATTCTCTAGTTTATAGTAAAAAAATATTTTTTCAGCATGACTCTGTATGGCCCAAAAACAAAATTTTTAAAAAGTATAAAAATACAAAACAATTTTCACATATAGCAGTATTATTTACTGCTTAAGAAGATGCATGTAATGTGCTGAATTGTGCCACAAAAACATTCATATATTGAAATCATAACCCTTAGTACCAATGGCGTGTAACCATATTTAGAGATAAGGTCTTTAAAGGGGTAATTAAATTAAAATTGGGTTGTTAGGGTTGGCCTTAGTCCAATATGAATGGTGGCCTTATAAAAACAGGTAATTTGGACACACAGAGAGACACATCAGATACACACAGAGAGGCACAAGCTAAGGGGTGACCACTTCAGGACACAACAAGAAGATGGCCATCTACAAGCCAAGGAGAGGCCTCAGGAGAAACCAAACCTGCCGACATCTTGATCTGGGACCTCCAGAACTGTGAGAGAATAAATTTCCATTGTTTAAGCCGTCCAGTCTGTACTATTTTATTATGGCAGCTCTAGCAGACTAACACAATGCAATTTGTACTAAAACAAACTTAGGATTCCTTCTCTGTCATTTAGTCACAGAGTGCTTTGGGGCATGTTATTCACCTTGTCTATGGGTTGCCTCATCTGTGAAACGGGAATACACACCCATGTGTCTGTGTTGCTGGGAGGTGGTGCAGCTCCAAGATTAAAGACGGGGCTTTGGAGTTGGACTGTCCAGAGTTTGAATCCAGGCTCTGCTACTTCCTAACTGTGGCATCTTGGGAAATGTTCCTTAACTACCAACTTCATGATGTTTTAATGAAGATTAAACAAGGCCTTGTCACACAAATTCTAAGTCAATATTGGCTTTTCTTTCTTATTTAAGGGAGAGGGAATCTTAGCCACTGGGTCTCAAATACAAGCTCATCCTACCAGAAAATGAACATGTCAAGTTGTTTGGGCCTGCTGCCGTTAAATATTAATTCTTCTAACTCCCTTTTGTTGTGATTCCGCACTCACAAGGCCACCTTCTTCCCCAGGGCTCTGCCAAGCAAGAGAAGACCTTGGTGAAGTGGATGGAATATCCAGTTCTTCTGACCATTGTTTTTCTCACTGTGGCTCTGCCACTTGCCAAAAGGCTTGGGCAGTTACTGAAATTTTGTCTTCATTTTCTCGTTTGCAGAAAGGGAATAATGTCACCTGGCTCCCAAGATGAGTTGAGGAGGATAAGTGGTAGTAGAAATAACACCAGCTAACAAATATGGAGCATGTAGTATGGAGCAGGCATGTGCTAAGTGCTTTAGAGATATGACCTCATTAAATGAGATATTGATAAGTCTTGTATAGTACTTGGCATACCATAAACACTCAATGAATAGTATCAGGTAAGTGGATGTGGCAAGTAGATTACTTCTCATGTAGTTTATTTCTAGGAATAGAATATGCTGATTATGCCATCTAAATATTCCAGGGCACGTAGCAGATTTCTGAATATAAAATGATACATTGCTATTCGGCTTTAATGCATCCATTTTTCACAAATGTGGGTAACATGTGACCATTCCTGAGAAATAGATCCCCACTCCGTCAGGTTTCTTAAGAGAAAAAGGCCAAACTTAGACTGTAGAAAATTCACCAAGCTAGTGAATATAGGGGGCTTTTTGTTTTTTTGAACTTCTGATTTTGGTAAACTTTATTTTGAATGAGTCTGCTATAATGCATTGTATGACTTTAGCATAATTTACGTAACCATTTCCCTATTCTAAGACATCTAGACTTAATCCTCTCCGCCCGCCCCATTTTCATAAATCACACTGCAGAGAAAACAATTGTGTTTTAAAGATTTTTGTTTTTCTTGGTTTGAGCTGTGGAAATATTTTCGAAGAAACGAAGTGAGGCTAGGATGACGTCAATTATTTAGTTCACCAGCCTACCCTTAAAAGACTCCAGGAATGAAAATGACTCTCTTTCTTTTGTACCTCGTGCCCATGATAGCCCATTTGGAGGGAGGCGGGTGGGGGTTGAGATGGGGACTAGGCTAACAGAGGCAGAGGTTCAGGAACGTCTCCCTGGGGTGTGCAGTGAGTCACTGCTGAAGCCATTTACAGAGAGCGTGTCTCCTCTTCTATCTCATCATTTGACTCTAATCGCCAGAGCCGACTTGCACAGCAGCACTCCAGAGTCGTCGCTTTCAACAGCCATATCTTAAGGGGGTGCATGCAGAGCAATCAAGACTATTGAGAACGTAAGTTAAGGTTATTGCTGCCAGCCACACGCATTCCATTCGCAGGCTGATTAGTACACTGAAGAGCGCTCATTGACATTTCGTGGTTTAACATAAAGATTTCTTGTGCATAGCTCGGGAAAGAGAGACAGATTTTCAAACAGCTGTCTAATATCTCTGTCAACATAGAAATTAAATAGATTTAGGAACTTCAGAAAAACATACGCACATTTAATGCCCAGTAATGATCAATTCCAATTTCCAGTTGCAGAAATAGGAATTGTTTTCAATGTGTTCTGTGGGTTATTCCAAATAAACATCTGGCATCATTTTATTTCTTTTTAATCATTCGAATGGTGATATTATAGGTCTATCTATTTATTTGTCCAGCTATAGAGCTGATGATACTATGAAGATATTGAAATGAATCCATGTTTCCATCAGCTTTCAAATGAAAACATCACATAGTTTTAAAGCAGCCGTTTCACTTTTAGATTTGGATTACACACTTCCTTCCTCCAAACTTGTTAGCCGTATTTTTTTTTTTTTCTTTACCAGTGATAATGAAAGACAGATACACCACCTCGTCTCCAGGGTCAGAAATGGGTTTGTGTTTGAAAGAGATCTACCCTTTGCTTATCATATTGTAGAGAGTGAGCACACGGAAGAATAATTCAAAACTCCCAATTCTGGTGTAATGTTCTTTCAGTTGACTTGTTAATCTCAACCAATCAGAAAAACAATTCTCATACAGACATCTTGTGCAGTGAGCGGAGAGGGTTTGGCTGTTCTGGGCTCAAATCTCAGTTCTGCTCCGTTGTAACGTTGTGACTTTCATCAAAGTCATTCTCTTTCTGACCCCAAGTTCTTCATTTTTAGTGCAGGTTTATAATAATCCATGATTCCATGAGATAAGGCATGTGAAGCATCTCACACTGCACACAGGAGGTACAGAATAGACGATAGCATCCTTATGAGGGCAAATCCAAAGCCACAGAGCCCTCACCGTAAGCCTCCTCAGGACTCAGCTTGGGAAAATGGGCTGAAATGAATTAGGCTGGGTACCTGCACAGGTAACGCAGAGTAACAATAATAACGGCAACAGCAAACTAACTTGCGTCTAGAGGCCCAACCCCTTCTTCTCTCAGAGGACCACCTCAAACACATAAGCGGTCCAGCCTCTGGGCAGGATGAAAACATGTGAATTCACAGTCAACAGGCACAGGATGCTGCTGAGAGCAATAGAAACTAATCAAAATTATAGATCATTTTAATCAGAGGTCACTTTGGAGCCCTGAGGGCAGTTATAGTGACAGTTGATTTAGATGAGTATAATGGTTGTAAAGAAAACACAGCTTTGGTCTTTAAGCCCTATAGCTTCCTTGGTTAATTATACAAAAAAATGGCAGAGGTACAGTTCTCCAGGACCTCCATAGATGCACAGCTGGGCTCCCCCGTGCCAGTACGACATTCAAGGAAAGCGTGGTCTAATGTGGTTTGCCTACTGCACTAGCTGTCCTGTCCCCCACGTGAGGGCTCTAACCACGTTCCTCAACATTGGGTAATATTTCAAATGCCCTTTGCTTTACCCAAATCAAGTCCCTAAAAGCAGCAGTTCTAATTTTTGTACTGATAGGCAAGATGGCATGTGGACAAACAGCTTTGGATCCCAATGCTGGCTCTACCACGTCCTAATTGTATGATCAGTTTCCTCATCTGAGAAATGAGAGTAATTGTTAATGAGTGTAACTGAAGGAGTCAGTGCCTGCAATACGTTTTGTCCGGTGCTCAGCATGTAGTAAGTGCCCACTAAAATGATGGAATAAATGGTAGCTACTCATAGATGGGTTATATGGATTCTAATAGTACAATGGGCAATTAATTTTAGCTAAGTTAGATTTGCTTTAGGCTGAGGCTTCTCAAGGTAGATTTAAAAGCAAACAAACAAACAAAACAAAACAAAAACAAAAAAACAACCTTTTAAAAGAACCATAGAAATAATGCTGGCCCACAGATTTGAGACCCAAAATTGGTAGGAAAAGCCAAAGAATGTTACTTGCTCTACCTATCACTTCTATATTCTTGCTGATTTTTTTTTTCTCTGCTTGATTTATCAACCACTACATGTCTTCCTCAGTGATGGTCTATTTGTCAGTTTCTTCTTAGATTCTGTCAAATGCTTTTTTTATTTTGAGATGAAGAAAGGTTTATTCAATTTGTCCAAAGCGAGACGATAGGAGAACAAGATCTTTCAAATCCATCTCTCCCCCAAAGCAAACGTAGGGAGTTTTTATGCAGCAAGGGAGTAGGGGAGGGGGAGTTCCAGGGAACTGAGAGAGAAGTCTTTGTTTCTTTAGTCATAGAGGATGCTTTTTTGTATCCGACTTCTGGGCCTCAGCAGCTGGTCGCAACTACCTTAAAGACATTTTTTTCCTTCTGCAAAACAAACTCATAGATTCTCCTTGAGACCCTGAAGTGATCTCCTCCTGCAGGTTCCTTCTCATCATTTTTCTTTATTCATCTTGAATGTCTTTGCTGTCTTTCTTCTGGTCTCTGGTGGAGGGGCGATAGCTCGGGAGGCCCTGGGGTATGCAGGGAAGGACTGAGTTGTGTGGGTTTGGGGTGGGAGCTGGAGCTGACACACATGTTGTCAAATCCTTTTCTATGTATTTTGAAGATTTGTTACTAAGTACATACAAGTTCCTGGTGAACTAATTTATATATATATATATATATTGGTGCTCGTTAGCTACAGCAATGCCTTTTACCCAAGGTCTATTTTATCTGATATTATGCCAACTTTCTTTTGGCTAGTATCTGCTTTTTGTGAGTGTTCCATCAGATCTGTTCTCCCCATCTTCTGTGACATGATTTCTTCCTCTTTCCCATTTTTAGCTGGAGACTTCATCCCCTGAGTAAAGACTACATTCCCCAGTCTCCCTTGCAGCTAGGTGTGGCCATGCGGCTAAGTTCTGGTCAATGAGAAGAACACAGGTGGGTTGTTCGACAGCTTCCAAGCACTTATCATAAGAGGCAGTGCAGAATGTGCCATTTCCTCTTGTTCATCCTTCCTTTGTTCTGCATCCTGGAATGCAGATGCGGCCATCTTGGACTCTGGCAGTTAAAGTGACCCCATGTGGAACCATAAAATAGAAAGAGCCTAGGTCTCTAATACCAGGGAATGCCACGGACACCAACCTATAGGAGAGAAAAAATAAATTTCTGTCTTGGTTAAGCCACTGTTATTTGGAGGTTTCTGTTACTTGCAGTCAAAGATATTTCCCAATGAATACAGCTGTTATATATATTTTTTTCTTTTGCTTTGAAGTTTCCATATCCTTATATTTCATGGATGTTAATTATAAATACAATTTGCCTGGAGGTTTTGTTTTGTTTTTACTGTTGTTGTATGTTCTCTTTTAGTTTGAATCTGATTTGATGGCCTTAGTCTTTTAACTAGAAAGTTTAATACATTTCCATTGAGTGTGATTATTAATACATTTGGATTCATTATAACTGTCTTTATCTTATTTTGCAGTTTTTATTTGCCCAGCATTTCTATTTTTCTTCTTTCCTCCTTTTAGACTTAATTTTATTCCATTTATTCTGCACTACTAGTTTGAAGTCTATTTTTATTCTTTATAAAATATGCTGTTTAACCTAGCAACTTTATTATGCCTATTTAAGTTAATAATATCTAAACAGTATCAGTAAGAACTTTTCAAATTCTGTATACAATCCTGAATTTGTTGATACTGATAATGTTTGAAGATTTTTTTCGTAAAGTATGTTATAATATCCTCTTCCTTCATGGAAGAATTACACAGGTTCTGGCCCATTGATAAAAACAACAAGCTCTACAACTGGTATTTGTTTCAGAGTCAGCCCTGAGTTTCTCAGCCTTGCCAACACAAGGATACTATTGGTTACTGTTCCCCTCAGGAACCACATATTTTGAAAAAAAAAGTAGCATATGGTAAGGATTTTATGTATGTGTTTATTTATACCCTGCCTCAGTCCGCTGAGGTTTTTAAGACCACTTACAGAGATGCAAACCTTATAGTAAGATAAAATAAAATATAAAATAGTTGAGGGAATTGAGGAAAGGAAACGGGCCTTTATTAAATAACTCTTATTCCCATTTTTATTAATCAAAGACATGAAGCTGACAGTCAGAACTTCTGATTAGCACAAGATAACCAGCGTTAGTCCAGCACTTACGAAATTCTACCAGAACCATGAAAAATAAGCTTCTTCTTTGGCCTGCTTGCCTTATACAAGTTCCATTACACTTTTGGAACTATTATAAATATCTCTAAGGACCCATCCTTACCCTCACAACCTGTTAAGGGTCCAGGTACCCTATTTTAGGAATCTCTATTCTAACTTCCACCTGAAAGCTGGAAAAATTCATGCTTCTCCCATCCCTCCCACTCCTGCATAGGCTGCTCTCCGTTTGGAAAACCCTTTCTTGTCCTCATGTCTCAGCCTAGATATCACCTCCTCCTGGAAGCCTTTCCCAGACCAGCCTCTGAACTTGAGCAGAGAGTCTGTACAATGGGCTGCCAGCACACCAGGATGGGGCTTGTCCGAGCTTCTGTCTCCTCATGTGGTAATTGCCTGTTTCCTTGCTTACACCCTCCACTAAACTGTGAACACCATGAAGGTGGGCTCTGTACCTAGGTTGCACCTCCAGTGTCCAGAGCAGTACCTGGCACAGAAGGGAGTAAACAGTAAGTGATTATTTGATGTACCGAGGTATGGGTGTATGGATGCATGGATTGATGGATTGATGGATGGATGAACTAATGATGCTAATGCTGATGGACAGTGGATGTAACTGACACGAATATTCCAGATTACTGGTTGACATCTACCCTTCTCCAATAGCCTTGAAAAATATACCTACTGGTGAGACCCATTGACCAGTTTCTAACTCCCCAAACTGAAGAGAAACTGGCCACCTTTCACAGCGAGGCTTTAAGATGGCTCCCAGCACTCCCTGCCTTCTAGCATTCATGGCCGTGTGTAATACTTTGAGTACAGACTCCCTTCTAAAAAAAATAGATTATGACAGAATTTATGGGGTGTTATTCTGTAATTAGGAAGTCTGTGGCTTCTGTCTTGGGTTCTCTCTCTCTCTCATTCTCTCTCTCTCTCAATACTTACCCTAACGAGAGCAAGCTGCCATATTGTGGGTATCTCTGTGTGATGTTGAAGCACTGAGGCCCTCAGTGCAACAGCCTGCCAGGAACTGAGCCCAGCTGACAACCATGAGAATAAGCTGGAAGAGCATGGCCCACGTTAGATGGCTCCAGGTCAGCATCAGGGCCACGATGCCCGTGGGTGGGGAACCTTCACCATTACTTATTGCTGCAGTCCTCAGATCCAGTCCAAACACACGTCCAATTTTCTGGCATTGTTTGAAGCCTCTAACATTCTTGACTAAAGCACAAAACAGGCACACAAAAAGCCCACTAAGAGTTTTAAAATGTTTTCCCTTGGGCTTCCTATTAAGTTCTTTTTCAAGTATGTCTTATTGCTGATGTTTTTAACATTTAAAATTAGCTATATGGGTCCCCTATACTCATATATCCTGCTAATATTTGAGCCAATTGGATTAAGAGCTGAGTAATGTACGTACATTGATTTTGTAAACTCGATCATCCTAAGTTTCTTGGACAACTGCTTAAAATTTTAGGCCTAGGGTCTAACAGTTGTCTAACGTGTTTAAGTGTTTTTTTTCCATAAGTAGAGAAATAAGAAATATAGTTTTCTTATACTAATTGCTAAAAGCAAAGAGCTACAATTTCTATGACTCTGCCCATGCTTGAAGTGTGTGTGGTGACACCCTGAAAGATTAATAATGCTCTGAAATAATTAGCAAATTAGCTATTTCCTTTTTTCCTTCTCTTGAGGGAAAAAAAATCGGCCTGATGAAGTTTCTTATCCAGGTGTAGGAAGCGAGTACTTGCAGATAGCACGCTTTCATTACACCAGTAGCTCTCGGCTCTTCATGGGCCTCTATCACCTGGGAAATGGGTAAAAACTCAGGCCTACAGATTCAGGAGGCTTAGAGAAGGGTGCAGGTGTCTGCATTTTTATTAAGTCCCCAGAAGATTGCAATGCACCGCAAGTTTAAGAAGCAGTGTATTGTCTTCTTAGATTATCCGTTCCTGCCTTCCTGTCTGCTCCAGGCTGGGACATGGGTGGAGCAGCTGGGCCTGAAGCATCACGCATTGTCTGACGATTGGAGAGGACTCAATTAATCTGTGATTTTCCAGGAACTAACTGAGAAAACACTCTTTAGCCGAGAGAGGGGCTGCATGAAAACAACCTCTTGCCCTGCTATTGGGTCAGCCAGCTCCTTAAGAGATGTGTGCGGTGTGAAGGCGAGATCTTGGGACAGTGAGAGCAGAAGGCTGAGGTTGGAATGCTGGCTCTGCCATCACCACTGAGTGACCTTCGGTAGGTCAAAGTCATTTCCCCGAGACTCAGTGTGCTCAGATGTAAATGGGAATAACGCCTACCTCACAGAGTTGCTGTGAGAACGAACGGAAAACATCTGGCCCAGGTGGACAGTTAGTCAACATTGGTAAGTTTGAGAGCAGACGCCTTGTGTTTGATTTTTATGTCTTTGTGATTAATCATCCAGCAGAATGCTTTACATACAGTCAATAGTCAAAGAAAACCCATTGAATGAACACGTTCCTGACAATAATAAAAATAATGTACTCAAAGTGATGCAATTCATTGACAAATGGCAGGCTTATTCTGTCTCTGAGACTTAACTGGTGAGATTTCGAGGCAAATGGATAAATAACGGTGGTAAGTACATATAGACTATTAAATAACAAATGAATGAATAAATGAATTGTTGAAACTAAACTACTCTGTGGATATTAAATCACAGGATGGCTAAATATCCACATGAAAAATGGTGCCAAGTGTTTACATTTGTTATTAAAATGTAGTCAACTATCTCAGTTACATCCAAATATCTGGAGATCTGGGTGAAGTTAGCCAAATGACTGATTACTGACTGAACTTTTCATTTTCATTGAGTCTATTTTAAGATCGTGCAGCCTGAGCCACTCCTGAGGACACACCAAAGGAGAAACGTGAGGAGAAGTCATCCCCATGGGTAGCCTTGGAATGTCTCAGGAGCTCAGGTTGCAACCAGAGCTTCAATGTCACCACAGCCACTGTAGGTTCACAGCGAAGGAGTCATTTCAGAGTCTCTATTTTTAGGTTCCATCATAATAAAATCGAGCTTTGAAGTTTTCCAAGACCTTTATCTCATAGATTTTAATTCATGAGTATTGCATTATCACTTAAATTAGATACATAATCTTCTCAGGGCTATAAAGTCCAGCCGATGGCCAATTACATTTTAATCTGTTTAATAAATTTTCCTAATAAAATATCTGATCAATGAATATTTGTACTGTGTGTGCTTTATACTAATACACGGTGACATAAATGTCTAGTCAGAGGCACGTGTGTACCACACACATCAATATGATTCAGGCTCTTCTGTCTTATAGATTTATAACTAATCTGCTTTCAATGTTTTCTGCACTTGGGGGGGCAAAATCCCTTGTTCAGTTCTAGTGTCTAATATTCAAAGTTATGTCTAGATATTAGTCACTAAACCAAAATTAGTTACCTACCACTAAGTGTTTTGCATGCAGATTTCATGGGGTTTTACTAAACCAAGCATTGCAAACCTGTGGTGTGCCAATTTGCCGCTGCTTTTAAGTATATTGGCTACACAATTGTAAAATGAACGAGGCAAGAATGTCTCACCCTAATTCATGAGTCGGATACAGCAGTTCAAAAAGTTCAGGCGTCCTACGAGCTACTCAAGTGAATCGGAACATTTCCCTTCTTAGTAGACTGCTTTTCGTGCAACGTTTTTCTCTAACCCCAGGAAGAGAGGATTAGGTAAATAATGAATAAACCTGTCTCATTGAAGTGACTTTGACATTTCGTCTAAGTTTATGTATTAATTAAGGTAAGATTGTTCTAGTCCCCCAAAAGGGTTTTGTTTGAAGCAACTAGACTGAAATATAGTATAAAAGTGTATGAACACTCTGTTAAATGCACAGATTTAACCCCGCTGTTTTGCTCCTAATCATTATTAATTGCCTCCAGTGGTGGACATTAATTTCCCTATTGCAGCAACATGCATCTTGAGCTTGGGCATATCCTAATACATCAAATGGGACAGGTGATATAATTCAGTTGGTCACAGCTGGAAAGGAGACAGCCACCCACATGCAGGCAGTCTGTCAACCTTAGTTACACTGCAGACACCACCACAGCCTCCGAAACAACATTGTACATTTATCTCTGGGGATAACTTTACAAGAAGTATGGCCGCTTGATTCATCCTATTTAATCTGTTATTGTCTTAGCAGCTACAAGAATCAAACAGTTGAAACTCAAAACACTGAATTTGTTTCTAGTTGTTGAAGGGGGAATAACAGAGACATATGGTTGGACTCACGGTGCCGATAAAGTGGTAAAGTACTCAGTTCAGAGTGGATTATATTTTAAGATAGATGTCACCCAAGGATTTAGAGTGAGCTGCTGATAATGTTCACTGTGATGAGACTTCAGGATCCTGCCTTGTTCTGTAGACCTTTAGGAGATCTTGACAAGTTGCCCATAGTACCTTGTGTTTACATGTGACCTGCTCTTTGGAGCAAAGTCATCAGCTTTGTCATCCTTGAAGATAACTTAATGCTCCTTAGTAGTAACACAGGAAGCAGAGGTCAGGCGGGTATTAGAGTCCTCAGTTGTGTGGCTGAGAGAAGGAGACCGTGTTGAGTTAGAGCCAATGTCAAATCTATGACTAGGACTCAATTCCCAAGTTTTGGCCAAAGAGCCCGGCTCTCTCTGGCAGAGGTACTTCCTCTTCCTCTGCAGGACTCATTCCAGGTTAGGGAAATGCAATTCAAAGCCACAATGAGCTATCACCTCACACCCATTAGGAAGGTCTTCACTAAAAGACCAGAAAATAACTGTTAGCAAGGATGTGGAGAAATTGGCACAGTTGAGTACTGTTGGTAGGAATGTAAAATGGTGCAGCCACTATAGAAAACAGTATGGTGGTTTCTCAAAAAAACAAAAATAAAAGTGCCATATGGCTCAGAAATTCTACTTCTAGGTATAGATCTAAAAGAATTGAAAGCAGAATTTCAGAGATATTTGCACAACCATGTTCACAGCAGTACGATTCACAGTAGCCAAGAGGTGAAAGCAACCCAGATGTCCTTTGACAGATGAGTAGATCAAGAAAACGTGGTCTATGTACATGCAATGAAATACTGTGCAGACTTCAAAAAGAAGGAAATCCTGTTACATGCTACAACATGGATGAACCTCAAAGACGTTATGCTAAGTGAAATAAGCCAGCCACAGAAAGACAATGACTATATGATTCCACTTCTATGAGGTATCTAAAGTCATCAAAAATCATAGAAACAAATTATAAAGTGCAGGGGAGGGAATGGATGGGGGAGTGGAAATTAATGTTCAAAGGGTATAAGGTTTCAGTTTTGCAAGATGCAAAAGTTCTAGATATCTGTCGCACAACAGTGTGAATATACTTACTACTGAACTGTACACTTAAAATGGTTAGGATGGTAAATTTAATGTCATGTGTTTTTTACCACAATAAAAAAAATATAGCTAGAAATATAAATAGATAGAAAAGTCTAGAGGGATACCTCATACAATGTTAACAGTGAGTGTTAGAATTGTGGGTGATATTTTCTTTCTTTTTTCTTCTCATATACCTATATTTGTAATTTTTCTCTATGATATGCATTGGAATTCTGTCCAGCAGTTCGTCATAGTAACTACATTCCATAGAAACACCCCAAAGCCCATAAGTGTCTTGTCCAAGAACACAGAGGAGTGAGCAGCAAAAGCAGGAGGGGCATTGAGTGAGTCTCTCACCCAGGGAGGCAGCAAACACATCCGTGCCCCTCTCTTGCTCCACATTGATAGACATATTATTTCAAAGCAGGATTCACTGGACCTTCTCTAGCAGCATTCTTGGGATTCTCCTCACCAACACCCCAGCTGCCCCAGTGCCCAAAGTCAGCACAACTAGGGCCTTCCAGATGCGTGCAACTCCTTCTGGCACTTTCTTTCACCTGTCTTTTTGCATCCATCACACCCTGCCTTGTACAATAGTGCTGGATGAACTTATTTTCTCTTTCTCATTAGAAGATAAACTCGTTGAGGGTAGGAGCCATGTTTGCTGCCTTGGTGTACCCCCAACCCAGTGTGTACTCACAGAGACCCATGGAGGGAAAGCTGTGTGATGGATGACAATGAGTGAGTGAGTGACAGCAATCACTGAATTCACAGTGAGCGCATCAAACAATCAAGTCATCTAGGCGACATTTTTCTCACGAGTTCTCGGTTGGTTTTTATTTCATCCAAAACAGCAATCCTTATCCTCAAGATTTCTTTTTGAGCACTCCAATTTTTATTCCTTGCACTTAATAAGAATTATAATCAGCAGAATTATAAATTTTATAACTATGTCATCTCCATTCCATATTTTAAATAATATGAATCCATTTTTACCTCAGTAAAGGCAAATTTTCATTAGTTCAATTTGCTGTAGCATGGATTTCAGACATTTTATATCAAGACAGGATACATGTATTATAAAATGATCTTGTCTTATTTTACGTCTCCAACTCTGTCTCTAGGGGGAAAGTTACAGGTGGGTCCTATTTTGTATGTGAGAGATGTCTCTTTGTGTAAATAAACTTGTCATAAATCAAATTATAGTTTGAATGTCGTAGGGGTATCACTGCTCCAAAGGAACTTTCTAGACGTGTTCCGTAGAACAAGTTTTGCCCATCAGGTACCCAACTATCATTTGTACAGTTTGTAAATTTTGCTCTATGAGATTTTCCAAAAGTGCATCATGACGTTTTACCCATCATTTTTATTATTAGGTTAAAAAAAAAATCGCAATATACACTCATAGCCTTTGCATGTAAGGCACACCAATCAAATCACCACAAAGACTCAGGATTTCATACGGCAAACCTCAGGCTTGCAGTGGCTGTCACTCCTTCCTTGCTTTCATCTCCCCTGCTTTTCCAGAGGAAGACTCTTGCAGGATCGAGGCCTGAGCAGTGTTTTCTTCCAGGCCCTCCACCACAGTTTATTTCTCTCTCATTCTGCTTTTTCTTGGAAGAGTCTTATCGCCTCTGTAAAGCCAGCCTCAAATGCCTTGGTCAGTTTTAACCTGGGGGGCTGGCTTGGCTTTCGCACGTGGCCCTCCCTGCAAGGTTTGCTGTCCTTTCCCTGCCTGCGAGGAGATCTGATGCCTGATGTTTGGACTGTTTTCCACCGGCGTAGAGGTGAGATCCACAGCCAGGTGGCTGATGGAGCGCTTCAGATGGCAGATAGGCTGTGTGCCGCCAATGCCGCCTCCCACCTGGAGCTCCTCTGGGGTTGCTGTCAGGGACTCGTGCATGACATTTTTGTTATCTAGGCAGACAGTGTGTTTGGGTTAAACTGCCAGTGCCACCATGTCACCGAGTTTTCTGCTGAGCCCGAGACAGGCATTCCTTATCAGTGATCGCAACAGCAGGAGGGGAGCAGCTGCCTCTCCAAGCAGTCTGCTTCCTGCAGCCATAGTGTTTACAGGGCATCACAGGCAGCCACCAACTGGAATTAGCATTCTCTCTGAGCCAGAGAGGAACAAAGACTGCTCTTGAGAACCCGCGTGGAGGAAAAAGCATGACAAAATGTCCTGTGATTTCAGAGATGCCTTTTGCCACAATGTGCAGCCGTGCTGTTAATTAAAAGAGTTAAACTTGGAAACTAGACTTTGATGCAATATGTTGTTTCCATTCTTGGAAATACATTCACGAGGAGCTAATAAATAATCCATGAATGCTAATCTTTTTAAGTCATTTCAAAGGGATGAAGTCAGCCTGGATGATTGTAAATGCAATGGCTCAACCCCAACTCCATTAAAATGGAAAGGTGTGAACGGATTAGACACTCAACTGCTTTTGATAGAAGTTTTAAATTCAAATACCACACCAGTTGTTTTTTAGCAAATGGAGTAATTACAATAATATTTTCTTCATTTTTAAGGTCAGATCTCTTGGTGTCGACACGCCTGTGCCTGATTGAAATGCAGCCGGAATCACTTTCCTTGCATTCATTGATTAAATGTGTGTGTAGCTTAAAGGTAACATCCACCCTTATTTCCACTGGAGGGGAAATAAATAAATATTCCAGGTGTCTCGCTACCAGGTTGGAAGGAGAGTTGTAACATTTTCTCATTTTAGATATTATTAATGAAACTGAAATTAACCTGATTTTTCACCCTCGTAAGTCTTCTTGCTGAGAAAGGCAGCTTTTATTTAAAGGAAAAGTGTATTCTCACTGCCTTAGCCTCTCAAACCTATTGTGACTTTAATTTAAAAAAAACAATGAGAAATGAATCACCGGGTGATAAAGTTAATACTTCTAATATTTTGGTAGCATAACTGCCCAAAGCAGATTTTGTAAATAGGTATCTCCTGTGGGAATTGTGGTATATTAACAAATTAGTATTTTACTAGGATTTGGGTCAATACCTGATAAATTTCTTATAAAGGGAAAACTAACAAGATTTTATTGTTTCAAGTGGGCCTGGCATTTTAAATGAGTCAGGGAGGAGAAATGAAAACAAAAACAAAACAGATCTCTGTTTCCTCTAAACTTAAAGGTCTCTTTTTGCCGCCTGCTTCCTGGCATCGGAGTTAGGCTGAGAAGTCAGCCACTGAGCAGAAGAAGTTAAGTGATGGAGACGGAAGCAGTCAATCCATTTAAGACAGGCAAATCTGCTTAGAGCTGGACCCCCAAAACCTCCAGATACACCTTGCCTCTTCTGTGCTGTCAAAATGCTTAACTTTCCTGCAAGCAAGCAGCTGTCGGTCTACATTCAGGATTTTAGCGAAGCAAAAGGATTAAGTGCTGTGCAACAAAACCAGGTAATACTGACCAAATAAGGAATGATTGACTCATCTGGGTTGAATCTGGGCAGAGTTCTAACCAGGTTTATCAGGATTATTACAGAGCACCTTCCAAAATACGTATCAGCAGAGATTCTGATTCTGGGACCCGTGGCACCCAGGTGCCACGGGATGGCAAAGTTTCAAAATGAATTAGAGTTTTGGAGAAATCTCTAAAACTAGATTTGGAGAAATTAGATTTCTCCAAAACTCTAATTCGAAAAAAATGTATGCACCCTAATGTTTATTGCAGCACTATACACAATAGCCAAGACATGGAAACAACCGAAATGCCCATCGGTAGATGACTGGATAAGAAACTGCGGTACATTTATACAATGGAGTATTACACAGCCATAAAGAAGAATGAAATCTTACCATTTGCAACAACATGGATGGACCTAGAGAACGTTATGCTAAGTGAAATAAGTCAGACAGAGAAAGACAAATACCATGTGATCTCACTTATATGTGGAATCTAAAGAAAAGAATAAATGAATGAACTAATCAGAAACAGTCTCAGAGACATAAAGGAAAAACTGAGGGTTGCTAGATGGGCGGGGGAGTGGGGATATGGGGAAAGGTGAGGGGATTAGAAATCCCAATCGGTAACCACAATATTACCATGGGGATACGAAAGTCAATTTGGGGAATATAATCAGTAATGTTGTAAAGATTTTGTAGGGTGTCAGATGGACACTTGTCTTATTAGGGAGACCACCTCGGGGATGATGTAGATGCCTGATCACTGCACTGTACACCTGAAGCTGAAGGTGAACAATAATGAATGTCAACGACAATTATATATATATATATATATATATATATATATAGCTACAAGAAGCGGAGTACAGCATTAGGAATAGAGACAGTGGAAATGTAATGGCTGTATGCGATGTCAGAGGGGTACTGGATGGGGGGAGAGGGTTATCACGGTGTGAGGGATATAAATGATAAATGTCTATTATATTGTTTTGTACACCTGAAACTAATTTAAAAAATAGGCAAAATAAACATATTTTAAATAGTTAAAAAAATGAAACTCACTTTTAATGTACTGGTCTTCTCACATCAGTTTGCAAGGAAGGGAGCAGAGTGGAGAGACCCACGTCCTGTTTGCCTGGCACAGTTCCACTTTACTCTTTCTGTTCTACCTATTATTAATAGTGTTCTTTTCTTCACTCAGTGTCTGAGTTTGGAAGACAAGTCATATGGTCACCATAGACTAGAGCAAAGCCTGGATATTGTTAGACCCAAGGAAGGGAGTCGGCCCATTCGTCCTTATGCACAGCAGAAACGGCCCATTCCTGGTTGTGTTGTCTCTGTGCAATCACAGAAATGTCTTAGCCTTCTTCTTTCCCCTTGGGTCTCAGTCAGTCCTCCCTTTCCTTCCTCCCTCCGCCTACTGCCTTTGCCCACGGCTAAGACCAACTTCATTAGTCCCAGAATCTCACCTGTACCCATTGATCTGGTCACGGTCCATGAAGCTTCACACAATAGCTGAGGCTTCAGGTGAGTTCCTGCATGAAGGGGAGAGGAGAAATTGAGGTTTCTGGGGACCCCTTAACAATGACTAACAAGTTAAGCTACCTCCTAGAGTGGACCGCAGTTAGGTGTGTGGAGAAGAGAGTCAACCCAACTTTGACACAAACACACCATGCAAATAAGCAGTTATGGGCTTGGAGTCTGAAAAAAAATACACACACATGTATCATCACTCCCACGTACACACACACAGGAAGACATGCTTGTAGAATGATAAATACGTAAGAAAAACAAAAGGCGAGTGGACATTGCTCTTAGGCTTCTCTGCCAGGCAGTATCCGCCGTGGGTAAGACCTCCAGCCCTGGATTCCTACATATCTGAGTTTGCAATCCAGCTGAGCCACATACTAGCGACCTAAACCTGTTTTATTATCTGTGCGATGGGAATCATAAAAGCATCAAAGCATCATTGAGAAGTTTTGAAGATTAATGTGATAATGGAGGTAAAGTAACCACAGTAATTATTCATTAAATGTTAGCTAGCATGGCTATTGTTATAGATATACTATGACAGTATCATGATAAAGGTACATTGTGACCTTAAAAGAATGTTCCCAGAGCATAGTATATGCTGCATAAATGTTAACTGTTATTATTATTACAATTGTTAGTTCAGCCAGTGTAGCCATTTATCACTACAATGGTAAGAAATTGCCAATCTGGTTCTTGACGGTGGGTTTGCCATCCTTTGCTGCTTTTTAGGCTTTCACTCATGTGGGGGTGTCTCCAAGGCTCTCCACCCCAGCTGCAAACATACAAGAGGCCCGGAAGTCAATGCCTTCACTACAATCCTCTAGATTTCTCTCAGACCAGCCTTCAGCATTTTCCAGTATAAATTTAGGAGAGTTTCCGATCTAAAAATGAGAGAAAAAGAAGGTAGGGGGGTAATTTAGTACGAAGAAGGTTTTCCCCACTGGACATTTTTACAGCCTCATACTTAAGGAGAGCCCTTTTTGATAGTACTACTCTGTTTCATAGTTTGGTGGCATGTACAGTGGCGCTTTTACACTGAAAAATAAAGCCTCTAAAATTAGATGGTGGCCGTAAATTTTTAATGGGCGCCTTGCACCGTTTACACTCTCACTTTACCTCCTGTGCTCCACTCAGCTGGGACAGCCCAAAGCTGCCAGAAACTTGCAGCTTGATTTGCAGCCAGTTCCACGTGCTGAGGAGTGGCTGCCCATGGCACTGAATGGTGGGCAAGGCAGCTGACGCCCTCCCTCTTCCAGGTGTCATCACCAGCTGCTTCTGCCATTGTGGAGAAGCCATTCTCTCTTGGCCCCTTTGACCACAAGCTGCCTGGGGTCAAGTCCAGCTTTCTGCTTACCAGCTGCATAACCCTGGGCAATGGCTTGACCACTGTGAGTCCATTCCTCATCTGCAAGACAAGAATAACAATAGACTCCCCTCCTGTGGTGGGGATTAAATGAGAAAATGAATAGGAAGGTTGTGGGCATATATCGTAATTCCTTATAACTGTCTACCATTGGCGTTTACTGAGCAGCTAGTTTGTGCCACGCCCCATGCCAGGTGCTTGTACCGGTGCTATGGTGTTGAATCTTCACAACAGTTCCATCTCCATGTACATGTGAAAGAACTAAGGTTCAGGGGTAAAGTCCCTTTCCTTCAGACCCACAGGCGATGAGTGTAGAATTGGAATTCCAACTCGTCTTGTTTGCTTTCAAGGTCTTCCTCTTCCTACCACACACGACGCAGAGGCTTTATAAATAGTACCTTCCCTGTGAGGCTCAGGGTCTGTGGACAGTGATCTTGGCTTGGCTGTGGGTCCTTTCCCTCAAGCAGCACAGCAAGGTCTGCTCTGGGCTTTGTGGTTCCCCCAGAGACATGTGCTCAGCAGGATGTGAGGTGTGGGGTGCTCACTTACCAGCCTGGCTTATCTGCTTTGGGGCAGGCCCTTCCTGGCTTGGGCCTTGTGGCTTCATGACTTGGCACAGTTACAGTGACCACAGTGAAGCCACTAGTTTGCCTCCGAGCCACTCAGGCCCAGGGCCTGAGAGGAAGCAGGATGGAGCCTTGGTGTATATTTCAAAGGCTAGAGATAAAGGAGTTGACCCCCCAACTTCCCACCTGGTTTTATCTAGTAAAAGCAGCCATCTCTTTATCCCTTTGGTCCTCCCGTTATTTCAGGAACTGAAAACTGAAAGAAATGATTTTTCTCTCTCTCATACCTGACTCACTATTGCAAATGGCAGTTCTAGAGACCGTCTCTCAGCTGCTTTTCTCCTCCTATATAGGTCAGCTGCTGGTGGGCTACCTGGTGGCCATTCCCCCTTCTTCTGTCCTATGTCAGGATTTTCCTCTGAGGAGTCATGGTTTCTTTTCTCTCAGCCCCTGAGCTTTGCATAGGCACCACCTCACCCCCAGCCTCAGGGGTACATCATGTGACTCAGTCCAAGCCAATCAAAGCATCGAATTCCACTGACCACAGGATGGTTCACCACTACACATCAACCCACTGAAATGGAAAGAAACCTTTTCCAGGACGTCTCGAAAACCATTTTGAATTGGTTGCCATTAAGGATGGAAATGAAGTTTTCATCCATATTTACATACTTCCTGGCATATGCTGGGTACCCCTGGAGGTACATGTCCCCAATTTTGAGCAGGATGGTCCTACAGGTAAAGTCCCAAATCCTGTGTACTCTGTAAAAACATCTTCACAATTTAATGAAAACCCATCTTTTCAGCCCCATGTCTTACTACACTGACTCTCTTGCCATTTCTGGAATAAGCCACGCTCTTACGTTCCTCTGGATCTTTGCACAAACTCTTCCACTTGCCTAGAATGCATTTCCCACTCCTATGCCTCAAAAATTCTACCCATGCATCTATCTAGGCCCACATTAAATGTGTCCTGCTCAGGAAGCTTTTAGTTTCCCAGATTTTCAGCTGCTTTCTCCTTAATTATTGCATGCGAGTATACCTTGACCTGTGCTTACCTGATTCTCTTCCTCACTGGACTATGAGCACCTCCCAAGCACCTCTTGTCCAGAAGCTCACATGCGCCTGAATAAAGGCTTATTGGATGGATGGATGGATGGATGGATGGATGGATGGATGGAAAGATGGACAGATAGGCCATTGTGCTTAGAAAAACCAGTTCATGTACCTGCCACAGCTTCCTGGCCCAACTCGCATCACTTTCATGTCACAGTAATGGTGAGTAACATGTAACCCCTTCTTACACTGGCATAATTCTATTTATTAATTGCCAATTTCATAACAATTCATTTCACTGTTCATTCCTGTTAAACTCTTGAACACTTAATAGGAAAAGGAAGGCCAGCTGCTCATTTCCCTTAGTCTGCTTGCTTCCTGACAGCCGCCAGGGGAGGAGTCCATCCTAGTGCTATGGCAGGGACTGGCTAGCTGCCCACCAACCCCGTTCCCTTTCCTTCTGGAGTACACAGCTAGATTATATTTCCCAGCCTCCCTTGAAGTGCGGTGTGGCCATGTGACAGAATTCCAGCCAGTGGAGCATGGACAAAAGTGACATATACCATTTCCAAGTCTGGCCCATGAAAACCACCCATGTGAGATCCTAGGTTCTTTCCCCACCTCCTGGTTGGATGTGACAGGTTCTGAGGTCCCTAGGGAGTAAAAGAGATTTCAGATGGAGGGAGCTTGTGTCCCTGAATCACCCGGTAGAGAGCTACTGTCAACATCCACATTGAACTAGGTTATAAATGAGAAATATCATGTTATCCTCGTAAACCCAGTGATATGTGGAGCTGGCTTATTCTAACTTATAAAGCCAATTATTACATTTTGATGCATTTTGCAAGTCAATTGTTAAATACAGTCACTATGAAAAGTTAAATTTTACAAACTAACAATTAAATACATTATTTTAAAAAGGTAATAATACTCAAATCGCATCCCAATCTAATACAATACATTTATCATATTTCACTATTATGTACTACCCTTGAGGTTATTTTTGTGAAAATAATGGGTCATTGGAGTGTTACAAATATCTCTTCCCTACTCTGCAATCACTAATGTCACATTGTGGCTTTGAAATCAGTCACGATGGCAGTATTTACACCATGGAAATTGGCAAACACTACAAAACAGGATTCCCCTGCCCATTGGGGAAGGTTAAACATTTACCCGTACACCATTCTAAGGTATCCCTCTTACAGGAGCAAATACTTCCCTAACATGTTGCCTTTCTACTTTAGAAATAGAGAACATAACAGATTAAATGCACATTGGCTAAACCCAGCTCGGCATACAGGAAAAGTGCCAGACGGCCACAGCAGCAGCCCAGAGCCCTGGCAAATGAAGCCTCACACGGCGCTCCACATGGCGGAGCTGAACGTGACGTTGTGTGCCTGAGATCCTCACTAATCTTCAGAGCACGAGATTATTAGGACCGAGGCGGGGCAGGTGTCCCTGCTCGCTTTCACGTTTATTGGGTGACAAGGGTAAATAAGAGGGAATGGAAATGCTTCCACCCACAGCTCTTGCTGGAGAATACAAAAGTGGGGACACTCTTGGTTCCTGTCCAGATTCTTTGGGGAAGGGAATTTCTCCATGTTGTAACTCTCAGCAAATGCATAGATTTTGGCACCTGCGTCTGGAGTGGACCTATGCAGAGCAGCAAAGCCGAGAGGGTGGGAAGTCTGTGCCCGAGGCAGGTCCGGGCTGCAGGTGCGAGGACAGCAGGCTTTGGGCCAGAGCCTCATTGACAGCGTTTGAATTCACCAGGTTTGCACATGGCGAAATGATCGAAATAATTATCCTTTGTGGAAGCCATAATATTTCACGTAGAGGAAGGCAGTCAGATCCTAGGGCAGCTCCGTCCTCCTCCGCAGGATATAAACTGCTGAAGTAGACCCCAGAGTGCAGGGCCATTTGCGAGAGACATCACACAATTCGCAGGACGTTCCCGTGCAGACACTGAATGAACTAATTCTGCTAATAGAGTATTTGATTTAATGGCACATTAAAGGGGAAAGGGGACGCCACACACATCCTTCAGCTCAGCAGTTGATGGGTTACTGTAGCTATCATGAGCAAAGGAGCCAAATTCTCCTCTGCCTTTCATCAGAGCAAGTGAGAGTCGCAGGAGCAGACACAGGTCATTTTACAGGTTGAGTTTTGGTTCAGGAGCTTGGAGCAAAAATCATCGGGTTAACGCAGTTCTTTTGCACTGAGGTTATAATGACTGGTTGGAAAGACTGACCCACACAATGATGATGAGTTTCTTTCCCTCTTTGTTAGATAGATAGATAGATAGATAGATAGATAGATAGATAGATAGATATAGATATAGATATAGATATAGATATAGATATAGATATAGATATAGATATAGATATAGATATAGATATAGATATAGATAGATAGATCATGCCAGAGTGAAATGAAATAGAAATAGGAGTCACTTAATGGATCATCACATTTCCTTTCTGACTCATTTGTTTTTAGTCTTATGCCTTTTGGTTCCTTCTGTCATTTTTGAGTGCTTCCAATGCACCAGACTCTTTACATGCACCCACATGTATTTACATGTATTTCTTTGTGTAACCTGGGAGGGACACGCTACTGTCATCTTTACAGATGAATAATCTGAGGTGCAGAGAGGCTAAGTAAAATTCTCAAAGTTGCACAGCTAGTTGGAGCCAGAGCTGGGTTTTAAATCCAAATTTCTGTGACCTAACCATAGAAGCTGGTTCTTTATCCTACAAAGTACTGTCCTTTCAGCTGGAAGGTGGAGGGACAGTAGGACTCATCAGCTATCATCACCCAAAAAAGCGTAAGCCAGAAATGATTTGTTTAGAGAATCAAACAAATAAACAATATATTTGAAGCAAATCTTTAAATGTTCAATTTCAAATTCAGTTTTTCAATTTTTAAAAGTGTTTCCCTAAAACAATACAATGGGAGTTTTATGGTAATTTGTTTTTCAAGAGAATTTCACTTCTATCATTTGTTTTCAAGATACATATATGAACCCTAACTGAAAAAGATGGCAAGATTAGAAAAGGTGGCAAATTTTAATGATTTTGGTTTGTTCACTCTGTAAATTTATAACTCCCTATTTATTTTTCTATTCAACTGCCAGAATGCCCTTTCTGAAACTGAAATCTGATCAGGTGAGTCCCTTCCAAAGGTTTTTCTATAAAAAATGGGCTGAACTCCCCAGCATGGCTCACACATCATGGGGCCCAGTGCCCCTCTCACTCCATCTGCCCGCCCTCTCACTCTGACTTGCATTATACATGTCAACCACAGTAGGCTCCTTGGAGATTCTCCAAGACTTTGCACTATCTGCCTTCCCCATTTTTTGACTGGATAATGTGTAATTCCTCCTCCTTCCTTGAAAGCAGCTCCATGTAATGTCACCTGCTCCAGAAAGTCACTGTGGACTTCTTCATGTCCGTGCCCTACCTGCATTTGGGGCTGCTTAGCTCTGTCCCTATTGGAAGCCTAGGCTTACTTCTATCATGGCCCATGTCGCTTTTATCACCTTTCTCTACTTTACGGCTTCCTCAGGCCTGGTACAGTGATTCGATCCTAACTGCATGATAGAATCACCCAGAAAATCTGATTTAATTGGTGAGTGGTGGGCAAGGGTTGAGAAACTCTGGCCTCCTCAAGGTTAGCTAACCCACTGATTGAATGGATGAATGAATGAATGAATGAATGAATGAACACACTGAGGCACAGAGCCTGAGGTGCTGGCCAGCCTCCACCAACCCTGGAGACTTATGACTTGCTTTGCCCTGAAGTTCTTAGAATGTGTCTAAAATGGCTTCTTGGTCACGCACCGGGTCAGGGGGCTGTGAATTCAGAATGAGTATGTCCATGGACCCCTGGTTTGACTTCAAGAATACAAATGAACTTCCACTTGTCCCAATACATAAAATGTGAAAGATGATTCCTCCCACAAAAAGGAACAAAAAAATGCTTTCTGGAGCTGGGTGGCAGACGCTGTGAAGTTACCCATTTTGACTGAAAAGGTGCCCCTTTCCTCCTTGATCAGCTTAGGCGAGAGCTCATCTCAAGTTCTGTGCCAACGGAGAATTCCATAACCCTGGGCAACTGGAGGGTGTAACAGCACTTCCCAATGAGCACTGGTACTACCTCCGGTGCTAGATGGCATATCATCCTGACTTGGGCTGCATCTATGGCAGAAGCTTCCTGTAAGCCCATCTCTGAGGTCGTAAGGGAGGAAACCCCACCATCACAGCCAACCTCATTCTGCCATTGCTGCAAACCGCAGGCACAGACAGAGAGCCTCCTTGCTACAAACCTGACCCCCCTCTATCTGCATTCTGAGGAGAAAAAAGCCAGAAGTCCTAGAGACTTTAGCTCACAGAGCGCAATCTTACCCGCTATAAAATAGTTGACGATCTCTTGCATTTGAAAAACCACAGATGCTTGCTGTGCCTTCCAGCACCAGGCAGGAGAAATGAGACAAACAAGCTTGGAAAATAAATCTGACTCTCTCACTGCTCCAGATAGCCGACAAGTGTTCGTCCATCTGCCGCGAGCATTCACACTGTGAATTCATTGATTTGACAATACTCTCGCATAATTGATGGAGGGTGAGACTGGCTTCTTGACTTGCCTCTGTGTTTGCTGTCTGATATCTTCCCTCCTCTTTACATGTGACGATGAAGGAGAAACCAAAGATTTTTCTGGCACTTTCTGATGGGATAACCCATAGACTATTAGCTTTCCTGAGACAGAATACTTTTTGAGTTCTTGCCTGGCAGGAACTGTTTAGCACCAGGAGTGCTTCTTTCCACGGACATATTTTCCTCATCTTCACAACACTGCATGTATGCTTTCTACCTTGGCTGTCCAACTGTATTCATAGGTAATGACAAATAGCTAAGGATCTGTTGCTATACCTGAAGTCTCTCCCTAGGAAGAGGGGCCCGGCAGCAGCCATGAACTTCCACAGAACAAAGATAACTGCAGAATTGTTGTATGAGATATTAGCCTGGGGAATAATACTGATCTTCCTACTCTCAGCTTCCACAACGACCCGTCCGCAACTCTTCAATTGTGGCATTCAGATGTCACCACCATCTCACTAAATGGAATCAAAACAGCTGTGAGGATGGCTGCTGTGTTTTATAGTACAAAGTCATCATAACTTACTTTACAAAGCAGCTAGCAGCTACCTGGCAAGCGCGCCTGAGATGGAAAAGCCGATCGCAAAAGGATAAACATGAGTGTAAGTTTCTGCATTCATGGGGTTGGATGCTGGAAATATCCTAGGATCATCTTTTGAAAACTCCATTATTAGAACAATGAATAAAGTTGCACATTGCTATTTCCTTTCTGAAATTGGTACATTCAGCCCACATCATACTTCTACAACGTGGTGGATCAATACGGCATTCTGACACTGTGAACCACTTGCTGTCCCCAGGGTCACTATATCACATCTCTACAGACAGCACAGCAAATTTCTTTATCACAAATTCCATTTTATCTTCGACTTCTAGTATAGAATTGGGAATATTTCTACAGGGGGGAACAATATCCATGAATCAGTTTTTCTCTCTTAACCTTGTAGTGTCTTGTGAGAATTCCGGCATTCAAAAACTGAGCAACTACATACCAAGGGTTTAGGTTTCCTTGGAAATGGCACTAACTGAGAATTAGCAGTTATTAGTGGGACAGTTGAAGTCTAGAGCTAGTTAGCACATTTAGTTGGAGCAAAGGTGTTAATGAAAGCAGTATTTGCATTTATTTCTCATCAAGGCTAAATGAAACTGGGTAGAAGAGTCAGGTCAAGTTCATCTTCTGGGGGAAAAACAATTCAGAGCACATACTCTCTTAATAGTGAAGCAGTCACATAAGAATAACAGCCAATATTATTATTCACCCTCATTATTTTGACTCTAGCTTTTGGGTCAGGGCACCTATACAAAGGCGTATCTGTAGACCTGGGCCCCTGGGAGCCACATACAGCTACACAATGTGGTCATGGCACTTCGCACGGGCTGCCATTTTCTAGAATGCAATACCAGGGTCAACTCCCTCTGGAGAGCTGACTCCTCTCTGAGGCTCCATAATGCATAGGAAGTCTGGTAATTCTGATGTGTTTTCTCAGGGCAACACTTGTTTCAATGCTTCCCCCTTTTAATCAGCGCAAAGTCAGGCCCGTTTCAGTGCTGATGGGCCAACACCAGCCGTAGGGAGTACTCATGGTCTGTTTCCTGCTCATTTAAGGGATTTAGGAATGCCTGGCAGACAGCATCTTATTGGAACCAATGAGCCCCATATAAAGCTTAAGGGATGTTGACAAACGTGCTCTTGGCTTTCATAGAATTTCTTCCTCTGGCGTCCTGGACAGCCCCATAACTTGTCCCTGGAAAGGGAGGCTTCAGAAAATTGCACTCTTTATGGTGGCAATTCAGTCTCACATCTGAGTCTTTGACAGTAAAGTATTTAAATTTAAAAGTGTATTTTGACATAAAGTCTATGGAAGCCCACTCCCTTCCGTTATTTGGAAAGTCTCACCAAGCAGAGACCTTGGGACTGGCTGCTTCATGGCTATTTCGTTTTCCCATTCAATCTATTTTCACTGAAAAGGAGACATAAGCAGTGAAGCCAATATAGTTTTATTGGATCCAATGCACTGCCACTAAAACAAATATATGTACACTCAGGCCAATACACTTTTATTAAAACAAATAGAATTTAATTCAAACCAGCATTCAATACATTTTCTCAAAGCAATGAAATTAAGCTCTACCAGTATTTCTGCTCAATATGTTTTCCCAATCAAATCCATTTGAACAAAGTGAAATATATTTATCATAGATAACACATTTTTATTAAAAACAAATTCAATGAAACCCAAGTTTCCCTTTGAACTGATAGATAGAAATTCTAACCAATTGTACAATTAGATCTGAGAAACAAATGTATTTTTACTTTAGCAAAAAGCATTTCTATTCAGGCCCACTTTAAAACACACTAATGAATAATAAAAGTTGCTCCAACAATGTCTTTAATGGAGTATTTTCTCAAAAGTATGTCCTTTGGGGTTGAAATACAATCTAGGGGAAAAAAAAACACTTAGGGAAAAAGAACAGTTATGGGAATAAATTCAGATTTGTAATGATTGCACATTGCAGCCGACCTACGTGTACTTTGAGTGAAGTTTGTTGGACATGTGCGAGCATAAGACATGCTTGGGGACACTTTGTAGCTGTGTTTGCTACTATACCACATTATCCAGAAAACTCCTTCCTCATTGGTTTTCAAACATAAGTTCCCATCTGTCTGAGGCTAGCTAGGGATTACCGTGCACAGGGAGAACTTGATGGAATGGGAGGTCGTGTATTTGTGTGGCTCTTTGGAGGGGATTTCCATTTCAGTGCCTAGATCACAAACTGTCTTCAAATCTCCCGAAGAACCATGGAGAGGGAGAACTCACTCACTACATAAAAGCAAGAGTATCCAACTGCATTGCACCTCTACCCACGGCCACCACGCTCCTGAAGAAACACATCTGGAGAAATGACACCTACCCCTTCAGGACGCATGAGGGCTCTAAACCCTGGCCGGCGTGAACCTTGTTCTGTCTGCCTCTGTAGTGATTCCCACACTCTGTTTTATCTGCTTCCACCCTGCTCTAAAGCTGTAAGTCATAGGAACAGAAACAAAGAATTCTACTGCATCCACTAAGCAGCCCAGGAAATGGTCTTTAAATCAAGACTGTGGGTTCCCTGTACTATTTCCTCCTTCCTGCCTGGTGAAGGGCAAAAAATAGAAATTGTGCCACAAGTCACTGGGCAAATAATTTATTGACCTCTGTGGCACCCTGGCCTTGAATGGACCAGACCTGCCCTTCCTGAAACACACTTAGTCATGAAGGATACCTTGAGAGCAGTTAGCAAAAGACGATCAGTGCAGAATTAGATATAAAGGCAAAATGTTGGAAACACAAATATCTAGCACCCTGGGGATTGGCTAAATATTCGTAATAATATCTTCCTGATGAATTCTACAGTATTAATAGCACAGTATTACAAGTATTCAAAGTGATATCATAGAGAGATTTATTGAACGGGAAACGTACCTGGTATATTATTAAATGAAAAAAATGTTTAACAAAACATTATGTGTAGTATCTTCGCAAAAGAGACATGCATATCTTATGCGTAGACAAAAATGGGAAGATGACACTAAAATGTTAATAGTGGCCAAATGAGTGGTGGGGTTACAGATTTCTCTCTTTTAAAAAATTCTGTATTTTATAAATGTCTTACAATGAGCATATATTACTTTGGATATAAAAATTATTTAAAAAGTGATTAAAAGAAAAAAGAAACGATGGTATTAAATCCAATCGAAAATGTAGTGACCAAATATTGGGTCTGCCTCTGTAATCTTTTTTTTATTATTATTCTTTTTAATTGTTTTTTTTTTAGTAGTAAAGATTATGTATGATGCTAGATGGGCACTGGACTTATCAAGGGGATCACTTCATAGACTGCGTATACGCATGACCAAGGTACTGTACAACTGAAGCTGCCTCTGTAATCTTAATTCTGCCGTCCGTTCAGAAAGTGGAAGTATTCCACCTCGCATTCTTCATCTTTTTTGCAAGATTCTATTTGAGGACCTTGTTCAACTGGTCATCCAAGATGCACTAATACAAAAACCCAGGTAATAAATTTCTCCTTTAGTTTGTTCCCGGAAGTAGTGGCTCAGCCAATAAAGATGTGCATGATTTATTTTGTCAGATGATATAATTATGTCACCCCAAATTTTCCTTTTTGCTTTAGCCCAAAGCCATGCCTAGCTGTTCTAATGATCTCATCTCAAACGTCTGGTAACATCTAATGCCGCTACTCCTTTTCACTAATTTCAATTCTACTTTCTTCCTCTATCGTTCTGTTTTGTATTATACTTACTTAAAAAGGGATCCAATTTACTTTGGAAATAAATTTGAATTCCAAAAAAATTCCTATAGTGTGCTTGCTTCGACAGCACATGTACTACAATTGGAACAAAACAGAGAAGATTAGTGTGGCCCCTAATTTGTGAAGCATTCCATATTTTTTGACGGTTGCCAGAGGGGAAGGGGTAGGGGCATGGGTGAAAAGGGTGAAGGGGAATAAGAGGTACAAACTTCCTTTTATAAAATAAATACGTCATAGGGATATAATGTACAGCACGGGGAATATAGTCATTATATGGTAATAACTTGGTAGGGTGACAGATGATTAGTAGAGTTACCATGATGACCACCTCATAAATCATGTAAATGTAGAATCACTATGTTGTATACCTGAAACTAATATAATATTGTATGTCAATTATACTTTAATTTTTAAAAATCCTATAGAAGTAAATCCTAAACAAATATAAATATTTGATGATGATTATGCAAAGAAAGCTTCTGCTGCCTTTTTGGGGATGTGGTGTGTCCACAGAGCCCCAGCTACCCTGGGTGAGTGACATGACACTTGAGAAGGAACCCTGGGGAGAATTGAAGCTTGAAAGTTATGTCATTCCCCTGGCTCAGGTGCAAGATCCTCAGCCCTCTGCTTGGCACTGATAGGGATGGATCAGCTTCCCTGCCTGGAGGAGAAGCTAGGGCGCCCCCTGTGGTCTGGAGGTATTGGGTAGGGAGCCCAGGAATGGAAAGTGTACTCTCTCCTTCTTTAGGATCCTCCATGTACCTTTCTGGGGAGGATTTGCTCTTGTGGGCTTATTCATGCACCTGGTTCCTAGTCATGGGTTCAGCCCCTTCAGTTCAATTGTATCCTTATTTGGTATTTTCCTGTGCCCCACTGTGAAGAGGAGAATGGGGGCAAGAAGGAAGAAACAAAGGGGGATGGTTTGGTGGTTAGTGGTAGAGAAAGAGAGACACAGACAGACAGACAGACAGAGAAACAGGAGACAACAGAGTCCACAGGACATGTTTAATTAATACCGACATTTATCCAGCTGCCTTTGAAACACAGGTGGAAATAATTGCTGTTCCTTGTATTGTTTTAGATGAAAATGGTAGAAATAAATGGAACTGTCAAATTTATAAACCTTCCCATCTTCATTAAAAATCAAGAGTTAAGAAATGAAAAGCAGTAGGCAAGGATACAGGAGTATTCCGAGATTTCTTTTTTATTTCCCACAAGGCAATGTCCCTAACAAAGACTGGCATCGAGGCATCCTGTTTTCTGTCCCACTACAACAGTTATTTCATTTTCTCCTCCTTCGGCAAGGGTCGATCAAAGCCCCACCCCCACCCCAAGGCCAGGCCTCTCCCAGCCTGGACTTCTTCATGGACCAGTCATCCTCACTCACCTTCAAAGCATCCCGTTCACCAGTTCTTCCTTCTGGCCCTGGGTAAATGCTGTAGCTGTCTGTGCATTTGCCAAACTAAACCATTACTTTTATTTTGGTAAACTAAACCGCTTAATAACCCTTAATAACTCTCATCTCCATTTTATGGAGGTGGAAACTGAGCCTCAGAAAAGTTGAATAACTGACCCTAAGTCACACAACTCCTGTGTAAACCGAGTGACAGAGCTAAGATTCAGACCAGTCAGCCGACACCAGAGCTGCTAATCCACTCGTCTCCTCACTGCTTTCCTAGGAAGTCTCAGGGGTCATCTGGCTCAATGTATACCTGGTGCAGAAAAGGAAACCGAGCCCAGAGAGGTGAAGTGGCTTGCCCAAGGTCACCCGGATCATGCCAGTTAACCTTGGACTCTCTCCACTCCACCACACTGCATAGCTCATTATATTCAAATCCTTTAGCTAATACATTCAGATGCCAGAAACCTGCCATTAAAATGACTGCCAGTATTTTCTAAGAGAAAGCAGCTTAGTTCCAACCTCATTCTCCATCATTTTCTTTTTAAACCAGAGGCTTAATAAACAGCACAGCTGTGGTTTTGTTTCATCTCCTTTCATTTCCTCTTGCTGCTCTCAGGTGGTGGTGGTGGTGGTGGTGGTGGGGGGGCAATCATGACAACATGGCTCTAAAATGGGCCAAGAGAAGGGAAAGGCTTGGAAAAGACAGGAAGAGTTCTTTCTCTCTCTCTCTCTCTCTCCCTCCACCCCCCCAATTCCTTTCTATCCCAATGTCCCTCCTGTGTCCCGGGGACTCCAACCTCAGTCTATTGGGCTTCGGAAATGGCCGAAGCCACAGACTGATCTATGAGAGAAGGAGAAGGCAGACACACCAGGGAACCAAGAAGAACTTTGGGTTCACATCCCACTTGCCATGGTGCGGAGAGCAACATGTCATTTGCTGCTTCTGGAGGGGAAGAGGTCACTTGCCTGTTTCTACCAGATTCGTAGACCCTATCAGAAAGAGACCAGACAGAGACATTTAATATTTGTTGAAACATGAAGGTTTAACTGTTGACCGAGACACAGAGAGGGGTAGAAGCATAGATTTGAGAATCAGATGGATTTTGTTCAAAGTCGGGACTAAGTAGTCAGGAGACTTAATGGCTCGGCTGGGAGTCTCGGCAAGTAGCTTAACCTCTCTGGACCTCAGCTTTCTCACCTGTAAGATGAGCAAGCCATGAGCTTTCAATGTATATCTCATGATTTGGAATTAGAGTATTCGAAATCATTTGGGTTCCTCGTTTAAAATAAGCAGAATAACCCAATTCCTGTCCATCTGGAATTCAATTGTCCAGTTTGGAGTTTCAAAGGAAACAAAGATATTAACGGCTGGATGTCATTGGGGTAATCCTAAAATTTATTAAGAGGCCTGTGAGTTCCATGATGATTGTATCCTGGAGGCAATGCACAATGCACATAGTCAGACCTCAGATAGACAAACTTGAATTTGCCGGACCACTCACGATGAGTAATGGTATGCGTGAATGTACACACACACACACACACACACACACACACACGTGCACTCACCCACAGGACCATGGAACCCACTAAAAGGAAGGAGTACAGAGTAAATCATTACATTCAACCACATGAATTCCTATAGAACTCAACAATGCATGTAAGTTTTCTCCCTAATATCCCAACAGGTTAGAGTAGCCACAAGCTTTTAAATAATGTACTTATTATCCAAACCCTCGCAGACATTTTACTGAAATCCAGAAGCATTCTGCCAAGAAAAGAAAGGAACTAACGAAACAGAGGGTAAGTGGTGTTTCCCAGCTATTTCATCGCATCACAACTTCAACAAAACCAAGCCTGTCCTTGCCTTGTCCCTGATGTCTCTGCCAGCAGAGTGAGTGAATTGGGGCAGATTTTGGTTTTAAATGTGTCCTAATGTTATTTTGGCAAATTAGCTTACATGGCTGGACATTGTGTTCCAGCCACAGAAAATATTCTTTTCCTGTCAGAAGCTCCGACAACCCACCGCCACAGTGAAATATCATAACCTCTTAACATTTTTCTTGATTTCTTTAAGAGTGAACATTAGACATATTAAGAAAAACAACCCAATCATTAAGCCCTATGCGGTTCTCCTAGGAGCCAGCTCTATTGCTTTAATCAGATTATGGACAACTCATTCTCAGCCTGGCCATTTGTCTTCTTTGTTTACGCACACTCCAAGTGGCATTCTTCGTAGCATCAAAAAATAGTCATCAAAATTAAGAACAACAAAAGACCTTTCATTATTTACAGCGTTAAGTAACATCTATTTGCTTTCATTAGTTTCCAAACAACGAAGTACACTGGTTCTGATTAAGCCTGGCATGTGTTAATTATATCTGAGGTCTGGGGTTGTGCTGTCTACAAGAAAAGATTACTTCAGGGTGAAGCCTACGCTGAAATTGGAGGTTCCCGGGCCTCAGTAGTCACCTGCCTTCATGCGCTTCCTCAGTGCAAGTTTCCAGCCTCAGAATGGCAGAGGCGGAGGTGAGCTTATCACAGAAAGTTACATTTTCTCAGTTTGGTTTTGGTTTTTAAGCCCTCAGCTTTATCACCCGTTTTATGGGCTGGAGTTAAATGGCAGTACAATGCAGTTTGCTCTCTTACTGCTCGGCACTAACAGCCATCATGAGCCATAATTAGAAGTAAAACCACCACATAAATAACACGGCAGAAAAATTGCCCCTTGGACGAGCCAGGCTTTGGCTATGGGAAACTTCAGCAGGTCCTGGGTATCCATCATACTTAAGGGGCACTGCGTGTTTTAGCCCATATTTGTCTTACTAAAGCCAAAATGGGAGCCGTTTAGACTTTCAAATAAGCTTTTAAAAATAGACAATGCTGCTGGAAACAGACTGTCTGCTGCTAAGTGTGATGTACAAACCCTTCTCCTGGAGGCCAGGACAGCTGCAAGGACTTGGAGCCCAGAGGCTAGGAAGGGGGAAAAAACTGTCAAGGAAGAGGATGGATGGACTCCTCCCAACAAAGAGGTCTAGACATATTTCACTACAGAACTGAAAAGTTCCTGCACACCGTGGAGTCTGGGAGGCCACACTTCCACTGGGGAACCGGAGAAGTTGGGTCGCCATGCAAATGTCACTTACACTCAGTGACGAAGCAGGGAGACTAACCTTCATGAGCACCTAGGCATCTTACATTGATTTTCTTTCATTCTCATAACTATCTTAGGAAGTCAGAGAAAATAAAATACATCGAATCCTACACCTGAAAGTGACTCTGAGGAAACAGGACCAGCAGCTGGCTTTCTGCATTTGGCCTGCCCAGACAGGAATTAGCATAAGGGTGACATACAATCATCAGAGCAATATCCTTTTTTCCTGATTTAACCTCTTTCGTGCCAGGGATTAGGAAACAAACCAGATAGAGTGAACCTATCATGGAAGGAACATGCTTTGCAGTGGACAGTGTTTTTCAAAGCCCCAATCATTAAAAAAAAAAAAAAAATTTGATGTAAGTACATCCACTTGCTTTTTATAATAAGTCGTATGTATTTTTCTATTGATCAGCTGAATAGTTAAGATCTAATCTTCATGTGGAATGAAAGAGAACATTCCTTTGGATATTCTAAAAGCCCACCTGTGTTCTCTAAAGAGGGTAGTTTGTTTTCTCCCTTTTCTTCCTTCCTTTGCAAAATCAATCAAACAAAATTAAAAATAAAAACAAAACAAAATTCATCAAAAACTCTGTGTCGAGCGTTGTTTTTTTTTCTTTGTTTTTTTTTTTTTTAATTGTGTCTGGCATTAAACAGTACAGTGAAATGGTCTTAAACGTCTGTAAGTAACACAGCTCCGTTTCACAGGTGGATTTTTGTCTGCATTTTTATCAGTGCTGGTTACATACTCATATGGCATGACACTGACATGTTTCTTTTAATTAAGATATGAAGTGCTTTTTTTTTTTTTTTGTGGACCTGCTATATTCTGACAAATTTACTACACGTCTCAGAAAACACATAGCTTTGCCAAAGTTGGTGAGTAGCCCAGCATGGTTTATCTCCAGCCCACAGCTCTTTCTCTGAATTCAATACTGCAGGCACAATTTAATGCAAACCCAATTTATGACTTAATGCTCTAGGGACCATAGTGGGAGATTGTTACATTATTCTTTTCTAATCCTATTTGTGTTTTAATTTGCTAAGTCTGTAATGAGGTACATGCCTTGAATAGATTCAAGATCTTTCACATTGCTTTTGACTTTGTTTAATATAATAGATTTTACAGTTTGCATTAAATACCCAGGTGCTACGGTCAGTATTATCTCTTTATTTTCTCAACTAGAGTGAATAAAATTACACTGTGAAAGTAATTGTGTACATGTTTTCTTGTTTATTGTAATGGTTTATTTCCTATTATAATTTTTGATTCAAATTACATCTAGTTCTCCAAAAGTCAATTCTCTGTGGGCTCTTCCTTCCCCGTTTCATACAATTGTTAGTCTCTGAAGAGAATGGAGACTTAGCTGATAACTGAGTAGATGAGGAATAATGGAATAAATTTTCCAGTCTAAGTTATGATACTTCAATTAAATAAAGAGGAAGAAAGGGAGAAAGGAAGAAAGTGAGGAAGAAATGGAGGGAGAGAGAAAGGGAAGAATGAAAGAAAAAAGGAAAGGAGGGAGGGAGGGAGGGAGGGAAGTCGCTGTGTCACCATATACTCACTATTTTATTTCTGGTGTTTGGCTGCAAAGTATAACACCATCCCTAATCACAGCTGCTACATCACCCAACTTCACCGTGTGTCATTTGCTGTCCCTAACTGTATTATAGCCAATTATAGCTAAATTCTCTGTTCTGTATGCACAATCAAGGGGCGTCTGGAACGCATTTTGCTATTTTCTGAATCCTATTATTGCAGACATGTTTATTACATTCAGAAGATGGCTTTTCTGAAATTACATTGGAATTGTACAACCCACCTGCCATTTACAAACAAAAGGACCTAAACATTTCTTAACAAGGAGAAAGTTCATTTAGCTCTTTCCTTGTAAACTTTCCTGTGTTGTCTTCTTCTATAACTATTTTTGTAAGATTCTTTGCTCGTCTCTATATATTTCTAAAAACATCTAAGCTCTCCCGTTAACGTTTATTTTTAAATTAATAACAGCACAGGGGGTCAAAAGGAAGTTGTAAATCAGCTATTGACACCTGGGGTAGGTAAAAGCTGCAATGTTCATTGTGAAATTTTCTCAGACTGTGTACTCATCGAAATGTATTATAAAATGGATCCTAAATTATAACTATGTGATCGCCCTGAAATAACTCCTCTAGGCTGCCTGTCAAAAGAAAAAAATTTTGTTATGTTCTTAAATTTCATTTGGGGTCATTTTAAGAAGAAAGTGAGTGGTGTTAGAAAGACACATGATATCTATTGGAAAACGTAGCACCTCATCATTAATTATTAAGGGAGAAATGGAAGTGTTTCTAAACCGCATGCATTTCTTATCCCTTCTACTGAAGTTTATAGTCTTAAATTCTCCCCACCCCAAGCTTACTTTATTACTGGTATTTGCCTGGCAGAGCCAGGGGATATTACTACCTTTTTATTTGCTATTTTTACAGGACCCAACAAAGTGCTTTTAAAATATATAACCACTTAATTCAAGTCAAGCTTCTTCAATACTCCTTTCATTCAAGCCCTTTCTAATTTGTTTTCTTCCAGCCAGGAGCCTGGAGAAGACACTGTGATTTATGTTTTCATTTATTTATTTTATTTGGGCTTTTCATTTAAGAAAAGAAATTCTGCACAACCCCCACCGCCCTCAATTCTGCATCATCTCACCCCACTCCACCCTTTTGTATTTGGGCCATTAAAAGCTTTCTCAAGGCCAGACCTTGGAGTTTTAAACAATTTCTTTGGAGCTTTGACCACGGTCTGGAGAAGGGTTGGCCTGGGGTGTTTCTGGGCACAACAAGAGTGGGGTCTTTATACCAAGCATGGTGACAACAACCCAGTGCTCTAAATTGTCATCTTCTTGTGGACAAACTCTTTTTCTTCCTTTATCACTTCACTCCCTGTGCAGGACAAAACTCCCCATACGGAGAGTCCTGAAGGAACTCAGCCTTTCCCCAATGATAAAGATGCTTTGATTCTACATGGATTAAATCCCTGTGTGCCTTGGCACCGGGATGAATATTATTGTTCACGTTGGCGTATTGTTTATTTTGGGCATTGGGCGTGGGGTGAAGGAAATCTCTAATGTGACATTTAAGACCTTGGGTTTGATAGTCCCACAGCCATGGGTTTGATTCTCGGCCCCATATCCTACCCAGTCATCTTGAGCGAGTTACTCCTCCGCTGTACACAGATTCACTGACTTGGCCAGTCAGTCAGCAAATACTTATTAGGCACCTACCACATGCCAGGCACTCAGGCACAGTGGGTAACAGGTAGTGACACAGACACGGTTTCTGCGGAAACTGATCTATCTAGTGGGGCCGACACTTACATTTACAGTAAATGTGACAGGCATGATAACAGGGGAAGCGGGGAAAGCCTTCCAGAAAAAAAATGATCTATATTTATATATAAGTAAAATTAGATCAGTTTCCTCCAGGATAAGATAGAAGGTAATATAATACCTGCCTACTGGGGGTGCTATGAGAATCACTGAGATAATGTACAATAAGACTTTGCTCCCCACAAAAGGTAAGAATTCTGTTAAAAAAAAAAAAATCAGAAGTGAGTATTGTCATTATTGCTAACTACCATCCCAGGGCTCCCAAAGAAATTAATATTAGAGAACATTTCATCTTTAAGAAAACACAAGCTTTACTCTGTAGGTCTCGTTCTTTTTTAATAGGGAGAGTTAAACAATAATGTTGTCTGTAGAACATTAAAGTAAATTTGAAGATAAATGAACTGAAATCAATAGGCTCTCTCAAGTAAAAATCTCTAGCAATCAACTCTTTATCAAACAACAGCTTCTCTAAGGCCGAAAGAACCCGACAACTTGGTTTGATCCACTTCAAAACTGGACTGCTCCCCACCGAGTCACGGATGTTCCCAGCAGAAGAATGCTCCCCCAAAGCATTCTAACCAGTTTCTAAAAGGTGTTTTCCTTTAAAGATAGCCAGGAAGCATTTTTAAATAATGAATGAATGGTGAGTTTACCTACTCTGAAGTTGTTTCCACACGATCATGGTGACCACTCAATTTTTGGCATGTTTTTTGGGTCCCAGCATGTTTCTCTCTAGCTTCTCATCATGTGATTTTGCATTTTGTAATGAATATTTATACACTGGGAATCATTTTTGCTCATGATAACTTCAGAAATGCATTCCCACAGAGAGAAACCTTGGCTCCACCTATCACCAAATAAAATCGCCCTGAGGAGACTGTGGTTCACTCCAGGAGTGGACACGGTGTGGGCAATAGAGTTCTCCAACACAATTCCTGAAAACAATGAGATAACCAAGCATTAATGCCGTGATCTTTGATTACTTAGACAAATGTCACAATATTGGGGGGAAATCATCTGTTAATAGAGCTGTAGCAGAATTCATCTTAGGGGAGAGAACTGTCTTCATTTTAACAAACGCTTAGATGGGCCATTTCAGTGCCTTAGGATGGGGCCCAAGACAGAAATTAATTGCTCTGCTTAGTAATACTGGAGGAATTTTGAGGTACTGGGAGCAGCTTGAGAAACAGAGAAGGGGGGAGATTATTTTGAGGTGAAGGGACAGGGCAGTTGGTAGGAGCTGTTTAGGAGGAAAACTGGCAAAGAGGTTTATGGGTATGATAGAGGAACAATTACCAAAACTGATGTCCAATATTCAATTCTTAGTTAGCAGTTAATCTGCCAAGCTGGATTGCTAGGTAACATTTGCACATACACACTCGCATGGAATTGTCACCACAGGTCTATACACATCACATCATATGAGTAGTTATTGGAGGCCCTCAAGGAAACTGGGGCTGTCTTGGTGGCCACAGGGCAGAGAAGAGAGAGCAGCTTTGGGGTCCAAGAAAGATCCAGAGGTCAGCAGGAACAAGGAAGTGGAGGAAGAGACCCCCAAGAACAAGAGACCCTAGAAAGTCACAGAAATCATGAGCAAGGCACTGATACTCCGACAGCATAAGGACAAGAGGGTTTGAGCCTGCTTTACCCCACCTGCAGCAAGCCCTTAATTCTCCTTTCAGTGGAAATTCTTACTAAATCAAGGTCACCTGAAAATTGAAACAGCTGTACTGAATGAGTCCTCACTTGAAGTTCTGGAATAACTGACAAGTGGAAAAGACCACGTGGAACTACTTTTTCAGAGTTTCAGAGATGCCAGCAATTGCTCACTTGTATTTTAATGGTACTATCCCTTTAAGTAGGAGAATCCAGTCATCAATGAATAGTTGCTGATCTAATGACTAATTAATAGCAGCATCTCTAATGTCCTAATAGCTCATTAGGGTTGACTGAGCCAGCAGGGGGTCTCTGAAAATGTTTTTTATTCCATTCTGAGGCTTTGTGAGTTTTCCTGTATATACATCAAAACATGACCCAGGTTATTAAACTTACAAATGTGAAATCACAGCCAAAACATGACGGACCTACACAAATATAATTGGGGAGTATAAGGACAAATATAGAACCCACACGACAAAGATTTATAACACTGCCAAAATCATATGATGGGAAGCTAGAGAGAAACATGCTGGGAACCAAATGGGTTCCCAATAGGTAAGACCTTATGCCAAGAATCCAGTTGTCACCATGATAGTGTAGGAACAGCTTCCAAGTGGGTAAATTCTCCATTCATTCATCATTTAACAAATCAATTTTTATTAAATATCTATTACTCGTATGGTAGTATACATGAATGCTTTATATACATTACAGCAATTTATACAATTGCTATAGTCATTTTACATATGAGAAAATTGAGCCTCTGGCAAGTTGGGAGGCTCAAAAGAATTATATAGTATATGCTGTATATATATACATACCAGGTAAGGAACAGATCTCGGACTCAAATTCAAATCTCTCTCCAAAATTTCTGCTTTTTTGTTGCTCACTGCATTGTTCCCTAGCAGGGTTCAAATGACTCATATATTTTATTTCTTGGAAAACATTTGTCTCTAGAGACATGAGGCGATTACTGTTGGCATCCATTTAGAAAGAAATAACCAATCCCGATAGCAGGAATAATTAAAATATTCAGGTAAGCCCCCAGTGATCATAATGAAGAATTCTCATTCGTGTTCTCCTTTCCAGCACTGAGCCCTCCCCTCCTGGGCTCCCACCAGGATGCTGCATGGACAGGGGAGCTCCCTTCCTGGCAACAACCCCCACCCACTGATGAAGCTGGAACTGCCGAGAAACGGGGAGAGAGATGAGAAGCAAACACCCTGGAAAACTGACCCTGGGGTACAGAAGTATACCTAGTTAAATTTGAAGAGACACTGACTTTACTACTTCGTTCAGCACGACAAACCTTACCTTGTGGGTAACTGAAGTTTTAACTGAAAACAATCATCAGGGAGGCAACTTAAGGGTATCAAGAGCACAGCCAAGGGACAGATTTTGAAAGAGAGGTATGTCCATACATTAGGCCAAGATATTTATTCTCCAACTTCCACCCACCAGGGCTGAGGGCTGCTTCCAGGAGCATTAATATCCTGGTACTTTAGTCTCTGGCTGGCCCAGTGAAGGCCCTCTTGTGGAGATGTTTGCTGAAGGATGCTCAAGACTGTGGCAAGGGGATATGAGCAGGCCTTGCAAAGCATCTGTTACGTTTGCTCTTTTTTCTAGAAGAATGACCAGAACAGCCCCCAAGCCTACATCTGTTCATGAACAAACAGAATAGGAACATATTTTTACCTTAGTAGTGTGTACTTGCTACACCGTCCCCAGTACTGCGAGAGTGTATAATACTAGCATAAACATCCTGAAATATGTCAAGATATGGAGAGGCAGCTGTTCATCCCTCTTTTAAAGGATTCAGGCTATATTGGTTGACCTCTATTATAGAACTGGCATATATTAGCTGAAATAATACTTTAACAGTTTTTTAGTACCCAACTGTATGTTCTGTTATAAGGAATAGCAAATGTTTAATCATAAATATTTTAATGGCTTCAGGGATTCATGGTATTCAATGACCGTGTTAAATGATAATAATCACATCTGGTTTATTACTATAGTAATTCAGCAGCTTCTCTTCAGCAGTTATTTTTTATTATATGTGCTGTGCTACTGTCATGGTCATTTATGGCAGTAATATTTTAAAGTGGCTCATTTGTTTGTTTAAGGACAGTTTCACAATATATTTCTGTATTAATATACATTTCGCACTATTATTTCCAAGCTGCCACTGGAAAATTGATCCTAGCCTGTTACGATTGGAGAGGCAGGAAGACACGAGAAATACTCAAGCAGAGATGGAGTGGGGCGACCAGATGGGGCTATCCTGGCACCCACTGGGGTTATGACAACTGCTATTGAGCCTTATTCATAAATGAAGGTGTGCACTAAGAAAGAGTTAAGAAATAGTAAATGTAAAGGGAAGCCCCTTGATTTGGGGGTGGGGCGCATTTCAAGCAAAATAAAACCCCGGAGGCGAAGGCATTTGGGAAGAACCCAAAGACGCAGGTTTTGAAAGGCCTGAAGCAGTCATCAGGGCTTGGCAGGCAACTCAGTTGCAATAACAAAATAATAGCGAGGGGGTGAAGAGGGAAAAAATGTGAACTTGCAAGAGTGAAGCAAGGGCAGATGAAGGTTACCCACTGGATGGTTTGGTCACTGACATCAATTTCAAATCTGCCCCACGTGGGCATTCGGAGTGAACTGCAGAGGCCTGGGTGAGCAGCGTCCCATCCGTGTCCTTTCATTCGACTGGTTCAGAGCGGCCAGTGTTACACTGGACTTGTGTGTGATGGCGCTGCACTTTTGCCCCCTACGTCACAGGTGTTGCCTGTGACGAGGTAAACATTAACGTGAAATCATATATTTAGTGGGAAGCGGGGCAAGGCAGGGGTTCTCAGTAACCCAGGAGAGTTAATTTTCTGTGACATTCTGCTGAACCAGGTTGTGGAAATTCAGAGGAGCCCAGAGAAAACTGCTGGGCTTCTGCGCTGCTTCCTCTTGGCTGGCTCCTGATTGGCTGGGTGACAGAGGGCAAATGGCTTTTATGGCTATGAATGATGTATGACCATAAAACGGTCTGTAACCAGAAGTGCCAACTGACATGCCTGCTGATTTAACGGACACCCAGGGTTATGTTTGCACAGAGACGCTTAAATAAACACGTGCTAGGTTTGAAGTCGTTTACGAAGCAATCATTTCTCTCGTTCTTCTTTCCCATTTTATTTTACTTCACCATAAAAAGGAGGAGAGTAAAACTGTGATTCCCTTTTTTTATAATAATGAAGATTTGCTCGTGCCAGTGGCAGCTCCCCTTTCTTCCTTTGTACTGAATCTGGCCCTTTCTCCCTCTTTCTACCTGCGGGGCTGCCATGGACTTGGCAATCGCAGCCAGTTGAATGAACTGCCCCTTGGGAATGGAAGAGCTGTTGTCTAGTGGCTTTTGCATTTGGTGAATTAGGAAAAGAGAGTCCTGAGGTCGCTGTTTCATCAATGGCATGGGAAGATTTCTGTTCAGCTACAAATCAGCCAAGTCTCCAAAGACAGGGAAGATGATTGGCCCTTGGTGCCCTCAAACTGAAAAGTATCCCATGAGCTTACTTCTGATACATTTTTTACACCAATAGCAGCAATGATTAATACAAAGTTAGATTTGGGTCTGGAAGCTTAATCTAGATGATTTTCATATGGCTACTGGGTGATCATTTAGAGGAATATGCATATAAATTTTACAGAATGTAAGTTTGCTCAAATAAATTGATCAGAAATCCATTGTGGAAAATATCCCATAAGATCCATCTGACTTTATATTCCAAGCTGAGTCAGGGATGGCAAGTCAAACCCCAGTTTTTCCCCCACTGGATCTCAACTGGACCTCGTCATCCGTTTCACAGGACCTCCAAGCAGACACTACCTGTTAATCTGAGTTGGCATCCAAGATAACTTATTTGCCACTCCTGTTCTAGAGCTTTTTAGCTCTTTACTTTCTAAGAAGACGAATTTACAGAACTTTCCATGTTTTTCTATGGCCTGGATGTTTCTTTAAAAACTAGTAGAATTTTTTGTTTCTCAAGGAATATGTAAACCTGTGAACCCATCTGATTCTGATGCCTTTTTCAATGGTAAATCTTCAATCAGCTTTGTCTGGTAATCAGTCTACTCGAGTTTCATCTCTTCTTGGGTCAATTTTGATAATGTTTGCTAGGAAATTGTTGACTTTAGGTTTGCAAATTTATTGCATTGAGCTGCATATATGGTATTCTCTTACATTTTTCAAAACTGTTTAAAAAAAAAAGAATCTGTGACAGAGATCAGATCAGGGCCCAAAAGCTCTGGCCCTTGACAGGAAAAGTTTGCTGATCCCTGATAGAAGCATGTAAGACTATACTTTTCTTAGTAAAGCTTTCACTCTGTCCCCCAGATTCATATGGAGTGTCCTACTTTCCTTTGCTTCTTAGATACTTCACAATTTACATTTTTGTTTTCTCTTTTATTAAAGGGTTATACAAGGGTGTCTTGCATAATGTCTAAGTATGTTTTTACCCACCTTTTAATTGTTCATGTCTAATATTATCAGCCTGTAACAAGAGAATGCTGCCCATCTCTATTCTCCAGTTTGATGTAGTCCCTTCCAATCCCTCTGTCTGCCTCACCCTTCCTGTCTGGTCTTGTAGGCATGGAGTTTACTACCCATGTAGTATTTTTTTTTCATGTAGTATTTTTAAAAATTTTCTAAACCCTTGTTCTCCTGAACACTTCATTTATCATTAAAATTTTCTTTAAACTACGATACAATTGTCAGAGAACGTTTTGTAAGTTTAAGGTGTACAACGTGTTGGTTTGATACATTTATCTAGGGCAATATGGTTACCACCGGAGCCTTACCATGTCACATAATTATTATTTCGTTTGTGGTGGGAACAATTGAGATCTACTCTCTTAGCCACTTTGAAGTTTATCATACAGTCCTGTTGACTAAAATCACTATACTGGGGATTAAACCTCCAAGACTTATTTACCTACTAGTTGCAAGTCCCGGAACACTTTTGATAAGATAAAATCCTCTTGCCCTCCTTTAATAATGACAGGCATTTGATCCAAATAAAATATTGAGATAAAAAAAATCAAGGCAATGGGACAAAATTTTGCTCTGTTTTCAAAGTGCACACTCCTGAGATAGAGACACTCTGTCCCTCGGGTGGACAGTCACTGCTCCAGAGAAAATTGCTCTACTCTGACATGTCGTATTTCTGGTGGGATTCCAGGACTCCTCAGTCACTGTAGTGGCCTCATTATAATCAAGATGACAGAGATCCTTGGTGGAATGTGAGTGACACAGATAAATACATTTGAACCTGGGCATCAGTAAATCTGCTGGTTTAGTAAAATAAAGATGTCTAAGAATTCAGGCCATGAAAGAGGAAGTAACACTGGGAATGTTAATACCATCACCATACACAATGGGCGAGATGGAAGACATGACTTCATTACCTGGGTTCAAAAAAAAGGAACTTTCATTCTCAATGAGTTGTGTGGAAATGTTTAAAGCTGGTAATAAACCCCACAGGCTGTGACCCAGAAAGACTCACCCAGACGGAAGGTGGCATTTACCTTGGCTAATTCCCCCACTTCGCGTCTGGCCTCAGCACTATAGAAATTACACTTATGACTGCAAGTGAATTGCACCTGGAGACACTGTTTCATGCTAGTGAGTCTCAGAGAGACTGGTATACTACATCATTTGGCAACTTATTTATTTACTATGAGAAATGGAACTATTGTGCGGATAGAACAGCCACGTGCACATGACCAGTACATTATAACAAAGTCTTTTGTCCCACAACGTCTTTAGTACATTGCACTACCTTTTCCTTCTGTGTTTTTCAATGGTTCCTTGAAAGTACCACCAAGTTCATCAACTGCTGAATGGATACATAAAATGTGGCATAGCCACACAATGAAATATACCTGTCAATAAAAAGGAATGAAGTCATATACATGCTACAACATAGCTGAACCTTGAAACATCATGCTAAGTGAAAGGAGCCAGTCACAAAAGATTATGTAGGTATGACTCCATGGGTATGAGAAGTGCAGAATAGACAAGTCCACAGAGACAGAAAGTTGATTAGCGGTTGCCTAGGGCTGGAGAAGGGGCTGGGAGCTGAGCAGTGGAGGGAACTGCTGAAGGGTGTGTGTCACATAACTGGCTCGGGTATTTGTCACTTTTCAGGAGGATTATTATTACATTTTTCTGACAGTAGGTGTGGGGGCAGAGCCCCAGAAAGTAGTTTACAGGCTCTCGGCCTCACGTGGAAGGGTGCTGGCTCGGGTAGTAGATGGCCGTCAGCTGTGGCTGATTGGCCGTCAGCTGTAGCCATTGAGCCAATTAGCCACTAATATAACTGCTGCGGCTACGAAAGAGAGCCGAGGAGAGTGGAGGAGAGTGAAAGAGAGTCGTCGGTGGGTTGAAGACAAAACGGACAGCAGGTCGCACGTCCAGTGAACCCAGCCTCCAGTGAGACCGTAGTGGTATGACTCCCCTACCTATGGCTCCGTGGGTGTTCCTTTTTGGCCTCACCATATCCTGCGTTCTTGTATGGGGAGCGGGACCAGAGACCCCGCAGGCCTCCCTGCACGACAGTAGGTTTATAGAAAGATCCCATGGTCGAGCGTTTACATCTCCATACTCTGGAGTCTCGCTGATAGGGTTCAATCCAAGTGGCCCCCTTAGTGTGTGACCTAGGGACAGTTTCTTCTCCGTATTTCAGTTTCTTCATTGGTAATGTGTTAATCGTACCCACATCATAGGGTACTTTTGAGAACTAAATGAGCTGAAACACGAGCTGTTATTACTAACTGGTCTCTCTGCCTCCAGACTCAGCCCCTTTCCTTCTGCAGTGGAAACCTGATGGTCCTACCCCATTTAAACCCCTGTAGCATTTTCTCAGTGT